>NW_023425504.1:8281140-8881140 GCF_014108245.1 Pipistrellus kuhlii | reverse complement strand
AAGGGCAGCTTTCTCTCAGAGGTGCTTGCAGCAATTCATGGGACACTAAGACCCAGGGGCCACTTAGGGCAGGTCTGACAGGGAAACAAATGTTCTCTGCTCTGCCCTAAGACTCTGCCCCATTCAAGCTGAGCACAGAGGCTTTTTGCAAGTCGTGTCTCATAAGGGTATCTCCAGCACAGAAGTTCTCCCAGTGTAGACACAGCTGTTCCTCACAGCCAATTGGCCTGGAGGTCAATTCCTTCCAGTGATACCAACAAAAATCAAGGCTTAACTACAGCAAGACTGTGCACACAGCCTACAAAGGGGTGCACCAAGATTGTCCACCTCCGGTAACTGGGGAGGCTGAGCCACTGGGCCATATAGGAGACCTAGCACACAAAGTCACTCTATCAACTCAGGGAAGCAGCCAAAATGCGGAGACAAAGAAACAGATCACAAATGAAAGAAATGGAGGAGAGCAAATAATTGGATATAGAGTTCAAAACCACAGTTATAAGATTTTTCATTTTCTAGAAAAGGCCAATAAATTTAGTGAGACCCTCGAGGATATAAAAAAGGACCAACTAGAAATTATACATACACTGACTTAAATAAAAAGTATATATTATAGAGAGATCTATCAGCAGACTAGAGGATCGCAAGGATCAGGTCAAAGATTTAAATACAAAGAAGTAAAAAACCCTCAACCAGAAAAGAAAAAAGAAAAAATAATCCAAAAAGTTGAAGATAGTGTAAGGAGCCTCTGGGACAACTTCAAGCGAACCAACATCAAAATTATGGGGGTGCCAGAAGAAGAGAGAGAGCAAGATACTGAAAACCTATTTGAAGTAATAATGACCAAAAATTTCCCCCACCTGGGGAAAGAAATAGACTTACAAGTCCAGGAAGCGCACAGAACTCAAAACAAAAGGAATCCAAAAAGGACCACACCAAGTCATAATTAAAATGCCAAGAACAAAAGACAAAGAGAAAATATTAAAAGCAGCAAGAGAAAAGCAGTTAGTTACCTATAAAGGAGCACCCATACGATTGTCAGCTGATTTCTCAACAGAAACTACGCAGGCCAGACGGGAATGGCAAGAAATATTCAAAGTGATGAATAGCAAGAACCTACAACCAAGATTACTCTACCCAGCAAAGTTATCATTCAGAATTGAAGGTCAGACAAAGAGCTTCACAGATAAGAAAAAGCTAAAGTTCATCACTGCCAAACCAGTTTTATATGAAATGCTGAAAGGTATTCTTTAAGAAGAGAAAGAAGAAAAAAATAGATAAAAATTATGAACAACAAATACATATCTATCAACAAGTGAATCTAAAAATCAAATGAATTAAAAATCTGGGGAACAGAATAAACTGGTGAATATAATAGAATCAGGTACATAGAATAGGAAGGGATTGATAATTCTCAGGGGGAAAGGGATTTTGGGGATACAGGAAGAGACTGGACAAAAATTATACACCTATGGATGAGGACAGTGGGGGGGAGAGATTAAGGTAGAGGGTGGGGTGGGAACGGGGTGGAGGGGAGCTATGGGAGAAAAAGAGGAACAATTGTAATAATCTGAACAATAAAGATTTATTAAACTAAAAAAAAAAAATGGGCATCTCAAAAGAGATGAGAGACTCTGAGCAAAGAGTTATTCATCACTAGAACCTTAATCCTTCACACGTTAGGCAGGTACTGAATAAATGTTCCATTGAAGTAATTATAAATTTTCAAATTAGGATGACTGACAAAAATGCCTTAACAGGAAAAAGGGGAATTGGTTTAAAGAGAAAGGTTCATTATCCAGCCTGTGTGGCTCAGTGGTTGAGCATCAACCTATGAACTAGGAGGTCATAGTGCATGACTAGGTTATGGGCTCAATCCCCACTGGGGAGCATACAGGAAGCAGCCAATCAATTATTCTCTCTCATCATTGATGTTTCTATCTCCCTCTCCCTCTCCCTTCCTCTCTGAAATTAATAAAAATAAAGAGAAAAGTTCACAATATTAAACAAGCCACACTGTTCATCTCTATCGCTGTATATACTTTGTCTAAGTGTTCCCTAGGATCAATTCCTTGAAGTAGAAAAGCTGTATCATGGAATATATGCATTTTACACATTTTATGCCATTGTAAGTCAGTAAAAATAAGATAATTGAATACAGTATCAGGTACTAAATAAACTAAAAAGAACTAAATGTGAGTCAAAAATTAAATCTTAAAATGTACTTGGCCTCAACATGTTTTTAAAGCAATCTCTTGTTTATGTTTTGATAAAAAAAAAAAAAATCAAACCAACACCACCACCATCATCCAATATACATAAGACCATCACTACCACCTCCAAGCCATACATATTGCCTACACATATGTCCCAAATCTTTAAACTACTTACCTAAGATGTAAGCAGCCACTAATTTTTGATTCACACTTAAGTGGAGGTAGAGAGGCACCAGCGATTCCACATCCCCCAGTGTAGGAAGCATCAGAGCTGCAATGCACACCACTGCCAGGAAGACAGTTAGTAAACTAGGTCCTGAGGAGACAGTTCTGTTTTCTGTAACAAAAGACAAAAATCCCTGAGCTGCTTCCAAAAACAACTTAGACAAAAGTTTGTTCACATATACTGCCCACCATTCACTAGGATTCTGGTTTTGTCTAAGTTCTCGGATTCTTTCTCCATCACTCCCATTCCATAGGGACCTATCTGCTGAACTTATCTGGAAGCCTATTCTTCTCTGAGTCATAGGGTGGAATGTTGAAACAGCATTGTGATGTAGTGGGTTCCTATTGAAAGGCTAGTATTCTTCCACACACTCTCCTCACCGTAATCAGTAGAAAGTGTTCAAGCAAGTATCAGCTGTCTATGTTTATAAATTATATGCACAAATACTGCCCTATTACACTTAATATAAAACTTTTAAATAATGGGGTAAAAATAGACATTGAAATTCTGATGTTTTCTTCCTGTACCCTAATGGATCGCTTATGTGCATTTCTTTCTGAAACACACTGCACTAGAGCTCCACTATCTTCTAGAAGTATCTTATGTAGGTTTCCAGACATTTGATCCTAATAACTACAGTATCCTGCTACCAATTTTGAAAATGTTATGGCAGCCGAAGCCGGTTTGGCTCAGTGGTAGAGCATCGGTCTGCGGACTGAAAGGTCCCGGGTTCGATTCCGGTCAAGGGCATGTACATTGGTTGCGGGCACATCCCCGGTAGGGGGTGTGCAAGAGGCAGCTGGTCAATGTTTCTCTCTCGTCGACGTTTCTGGCTCTCTATCTCTCTCCCTTCCTCTCTGTAAAAAAAAAAAAAAATCAATAAAATATATTTAATAAATGTTATGGCAGCAAAAAGGCACTATTTCAGTGTTTTAAAACTGCCCATGGAAACTCTTGCCCTCTGCTCTATTCCCATTTATAGCAAAGAAGAAATTAGCAGAAACAATATTTGGCAAATATTGTGCTAAGTGAAACAAACCAGTCACAGGACAAATACTGCAAAATTCCACTTACATGAAGTGTCTGAAATAGTCAAAGTCATAGAAGCAGAGAGTAGAATGGTGGTTGCTAGGGGTTGGTGAGTGTTTGAGATGGGAGTTACTAATCAACGGACATAAAGTCTCAAATATGTGAGATGAGTATGGTCTAGAGATCTGCTGTACAACATTGTACCTATAGTCAACAAAAGTGTTGTGTACACTGAAATATTTGTGAACAGAGTAGATCTCATGTTAAGTGTTCTTACCACAATAAAATAAAATTTATAAAACATTTATTATCAGCCTTACTATTCTACAGTTCTGGGTGTATGGATATGAGTATATTTAAGAAACCCACTAAGAGCATTTTCTGTTATTTGGATTTTCCCACTACCCTTCCTTTCATTAAAAGGAATAGCCAACAGCAACATAATCTTTGTCTTTTGTTAATGAAATAATGCTGTTTATTTTATTATTAAATGCAGCTTTTCTAAATTATTAATACTTTAGCTTTTGTGCAAAGTTTAACTGAGCATTGCCAAAACCAGGTAGATGAAAACAAATTCACATTTTATAGTGATTACTGTTTGAGGTAAACTAATAGCATTAAAACCTAAAATCTTGCCCATGAACATAGACATAAGAGTGGTAAAGGCCTAGAGCCTGGAGCGGGGCAGGAATCGAGTGGTGGGGGGACGGGGGATAAAGAGGGGGACATTTGGTGGGGGGAAATACCTCAAAACAAGTCTTGTTTTAGTTAATAAATGCAGTACCCTTACATTTATATTTGTTGCAAATATATGTTTTCAAGGAAAACTGACAGTTACACTGCACACTGCAAACCTACAATAGAGATAATTTCAAGTAATCTTTAGTATTTAGAGAAATTAAAAAAACCTTTGCATAAATGCTTGAAGTTTTTCAAAATGGAAATAGCTCTCTCTTTTTTAAATACTCACCTGGAGAGAGAGAGAGAGAGAGAGAGAGAGAGAGAGAGAGAGAGAGAGAGAGAGAGAGAGAGAGAGAGAGAGAGAGGGAGAGAGAGGGAGAGAGAGGGAGAGAGAGAGGAGAGAGAGGAGAGAGGAGAGAGGAGAGAGGAGAGGAGGCGGAGGGAGGAGAGGGAGAGAGAGAGGAGAGCAGAGAGAGGAGAGAGAGAGAGAGAGCGAGAGAGAGGAGAGAGAGAGAGAGGAGAGAGAGGGAGAGGAGAAGGAGAGAGAGGCGGAAGAGACGAGGAGAGAGGAGCGAGGAGGAGAGGGGAGAGAGGGAGGAGGAGAGGGAGAGGAGGAGGAGAGGAGAGGAGAGGAGAGGAGCGGAGAGAGAGGAGGGAGAGGAGAGGAGGGAAGAGAGAGGGGGAGAGGGGAGAGAGGAGAGAGGAGAGAGGAGAGACCAGTTGCCTTCCATAAGTGCCCCATTGGGGATGGAACCTACAACCTAGGTATGTGCCCTGACCGGGAATCAAACTGGCAATCTTTTGGTGCACGGGATGATGCTCAATCAACTGAGCCACCCTGCCTGGGCAGAAAATAGCTCTTTTTATGATTGTTGTAAAAATTTATAGAGATACACAAATCATAAAGGTTCCTATATAATCTCATCTTCCTGGAAAGAACACTATTTGTAGCTTGCTACAGATCCTTTTGGATTTTATTAATGCCCATATAAACATGTAAAATAATTTTTACATAAATAAAACTATAATACACTGTTATAACATTATACTATAATATACTCTTTTTATGTTACTGCTGATGTAACCATCTATCATTGTATAAGAACCTTGTATATACTTGCCTGGCATCCCATCTCACAAACATTTATAATTTAATCAATCCCCAACTGATAGACATTTATATCCTTTTCAACCTTTTATTATTATATAAATAATAAGGACCCTAATTTTCTTAAGCCAGCGTGCACTGACCCAAACATTGCAGACATAGTTCATTGGTAATATAATAAAGACAAACCCACGAAGATTCAGCTGCATCTTTTTAATAACCTGGGCTGTAGTATTATGGAAAAGTATGCTTTGTGAGTTTCCCTTAGTTAAATTTCTACTAAATTAATATATACATTATATGTATGTGCATACACAAGTCCTCGAAAGTAACGTGGAACATTTAATCAGCATATTTGTTAAGTGTATAGAATTATAAGGGCTGCTTCCTTTTCAAACTTTATTGCCATATGTTTTTAGACAATAAACTTGAGAAGGGAAAATCCCATTTTTACTGCTTTACAATTCATTTAAAATTCCGAATCTTTCATGAGCATAGCCTTTGACCATTTTCCAGCTCACTCAAAGAGCCTCACAAAATTGTTGTATTGATAGCATGTCTTATAAACACTTTCCCAGCTGAAGACATGAAAAAAATAATACCACTTCAAAACTTCTCAGAAAACAATCTCAATTTGTTTTAAAATTTGGATAGTCCTAGCCAATTTGGGTAGAACATTGGCTTGCAGACTGAAGGGTCTCAGGTTCAGTTCCAGTCAAGGGCACATGCCTAGCTGTGGGCTCAATCTCCAGTTTGGGGCATGCAGGAGGCAGTTAATCAATTATTCTCTCTCATCATTGATGTTTCTGTCTCTCTCTCCCACTCCCTTCCTCTCTGGAATCAATAAAAATATGTAAAAAAAAAAATTTAGTTCAGAAAAACTTAATGGAAAACCTGAGAATCCTATATACTGGAAATCACACATAATTCACTATAGTCATGTGACAAATCTGATGTTTTGGTCAACTACAGACTGCATATGCAACTGCAGTTCCCTAAGATTATAATGGAACTGAATAATTTTTACCACCTAGTGATACTGTAGCCATCACAATGTCATAGCACAACACATTACTCACACGTTTTTGGTGCTGTTGGTATAAACAAACCTACTGAGCTACCATTTGTATAAAAGTACAGCACGTATAATTATGTACAGCACATAATTCTTGATAATGATAATAAAAGATGATGTTACTGGCTTCTGTATTTACTATACTACATATAATTTTTATCATTATTTTGTAGTATACTCTTTCTACTCTAGAGTTTGCTGTAAAATAGTATGCCATGTTATGCAGGCCACAGCAGCCTCACAGGTCTTATGTTTTCCATATCTCTTGATTGCATCATTTTCTCTTGTGCTTGATTTAATCTCGTGTTGTTTTGGGCATTAACATGCTACACAGGTTTGTAGCCTAGAAGCAATAGGCAATACCATATAGCCTAGGTGTGTAGTAGACTATACTAAGTAGATTTGTGTAATTGCACTCTATGATGTTTGAACAACAAAACTGCTAATGACACATTTCTCAGACTGTATCCCAGTGATTGAGTGACACATGGCTGTTTTAAAAAAAATAAACAAGTTTAAAATAGCACTTTGTCAACATAGACTAAATCATCCACCATTACACTCTATTAAAGAAGAAAACTTTACTCAATTCCATATTAGAAACATATCGCCCTTGCTCTAGAGCAGTGTTTCCCAAACTTTTGACATATCTGTACCCCTTCTATAATTTTCGTAACACTGAGTACCCCTCGTAATCATGAGAATGCAGAATTAGGCGCAGCTAAGCACGGTGCAGTGCACATCCCCACCAAACTCTTCCTGTACCCCTGGGGGTACGAGTACCACACTTTGGGAAACACTGCTCTAGAGTGTCCACAGCAGTGGAAACATTGTAAGACAAAGAAAGCCAACCCAACAGACCCTACCAAATAAGAAGTTCAGTGAAGCTATAGTCAGCCACAGATTCAACAAACCATTGACTTGCAGTTGGAGGATGCGGAACCCATGATACAAAGGGCCAAATAAGACACTTAAGCAACTGCTGATTTTAGTAATTGGGGGGGGGGGGGTTCTGGAGCCAGTCATCCTTGGGTACAGAAGGACAATTGTACTCTGTGCCTAGAACATAATGGTACACTAGACAAATAAGAGGCCTGCTTTCATTGAGCTTCCTGACATCGTTTTTTGTTTTTATTTGGTTTTTCAAAATAGAGATCACCACGTGTTATTCCAGTATCACCTAATTTCATTTATTTATCTACTCCAATTTTACAATTAGAAGAATACTTTAATATATTTCAGATACCAAAGATTCAGTATAAAAATAAAGTAAGAATAAAATGCTCAATTAATATACATTGTAATTATTTAGCCTTTCAGGATAATTTTTCACCCGAATTCTCATACACTTAAAAATAAAAGAGGATAGCCCTAGCTGGTTTGCCTCAGTGGATAGAGCATTAGCCTGCAGACTGAAGGGTCCTCGGTTCAAGGACACATGCCCAGGTTGTGGGCTCAACTTCCAGTAGAGGGAGTGCAGGAGGCAGCCAATCAATGATTCTATCTCATTGATGTTTCTATCTCTCTCTCCCTCTCCTTTCCTCCCTGAAATCAATAAAAATATATTTTAAAATAAAAATAAAAGAGGATAAAAATATAACTAAACTATTAACTCTTATTCTTGGCTATTAAACTGGTTTGTTAAATACAAATGAGTTCCAAAGATCACTTTTTTCACCATTTGAATGCCATAAGCATCTATAGCTGCAAGCAGCAGACCTTTTTTAATTAAATTAAAAATATCACGTAAAACTCTGGGGAGGGAGGGCATGTATGGGAGTATGTGGGGAGAATTGGTAAGATATGTACACACATAATACCTTAATAAAAAATGAAAAAATAAATAAAATTTAAAAATATACATATATCATGGCAGTTAAATTATGAATGTAACATAAAAAAAACAAATATCCATATTTTATGGTCTTTCTTGTTCTAGAGAAAGCATTGTGAAAGGGAAATCTTGAATATCATAAATACTTATAAGTCAACTTAATATTGATCTAAGGGCAAAGTGGCATTTGACAAAGGGTCTCTTTCAGCTTCAAAATAAGAAAAACTGGTCCTGTCAATCAATAACAGTTGCTGAGAAAAAAAATCAATCTACTAGCTACTACCCAGTCCCTAGTTTTGTTATCACCAGAAAATGTGGGCACTCCCTACATGGACTGAGAAGCCTTGCCTACAGTAAATTAAAGAGGCATTACTCCTTGTGTTATCAAAATAAACATGCTAAGATGAACAGACTGATAGGGAATCTATGAATTAATATAATGACAAATAGACTTTATGTGACAATTTCAAGGGCAGCTGCTATTACATTTATATATCACTATCAAAAAGTTCCCATGATTTTCTATGGAAAATTTATCTACCTCCTCTTTTAATGGGGTTGGAGGGAGATAATGAAAAATTAAAAAGGAAAGATGCCCAAAGAGTTGAAGATGAGGATACTGTCAATGTTGAAATAATATATCATAACACTTCTATATATCTAAGCTGGAAGGAAATGGGGAATAAAGAGGGATTGAATCAATAGCCCACAGGGGATATTATAATCTACTTAGTTTAATTAACTTCAACTTTAATGACTTTTTTTTTTCAGAAATAATATAAACAGTGCACCAAGCTTGGCCTATTGCCAAACACAATCTCTCCTTCTTAAAACTAATTAAATGAGAAAGGATATAGGAAAGTCACAGAAACAAGAGTATATAATTGCCAAATTGTGATAGCATTATAAAGTACAGTGCCTGCATTCTCAGGTTTTATAGATTTAAATGATATGGGAACATTTGCCTTCTCCTTACAGCACCCTCTAGTCCTCTCCTCTGAAAGTCCAGCTCTAGACCTCGGCTTGATTTTAGGTATCTAATCTCTAGGTTCTGTTTCAAAAGTAGTTGATTATTTTTAAAGCAACAGATTATTTTTCTTTTAATTACTTTATTAAGGTATCACTTACTTGTCCTCATCCCCCCCCATTCCCATCCCAAACCCTCCCCATGCATGTCCCCACCCTCCTGTTGTCCGTGACCATTGGTTAGGCTCATATTCATGCACACAAGTCCTTTGGTTGATCTATCTCCCTTATCCCCACCCTCCCCTACCTTCCCTCTGAGGTCCCACAGTCTGATCGCTGCTGTTCTTGTTCATCAGTCTATGCTGTTTATCATTTCCCCTAGATAAGTGAGCTCATGTGATACTAGAAATACACTTATAAGAACAGAAAATGAGACAATTCTAGTACTTATTCTTAGATCCCTGATTATTTTAAAGTTAGAAATGTGTAAGACCTCAAAAGAGCTTTAAAAATAACCCAAAATTACCTGGTTGAAAAGACTGCTCAAAAAATAAGCTATCACTTAATGGTTCCTTTATTCTTTTTTCCTCTTCTTCCTTTTGTTGCTCTTTTGCAGAAGGGAGAAGAGTAGCCACAACCTCTTTCTTTCCTAAAGCCTTTCTCTCGCTTTGTTCGGAAACTTGCAGACGGAATTTGTCTATTACTCCATAGTGACAGGATCGAACATCTTTATGACGAATCACACTGAAAACATTAAAAAATAACAAATGCTGTTTAGGTTTTGGGGGTGGGGGCTGTCAAACAGAATTCAGCAAGAGATTTCATACATTCCAATAATATTAACTGATTATCACCAAATATTCAAATACAGAGATTTGCTAATGAGGCTTTTTTTTTTAAATCACAGTATAACCCAAAAGGAAATGGGTACTGCTGAAATATTCGATAAAAGCACATACTCTAAAACAGAGAATAAAAGTAAAATATGATGGGCAGCTCTAGTCGGTTTGGCTCAGTGGATCAGCTTGCGAACTGAAGCGTCCCAGGTTTGATTCCAGTCAAGGGCACATGCCCAAGTTGTGGGCAAAGAAAATTTCTTTTGGCAATGACTTCTTTTCTGGATATCTGAATATAATAATATTTACTAAATAAGGTACATGAAATTGTTTCTTCCTCCACAAAAAAGTTTCTGTTGCCACTTATTCAAAAATATTAACACATTTTACAAACCTCACCCTAGATTTAAAATCTGAAATCCATGAGTGCAGATAAAAATAAGCATTTGCATGAGTAATCCAGTGTGACCAATCCAACAGAAGGCTAACAATACACTTCTGTATCTCTCTGAAAAGAGTATAAAGCACTTCAATGTTTACGAATTATCTGAAATTCCATATATTTTACTTTGTTCTTAATAAGGAACACAGAATAACTAGGTCAAAGGTTACACATTTTTTTGGCTAGAAACTACATTTCTTTGGAATAGTCCTTGCTTATTTTGTACTGAATGAAAATCAAAAGAAATGTGCAAAAACACATTCTTAAAGATACATCATTTTAATGTTGTAAGTCTATTAAAAAGAAAAGACTTCTGCTTCTCATTCTCCCAGAAAATTTAAACAAATACAGTTCACCGGGTGGCTTAAATTAAGGGCTGTTCAATGGATCCATCTGGTCATCACCAGTTCTAAAGTGAAAATTAAGTATGAACAGCCTGAACAAACAGTCATTTATCTGGCACTCTAAGAAGAAATTATCTAGAAGAGCTCAGATAACCTTTTATAGATGAGTAGTTATGCACTTGCTTCCTGTTTGTATAGATTAACTTCAAAACTTATTAGCTGAATCATTTTGGATGAACTTATATTACTGTTGCCCTGAGAGTGTAGTATTATTAGTTTCCCAAATTTCACTATAATAGCAAGATGTTCCAAAGAAAGTTGAATTTCTTAATCATAGCTAGAGAAATTTAAAGGAATAAGTTAAAACTTTACCATCATAAATGTCCATTATAACTAAAAGCACAACAATGAGGAAATGTTCACAGAAATATTAACACACATCAGTACTAACATAATAAAATATTATTAAGTATTTGTTTGACCTATTTAGAATCCATTAGTAACTTAACAAGAATTTATTTTTCTTTTTAATTCAACTTCTTGGTTTGATATTGGTTAATAAAATTATATAGGTTTCAAGTGTATAATTCTATAATGCCTTAACTGTGTATTGCATTGTGTGAGCACCACCCAAAATCAAATGTTCTTCCATTACCATATATTTCACTCACTTTACCCTTTACTACCGCCCAAAAAATTTTGATAGACTAAAACTTTCAGCAAAAAATCAAAGTATAATAAATGCCTATGTGGGAATAGTTTCAAGAAAAAAACCTTTTCAAGTTAAACATATAAATATTAACACATTTAAAACATGTTACCAGGAAGTAGTTGGGACTTACATATCCACACAACACTGAGGCTTTACTGCACCTGCAGCATCAACGACAACATACTTATTTGGAGTAGTACACAAAACTGAAAGAAAAAGTCACAATGGCCATTAGTGTTTTTAAAAAAATTAGTTTCTACAAGTAAAAAAATTAGTAGGGACTAGTTAAATCCATCAAATAGACCTAGGAGACTCACCTTTGAACTTTAAGGCAAACTCATAGGGATTATATAAAGTCAGCACTTGCTTATGTGTTGACTGGTCATCTGCATAAAATATTAGTTCTGTGGGAAACACAAAAACAGGAAGGTTTCCTTTCACTAACTCTAGTTGTCTTTTTTGTTGATGCATTGGCACTGAATCCCCCTTGCTGCAGCTTCTGTTTTCACAGTCTTGACTCTATTTTGGACTTTTTTTAAAGTCAGTTAAAAATTCCAAAGCATTTTGGCAATCTAGAAAGAGAAGAGAGAAAGAAAACTGAATGATACCTGTTTTTATTTGCTGTCCCACCATGAAAAAGCATGTTTAATGTGCATTAAAATAGACCCCCAAATAATTTAAACAAGCATTTTGACTTTTCCTCTAGGCTTTTAGCTAACTAAGCAAAGAAATTTATACATGTTCCTTTCACATTCAAGGTTTCAACCTTCCACAAATAACATTAATACCTGAATGAGGGATTAAAGGCTTTGTACCTCAATTTAATAGCCCTTTTCAAAGAGATGAGATCAGAGACATCACTCTTTTTAAATTTCAATTTTTTTAATAAATTAAGTATTCCCTCCACCAATCTTATGTGAGCCAATCAGAATTCTTAAAGACTAAAGAAATACATAGAACAGCTCTAGCTGGTTTAGCCTAGTGGATAGAGCATCGACCTGCAGACTGAAGGGTCCCAGGTTCAATTCCAGTCAAGGTCAAGTACCTTGGTCGCAGACACATCCCCAGTGGGGGGGGGGGGGGCTGGTGGTGTGCAGGAGGCAGCTGATCAATGTTTCTCAGCTCTATTCCTCTCCCTTCCTCTCTATAAAAATCAATAAAATAAACAAATAAAATATATAGAACAAAGCAAGTTTCCACAGTTTATGGAAGAAAAACATGAGAATCATTTTCACACTCATCTCAACAATACGATAGTGCCTTCAGGAAGCATGGATGGCAGAGTTATTTCAAACTTTTTTCTACTGAAACCAAAGATAAGCAAAAATGTCTGGAAGTCAAATATCCAAACTGTCCATGGAGTTTTCTATGAAATTTCAAAGTCAGTAAGTAGGTCTTGGTATGTGAGTGGCACTGTGCCTCCTCCCCGCCCCCTCCACATCAAGTGTACAGACTTCCTGAGAGCTATTTTCTTCTTTAAACTTCAAAGCCCTTGCTGGATTCCTTCGGGGGTTGTTGAATATGTTCCAGGCAGTTGTAACTGGCATAAGTCTGACTGATAAGTGCAATTTTCTGTATTTGTCTCCGAAACCAATTTCAAGCAACATTACTTAGCTAGTACCCTGTGTGACTTTTTCAAATAAAATACAAAAGCTAAAACATACTATCACAGGAAATACCTGATTCTCACCCTGTAGATCACACATTTAAAACAAGTCATAAGCATTTAACAGTTTGCTTTCAAGTTCTCATATATTCAAAGTATAATAAATATAACAAATGATTAATTTTTGTTGTTGTTGTTTTACCGGCCTTTAGAGTACACATGCTGTGATTCTGATTTAAGCCTTTCCCACTTTTATCAAATAAGATACTGTATAGTCATGCATGCACATTTTTATCCTTTTCTTTCAGCTGAATGCCTATTATATATAGGCCTGGCACTATGTCAGGAGCTGTACAAAGATACAAAGATAAATAATGCACAGGCCTTGTCCTCAAGAAACTCAAGTCTCACTGATAAAATAAATATTAAAGCTGTCTATTATAATGCACACTATTGTATATTAAGTACTTGGAGATTATAAGACTACTAGTACATGAATAATTCTACCTGGAAGAGAGGCCAGGAGATAGCACTTGAAGTAGTTCTTAAAGAAAAATATGCACACTTCTATGCTAGGGGTAGGGGTTAGAGATAGGTATGGAGGGTATTCTGACTGAGGGAACAGCATAAGCAAAGATGCAGAAACATGAAGGTAAGAAAGAATGTTGAAAAGGTTCTAATCAAGGCCCTGGCCGGGTAGCTCATACACCAAACTTGCAGTTCCATCCCTGATAAGGTTACATATAAGAATCAACCAATGAATGCATAAATAAGTGGAACAAAAATTGATGTCTCTCTCTCTCTCTCTCTCTCTCTCTCTCTCTCTCTCTCTCTCTCTCTTTCTCTCTCTCTCTCTCCCCCCCCTCCCCCTTCTTCTCTCTTTACCTAAAAAATATCAAAAATACTGTCAGGAGAACCAAGATGGCAGGGTAGGTAAATGCCTGTACTCACTGCCTCCCACAGCCACATCAAAATTACAACTAATATACAGAACAGCCATCATTCAGAACCGCCTGAATAAAAAAGATTAAATAAATAAAAAAAAAAGAACTGCCTGAAAGCTAACTGAATGGAAGTCACACAACTAGAAAAGTAAAGAAGAAAGCACACTGAGATTAGTAGGAGGGTAGGAGGGGTGGAGGCATGGAACAGGTTGGCCCAACACTCAAGTATGTTGTTTTTTAATTGGGAGGGAGATTGTGTGGAGGCTGCCCTTGAGGAGTAAGGGGTCCCACCCCCCCCCCCTCAACCCCCCCAGCCCAGGATTCCAGAGCTAGGAAGAGAAGTCCCTGTAACTTTGGGCAGTAAAAACCAGCAGAGATTGTGGTTGAATGACAAGGAGGCTGCTGGAGTCCCAGGTGCTCCTCTTAAAAGGACATCACATGAACTTACATGTTTGGCATCAGGACAGAAACTTGGAGATGGCTTTCTCCCAGACAGGGGTGTTAGCAAGGGTAATTGTTCCTGGGCTGGAACCTCCCCTGTTGCAGGGCTGACTGGCATGCATAGCTGAGTCTCAACCAGCCTAGAGCGCACTGTTGCTCCACCCTGGAGATTCCCTGAGATCCCACCCAACCCAATTTACAGCCCCACCCAAGCTGTTTGCAACAGCTTTTCCATATGAATGGTCTGTACTGGCTCAGGCTTCAGATTTTGCTAAAAGCTGTCAAACAAACTTCAGCTGGTGACAGCATGCCCCAAACCTATCACTGAAGGCCCAAGACCTGGCACTAACACCAGCCTGCCCTGCTTCACTGCTGGGCTTTGCCTTCTGCACAGCAGCTCTTCCACTGTGGTTGAAGCTGGTCCTCAAAACTAATTGACCTGAAGGTCAACTACTCCCAGAGAGGCCAACAGCAATCAAGACTCAACTACAAGACAATGTTCACAGCCCACACAAGAGCACACCTAGAGAGCCCAGCTCAGGTAACTGGGGAGACTGAGCCACTGGGACCTATAGGACACATACTACAAAAGGCCACTCTACCAACTCTAGGAAACATAACAGCTCTACCTAACACATAGTAACAAACACAGGTTTGCAGCCAAAACGCAGAGACAGACAAAACCGGTTTGGCTTAATGGATAGAGCATCGGCTTGCGGACTGAAGGGACCCGGGTTCAATTCCGGTCAAGGGCAAGTACCTTGATTGCGGGCATATCCCCAGTAGGGGGTGTGCAAGAGGCAGCTGATCGATGACTCTCTCATCGATGTTTCTAACTCTCTATCTCTCTCCCTTCCTCTCTATACAAAATCAATAATATATATATATATATATATATATATATATATATATATATATATATTTTTTAAATGCAGAGACAAAGAAACATGTCACAAATGAAATAAATGGAAGCAAGCAAACTACTGGATACAGAGTTCAAAAGAATAGTTATAAGATTACTCAAGGATCTTAATGAGACTTCTTAATGAGAGCCTCAAGAAACTTAGTGAGACGAAATTGGTTTGGCTCAATGGATAGAGCGTTGGCTTGGGGACTGAAGGGTCCCAGGTTCAATTTTAGTCAAGGGCATGTACCTTGGTTGCAGGCACATCCCCAGTAGGGGGTGTGCAAGAGGCAGCTGATCGATGACTCTCTCTCATCGATGTTTCTGACTCTCTATCTCTCTCCCTTCCTCTCTGTACAAAAATCAATAATAATAATTTTATATATATATATATATATATATATAGAGAGAGAGAGAGAGAGAGAGAGAGAAACTTAGTGAGACTTTCAAGGATCTTAGTAAGAATGTCAAAGACATAAAAAAAAGACCAGTCAGAAATCATGATGATTATGGCCTACCCATTAAACTTTTTGAATCTCAATTTCATGTATAAAATAGAGATAATAATGTTTTAGTAAATTATGTATAGATTTTTAATACATAACTTATCACTTCTGTCACTTAAGTTTTTTCAGTACTATATACCTTTAAAATGATTAAAAAGAAAAATCCTTGCCCTGGCTGGTTTGATTCAGTGGATAGAGCATTGGTCTGCAGGCTAAAGGGTCCCAAGTTCGATTCCAGTCAAGGGCACATGCACAGGTTGTGGGCTCCACCCCCAGGAAGGCAACTGAGCAATGATTCTCTCTCATCACTGATGTTTCTATCTCTCTTTCCCATCTCCCTTACTCTCTGAAATAAATATAAATGTATTTAAAAAAAAGTATCACTTAAAAAAAGAAAGAAAATCACCCCCAAAAAGAAAATATTTGGTTTTGTCTGTATTGTTTCAACTAAAATAACATTTTTTGCCACTTAATTGTTTCAAATATGCTTATACAAGTTTAAATTCTATAGATTTGATAATTGAAATAGTGAATACATTAAGGAAACATGGTTGCGAACTTTAGGCAAATTAATAGGGGCTTTGTACTTATTGTTTACAATGTAAGTTAACCATAATACTTTGTTTTTAATGCAATATAAACTGAACCTCAGGGTGCCATCTTTTTCAAATAATTTTTCCTTATAATCATTTACTTAGTAGTGATAAATGAAGCATTTACTTATATTGAATATCATACTATACATCTATTTTAATAAATTTTAGCCTTCAGCTTAATTGATAGTTTCAAACAGAGGGATAGATTTATTCCCACAATGAATAAAACTGCTTAACAATTGCAGCCTGTATAAATTATGTTAACACTTCCATTGGCTTTCCATTTTCAGCCTAATATACTGCTAATTTTAAAAGAAATCAATCAACCAATATATAATATATCTCCAGAAGACATTTTCTATAGAAGGAGAATAAAATATTTTTCTATAGTACTTTAAAGCTGTTTGTTAAATGACTTTGCCAGGAGCCTTCACTGAACCAAGAGGCTTTTGACTTGTCTGATGAATATCTCAGTGAGCTCCCTTTATCATTTTTATTTTAGACTATTTGTCTTCACCTGGCACTCCACCTGTATAAGTGAGATGTCTCTATTGTAAGAACTTATAATATAGTTTCAGGAAATTTGTCTCCTAATTAAAAACATGACTGACTAATCCATATGCTTGTTATAGATCGTAAAATACAAAGAAAGTGATGATCAAATATTGATTTCTGGAACTATATATAAAACCATTCGGGTATAAGTAGAAACCCTTGGTTACTACCATAGTCTCCAGTGCACTTCATGAGATCTGGTACTCACATAAGGAAATACTACAATTCAAAACTTATGTAATATAATTGTGTCTGTTTTAATATTTTGTTTCATCATTAAATCATGAGTTATATAGTTTTTCTTCATTAATACAAATTTATTTCCAAAATTTTACTTTATTTTATGAAAACAGGTTTTGAATACTTTCTCAAATAGATTAGTAGTAACAAATTGAAGTAAAGTTTAATAAATAAAACTTGCAATGACTTGTAATTTATCACAATATTTTATCTATATGATATGATATAATGCTATACAGACTTAATTTTTAAGTGAAATTATATGACTTCACTGTTTTTATAAGACTTTTTTTCTGAAAACTAAATAAATACTTAGTAACTGAAAAAAAAAAAAAAAGACCAGTCAGAAATCAAGCATTCACTAACTGAAATAAAGAATAATTTACAGGGAGTCAACAGTAAAGAAGAGGATTCAGAGAAGCAAATCAATGATTTGGGATACAAAGAAGCAAAGAAACAATCAAAAGAAAAAAAATAAAAAGAATCCAAAAATATGAAGATAGTTTAAGGAGCATGTTAGCTTCAAGCATTCCAACATTCACATTATGGGAGTACCAGAAGGAGAAGAGAGAGAGCAAGCTATTAAAAACCTATTTGAGAGAAACCAATATGGCGGCATAGATAAATACCTAAACTGCTGCCTCACACAACAATTTTAAAACTACAACTAAAAGAGAAAATGTCTATCACCCAGAACCACGGGAAAGCTGGCTGAGTAGAAGTTCTACAACTAGAAAGAAGGAGAAAAGAGCATTGAGACATGCACAAGCACTGAAAAGCTGACGTACGAAGGTGGAGGTGCGAGAATATGCCGATTGGATATGCTGCTTTTTTTCAACCCAAAGGGAGACAAGTTCCCGATTACTCTGAAATCCAGTTTCTGGAGAGACAATGGGGACCCAAACTCCTACAGAGAGAAGCTGGACTTTTGGCCATCAGGTCAGAAAGTGAGGGTGACTTTCTTGCAGAGGTGCAGCCAGTAATCATTATTTACTGCATTGAAGCATGGGATGCGGGGTCTTGGAAACACAGAAACACAGAGAAGGCTGACTGGTAGCCATCGTTGTTAGCCACGCCCTAGCCTAGTGACACCCTGAGACTCTGCCCCACACAATCTACAAACCCACCCTAGCTCCACACAGTGGCTTTTGCATATAAATGGCCTGCCCTATCACAGCTTAACCTAACAAAGTACAGCTCCAATCAGACAGCTCCAAAACCTCCAAACCCCAAGCAAAGAAAACTGTAGTTCTCACTGTAGCTCCTGCTGGGTGGCCTCAGACAGTATCTGACCTGCACCCCATTGGAAATCCATAAACTAGTGTATCCATTGGTCTGTGTGAGAAGACACCAGATTTCAACTATCCTCATAAGGAACACATTCAAGAGGCAGACTCAGTAAGCACCAAAGCCCCACTGAAACAAGTTCTGCCCAATAAGTGTGTCCCCAGCACAGTAATACTCACAGCCAATTGGCCTGGAGGTCAATTCCTCACCAACAACAATCAAGACTTCACTACAACAAGACTGTACACACAGTCCACAAAGGGGTGCACCAAAAGTGTCCACCTCAGATAACTGGGAGGCTGACCCATTGGACCATACAGAACACCTAGCACACAAAGACATCCTATCAACTCAGGGAAGCAGCGAAAAAGGAGACAAGGAACAGATCACAAATGAAAGAAATGGAGGAAAGCAAATGACTGGATATAGAGTTCGAAACCACAGTTATAAGGTTTTTCAAGAATTTCCTAGAAAAGGCCAATAAATTTAACAAGATCCTCAAGGATATGAAAAAGGACCAACTAGAAATTACGGTAAGCATACACTGAGTGAAATAAAAAAATATATGTATTAGCCAGGACTGGTTTGGCTCAGTGGACAGAGCGTCGGCCTGCGGACTGAAAGGTCCCGGGTTCAATTCTGGGCAAGGGCATGTACCTTGGTTGCGGGCACATGCCCAGTGGGGGGTGTGCAAGAGGCAGCTGGTTGATGTTTCTCTCTCATCGGCGTTTCTAGCTCTCTGTCCCACTCAATTCCTCTCTGTGTAAAATTAATAAAATATATTTTTTTAAAAAATTTAAAAATAAAATAAACTATTTATATATATATATATATATATATATATATATATATATATATATATATGTGTGTGTGTGTGTGTGTGTGTGTGTGTGTGTGTATTATACAGAGATCTATCAGCTGACTCGAGAATCGCAAGGATCAAGTCAAAGAGTTGAAATACAAAGAAACAAAAAAACCCTCAACCAGAAAAGCAAAAAGAAAAAGTAATCCAAAAATATGAAGATCATGTAAGAAGCCTCTGGGACAACTTCAAGCATACCAACATCAGAATTATGTGGGCGCCAGAAGAAGAGAGAGAGCAAGATACTGAAAACCTATTTGAAGAAATAATGACCAAAAACTTTCCACACTTAGTGAAAGAAATGGACTTACAAGTCCAGGAATCACACAGAACCCCAAACAAAAGGAATCCAAAGAGGACCACATCAAGACACATCATAATTAAAATGCCCAAGGGCAAAAGACAAAGAGAATCTTACAAGTAGCAAGAGAAAAACAGTTAATTACCTACAAGGAAGCACCCATATGATTGTCAGCTGATTTCTCAATACAAACTATGCAAGCCAGACAGGAGTGGCAAGAAATATTCAAAATGATGAATAGCAATAACCTACAACTAAGATTACTCTACCCAGCAAAGCTATCATTCAGAATTGAAGGTCAGACAAAGAGCTTCACAGATAAGTAAAAGCTAAAGGAGTTCATCAACACCAAACCAGTATTATATGAAATGCTGAAAGGTATTCTTTAAGAGGAAGAAGAAGAAAAAGGTAAAGATAAAAATTATGAACAACAAATACATATCTATCAACAAGTGAATCTAAAAATCAAATGAATAAAACAATCTGTTGAACAGAATAAAGTGGTGAATATAATAGAATCAGGGGCATAGAAAGGGAATTGACTGACAATTCTCAGGGGGAAAGGGATGTGGGGGGTACAGGAAGAGAATGGACAAAAATCGTACACCTATGGATGAGGACAGTGCAGGAGGGGAGATAAGAGCAGAGGGTGGAGTGGGAACTGGGTGGAGGGGAGCTAATGGGGGGGAAGGAAAAACAATTGTAATAATCTGAACAATAAAGAATTATTAAATTTAAAAATAAAATAAACCTTAGAAGCTCTTAAAAAAAAACTATTTGAAGAAATAATAACAGAAAACTTCCTCTGCCTGGTGAAAGAAACAGCCTTACAAGTTTACAAAGTCCAAACAAGAGGAACCCAAAGAGGCCCACACCAAGAGACAACATAATTAAAATGACAAGGCTTAAAGACAAAGAATATTAAAAGCAGCAAGAGAAAGGCAGTTACCAACAAGGGAGTGCCTACAACTATCAGTGATGAACAGCAGGGACCTACAACCAAGATTACTCTACCCAGCAAAGCCATAATTTAGAATTGAGGGTTAGATAAATAGCTTCACAGACAAAAAGCTAAAGAAGTTCATCACCACCAAACCAGTATTATATGAAATGTTAAGGGTATTCTTTAAGAAGAGGAAGAGGAAGAGGAAGAAGCAGGAGGAGGAGGAGGAGGAGGAGGAGAAGGGAAGAAATACAGACAATAAAATGGCAATAAATTCATATCTATCAACAATAAAATCTAAAAATTAAAATAAATTCACAAGAAATCTAATGAATAAAATAATCTGGTGAATAAAACAAAACCAGAGGCATAGAAGCATGGAACAGACTGACGAATCTCAAAGGGAAGGGGGGAGGAGTGGGAAGAGATTAACCAAAGATCTTACCTATGAACACAGACAGTAAGGTGGTAAAGGCCTGGGATGGGGCAGAAACTGGTTGGAGGGGGGTAATTGGGAGAAAAGGGGGACATCTCCAATATTCTTAACAGTAAAGTTTTTTTTAAAGCCAAAAAATACTGTCAGTTTAAGAAAAAAAAGTCATAATTCATACACTCTCCTAGATCATTCTTGCCAGGACTAATTGGCAGACCCTGAACAATGGATTAATGATTACTCTGACACATGTTTCTGTTAAAGAGAGGGCTAAGGGACTGCTTGGCTATAGCAACCGAACAGCCCTATTCACCTGCCTCCTTAGGTTTTTATTGAAACCACAGCTTGAACTAAAATTAACTATTAGATACTACCGGCAGGGTAAGCATTCTTGAGAAGACACATGTGTCTGTAGTGTCCTTTAAGCAAGAACCTTTTGAAGTCTAAATATAAAGATTCAAGCAAAACACCTGGAGGCCCAGACTTGTTTGGAAAAGTCAAGGCAGGGTCTGCGGTCTTCGGCAAGGTCCCCCTAGAGACCTCTGATCTCTCAGAGAATCCTTCTTACAGACTTTCCAACCAAGTGCTTCCCCACAGATCATCATGCTACTTTATGTCCATATAATCCATAGCATGCATGTAGCTCATAATAGTGTTGTTTTTAACTGAGCTAAAAGTGCCTTTAGACATTTTTTGCATTTTTTATTATCATTGTTGTTGAAAGTATTACAGATGTCCCATTTTTGCCTATCAACTTTTATTTGTAACATTTAACATTTGTATGATGCATAAGAAATTTCAAACTTTTCTCATTAATCACTTACATTGAATGAATAGGGTGGTGAAGGCCTGGGGTGGGGGCAGTACAGAAGAGGTCAATGGGGGTGGGGGAAGATATGTAATACTTACAACAATAAAGATTTAAAATAATTATAAATATATGTAAAACTTTTAGTACTTACTCTAGGCCAGGCAATGTTCTGTTTGTTGTTTTATTAAATTAGGAAGAAACCAAATTAAGACAAAAAATGTCAGCAAGCCTCTTGCTTCTTAGTCCAGTATTCTTTCCACTATACCAAAGTAACAATCCATTTCAATAAAACTTAACTAAGATTATTCTGAAAAGCATCTGATTACAAAGTCCTAATTTTGAATTTTTATTTTCCATGAATTTCTTTCTTTTCCTAAGAGTCATACACATTTGCATTTGGATAATATACTCTCAGAAGTTTGGTATCTTATTTAATAGAAAATAATAAGCTAAAAAATAATAAGCTCTATAATTACTTTCTTTTTGCTTCCCTATTTGTTTTTTTAAATTTATCTTTCTTGTTAAAGGTATTATAGATGTCTCCCTTTTTTCCCTATTGACCCCTTTTAGCCCACACCTACCCCCTACCCCAGGCCTTCATCACACTATTGTCTGTGTCCATGGGTTATGTATACATGCATATAGTTCTTTGGTTAATTTCATCCCACCCACCCCCAGCTTTCCTTTGAAATTCAACAGTCTCTTTCATGCTTCTGTGTCTCTGCATCTATTTTGTTTATCAGTTTATTTTGTTTTTAGATTGCATATGTAAGTGAGATTATATGATACTTGTCTTTTTCTGACTGGTTTACTTCACTTAGCCAAGTCCATCCATGCTGTCTCAAAGGGTAAGATACCATTTTTTTTACTGCTGCATAGTATTCCATGGTGCAAATGTACCACAGATTTTTTTATCCACTTATTTCCTAATGGGCACTTGGGCTGCTTCCAGGTCTTAGCTATTGTAAATTGCACTGCTATGAGCATAGGAGTGCATACATTCTTTCTGATTGGTCTGATTTCTAAGTATATACTCCTAGAAATGGGATCACTGGATAAATGGCAGTCCCATAATTTTTTCAAGAAACTCCATACTGTTTTCCATAGTGGCTGCACCAGTCTGCACTCCCACCAGTAGTGTAGTAGGGTTTCCTTTTCTTCACAGCTTACCATCACTTGTCATTTGTTGATCTGTTGATGGCAGCCATTCTGACAGGTGTAAGATGATACCACATTGTTGTGTTAATTTGCTTCTCACTGATGATTAGTGACATAATTACTTTCTTTGTAAGCTTGACTATTAGGAATAGAACATCCAAATTTGTATAAAAATTAACATTTCATTCTATAATAAAACTGTTAGAATGAGAATTTAGCTTATGATAAAAGGTGGAATTTCTGATTTGTAGGAGATAGTTGAATTTGTACCTTACTCCTTATAAAATTTTAAAATTATGGCAAATTCCAAATGGATCAAAGCTTTAAATGTAAAGAAATAAAACCATAACCCAGTTGGTGTGGCTCAGTGGTTGAGCGTCAACCTATGAACCAGGAAGTCAGGGCACATGCCCAGTTGTGGGCTCAATCCTAAGTGGGAGGCATGCAGCTGTCATTTGATTATTCTCTCATCATTGATGTTTCTATCCCTTTCTTCCTCTCCCTTCCTCTGAAATCAATGAAGACACATTTTTTAAAAATATTAAGAAAACCATAAAACACTAGAAATCTTGGGAAATATTTTCTTTTTTATAATTTAGACTTTCTAACAACCAGAAACCAAAAAAAAAAAAAAAAAAAAAAAAAAAAGGTAAATTCAACTATATTAAAACTTTTAAAATTCTGCATGGCAAAATACTTATTAAGCAAAGCCAAAAGAACATTTTCAATTCATAGCACAGGTAATATCTAATTTTCCTACTATATATAAAGAACCTACAAATCATTACCAAAAGACAACTCAATATAAAAACGAGCAAACACTATAATAATTTATAGAAAATGATACACAGATTGTTCCTAAACTTACAAAAGGTTGTATAACCTCATCCACAAGAGAAATACCAACTAAAGCTATACTGATAAAAGTTTTTACCTAGCCGAAACCGGTTTGGCTCAGTGGATAGAGCATCGGCCTGCGGACTGAAGAGTCCCAGGTTCCATTCCGGTCAAGGGCATATACCTTGGCAGCTGATCGATGACTCTCTCTCATCGATGTTTCTAACTCTCTATCCCTCTCTCTTCCTATCTGTAAAAAATCAATATATGTATATATATATAAATAAATATATATAAATATATATATATATACATATATATATATATATATATATTCTTTAAAAAATATTTTAAAAACTTTTTACCTATCAAATTGGCAAAAATCAACAAGGTTTTTTTTTAATATATTTTACTGATTTTTTACAGAGAGGAGAAGAGAGGGATAGAGAGCTAGAAACGTCGATGAGAGAGAAACATCGACCAGCTGCCTCTTGCACACCCCCTACCAGGGATGTGCCCACAACCAATGTACATACCCTTGACCGGAATCGAACCTGGGACCTTTCAGTCCACAGACTGACGCTCTACCACTGAGCCAAACCGGTTTCGGCAAAAATCAACAAGTTTTATAGCACATGGTGGGAGCAATCAGGTATGTTCTTAACATTGCTGGCATGGATATAAAATGGCACATCCACTATACCTGCCAAAATTAAATGTGCATACCCTCAAATCTAGATTCTAGTTCTAGGAATTTATTTGGTATATTGATAAATATTCCTCCTGGGTGAAATAGTGCATGTGAAAGATATTTTGTTTTTGTTTTTTCTTCATCACTAAGGATTAAATAACGTTTATGTGAAGCACTCAGTAAGAACTAGCAAAAGATTGGAAACAGCCCAACTATCCATTAATAGTAAATTCATTAAATAACACATGATATAGCCATGTGTTGGGATACCAGGTACCTGTGAAGAATAAAGAGGAAGTTCTTTGTATAATATGCATTTGGACAACTTCAAGTGTAGCATTAAGTGAGAAAGCAAGGTGCAATGCAAAGTGTAGAGCACATGTGTCAAACACAAGGCCCGCGGGCCAAATCCGTCCCACCAGGCCTTGCAATGTGGCCCGCACCGCGCTGTCATCACTGCACTCCGCTGTGTTTCCATCACAATGACAGTTTATGACTGTTCAGTAAACCTGTTCAGTAAACCATTCGGCCCGCGATTTAGGCTGGAGTTTAGATTTTGGCCCCTTCTCTGATTGAGTTCGACACCCCTAGTGTAGAGCATGCTGCCATTTGTGTGGAAAAGGGAGATAAAAGAATATGCAAACCTGTTTTCTTGGAAATGGGTAAAATATCAATGGTAGGATAACCAGGGTTGCCCCTGGAGAGGCAAACTGAGTGGCCAGAAACAAAGGTGGGAGAGTTTTCTCAAGATGCCCTTTTGCATTTTTAAAATCTGAACACTGTGAATATCTATTCAAATGTTTATTGTTGTTGTTAATCCTCACCCCAGGATCTTTTTCCATGATTTTTAGATTGCGTGGAAGGGAAGATGAGTAACAGAGAGAAATACTGATGTGAGAGACACATTGATTGGTTGCCTCCTGCTCCTCCCCAACCAGGGTGGTGATCAAGCCTGCAACTGAAGTATGTGCCCTTGACCAGAACTGAACCCAGAACTCTTTAGTCCATGGGCTGATCCAAAAGCTAGAGCTCAAAAATTTTTTAAGTTCGAGTTACATAACTCTCCTAGGCCTAATTTGAAAAAGGTGCCAATTTCGAAACACAAGGATGAATTTAAAAACAATGTGTGAAAAACCCCTTTTAATTGTATTTCCAATTTATGATCCTTTAATAACATTAAAAAACCTTAAAACTGTGTGTAAAATAGAATGATTTCAATTATTTAAAATAATTTTGTGTACCACAAACTCTTACAATGAGAAAAATTTAAGGTTTATTTAAGATAACTGGCAAACCTGGAAAAATGTAAAACATTTTGTTATAAAGGATATAAGATGGCTTATAAAGCTAACCATGAAATAACCTTAAGAAGTTAATCGTCACAGGCCAAAGTAGAAATTTTACTAGGTTTATATATATTTTGGCTTAGTAGAAATTTTTAGTTTTAATTTTTAAAACTTTATCTTTACCACTTAAATATGTGCACATTTCCCCACAAGTCATGAATAGGCTGTCTATCCCCTGGTCACTATAAGTATTTTTTGAGCAGTTTATTATTTCTTTTCAGATCCCTGATTCCATTTCTCACATATCTTAGCAAAAATATATTATCTCCTAAAGTCCAACCAATGGAAATTAGGGAGGAATTAGCACCAGGTCACCAGGGCAAATTCAGCAAACCAATGAAACTAACACCTGCCTTTAATTGATGGTTTTCTGGAGATTAACACTTTCTCTTCACTCCAGTCCATATTGCAAAACCAATAAGGTACAAAAATTCTGGGGAGTGATAATATACTGAGCCAATAAAACCTTAATGCAAATCCTATATAATAAAAACCTAATATGCTAAGTGTCCAACTGTTCATTTGACTGTTTGCTATGACGCAAACTGACCACCAGGGGGCAGATGCTCTGACCTGTAGGTTAGCTTGCTGCCGGGATCCAGCCAATTGGGACTGGGCAAGACAGGTAAGACATGTCCTGGAGCCCTCCTGTGGTCCCTTCCCTGCCCCAATCATATACTAGTGGAATCTCTCGGCCTGGCCCACGCCTTCTTGCAATATGGGACTCCTCAGGGGATGTCAGAGAGCTGGCTTCAGTCCGATCCCCACAAGCCACGCTGAGAGGCCCCACCAATGCACAAATCCATGCACTGGGCCTCTACTTTATTTATAAGGTTGTTTTCATAAAAGCATGCACAAAGTCAAAGAATGTTAGCTCCTGAGCCTTCTCATTTTCCTGCTGAGGATAGCAGGCTCAGGGTAAGTAAAGGACTTACCAGTGTATTGGTGGAAGGAGTCTGGTCACCACTCATACTTCCCTATACAGTCATCATCTCCTTTGTGTCTCAATTCAAAAGTCCTGCCTCCCTAATGCTTAACACCCACACATGCCCTCATCTCTAAAAATGTCCCTTCTTTTCCAGAGAGTTCTCAAAGGATGATCCAAAATTCAGCTCTTGATATATATGTTTCCTTTTCAGTTTTATAAAGAAAATATCAAGAGACAATTCCACTTACTAGGATGTGCACACTTTCTTTTCCTGCCTACTAGTATAAAATAGCTATGGTTGTCAGTAAATGTTCATTAGGTCATTAATAACCAAGATTTGTCTTATTTGTTCTCTCTGGACACCATTATTTTCCTCATTCTTCAAAGCCTAGTTCAAATCTCCTCTCTCTGAAGTCTTCTTCTACCACGCGGATCTACATGGTCTCACTGATTTTATTGTTTTTTAAAATATGTCTTTACTGATTTCAGAGAGAAAGGGAGGAAAGAAACATCAATGATGAGAATCACTGATTGGCTGCCTCCTGCATGCAACCCACTGGGGGTCAAGCCCACAACCCAGGCATATGTCCTGACTAGGAATCAAACCGTGACCTCCTGGTTCATAAGTCAATGCTCAACTGCTGAGCCACACCAGCCGGGCTGTTATGTACGTACCGTATAAATTGGCTATTTTGACTTTTGTTTTGTGCGGATTAATTTTGACTCCCCAGACTTCAGGCATAGTGCCATATTGTTTTCCTGTGGGGGTTTTATTTTCATCCTTCATATACCCAAGCTCAGTGTTTAGGCTCTTAGCAGATACTGAGCTTATCAGTTAACCTATAGGTGTCTACTAATATTTGTCTCCTTCATCAAGTAATGCGACTTCCTTGTAAGTGAACACACTTCATCCAAAGACAGGCAAAGAATTCCAATTAAAGGAAGAGTAAATCAATAGTGGCTACTTGCCATACGTTGGGGTAAAAGAACAGACGACCAGCCGTCACTACTCATTCCTTCCCTCTCTTCTAACTCCCTCCCCTCCCGTCAGCTCCTCTGGCTCTTCAGTGCCCAACTGGGCCAACAGTGTTTATAAATACCAGGCTAAAAAATAGAAAAAAAGAAAAAGAAATACGAGATTCCAAGATACCCCCATACTCTCGACCTTACAGGGAAACCGTGAAGCTGGGAGCTGGTGCTACAGGAAACTACCTTGTCCTTCTGCGCCAAACCCCGCCCCCCGCCTCCACCCCCTTGCCCTAAAGGTACAGAAATGCAATCCTGAATGAAATTTGAAAGAAAATCCTATTTTTGTACACCACCTTGTGATCAGTTTGCAAACTACTCCCCTACCCCCCAATAAAGGCCTAAATACACTGAAATCATCACATACACTTTCTATCATCAGTCCAGGGAGACCAATACCCCCCAAATTTCATTATTTTCTGTTCCCCTCACTTTGGCTTGACCAGAAAAAGATGAGAATGAGATAAACAGGGGAATTTCGCTATCTTTTACCACCATATATTCAAAACTGTTAAGACCACAGAAATCATTGTCAGTTGCCCCTCCTTTTTTGAGAAGAGGAGGCCGCAATAAAAATCAAGTGAAAAAAAAGTGAAACTTGGTTATTTTTACAATAAAGTGGTTCAAAGCTTGACACAGACAGGGATGTTTCAAAGTACAGACTTGCCCAGAAACTACTGACCCATTTCCTTGGCTACAGAACACCAGCAATTTATTGTACTATCTGTCCCTGGCTCTTGTGTTTACTCTGATTAGGGTTCCTAGCTCCACCTTCAGGCCTGCTGCCTTTTATCTGGGCACAGGGGCTATCTTCTTCCTTCATGTTTGGTGCAGTCCTTGCCAATGCCAAGTAAGTAAGAAACAGTTAACAGCAACAAGTGCTTTTGCTTTACTCTCAATGGCATGAAAACCTCTATTTCCTTCCCATTTCATAAACTCGGTTATCTTCCTCTTTGAGTTTCAATATCATCTATTGAGATTTTCCTAAAGTTAACTCTTATATAAGTGATTTATAATCTCTTTATATTTTTTAATAGTTCAATGCTCAATATTAAATACTTTTGCTTTTATAAATTTGCTAGGTTTTTTTTGTATAATTTGATATCTTACTAATGGGATTGCCTGCTATAAATGATATGTAGTGATAAGCTATTACATATTAAAGATGTAAAGTTGAGCCCTAGCCGGTTTGGCTCAGTGCATAGAGCCACAACCTGTCGACCAAAGGGTGCTGGGTTTGATTCTGGTCAAGGGCATGTACCTCAGTTGCAGGCTCCTCCCAGCCAGGGTTCTGGTTGTGGCTCCTGCAGAAGGCAACCAATCAATGTTTCTCTCACATTGATATTTCTCTCTGTCTTTCCCTCTCCCTTCCACTCTCTCTACAAATCAATGGAGCCTTAGACAATTTTTCTCAGTGGATAGAGCGTCGGCCTGTGGACCAAAGGATCCCAGGTTCAATTCTGATCAAGGGCACATGTCCAGATTTTGGGCTCAGTCTCCAGTAGGGGGCGTTCAGGAGGAACCCGATCAATGATTCTTTCTCATCATTTATTTTTCTATCTCCCTCTCCTCTCCCCTTCTCTCTGTAATCAAAAGTATATTTTAAGAAAAAAATCAATGGGAAAATATGCTCGGGTGAGGATTAACAACAAAAAAGTAACAAAACAAACAAAAAAAGATGTAAAGTTGAGTAGTACATGCTTTAAGCATTTAAAAAATAAGGATGCCCTCCAGTAATGTCTTTTTTTGAGATATTTCTTTTAAGCTAGTTATTTCCAACATTTGTTTTACAATATTTCAATGTCTTCATTATTCCAAGATGTGCAATTCTCAAAGCAAAATCCACACTAATTCATTATATGAAGTATGTATGTTGCTACATATAGTACTCTCAGAAGTTTTAGAATCACAAATTCATTCAACTAACATTGACAAATCACTTATATATCAATCACTGTGCTATGGAATGTGGGAAAAAGATGGAAACATGCTCTCACCCTTCACAACTCGGTTATAAGGGAAAACAGATATACATAGTAGTTAGAATATGATGTAGTAAGTGTTAAAATGCTGGGTAGATATAAAATGCTCTGGTAGCATAAAGAAAGTAAGTCTTGCCAAAACCGGTTTTGCTCAGTGGATAGAGCATCGGTCTGCGGACTGAAAGGTCCCGGGTTCGATTCCGGTCAAGGGTATGTACCTTAGTTGCGGGCACATCCCCAGTAGGGGGTGTGCAAGAGGCAGCTGATCGATGATTCTCTCATCGATGTTTCTAACTCTCCATCCCTCTCTTTTCCTCTCTGTAAAAAATCAATAAATATATTTTTTTTAAAAAGTAACAGTCTTCCTTAAACAGGAGTTTTCAGAGGTAGTGGAGAGGGATAAATTCCAGGAAGAATATGCATAAATACATGAAAGGGACTCTTAAAATTAGCTTTGGCATTGCCTATGGTTAAAAAGTAGTATGAAAGAGATAAGACAGGAAAGGTAAGCTGGAGGTGGATGGAGATAAATCTTGTAAGCCAAGTTTGAGGGGGCTTTACATTTGATTCTGCATGCCAGTGTTTCTCAACATGTGGTGCTGGCAGCAGCAGTTTCACCTGGTAACTTGTTAGAAATGCTGATTTTCGGGTCCCACCTTAGATCTACTGAGCATGGCTCAGTGGTTGAGCATTGACCTATGAACCAGGAGGTCACAGTTCCATTACCACTCCCCCAAGTATTCCCTGGTTGTGGGTTCAATCCCCAGTAGAGGGCATGCAGGAGGCAGCCAATCAATGATTCTCATCATTGATGTTTCTATTTCTCTTTCCCTCTCATTTCTTCTCTGAAATCAATAAAAATATATTTAAAAAAAATTTTTAAGAAATTCTGGGGTTGGGGCCCTCCAAATGATTCTAATGCATACTACACTTAGAACCACTGCTTCAGGCAATGGGAAACCTCCATAGGATTTTAAGCAGGGAACTGACTGGATAAGATCTTAAGTGGAAGTTGGTTGCCACAGACCAGTCAAGCACAGCACCTGACTCTAGAGTAGTCATAATGAGAAGAAAAAAGCTGTTAACTCACTTTGGCATGGAGAGATGATGAGGGCCTAGATTAAGTAGAAATGGAGAGGAACAGATTTTAGAGATGCTTTGCAAGGTCTATCAAGAGACTAGGAGAGATCCATACAAAGGTGTTACTGAAATGGCTTTTATATAACAGGTTGTAATCTTGTTGAATGTATTGACCACTAGATATTATAAGAACGATCCAGAATAAAGGAAGGTCAAGAACCATAGTGTCAAGAAAAAAGGGTGCCCTGGCTTGTACATGTGTCTCTTGGTCTGCTTGGCAGTTCTACTCCTCACTGTAAGTTAGTGAACTGGCATTCATATATTAACAAAGAAATCTTTCTTAAGTTTGGTTAGTGTGAGTCAATCCCTAAGATTGATGGGTAATTTCTGGATGTGCTGGAAAAATTAAATTTCAAAACCTGAAAAGTTAAAAAAAAATGTTCTGGTGATCTAACCAAGATACTACCAAAGTGAGGCCCTGCTAGAACCACCTTCTTTTTATTCTAGCATCATCACTGATTGCATAGACCACCTATTTCAGAAAAAAAGTTGTAATGAGTAAAAGAATCAGACTTTGTACTATGCTATGAAGGTCAAGTGGAACTGTTATTTCTGATTTTGGAAATAGGATTTCGCTGAGGCAATCTTCTATTTCCTGATGGAGAGGAGAATGAGAAAGAGAGGTACAGGTCAACCTATTCAGTAATTTCTATTTATATTAGGACTCTGGATACCTCTTGTTACTTACAGAATGTTCTTTTAGTCGATATCAATATCTTGGCTTATTTGACAATTTTATTTTGGCCAAGAATAACTCCCAATAAAAAAAAACTGCACTGTTTTATGGAATTGGAGAACTACAAAAGGCCCTGGAGATAAAAACAAAATTTTCATATTACAGATGAGGAAATGAAAGCCCTCAATGAGCAAATCACTTAATGTGTTTTATTGTAGGGCAAGATTCTCCAGAATGCTAGAGTAGCAAAACCAGATTAAGAGCAATACTGATAATCTCCTTTAAATTTTAGATAAGATTTTAAATTCCTCTATTTTCGCCCAGCTGGCGAGGCTCAGTGATTGAGCATCATTAGTCTATGAACCATGAGGTCTTAGGTTCGATTTCCGGTCAGAACACATGGCCAGGTTGCAGGCTTGATCCACAGTAGTGGGTGTGCAGGAGGCAGCCAATCAATGACTCTCTCATCATTGATGTTTCTATCACTCTCTCCCTCTCACTTCCTCTCTAAAATTAATAAAGATATTTTAATTAAAATAAAAAAATGAATCTTTCTATTTTCCATCTAAACTTTTAAAAAAACAGAAAAAGAATAGCAAATTACTTTGTCTGGTAGAGAATGAGAAAGCTTTTCTTGGAGTTTATTGTTTCATATTTTCAAGAATTAGAGTTAAATGTAACGAGCTCCATTAAAAATATCTGGGGCCAAAACCGGTTTGGCTCAGTGGATAGAGCATCGGCCTGCGGACTCAAGGGTCCTGGGTTCGATTCCGGTCAAGGGCATGTACCTTGGTTGCGGGCACATCCCCGGTGGGAGACGTGCAGGAGGCAGCTGATGGATGTTTCTCTCTCATCGATATTTCTGACTCTCTATTCCTCTCCCTTCCTCTCTGTAAAAAATCAATAAGATATATTAGAGAGAAAAAAATTTGGGGAGAAAATATGCATAAACAAGTTAAGGGAAGAAACACGAATTATTTTACTACTATAAGCTATTTGTTCTATTTCCTATATTTGCCCATATTCAGTATATTGAATATTGTGCATTATACTTAATTATATATTACATGTATCTGGAATCTTCATAACTATCTCATTTGCAAAATTCCACATTTTCAAATATACCAATATTTGAGTATACCTCTTATTTTGAAATTTCTAGAAGTACTTCAGAAACTCCTCTCCTGTTTGGCCCCATTTTCCAAACTTCCAACTGCTTTATACCAAATATGCCATGATATAAAAGTTGGTGTCCACTCCTTATACAATATCCAGAGTATCGCATCTTATAGTCAGAGAGATTTCCCAGCACTTAGAAAACTTCGACACAATTTTCAGCATCAAGAATATATTAAACCCTGTGTGTGCCCTGCCTGGAAAAGTAGACCTTTCTTTTTCCCTGTCTGGAATTCACATTAAGAATGCAATGCATTCCTAGAGAACAGGAATGCTTTTTAGGCAAGATCCAAAAGATCCCATTTTTCAGGTTGGCGTCGATCTCATTTCCTTTCAAAAGTAAAAAAAAAATAAAAAATCAGGGACTGTTTTCATCTAATGCTTGCCCTCGCGCTCTCCTATAGGAGAGGTCTTTGAGTCTACTGGTGCAGAAATGCTACTACCGTCCGTAGAGGACAGATGTCAGTTATTTTACCCAGAAATGGAAACCGCAGAGCACTGATTAAGGGCAGGAGGGCAGGGGAGAGAGTATCAAAGGTCTGTCCTAGGACTTCAGCTCCAGCTGATTGGCCTGGCCCAGCCTTTCCAGCCCCCATCCCCACACTGGTCGGCTCCGAGTGAAACAGGTCATGTGAGCCTGTTTACAGCCGAGCAGCTGGTGCAACCATCAGGATGCGTGCAGAGGTCCTGGAAGGGGGAAGCATTGGCCACACAGCCCCTATGCCCAACCCCCACCATTCCAAGAAGGCGTTCTTTCGCCCTCCCAGCCTCTCCACCCCGCTTTCATCTTCCTCCAGCCACCCCAGGACGCCTCGCTCCCAACCCGCCGATTTCCTTCCAGTTGCTCAATGAGTGGGCCGGTAGGGCTGGAGGAAAGGCAAGGACGCTGTCACCCCAAACGCGGAGTCAACTTCCCTCCCCCAGCTCGCCTCAAAACATCCGTCAAAGAGTTCTCCCCAGAGTCGCATCCCCGGGGGTAACCGAACTCTGTTTGGCAAGCACAGCAAGGTTCCCGAGCCTGCTGCCTCCGCCCGTGAACGAGAAACACACACGGGAGCGGGCCAGACCAGAGGCTGGATCCGCATACTGCAGGGCAATGGAGAGAGACAGAGCAGAAAAAAAACCCATCCGATTCCTTCTCTCCACCTCCCACCCGCATCCTGGCGCCACCGAGCCCTGCTGTCAGTCACTGAGCCAGGCTCTGGGTTTGGGGACTCCTCGTTCTTTCCATGGGGTCTCCCGGCAATGTAACTCCCAGGTTCCCCGAAGTCGTTGGACTGTGTGACAGGACGGTGGGGGACTCTCACCTCGGCAAACCCGGCTCCAAGGAAAGCAGCTGCGACTGCTCCTTCGGTCCTTTGTCAGCGTCTCTAGGCTGCACTGCCTGCTGGGATACCGGAGGACTCAAATGCCACCTCTCTCCGCCCTCTAGGACGAGATCTGCTGTTATGGGTGGGAAAAGGAAGAAGAGGTGGAGCCGGAGGCGGTGCCTGAGCTGAGGGAGGGGCTTCCTTACTGCCACCTGGCCTCTAGGGTTTCTTCCTTCTCAGTGCTCCAAACTACTTCCTTCTGTCTCTGACCAGTCTCTCCCTCCTCCCCTTCCTCCCTTTCTCTCCTTCCCTTCCCCTCTCTTCCCCTCCCTTCCCCTCCCCTCTCTATGCTTCTTGAGGAGATTAGAGACTTACATCTGCCTTTACACTTGTTATGCAGCCACCTTTGACTCTTTCTGCTTCCTACTCCCCTACAGGTATTCACAGATCCAGTGAGCCCCAAAGACTAGTTGATTCTACCTCTGAGACATGTCCTATTGACCAAATTTCTCCACTCCATCTTCAGTGCTGTCTGTTTAGGCCCCATGACCTTTTTCTTGGCCTCTTGTTTGGACACTCTCCTATCTTTGCCTTTGTCTATCTACACCATCTCCCAGACAGCAATCAGAGGGATTTATCTAAGATGTGAAGGTGACTTAAAACTTCCCAATGTTTCAGCAGTACCTACACCCCTTTGCATGGGATTTAAGGCTCTCTCTAATCCTTCTCTGATGCACCCAATACTCTAACCCAGTGGTCGGCAAACTAATTAGTCAAAAAAGCCAAATATCAACAGTAAAACGATTGAAATTTCTTTTGAGAGCCCAATTTTTTAAACTTAAGCTTTTTCTAACGCTACTTCTTCAAAATAGACTCACCCAGGCCATGGTATTTTGTGGAAGAGCCACACTCAAGGGGCAAAGAGCAGCATGTGGCTCACGAGCTTCAGTTTGCCAACCACGGTTCTAACCCAATCAATGAAAGACAGCAAGGCCTGGGAAAATCCAACCAGTGTTGGCTACCTCAAAGCATCCCCCTTAAAAGGTGGCCATACAGACAGTAATAACTACAGGCCCCTTGAAGTATCATTAAAAATAGAATTATCAAGCCCTACCCGGTTTTTCTCAGTGAATAGAGCATTGGCCTGCGGACTGAAGGGTACCGGATTTGATTCTGATCAAGGGCACATGCCTGGTTTCAGGCTCAATCCCAAGTAGGGAGTATGCAGGAAGCAGCGGATCAATGATCCTCTCTCATCATTTATGTTCTCTCTCTCCCTCTCCCTTCCTCTCTGAAATCAATTAAAATATTTTTTAAATAATATGACTGTCCCATAAAACAAATAGAATTATCAAAATTAAATTTTAATTTCTGAAAGGAAGGGCAAGGTGCAGCTGCCACAGGTCCCCTTCCCACAAGCATAAGGCCCAAAGAATTCTCCCCAGTTACTCACATAAGCAATAGGCTATCAGGAGATATTCCTTGGGCTCAAGCTTCTGATGCCTTTTCTCACAAATTCCCTCCACTTAATAATGTCCTTCTCTGACTTTGCAATTCTACCTATCTTTCAAGGTCCAGGGGAAATGCCATGTCCTCAAATAAACTTCCAGGATCTCCCATGAGAACTATTTCTTTAATTGTTAAATTTAAATATAGTTGGTGTACAATATTATATTAGTTATATTAATTTCAGGTGTATGTGCTCACTTTGGCAGCACATATACTAAAATTGGAACAATACAGAGATTAGCATGTCCCCTGCACAAATTCGTGAAGCTTTCCATTAAAAATTTTTTTTCAGATGTACAATATAGTGATTCAACATTTTTATATCTTGCAACGTGATCACCCCTGTAATTCTAGTAATCATCTGTCACAGTGCAAACTTATCACAATATTATTAACTATATTAGAGGTTCAGTGGACCCTCTCCAATCTGGAACCTAAACCGGCAGTCAGACATTCCTCTCACAATCCAGGACTACTGGCTCCTAACCACTATTCTACCTGCCTGCCTGATTGCCCATAATTGCTTCTGCCTTTCAGCCTGAATGCCACCTAACCGGTCCCCTGCTGACCTGATTGATGCCTATAACTGCTCCACTGCAGACTCAATCACCCCCAACTGCCCTCCCCTGCCGGCCATCTTGTAGTGGCCATATTGTGATGGCCATCTTATAACAGCTATCTTGTGGCAGCTATATTGTGGCAGCCATCTTGTGACAACATGGGGGCGGCCATCTTGTGTTGGCCATCTTGTGATGACATGAGTGTCGCATGAAGGCAAGATGCCACCTAGGCTTTTATTATATAGGATTACCCTTCACCTTTTTCACCCATTCTCCCACACCCTCATATCTGGCAACCATCTCTTTGGTCTCTGCTTCTCTGAGTATTTTTGTTCATTTATTTTGTGGTGTTTTTCTTAAGATTCCACATATAAGTGAAACTATATGATATTTGTATTTCTCTGTTTTATTTATTTCACTTCTTAGCAGCATAATACCCTCTAGGTTCATCCATGTTGTTGCAAATGGCAATAATTCATTCTTTTTACAGCTGCATACTATTCAATTCTCTATCCATCCATTTATCAATGGAAACCTAGGTTGCTTCCATAAGTTGGATTTTAAAGATAATGCTGCAATAAACACAGGGGTGTATATATCTTCTCAAATTAGTGTTTTTGTTTTCTTCAGATAAGTACCCAGAAGTAGAATTGCTGGATACTATGGTAGATCTACTAGTATTCTTAGTTTTTTGAGGAATCTACATACTGTTTCCCACAGTGGCTGTACCAGTTTGCAGTCCCACCAATAGTGCACAAGGATTCCCTTTTCTCCATAACATAGGAAACACTTGTTGTTTGTTGATTTTGTTGTTGCTTGTTGATTTATTAGTGATAGCCATTCTGACATGTGTGAGGTGTACATATCTCATGGTGCTTTTGATTTGCATTTCCCTGATGATTAGTGATGTTGAGCATCTTTTCACATCTGTTGACCATCTATATGTCTTTTGTGAAGAAATGGCTCTTCATGTCCTCTGTCAATTTTTAGATTATATTGTTTATTTATTTTTTGTTATTGAATTGCATGTGTTCCTTATATATTTTGGGAATTGACTTACTGGATATATCATTTGAGAAAATATTCTCCCATTCAGTAGTTTATGGTATCATGAAACTGGACTGGACAGATACATGCAAGAAATGAAACTGGATCACTCTTCTTACACCATATACAAAAATAAACTCAAAATGGATTAATGACTAATATAAAGCCTGAATCCATAAAACCCATAGGGGGGGAAAAACACGTAAGTACTAAACCATTTGACATCAGTCTGAGTAATATCTTTTTTTACATGTCCCTTGAGGAAGAGAAGCAAAAGCAAAAATAAACAAATTGGACTTCCAAGACTCCTGCTCCATCACTATAGAATGTTGCTTATTCTGCTTTGCAATGTTTCCTGGCTTACATCATCACTAGCCACACAAATATCTTCCTTTCCCTCCTATCTAGACAATGAATTCCTCAGCTGCCAGCACCAATGCCTGGATGAAATGAAATACTTCAACTCCTCAACATCTGAGGCCCTAAGTAGGCCCATAAAGCCTCTTAGTCATGCCTCATACAACAACCACCCTCCCTTCACTAGGTCATCTCCATCTTGACCTAGCCACATGTCATTTTGCAAACACAAACTGGTTAGGCAGCAGAGCATTGCAAAAGGACCAAAGTTTGTACTTCCCTTGCAGGTCAGACTGGTTTTTGGTACAGTATGTAGTTGTAGAAAATGTAACTGGTACAGTTCACATGAGAATCCAGTATAGAAAAATTTCCTGATACCATAAGAAATAACTACATTTCCAAACCCAGACGTATCTCCTAATATTGGGAGGTTTTGGACTCCTGCTTGCCCAGGCAACCTTTAGGCTCCATATTCCTCAAACCATGTATTCTGTGTTATAAGGTATTCTTTTACAAAGTAGGCATGTTGCTTTGTTTTGTTCTTGCATCATTTAATGCATATTTATTTTCTCTCCGATTATACTATAAGCTACACCCTGGCAGTGTTTCCTCTTCCCTAAAATGGGTACAAAACTCCTTGGCCTACCCTTTTAACAATTTACTAGGCTGTTAAAAGATTCTAATGTGGTAATATTTATAGCATATGTGATAAGGTAAGTATAGGATGCTCTTCATATATAAGGTCTATTTTATTGTTACAATTTTAAAAGCCTATATACTATTTAGGTATGTGTGTTTGAGACTTCACATTTGGGATCAAAGCCTTTATTATGAATTTCTGGGCATAATGCTTTTAAACATGGTTTCCCAAATTTGCCAGAAGATAAGAATCACTAGGAGTCCTTGTTAAAACATATTCTCAGAATCTACCCTAGACCTACTGAATAAAAATTTTCAGGTAAGATTCGCTCCAACAATTCTAAAGTGTAGATTTGTTCATACCACCAATTCTCTGATACCAGCTGGGTGTCCTATGATTCAACTAAATTTTTAAATTTTAATTGAGAGTTTATATTCAATATTAATTTTATGTCTGTAGTAAAGTGTCCCCCCTGATATTTTCAGTACCCACCTGACATCATACATAACTACAATATTATTTGACTATATTCCCTATACTGTATTTTACATCCTTGTGACTATTTTGTAAGTACCAATTTTTACTTCTTAATCCTTCACATTTTTCACCAAGCCCCCCAAACATACTCTCCTCTGACAGCCATCAATCTGATCTCTGCATATACTAGTTTGTTTCTGTTTTGTTTGTTTATTTTGCTGTTTAAATTTCATATTTGAGTGAAAATATATGGTACTTGTCTTTCTCTGGTTTACTTCACTGAGCATAATACCCTCTAGGTCCATCCATGTCTGTTGCAAATAGTAAGGTTTCATTCATTTTTATGTCTGAGTAATATTCCATTGTATATATGTACCACAACTTTACCCACTCATCTATTGCTGGTAACTTGGGTTGCTTCCATAGCTTGGCTACTGTAACTAACCTGTGTTGAACACAGCACTACATATATGCTATCAAATTAGTGTTTGGGGTTTCTTCAGATATATATCAAGAAGTGGAATCACTGGGTCCAATTCACCCAGAGGTAAAGGCCTCAGTCCCACAAGACTGCCCTCCAGATGACAATTGAAAATCCAGGTTGTTACCTATACTGTACTTCTGAATTATTGACTATAAATCAGAGATTCCCACAACCTCTTCCTTGGGTTCAATTAATTTGCTTGAGCGGCTCACAGGATTCAGGACATCAGTTTACTCACTAAATTACCTGTTTATTATCAAGCATATTAAAGTATATGAATCAACAGCCAGAAGAAGAAACACATAGGTGAGGTCCCAAAAAAGAAGCTTTTCTCCCCATGGATTTTGAGGCCCAGCATGGGAGAATTCTGGTTCACCAAACTGGAAGCTCTTTAAACCTTGTTGTGTTGTTTAATATATTTTTATTGGTTTCAGAGAGGAAGGGAGAGGGAGAGAGAGAGATAGAAACATCAGTGATGAGAGAGAATCATTGAACAGCTGCTTTCTGTACACCTCCTACTGGGGACTGAGACCACAACCCAGGCATGTGCCTTTGATGGAAATCGAACCAAGGTCCCTTCAGTCCACAGCACCAACCCTCTATCCACTGAGCCAAACCAGCTAGGTCTAAACCTTGTTTTTGAGGGTGTTTTTTATTTTTTATGAAGGCTTTATTACATAGACATAATTGATTAAATAATTGACTACTGGTGATTGATTATCTCTAATCTCTTACCCCTCCCCAGAGGTCAGGGGTGAGATGGGACTAAAAGTTCCAACCTTCAAATTACGTGGTTGGTTCAAGCAACCAGCTACCCAGTGCTTAGGTGGGATACAAAAGTCACCTCATTAACAAACTCAGGTGTGGTTGAAAAAGGGGTTATGAATATCCACACACCTTTATCTGCTCTCATCACTTAGGAAGTTCCAATGGTTTTAGGAGTTCTGTGCCAGAAACAGGGGAAAGACCAACTATATACTTATTATAAATCAAAACATCACACCAGAAGAAAAAAAAGATCAAACATATAATTAAGAATGACACCAGGTGATTCATATCCTCAGGCAATTCTGGGAGATGCTGCTATTTCGAATTATTCACATATCAGGAAAAATTAATTTAGGATTCTTTCTGGGAAAGGCCTTTCAGGGAAAGAAAAAACTTTTTTAAATGGAACAAAACTTGGGAGGAGACTCCAGAGGGGCAACAAACTTCAGTGTGCTTCACAATGGTGCCTGCAACTAGTACTACCCTGTTTCCCCAAAAATAAGAGTGTCTTATATTAATTTTTGCTCCCAAAGATGCGCTAGGTCTTATTTTCAGGGGATGTCTTATTTTTCCATGATGAAGAATACGGTACACATTTATTGTTAAATGAAAATAAAGGAAATTTATTACCTGTATACAGTATGGTAGTTGTCAACACAAACCAGATAAACTGTGAATCCTACAGTATCAAGAATATATTATACTCATTTATTCAATGACAATCATGCCAACATCTTCTGGAACATCATAACAATCCAATTCCTGAATTTCCTGGTGAATTTCTTGTGACTCCATTTCTTTCATAATCAGTGGACCAAATCTCTCATGTTTAGCAATAGCACTGTCTTTAAATGAGTACTTCTTGTCAAGGTAGCCTACTCGCAGTGCATTTGCAATGCAACTGTCAGTGATTTTCTCCCATGAATTCTTCACCCAAGTCACAACTTCTTGCACTTTAGGTTTCACAAAGTTTATGGTAAATTAATTTTTATTTTGAGACAGAGCCTAGGGGGGGGGGGCCTTATTTTCGGGAGATGCCTTATATTTCACTCAGAAGGAAACCTGTAAATAGGTCTTATTTTAGGAGGATGTCTTATTTTCAGGGAAACACGGTAGTATAGGTAAAGCCTTCCCCCTTGAATTTCCTTGTTCTGGCTCTAAACTCTCAGAAACTCGCTTGAGGCTATATGGCTTGCAGCTAATCTGATTTACTAGCCAAAGTATTGGTATTTAACAGGGGTCTCTACTGCCTCAATCCAATTGGTGATTTCCCAGGTTTTGAGACCAGCACTCCCTTTAGATATCTCTCTTCAGAGTTCCCTCAGCTTTTGTTTAAGCAGACTTCTTTCACAGCAGTTAAACACTTCCTGTTTGTCTCTAAGGTGGTAAGGGCTGGACTTGAGCTTATCTACTCTTGCATTCCCAACAAAGGGCATTGTGCCTGACCTGTTGTAGGTGCTGATGTTGAACTGCCTGTGAAATTGTTTGCTGTCGGGCTTCACCTACTTGACTGGGAGCTCACATTTCCTACTTCTGGAGAGATGAAGTCTGCTAGGCATTGGCGCTGGCCATCTTGGGATTAAGACTCAAGGAGAATCTAGGGTTTATAGTCTTTTCAAAAAATGTGTTTTATCAAAGTTCTTAAATTTCTTATCCTTCTAAGTTCTTTCTTTTATTTATTTTTATTGATTTAAAAGAGGGAGAAAGAGATAGAAACATCAATGGTGAGAGAGGATCATTGGTCAGCTGCCTCCTGCATGCCCCATACTGGAGATTGAGCCCACAGCCTGGGCATGTGCCCCGACTGGGAATTGAACCGTGACCTTCTGGTTCATAGGTCAACTCTCCACCACTGAATCACGCTGGCTGGGCAACTTATAGCCTTTAAATAGGGATGCTGTGTTGGACCTAAGCTTAGTTTGAGAAGGGCCTTTGGAGAACAGTGGGGAATATTGCCTAGTTCTCCCATTACTTCTAGTCAAGGGCTGGGACTGGAAGATGTGGCTAAACCAGGCCTGAACAAAAACAAGTCTTCTGCTGTATTCTTATCTGCTGACATGGCAAATCCAGGCATACACAGATATTAAAGGCCATACCTTTAATTCTAAACTGTCCAGACATATTGCATTACCATTCTATTGTATTTTGGAAAACTTTGCCTGGAGATTCTCTCTGCTTCATTCTTACCATTTGGGGGGGGGGGGGGAATAAGTAAACAGGAATCAAAATTGCAGACATTTGGTGGCAGAACAGACAAAAGAGGCCATTATAATTGTCTGGAGTACTTTTTCAAAAGTAGAAACTGATTTCCATTTTCCCACTAACTAGCTATGTGACCTTTCTTCATAAGGGCCTCAAAATTCACCCACCTGTACAATGAATGAATGACTGGACTACAATGAGTCTATTGCAAGCCTGTCCAGAAATTTTCATTCAAGGTCTTGGAAATAGACTTTCTCTTGCCCTGACTCCCCCACTAAAACTTACTGAATTAACCGCAGAAAAATTGTTCTGTACCCCCCCCCCATACCTCACTACACATGTTATATTCAAAAATTACTAAGTTAACCATCAAAACCATTTTTAATTGTCTGCTTGATGTCAGTACTATGTATGAATTATTTGTTTTATTCTTTAAATAATGGGATCATTTTCCATGTTCCAGAGGCTTGAGGTGGCCTCAATGACACCAAGAGGAACATATGACTTAGTGACCCTGAATGGTTTTTACCTTCTCTTGTGACAACTAAGGCAACTGTACTCTTTGCACCTGTCAGGTTACAACACTGTTACACAAGGCTCTCTAGTCAATATGCTATAGAAAATAGACTATGACAAGGATATAGTCTTACGCATAGTAATAAGGGAACAAATCAAAAGTCAGGAATGCCTTTTGAATACAGAGGACAGCTGTGAAAAAAAGCATGTGAGGTAATATGGTTTACTAGAAAAAGCATGGATTCATGAGCTAAGGAAACTGGAATAAGTTGCTTAACTTCTCTGAGCTTAGATTCTTCATCTGTAAAACCTTCCCTCCAATAATGGTCTGTATAGAATGCATGTTCATAAAAAGATTGGAACATAGAAGACATGTTAGTTATTATTACAAATAATCTGAGACCTGAGGAAGAAAGAAATAAAGGCATGGGCCACTGAGACTAGACAACTTTGTTGTAACAATTCAAGGGGAGTCCACACTATCTAATGATGGTGTAGCCCAGATATTGGCTTGAGTCACCCCAAACTCCAGGTTATATCTCAGCACTCTCCAGAGGATTTTCATGCTTTTACAGCCTCATACTTCAGTGTCTCCATGCTCTCAGACACATATGCATGCTATTTTGGTTCTGTCCTGCATTAAACTCAGATAAGTTTTGCCATTTCTCACAAGAAATCCAGGCACACAGGATTTTCTAAAATTGGCAACTTCACTAAAAATTTTAAGGTCCCACATTGTGCTCTGGGTAACATTCTGCTATCTTGCTGTCTTCAGCCTTTCATTCTGTTCCTTTCCAAAGCTTGTACTCCCGTGACTCAACCCTTCATGATTAACTCTTAAGTTTCTCTCATAAATGGCAGAAAATCTAAGAGTTTGTATCTAGTAATCCAGTAAGTGCTCAATAGAATATACTAATATGTAAAGCTTAAAACTACATTGAGACAACCTGTTGAGGGAACCTGCCAAAGGGTGGCACTAAAATTTCATAAAGCATCCAAGATGTACTCGGCACACTCACCTACCTATCTACTCACTTCATAGGCACATTTGGAAGGTAGACTTGAAAACAATGTTTTTAAGGTAAGCATGTGCATGCCATAGCACATCTGGGAATGTTTCATCACAGGTGATTTCACTGACTGGAATGAGGAAGCCAAGGCAGGGAGATGCTGCAATGACACATTCTCTCCCTCTCTCTCTCTCTCTCTCTCTCTCTCTCTCTCTCTCTCTCTCTCTCTCTCTCTCTCTCTCTCTCTGTGTGTGTGTGTGTGTGTGTGTATAATTATAAATCACTTCAACCCATGTGATTTTGTACTTCAAAAGTAATGAGCCAATACAGTTTTAAGAATTTTTCCAAATGGCCACTGCAAAAGGCAGTATTCTATATTTAACTGCTGTGGTTTAAGAGCATTGATAAGAAACATTCAGATCTAGGTGAAAATCTCATCTTTGTGATTCCACAGGACCAAGGAGGTTGGGGTCCAATGCTACTCTTCTGTGGCCTAATGCAAGCCTACGAAAATAGGCAAAAATCATATCACTACTACAACAATTTACCTATCAGCAATGAAAACTGCTTCCTTTGCCTTTAGCCATCTATTAGTGCTATGCCATTTTATTAATTCTCACCTGAGGATATGTTTCTATTGATTTTTAGGGAAAGTGGAAGAGAGAAGGAAAGACAGAAACACTGATGTGAAACACGTCAATTGGCTGCCTCCAGCACAAGCCCAACCAGGGCCCAGGCCAGGGAAGAGCCTGCAACCAAGGTACATGCCCTTGTCTGGAATCAAATCAGGGACCCTGAAGCTCTATCTGCTGAGCCAAACTGGCTAGGGCTAGTGCTGTGCCATTTTAGATAAAATTGACCACAATGAAGTGATTAGTTGTAGTTATATTACCTTAAAAACTCATGATAAATCAAGAGACTTTAGTCAGATTAAAACTGTAGAGATTTTTTAGATATAAGTATTTTGTTTGATTGGAGCAGTATCTTAAAATATTAAAGCAAGCCCAACCAAAGGACTTATGTGCATACATATGAGCCTAACCAATGGTCAAGGACAACAGAGGGGTGGAGGCAAGAGTGGGGAGGGGTGGGGGATTGGAATGGGGAAGTTGAGGACAAATATGTGATACCTTAATCAATAAAGAAATTTTAAAAAATATTAAAGCGAGCCTAACTGGTTTGGCTCAGTGGATAGAGCTTTGGCCTGTGGACTGAAAGGTCTGAGGTTCGATTCCAGTCAAGGGCATGTACCTTGGTTGCAGGCACATCCCCAGAAAGAGGTGTGCAGGAGGCAGTTCATCAATGTTTCTCTCTCATCGATGTTTCTAACTCTATATCCCTCTCCTTACCTCTCTGTAAAAAAACAAAAACAAAAACAAAAAACAAAAAAATACAATAAAATGTATATTTAAAAAAATATTAAATCAAGCCCTAGCCAGTTTGGCTCAGTGGATGTAGCGTCAGCCTGCGGACCAAAGGGGTCCTGGGTTCAATTATGGTCAAAGGCACATGCCTGGGTTGTGGGCTCAATCCCTAGTGGGGGGCGTGCAAGGGGCAGCCAATCAATGATTTTCATTATTGATGTTTCTCTCTCTCTCTCTCTCTCTCTCTCTCTCTCTCTCTCTCTCTCTCTCTCTTCCTCTCTGAAATCAATAAAAATATTTTAATTAAAATAAAACACATACCAGAGACAGAGAAACATCAATCAGTACATCAAACCTCATGGAAGATAGGGGATGTGAGGGTAAGGGGGAGAGATCAACCAAAGGACTTAAATGCATTCATATAGGGGGTGGAGGCATGGATGGGGGTGGGGGGTAAAAGGGGAATAAGGACACATATGTAATACCTTAATCAATGAAGAAATTAAAAATTAAAAAAAGAAATAAAATTTAGAAAGAACACGTATCTTGGTTGCAGGCTCCTCTCTGGCCCAGGCCCTGGTCAGGACTCATGCAGGAGGCAACCAGTAGATGTGTTAGGAGTAAAAATAGAATATTGGAGACTAGCTATGATTATGGGAAATATTAATCATGCTCTGTTAACCATGATTGCCTTGTGTTGGTTAAAGGACATTCTGACGACTGGGAGTTCTACCCCTCCAGGACCTGGGTGTCAACCTTGGACCTGGGAATCAATCTTGAAAACATTCTCATTCAAGAACTGCCTCTTATCATTGATAGATTAACATCCTGGTTGCCCAAACAATAGAGTCCCATCCCAGCTTCCTATTTTTCCATGAAATGTTTGTCCTATCCTATATAAGCAGCTGGTTTATGGGGGGCTGAAAAGCAGATTTTTATGGATGACCTGCTGCTCTCTCATACTGCCAGCAGTATTGGAATAAATGTTCATATATGATTTGACCCTGTCTCTGCTTAATTGACTCAAGTAGTGACAGACAGCACGGACCCATTGATTAGCTGATTACAGATGTGCTTCATTCATACCTGTCTTTTCCAACTAAATTTTTGTACTGTTTATAGCACTTAATAATTATTTTTAAAAATATATATATTTTATTGCTTTTTTACAGAGAGGAAAGGAGAGGGATAGAGAGCCAGAAACATTGATGAGAGAGAAACATTCATCAGTTGCCTCCTGCACACCCCCTCACTGGGGATGTGCCCACAACCAAGGTACATGCCCTTGACCGGAATCGAACCCGGGACCTTTCAGTCCGCAGGCTGATGCTCTATCCACTGAGCTAAACCAGTTAGAGTTAATAATGATTTTTATAGCTGAATAGGTGCTCTCGTAAAAATCCCTTATAATTTTAAGTAGCTCCAAAGGTCAGAACTTGGATAAGTTCATTGCAATCATCTCCCTCTTAAGAGGTATGGATTTTCACACTTCTTTGGGGCAGACATTCATATGTTCTAAAAAACAAACAAAACAAAAAAATGACTGAGGTGTCCTTTAGTCTAACAAAATATAAGACCAACAGTTCCTACCCACTTCACACCATCCCATCTCCCACATCCTCAGGATATGATTATCTCACGGCATTTTTCCCCCCCAAACTTTAGCTGAATTTTGAAGGTCCGGGTCTGATCCCACAGGCCAGCAGGATTATGTCTAGGGTAATTTACAGGCTTATTTTCAGGGGTGTTTTCCCAACTCTAAGCCCCTCTAGTCATATATCCTCACAGCTCCATTTGCCAAGTATACTTCTCACCATAATACTCTGTTGCTTCTCTTGTTAACCAAAGTTCCACTCTTTTCTCAGCAAACAAAAAAACCCATAATGTGTTTTCTGGAATGGCTACAGTATAGCTATCACATCCCTTTATATCCTTAATACATTTTTCTGAGCATACTTCCACTTCTTTACCTTAATGGAAATCTGATTTTCCTCTGGGGACACCATTTCCTTTGTAGCCCTTTTGAATGGTGCCTGCTTTTTCTCTCAACATCCCACATTCCATAGGCTGGAAGGTGCGGTTGCTATTCTCCACATTAAAGAATGCCACCTTCAAGTTATTACTCCCTCCTTTGAGGTTCATACTGTTTAGCTCTGTTAACATTTTCTCATATTATTATCCATTGGAGGCCTTAACAACTGGATCTTAGTCTTCTTTTTTACCACAAGCCCTGCTGCCATCGTCCTGCAAGTATTCAGAGTCCACATAGCCAATCCACCCACTGCCCTGGCCATTATATCCTTGACCTCTGACTCTCTCCTCCCCTCAGTTATCCACTCCAACAGTTACACCCCAGAGATTATCCTTGCAATCCACAGAAATGTATCTTAATTCAAAATTATATTGTACTTTCTGATCAAACCTACCATTATGCAATTTTCCCTTTAATTATTCCAACTACACCTGTGGTTTTTTTTAATGAAGACATTTGATTCACTGTCAACACTGATTCTGCTCCTCTTCTATGCTAAAAGAACCTTACTTTTTCCCACAATCCACCTCGTAGGGAATGTGACTTTATTCAGTAGCTTAAGGGTAAATCCTGATTAATCTAAAAAGATATGGACATTTTTACATATGGTACAAATGTTATGGTGGGTACAACTGCTGGTACAATGGGACAAATCAAGGCAGTGTGCAATGAGTGGATTGGCTATGTGGACACTGAATACTTGCAGGACGATGGCAGCAGGGCTTGTGGTAAAAAAAGAAAGCTAAGATCCAGTTGCTAAGGCCTCCAGAGTGCTTTTTCATCACCACTTGAAGAAAGAAAAATAAAATCCAATTTTACCTCAGGGGGCAGTAAGCAATGTTAATTTCATTAAATCTCAACCCTTCAGGAAGATCTTCTTAATATTCTGTGTGACAAAAGAATTATACATAAAGCACTTCTGCATAAAAAATGTATGATGATCATTTCAAAAAATATTTAACTTACCCAGTTGAGTTACAAACTAGACTAGCTGCTTTTTCCATGGCACCCTATTTTTAAAAACATCATTTTTCCACAAAAATGGTGCTTTTATAATTAACTGTCAATGAAAAAGTTCATTTTTTCAATAGTCTATAAAGTTTTATGAGTTACAAAAAAAACCTGAAGGAAATTATTATCTTCCTCCTTTTCTAGTAACTAATTCTGCTAAAAACATTATTTTAAAAATATTTTATTGATTTCAGAGAGGAAGGGAGAGGGAGAGAATAATTGATTGGCTGCCTCCTACACGCCCTTTACTGGGGAGTGAGCCTGCAACCTGGGCATGTGCCCTTGACTGGAATCAAACCCAGGACCCTTCAGTCCTCAGGCTGATGCTCTATCCACTGAGCAAAATAGGCTAGGGCTGGAACTCCATTTTTATTTAAAATAACAACTGACAGTCCTGGTCAAGTAGCTCAGTTGATTAGAGCATAGACCCCATATGCCAAGGTTATGGGTTCAATCCCTGGTCAAGACATACAAGAATCAACTTTCAACAGTAAAGATATAATAAAAATAATTTAAAAAATGATCAACCACTTAATTCTGATTGTCTTTTTAATTGCTTAAAGCAACGTGAAAAATGCAACAAAAAAAAATCAGTCAATGAATGCATAAATAAGTGGAACAACAAATTGATATTTCTCTCTGTGTGTTCCCTCCTCTCTCTCAAAACCAACAAATAAATAAAAAGAAAGGATTTTTTTTAAAGAAGGAGTATTTGACTTTTTTTTTCATAAATAGGTGAAGTGAGCTTGGCAGTCTAACAGAGCAATCTTTGTTCTTAACTGCTATCATCTGTTAAAAATGCTCCTGAGATCACAAGGAGAATCAAAAAGTGGCCATTAGATGTAGGAACATGAAGATCCTGCCAACATTCTTGAAAGATTTCAGTAAATGGTGGGGGTGGAATACAGATGAATGTGAATCAAGAAATGAGTGGGAAGTGAAAAACTGGAGGCGGTGAGAATTGACAACTCTTGGGAGAAGATTCACAATGAAGCAGGAAAAGACAGAAAGATAGCTAGAGGAATAAGTGGGGGTCAAAGAAAATTGTTCTCAAAATGTGAAAGTCTTGAGCATGTATAAATAATGATGGGATAGAGAAAGTGGAGTAACTGAAAGTATAGCAAAGGGAATAGTGGATACGATTCAGGAGATGAGGTTGGGATATGGATCTCAGTTTATGATGGTGGTAGTGGTGGTGGTTGTATGTGTTTGTGTGCTGGTTGAGTAGAGGTGGTAGAAGTTTTAAATAGGATGGAGAAAGTATGAAATATCATTGCAGAAAGTGGGAAAGCAAAAAGACCAGAGAAACAAAGTAGTCTTGCCAGTCATTGTTGATCTCATCTACTCCTATTGCATCTACCATTTTATATTTCTGGTTCCCAGATCTATTTGATCATTGGATATATTCACTTGGGTATCATACAGGCATTTCACTCACCATATTGAAAATCAAACTCAAGATCTTCTCTCCCAAACCAGGTCAATTTTTAGTATTCCTTATCCCAGTGAATGACACCATCCTCCATCTTTTATGCAAGACAGAATCCTAGGAGTCATACTTGCTTTGTCCATTTTCCTTACCTTCTCCATTCAATCAATCACCAAATTTTATTGATTCAATTTACTTAACATATCTTAAATCTAGGCATATCATCCATTCCTCTACTACCACCTTAGTTCAGGTCAGTATGACCTTGCATCTGGACTACTGCCATATCTTTCTACTTGCCTCCCCTACCATTTTATTCATTTTCCATAAGTCATAGTGATCTTTTTCAAAAGAAAACATACCACATCTCTGTTTAAAACCTACCAATAGTTTTTCATTACCCCAGGACAAAAAATAAAACTGTAACTCTCCTTTTTTACTTCTGTGCTTACTTCCACCTTCACAGAGCTCATATGCACAATCCCCTCATTCTGCCATACTTTTTATTCTCATAGCACTTATCTCCTTCTAAGAGTCTATATACTTTACTATGACTGTTGGTTATTCTCTTTCTTCCCCCTCAAGAATGAGACCCCCTCCATGAGGCAATGTATCTTTATTTTATATATAGCTATATCCCTGTTATGGGCTGAACTCTGTGTCCTCCCAAAAATTCATATGTTGAAGTCTTAACCCTCAGTACCACAGAATGTGACTATTTGGAAAGAGAGTCTTTAAAAGGCAACAAAATTAAAATGAGTTTATATGAATGATCCCTAATCCAATATGGTTGCCCTTATAAGAAGAGAAAATTGGGATACAGACATGCACAAAGGGAAGACAATGTGAAGACACAGGGAGAATACAGCCATCTACAAGCCAAGGAGAGAGGCCTCAGAAAGAACCAACACTGCAGACACCTTGACTTCCAACTTCTATCTGCTAAAAATATGAGATTACATTTATGTTGTTTAAGCCCACCCACTATGTGGTACTTTGTTATGGTAGCCCTAGCAAAGAAATACAATCCCAAATACCTGAAATAGCACCTAGAACATACTAAGCACTCAACAACTATTTAATAAAAGAATAGATGATCCCTAGCTAGTTTTGCCCAATGGATAGAGCATCGGCCTGCAGACTGAAAGGTCCCAGGTCAATTCTGGTCAAAGGTACATGCCCGGGTTTCAGGCTCTATCCCCAGTAGGGGGTGTGCAGAAGGCAGCTGGTCAATGATTCTCTTTCATCATTGATGTTTCTAACTCTATCTCCCTCTCCCTTTCTCTCTGAGATCAATACAAATATTTTTTTTAAAAAAAAGAATAGGTGAATGTGAAGCCCTGCATGATCTGGCCTCTGCTGCCCTTTCTTATCTCATCTCCTGCTGTGTTTCCCTTTGATCTCTCAACCCATTCAAATAGGACTTTTCTGAATTCCTCAAGCATGTCATACCCTCCCCAACCCCAGAAACTTTGCACATTGTTCTCTGTACCTGGAGTGCTCTCAGTCTCCAGGCCATCAGAGCTCCTCCAACATCAGCACCACAACTTCCCACTGTTCATTCTTCAAGTATCAAATTCAATTAAAACATTTTTTTTCAAGCCGAAACCAGTTTGGCTCAGTGGATAGAGCATTGGCCTGTGGACTGAAGGATTCCAGGTTCAATTTCGGTCAAGGGCATATACCTTGGTTGCGGGTACATCCTGGGGGTGGGGGGTAGAGGGGGGTGGTGTGCAGGAGGTGGCTGATCGATGTTTCTCTCTCATCAATGTTTCTAGCTCTCTATCTCTCTCCTTTCCTCTCTGTAAAAAAAATCAGTAAAATATATTAAAATATTTTTTTAAATATATTTTATTGATTTTGTATAGAGAGGATGGGAAAGAGAGAGAGAGTTAGAAACATCGATGAGAAAGAGTCATCGATCGGCTACCTCTTGCACACCCCCCACTGGGGATATGCCTGCAACCAAGGTACATGCCCTTGACTGGAATCGAACCCAGGACCCTTCAGTCCCCAAGCCGACGTTCTATCCATTGAGCCAAACCGGTCTCGGCTATTAAAATATTTTTTAAGCAGATTGAGGTTTCAAGGATATACAACAAACTATACATACTTAAAGAGTACAATGTGGTAAGTTTCAACATAAGTATACACCCATGAAACCATCACCAAAATCAAAATAATGAACATATAAATCACCCCCTAAATTTCCTCATAAACCTATTTAAACCCTGTCCTCCCTCCTGTTGGAGAGTGGGAATTTTTGCTCATTCCAGAGAGATCAGATAGAGTTGTCAGTGCTGACATCAGGCCAGGCCTTGAGATATGGTCTCATGGCCCCTTCCCAGCACGTAGGCCTTCTTTCATAGATCACTGTCGGCTTTTTGAAGAACAGGATGACCCTGTGAATAACATGGTCATCAATGGCATGATCCTAATGTTACTTAGGAAAAACTTTGGGTTACTTGTTCTGCAAAAACAGGATTTGCTTAATGTGCTTAAAAGTGGACCCCACACAAAGGGTTGGGGCTGCTCTCTGGACTCCCTGCATGGAGAGAGAGCAGTCACCGGAAGGCTATTAAAAGCTCCCTAAATTTTAATTTTGTCATTCACTAGCATTCGCTCCACAACACTCCTTACCCTAGTGTCCAATCAATCCATGATCTGATTTTTTTCAATAAAGATTAGTTTAAATTTTAAAAATAACTTCGTTGAGGTATGATTGACATGTAAACAGCTGCACAGTAGTATATTTAATATAAATAGTTTGCATTTTTAGAGTTTTATTTAAATGGAATAATATAGTGTCCTTTTTTTTTTTTTTTTTTTTTTTTTTTTTTTTTTAATCAATCTTTATTGTTCATATTATTACACAGGTTCCTCGTTTCTTCCCCCCTCCACCAGGTTCCCACCCCACCCTCTGCCCCCTCATCCTCATCCATTGGTGCACAGTTTATGTTCAGTCTCTTCCTCCCTCCCTTTCCCCGATAGTAAATCCCTTTTCAGATAGCAAATCTGTTACTTAGCATTCTCTCATATCAATAATACCTCCACATGCCCAATGATACACTTCACACAAAAGACATTTCCTAATAGGACAACCAGCCTCATCCAGGCCCCACTCAAGGCACTCACAGATCAACACCCCAGGACTATACTAACTCAACACATCCAGATATAAGCCTTCATCACTTGATTCAGCAGACCCTCAAGTTCCCGCAAAAGTTTCCAGCCATGTCTGAGAGGCAGCCGTGGGGCAGGGGCAGGTGAGGAGCGAGCTGTTTTGGGCCAGGCTGCTCCGGGCCTGGCCTCTGTTGCTCTGGTTTGTTCCACAACCAGCTGCTCCGTGTCTGGTCACTGCCGCTCCTGACCCAGTTGCTCTGGACTTGGCTGTTGCTGCTACAGGCCTGGCCACACCCGACTCGGCTGCTCTGGGCCCAATTGCTCCGGGCCCAGCCGCTCCGGGCCTGGCCGCTCCCAGCCTGGCAGCCGCTGCTCCGAGCCTGGCCACTCCCAGCCTGGCAGCCACTGCTCTGGGCCTGGCCGCACCAGACCCGGCTGCTCCGGGCCTGGCCGCTCCCAGCCTGGCAGTTGCTGCTCCGGGTCTGGTCACTGCCACTCGCGACCTAGTTGCTCTGGACTTGGCTGTTGCTGCTACAGACCTGGCCACACCCGACCCGGCTGCTCTGGGCCCGGTTGCTCCGGGCCCGGCCACTCCGGGCCTGGCTGCTCCCAGCCTGTCAGCCGCTGCTCTTGGCCTGGCCGCACCAGACCCGGCTGCTCCGGGCCTGGCCGCTCCCAGCCTGGCAGCCGCTGCTCCGAGCCTGGCCACTCCCAGCCTGGCAGCCACTGCTCCGGGCCTGGCCACACCAGACCCGGCTGCTCCGGGCCTGGCCGCTCCCAGCCTGGCAGTCGCTGCTCCGGGTCTGGTCACTGCCCCTCCCGACCTAGTTGCTCTGGACTTGGCTGTTGCTGCTACAGACCTGGCCACACCCGACCCGGCTGCTCTGGGCCCGGTTGCTCCGGGCCCGGCCACTCCGGGCCTGGCTGCTCCCAGCCTGTCAGCCGCTGCTCCTGGCATGGCCGCACCAGACCCGGCTGCTCCGGGCCTGGCCGCTCCCAGCCTGGCAGCCGCTGCTCCGAGCCTGGCCACTCCCAGCCTGGCAGCCACTGCTCCGGGCCTGGCCGCACCAGACCCGGCTGCTCCGGGCCTGGCCGCTCCCAGCCTGGCAGTTGCTGCTCCGGGTCTGGTCACTGCCACTCCCGACCTAGTTGCTCTGGACTTGGCTGTTGCTGCTACAGACCTGGCCACACCCGACCCGGCTGCTCTGGGCCCGGTTGCTCCGGGCCCGGCCGTTCCGGGCCTGGCTGCTCCCAGCCTGTCAGCCGCTGCTCCGAGCCTGGCCACTCCCAGCCTGGCAGCCACTGCTCCGGGCCTGGCCGCACCAGACCCGGCTGCTCCGGGCCTGGCCGCTCCCAGCCTGGCAGTTGCTGCTCCGGGTCTGGTCACTGCCACTCCCGACCTAGTTGCTCTGGACTTGGCTGTTGCTGCTACAGACCTGGCCACACCCGACCCGGCTGCTCTGGGCCCGGTTGCTCCGGGCCCGGCCACTCCGGGCCTGGCTGCTCCCAGCCTGTCAGCCGCTGCTCCTGGCCTGGCCGCACCAGACCCGGCTGCTCCGGGCCTGGCCGCTCCCAGCCTGGCAGCCGCTGCTTCGAGCCTGGCCACTCCCAGCCTGGCAGCCACTGCTCCGGGCCTGGCCGCACCAGACCCGGCTGCTCCGGGCCTGGCCGCTCCCAGCCTGGCAGTCGCTGCTCCGGGTCTGGTCACTGCCACTCCCCACCTAGTTGCTCTGGACTTGGCTGTTACTGCTACAGGCCTGGCCACACCCGACCCGGCTGCTCTGGGCCCGGTTGCTCCGGGCCCGGCCGTTCCGGGCCTGGCTGCTCCCAGCCTGTCAGCCGCTGCTCCGAGCCTGGCCACTCCCAGCCTGGCAGCCACTGCTCCGGGCCTGGCCGCACCAGACCCGGCTGCTCCGGGCCTGGCCGCTCCCAGCCTGGCAGTTGCTGCTCCGGGTCTGGTCACTGCCACTCCCGACCTAGTTGCTCTGGACTTGGCTGTTGCTGCTACAGACCTGGCCACACCCGACCCGGCTGCTCTGGGCCCGGTTGCTCCGGGCCCGGCCACTCCGGGCCTGGCTGCTCCCAGCCTGTCAGCCGCTGCTCCTGGCCTGGCCGCACCAGACGCGGCTGCTCCGGGCCTGGCCGCTCCCAGCCTGGCAGCCGCTGCTCCGAGCCTGGCCACTCCCAGCCTGGCAGCCACTGCTCCGGGCCTGGCCGCACCAGACCCGGCTGCTCCGGGCCTGGCCGCTCCCAGCCTGGCAGTTGCTGCTCCGGGTCTGGTCACTGCCACTCCCGACCTAGTTGCTCTGGACTTGGCTGTTGCTGCTACAGACCTGGCCACACCCGACCCGGCTGCTCTGGGCCCGGTTGCTCCGGGCCCGGCCACTCCTGGCCTGGCTGCTCCCAGCCTGTCAGCCGCTGCTCCTGGCCTGGCCGCACCAGACCCGGCTGCTCCGGGCCTGGCCGCTCCCAGCCTGGCAGTCGCTGCTCCAGGTCTGGTCACTGCCACTCCCCACCTAGTTGCTCTGGACTTGGCTGTTACTGCTACAGGCCTGGCCACACCCGACCCGGCTGCTCTGGGCCCAGTTGCTCCGGGCCCGGCCACTCCGGGCCTGGCTGTTCCCAGCCTGTCAGCCGCTGCTCCGGGCCTGGCCGCACCAGGCCCGGTTGCTCCGGGCCTGGCCGCTCCCAGCCTGGCAGCCACTGCTCCGGGCCTGGCCGCACCAGACCCGGCTGCTCTGGGCCCAGTTGCCCCAGGCCCGGCTGCTCCGAGCCTGGCCGCACCTGGGCTGGATGCTTTGGGCTTGGCTTCTGCTGTTCTGGGCCTGGCTGCTCCCAACCCGGCTGCTCTGGGCCCGGCTTCTTCGGGCCCGGCCACTCCGGGTCTGGGTGTTCCTGGACTGGCCACCCTGGGCTTGGCCGCCTCTGCCTCAAGCCTGGCTGCCCCTGCCCCAGGACTGGCTGCTCCAGTGCTGGCTGTTGATGCTCTGGTTCTGGCCGCTGCTGCTCTGGGGTCTGGCCGCTGCTGCTCCGGGCCCGGCTGCCACTGCCTTGTGCCTGGCCACTCTAGGTCTGGTCGCCGCTGTTCCAACATTCTGTCCCTTTTTCTTTCTTTCTTACTTTCTTTTTTTTTTTAAAAACGCATTTATGTTGCAATGTTGGCTGGTGAGTTGAGTTCTGACTTAGTCTTTGATTTTTCAAGATATACTTTGCATTCTTTCTTAAGTAATTTTACTATCATTTGCTCTCACTTGATTTCTTCACATTGAGAACTTCTATTGTTTCTTCCTTCCCGTCCTGGAATCTCAGCAGGTTGGCCTGTGGCACCCCTTTGTTCTCCGCGGGCTCCTGCGCTGCTTCAGCCTGTCGCCAGGGTTGGCGCCACCCAGGAAGCATCCCCGGTCCTTGGCTCTGTTGCCTGCGCTCAGCGGTCGAGGGCTCAGGGGCACCCCCCCCCCTGGAGGCCCCGTCGCCCGGCTCCTTGCTGGCACCCGGCTGGCAGGTGTCCAGCGGGGGCTCCTGCTCCTCGTCACGATCCTCCAGTCTGGAGCTTTCTTTCTCTCTCCCGCTAGGGGAGTCCAGGATCAGAGTCAACAGACTGTCCTCTGCGCGCAGTGTGCGCGACTCCGGGGGCTCGGCCTTTCGCCGCGCTCCCAGGACTCCACCTCACAGCCCCGTCTCCCCCTGCCCAGCCTGGGTCCCCAGGGACTGGCCCAGACTGGGAGTTCGGGGCGGTCTGAGGCTCAGCGCCGCCGGAGGCTTTGTTTCTTCTGGCTAGGGTAATCCAGCATCAGAGTCAACATTCAGTCCTCTGCGCACAAAGCGCGCGACTCCGGGGGACCCCGCCTTTCGCGCCGTCCCCGGGATTTTGCCTCACAGCCCCGTCTCCCCGTGCCCGGGCCTGGGTCCCCAGGGACTGGCCCAGACCGGGAGTTCGGGGCGCTCCGTTCTGAGGCTCAGCGCCGCCGGAGGCTTTGTTCCTTCCGGCTAGGGTAATCCAGCATCAGAGTCTACATTCAGTCCTCTGCGCACAAAGCGCGCGACTCCGGGGGCCCCCGCCTTTCGTTTTTCCCCTGAGATTCAGCCTCCCAGCCCCGTCTCCCCTTGCCGGAGCCTGGGTCCCCAGAATCTGGCCCATAATGGGGCTCAGCGCTGCCAGTTCGGGGGTTCAGCCCAGGCTGGGGGTTTCATTTCCTTCCTGCTAGGGAACGCCAGGCAGCACCCAGCCCTCTCCTCCTCTCCGGCTGCGACCTCTCGGTGCGCGCGAACGTGCGAGCGCGCAGCATGTCTCCGTACCTTAGGCTCTTTTTTCAGCTCCTCTGACTTTCCCTCTGGCTTTCTCCCACCTTCCTATTGTAGAGTTTTCAGTCAGTCGACCACCTGTAGGTCTGGGCAATGTCCACTCTACATTTTAGTTGTATTCCATTGAAATTGTTGTGAGCTGCTGCGGTTAGGTGTCTACCCGAGCAGCCATCTTGGATCCTCAATATAGTGTCCTTTTTATTTTGGCCTTGATTCTTTGATTAAGAATAATTATCTTGAGTTTTACCTCTAATATTGTATGTACCTATAGTTCATTCCTTTTCTTTTTTAAAATATATGTATTTTTTTAATAAGTTTTTATTGTTCATATTATTACAAATGTTCCTTTCCCCCCCCCCCCACCATTGCTCTCCTCCACCAGGTTCCCACCCCACCCTCTGCCCTTTCCCCTCTCCCCATTGTCCTCATCCATAGGTGCACAGTTTATGTTCAGTCTCTTCCCACGCCCCCCTCTCCCCTTTTCCCCAAGAATCGTCAGTTCACTCCCCTTCCATACCTCTGATTCTATTATATTCAACAGTTAATATTGTTCCTCAGATTTTTTTAATTTCCTTGGTTTTTAGATTCACTTGTTGATAGTTACGTATTTGTTGTTCATAATTTTTATCTTTGTTTACTTTCTCTTCTGAAAGAACCCCCTTCAGCAATTCATATAATTCTGGTTTGGCGGTGATGAACTCCTTTAGCTTTTTTTTATTAGTGAAGCTCTTTATCTGGCCTTCGATTCTGAGTGATAGCTTTGCTGGGTAGATTATTTTTGGCTGTAGGTTCTTGCTATTCATCACCTTGAATATTTCTTGCCATTCCTGTCTGGCCTGCATGGTTTCTGTTGAGAAGTCAGCTGACAATCGTATAGGTGCTCCTTTATAGGTTACTACCTTCTTTGCTCTTGCTTCTTTTAATATTCTCTCTTTGTCTTTTGCTCTTGGAATTTTAATAATGATGTGTCTCGGTGTGGTCCTCTTTAGATTCCTTTTGTTTGGAGTTCTGTGCGCTTCCTGGACTTGTAAGTCTAATTCTTTCACCAGGTGGGGGAAGTTTTCTGTCACTATTTCTTTCAGTATGTTTTCGATATCTTGCTCTCTCTCATCTTCTGGGACCCCCATAATTCTGATGTTGGTTCGCTTGAAGTTGTCCCAGAGGTTTCTTACATTATCTTCAATTTTCTGGATTCTCTTGCCTTCTAGCTTCTGTGGAGGAGTGTTTTCTGGCTCTTTATGTTCCAAATCTTTGACTTGATTCTTGCGATCTTCCCTTCTGTTTTTAGGACTCTGTAAAATATTTTTTATTTCAGACAATGTATTCTTTATTTCTTGTTGATCCCTTATCATTTCTTGTTGATCCCTTATCATTTCTTGTTGACTCCTTATTAATTCTAGTTGATCTCTTTTCATGTCCTCATAGGTCTTATCCATCTTTCCTAGGAAATTCTTGAAAAACCTTATAAGCGTAGATTTGAACTCTATATCCAGACGCTTTTTGTCCTCCATTTCTTTCGTTTGTGATCTATTTTGTTGTCGCATTTTGCAGTTACAGATGGGACGGGGTTTCAAGGTGGAGCCTGCAGCTTTGGCTTCCGTCAGCCCCACCCTATGCGGGTCCTTCAGTGCTCGCTGCCGGCGCCTCTTAGAGAAAGGTGCCCTCGATTTTCGCCTGCTGCCAAACAGACTATGCTCTCCCACAATGAACCCGGTATTGGGGTTCAGTTCAGTTGGAAGTGGAGTTGGAGGTGGCATTCAGAGCAGTCTGGAGCCCCAGTCTCCTTCCCGTCAGGGCAATCCCGCGGCACAGCCAGCCAGCCCTTCTCTGTGCGCAGTGTGCGCGCCGCCGGGACCTCCTTTCGCTGCTTCCCCGGGGTTCCGCCTTACATCCTGGCTCCCTATGGCTGAGCCTGAGTCCCCAGGGTCTGGCCTAGAACTGGGGTTCAGAGCAGTCGGGGGCCAAGCACAGTTGGAGTTTTATCTCCTTCCCGCTTGGGAACGCCCGCCAGGCACTCGGCCTCCCTCCTCTCCGGCTCCGTCCTCTCCACGCACAGCGTGTCCATACCTTGGGCTTTTCCAGCTCCTCCACGCCTCCTTCTGGTTTTCTCCTTGCTTCTCGCTGTAGAATTTCCAGTCAGTCAACCTTCCTGTAGTTCTGGGCAATGTCCGTTTTATATTTTAGTTGTATTTTATTGAAATTGTTGTGTGCAGCTGCGGCTAGGTGTTCACCTGGGCGCAGCCATCTTGGATCTCCAAAATATATGTATTTTTAAGAATATTTATCTTGAGATTCATCTCAGATGTTGTATGTATCTATAGTTAATTCCTTTTCTTTTTTTTATATATATGTATGTATTTTTATTCACTCATTGATTCATTCATCACCCAAGAATATTTTTCCATTGTCTTATTTTATTTTTTTTTGTTAATCCTCACCCAAGGATATTTTTTTTATTAAATTTTTATCTGTGTACATATTTTAACATTGCCCCCCCTCCCATGCATACCCTCCCTCCCCAGAGTTTTATGTCCATTAGTTGTACTTATATGCATGTATACAAATCCTTCAGTTGATCTTGTATACATGCAGATTTCCCTACCCTACCTGCTGTAATTTGACAGTCTGCTTTTTACTTTACTGTCTCTATATCTATCTTTTGGTTCATCAGTTTATAATGTTCTTTATTATCCATAAATGAGTGAGGTCATGTGGTGTTTCTCTTTCATTGATCAGCTTATTTCACTCAGCATGATGTTCTCCAATTCCACCCAGGTTGCTGCAAATGATGAGAATTCCTTCTTTTTTATGGCAGCATAGTATTCCATTGTGTAGATGTACCATTGTTTTTGGATCCAATCATCTGCTGACGGGCACCTAGGCTGTTTCCAAATTCTGGCTATTGTAGATTGTGCTGCTATGAACATAGGGGTGCATATATCCTTTCTGATTGGTGTTTCTAGTTTCTTGGGATGTATTCCTAGGAGTGGGATTACTGGGTCAAATGGGAGTTCCATTTTCAGTTTTTTGAAGAAACTCCACACTGTTCTCCACAGTGGTTGCACCAGTCTGCATTCCCACCAGCAGTGCACTAAGGTTCCTTTTTCTCGCCAACACTTGTTGTTTGTTGATTTGTTGATGTTGGCCGTTCTGACAGGTGTGAGATGGTACCGCATTGTTGTTTTGATTTGCATCTCTCGGATAATTAGTGACTTTGAGCATGTTTTCATGTGCCTTTTGGCCTTCCTTCTGTCTTCTTTTGAAAATATTCTATTTAGGTACATTGCCCATTTTTTAATTGGCCAAGGATATTTTTTAAATTGATTTTTAGGGTGAGTGGAAGAGAAAGGAAAAGATAGAGAGAAAGATTGATGTGAAAGAAACATATCGATTGGTTGCCTCCTGAATGAGCCCTGACCAGGGCCTGGGCCAGAGAGAAGCCTGGAAACAAGATATGTGCCCTTGACCGAATAGAGCCCAGCAGGCCCACACTATATCCACTAAGCTAAACTGGTAAAGGCAAAATATATTTTTATTGATTTCAGAGAGGAAGGGAGAGGTAGTTATAGGAACATCAATGATGAGAGAGATCATTGATTGACCACCTCCTGTATGCCCCACACTGGGGATCAAGCCTGCAACCCAGGCATGTGCCCTGACCAGAACTGAACAGTGGCCTAGAACAGTGACCTCCTGGTTCATAGGTCAACTCTCAACCACTCACCAAGCAAGCTGGGCCATAGTTCATTCCTTTTCATTTAAGTGGTATTCCATTATATGGATGGACCAAAGTTTGCCTAGCCATCATTCACCACTTGATAGAGACTTGGGCTGTTTATTCTTTACAGCTATTATATAAAGCTGATATGAGCATTTGTGTGCAATCAGCTTTAATCCTATTATTTTTCTCTCAGAAATATTTTCTGTCTCCCAGATTAAGTGAGCTCTCCCTGCTCTGCTTTCTCCTGTATTCATTTCTGTGTGTGTGTGTGTGTGTGTGTGTGTGTGTGTGTGTGTGTAAGTGTGTATTCCCTTAAGGCAAATATTATGTTAGTTTGGAAGAATAACTTCTATAAATCACCCAGGAGAGAGAGACCCACAGTGTGACAAGAAGAATGAATCTTTCTCTTTAGTAGGATGGCGAGAAGAATAAGGAGAGAATAAAACCTTTGGATTTGTCTGTTATAATTTGACAAATACACAATATTTGAACTTTTTCTAGCATATTGGGCTTTTTTTGAGAGATTGGTAAGAGATAACCATTTATGCAAATATCCACTAACTAAGACCTACTCAAACTATTCTCCCCCCAAAACAAACAAACCCCACATCTTAGTATTCCAACCTGCTCCTCTCAGAGTATCTTTCCTCTTCCATGACTGGCTGCTAGATTTGACCCAGCAGCTCAGGAGTTCCCAACCTAACGGAAGTGAGAGACTCCCCCCAGTAGACTGGCTCAAGTTCCAGGCATACTGAGGCCTGTTTCTAATCCTGCCTGTCCTAAAAATATAACAACCATTGGCAGGTGTGTAGGCTATTTTCAACCTTGGGGGCCTCAAGAATCAAGGAATTCATGCCAGACCAGGAAGCAAAACAGCAAGCCCTTCTTGGTGGGCTTCAGATAAAACTGACTTCTTGTGGCATGGGATTAACTGATTCTCAATTGTGTATTTACTGGCATTGCCAATTGTTTTCTTTTTAGGCTCAATCATATTTTCTATTTTTACTCTCAAACATGAACCTGAACCTGAAACAGCATGTGCAGATACTGGAAAGGGAGGGTGGGAGTCTATAGAAATACTTTTTTTCAACTTGCCCAACTCCACATAGTTCTCAAGTTACAGAGTAGCTCTGAATAAGTTACAGAGCTCTGAAGTTACTCTACAGTTTCAGGCTTAAGCATCATGCGTGTCTAGAAAGTGGGTCATGGTGCCTGTCTCTGCTGGCAAAATTAAAGTACTATTATTATCATCCCCATTTTATACAGGAGGAAACCTGAGGAACCGAGAGGTTAAATAACTGTTCAACTAGAAAGTGGTAACTAGAAAGTGACAAAGCCAGAGCCAGGATACAAACTCAGCTGTAGGACTCCAAAGTTCATGCTCTTAATCATTAGTGCTTCCAAAACTGCAATCTTTAGAATTTTATTAAATTGATGACCACTTTATGACCACATGTTTTCATCAATTTCAACATCTGAATTTGTGTTTCTATTTACAAGCATAACAGTGTTATAGCATAGTAAAGGCTAGGAAAATTCCAGGACAAGTGGAATAGAGAAACTGAAACAGATAGTTAGCATCCAGTAAATCCTGTCTTCCATAAACCAAGGACACTTAAGAGCAAATATAATAGTTTGCACTTCTCCCTAACAAGAGGGTAAATAGTTTAAGTCACCCTACTTGGGAAGACAAATAATAGAAATCCAATTAAGTAGCATTTGCCAACCACACCAAAGGACAGGCAAATTAAGAGAATAAATCTCATTTTGGTACATCTGCATAAAGCTGATAAATATTATACTGATCTGCCCCTAAGACCTCCCCTAAACACCCAGCCTTTAAAACCCCTTCAGGGAACCTGGCTGCTATGGGTCAGTGGTTGAGCATCGACCCATGAACCAGGAGGTCATAGTTCGGTTCCTGGTCAGGGCACATGCCTGGGTTTTGAGCTCATTCCCCAGTAGTAGGTGTGCAGGAGGCAGTCAATCCCTTATTCTCTCTCATCATTGATGTTTCTATCTCCTTCTCCCTTCCTCTCTGAAATCATAAAAATATATTTTTAAAAACCTCCAGGGAGCAAACCTATGCTATTCCCTGCCCCTTTTCCCTTCCTCCACAGGCACGTATACCCTAACCTCTAAGAGACCCCATGAGGGGAGCAATGGGCAGTAGCAGCTCAGTCCCAGGGCACTATTCCTCAAGAGAGCATGCCCAGGCCATTCCCTTACCCTCTCCTCCCTCCCCACCCCCAGGGAACATATCCCCTAACCTCTAAGGGACTCCATGAGACTTGCAATGAGGGGAGCAAAGGGCCCCTATCCTCTGGCTTCCCATTGAACTAAGGCAACCCAGCCTAGGCTCTCCTGTTGCTTCTATGCCCTTCCTTGTTTCACTCTCATAAATATATTTTTGCTGCAGTCAGTAAATTCTTGCTTGTTTTTCTATACTTTATCTCTTTTTAAAAAAAATATATATTTTTATTGATTTTTTACATAGAGGAGGATAGAGAGATAGAGAGTTAGAAACATCAATGAGACAGAGTCATCGATCAGCTGCCTCTTGCACACCCCCCACTGGGGATGTGCCCACAACCAAGGTACATGCCCTTGACCAGAATCGAACCCGGGACCCTTCAGTCCGCAGGCCGATGCTCTATCCACTGAGCCAAACCGGTTTTGGCTATAGTTTATCTCTTGACTGAAATCTTTCCCTCAAGAAAAACTGAGGCTTCCTCATTTCCTCCCCATCTCCCCGGTAACAATAGTACAAAGAGCACTGCTTTAATCGTTTTGCATCCAAAAGAAAAGAACAGAGGTAGACCTGATGCAGAAATGATGTATTTGCTCCAAATGAAGGCAGATAACATCACAGTTAATTTAGAGGAAGTATTTTAATAATGCACATACCGATATTGGGGAAAGTGATTTAGTTTCAGAAAAACAGCAACATCCATTATATTAAATTAATGTTAGTGATTTGAGTTTTATTGATTTTGTAGTTTAGTTTGCATTTGATATGCAAAATCAGTTTGGTTTAATAGTTGTTTAATTACTATAAACATAAGGAGTTTATGTCTCATTTTATGTTGGCATATATTTAAGTAATCCTATCTAATAGAGGGAATATGCGAATTGACCATCATGCTGTCACAAAGATGGTGGCGCCCATAGCCACAAGATGGTGGCACCCAGTCCCTTCAGCCCTTTTGGAGTTCCCAAGTCCTTTCAGTCCAGCTGAGGGGTAGCAGGCACATGGTGCAGCCATACTCACCCTTTGCCCCCCAGTCGCCCAGGGCTGGTCTAAGGCACAGGCAAGCCTCAGATGTCGACTGCCCAGCCACCCAAGGCTCAAGTAACCAGGGCTGGCCAATCACCAGGTTGCCTCCCACTCCTGAGGGCTCCTGGACTGTGAGAGGGGGCAGACCAGACTGAGGGACCCCCCTCTCCAGTGCATGAATTTTCATGCACCAGGCCTCTAATATTATAATAAAAGATCAACACTGAGGGTCTGAAGACTTTTTTTTTTTTCAATAGAAAGTGTCCAAACATTGCTCATATTTAAGAAACTGCTGTATAGGGATTGTAAAAAATATCATATTCTCTTTGAAGATAATATCACTGTAAAGAGATGAATGACTGTCCAGGGATTCCTGTTATTGAAATTTTGTTTTTGTTGCTGTTATTACCTTGGAGAAATCTCAAGAGTTCAAGGTGACCCTGGCTTCCCTTCAGTCACTGGTGTATGTATGCAATAAAGCTGTGGGTTTTTGGCATTCCTTTACCATTCAGTCTAGCTACTATATATTAGTAATTTGTGTTTTATATTATTTCTAATAGGTTGCTGTTATTATTTTCTCAGTTGTTTCTCCAAACAAAAGGATATAGTAGCAAGGCCTGCCACGAGAAAAAAGTAAAGGAAGAGTACTTATTTTCTTTCACTTCCTCTAAATTGCATGCTACTTCCTTTCTCTTTGTTTCTATCTTATTTCAAGCCTGGAAGTAGTTATGAAATTGAGCAAAAGGTGGTGTAAAATGATTTTCCACTTCCTACTCTTCTCAAAAAGAAAGAAATGGAATTAAGTAGATGATCCTTAAGAAAGACTGGAATTTTCCAATCCATCTCCAGAGTAAACAGAACTGCTTGAGGTAATGCAGAGTGGAACTCCAATTCTGGCTTTGCAATTTATAAGCTATACAATCTTGAGCTAATAATAACCTTGCTGAGCCTCAGATTACTTATATGTAAAATGAAGATAAGATAATATTTCCAACCTCATAGAGTTGCAGTGAAGATTAAAGTAAATGAGATCATGTATGACTGTCATCTAGATAGTAAATGAGATCATGTATAAATATCATCTAGATCAGGGGTGGAGGACCTTTTTTCTGCCAAGGTCCATTTTGATATTTATAACATTATTCAAAAGACATACAAAATTATCAACTTAAAAATTAACCTGTTATCTCACTCATATGTGACACAGACAATTAGGTGGTGAAAGCTTAGGGCAGAGTGGGGGAGCAGGAGAGGGCTAGAGGAAGTTAATGAGGGAGAAAAGGGGACATATGTGATACTTTCAACAATAAAGATTTTTTTAAATGATTAGAGAATTTTTTTTAAATTAGCCTGCTATATTTGCATTTGGTCAAACATTTAATTAACACCCTAATGCCTTGGCTGGGCTGGACCAAATGATTTTGCAGGCCTCATAGGGCCTATGGGGTCAGACGTTCCCCACTCTTAATCTAGATAGCTAGATTGAGCAATTCCTATGACAAAGGAGGTGCTCAAGAAACAGTCACTATTATGTTCTAATCTCTTCCCCAGCAGCACTGCAAGAATGCTTTATTAACTTACTAATTTCCTCTGATCACAGAGCCTATTTTATCCTCTCAGTCCTCATTCTTTTTTCTTTTAATATATTTTATTGATTTTGTACAGAGAGGAAGGGAGAGAGATAGAGAGCTAGAAACATCGATGAGAGAGAAACATTGACCAGCTGTCTCTTGCACACCCCCTACTGGGGATGTGCCCGCAACCAAGGTACATGCCCTTGACCGGAATCAAGCCCGGGTCCCTTCAGTCCCCAAGCCGACGCTCTATCCATTGAGCCAAACCGGTTTCGGCTGTCCTCATTCTTTGAGGGCAGACACATGGGAAAATGCCAAAATTATAATGTTAAACCACAAAAAAATAAAAGGTGGTGGTGGGCGAGAAAAGTGCATATATACAGGGCTTGCAACCAGGACTGAGATGTTACTGCTGCATATTCCATCCCTAGATAGTGCATGTCTCGTACATGGTATAGCCTAATAAATACTTATGGAATGAATGAATGAACTGGAAAAAACTGGAAGCAAGCTGAATGTGGACTGAAGGAAGCATCTGGGAATGAAAAATATTGGGGTTGGGTTAAAACAGAATTAGTCTCTCTCTTTTTCCCCTCTCTCCTTCCCTCCCTTTTCTCCCTCTCTTCTTTCCTTTCTTTCTCCATCCTTCCTTCCTTTCTTTCTCTCTCTGAAAAATACTTAATGTTATGTTTAACTAAAACATGGGAAAGAAAATACATTCTGTTTGCCTTGTAGAAAAATGCACATTAAATATTTCAATAATGCCCTAACTGGTTTGTCTCAGTGGACAAAGTGTCAGCCTGTGGACTGAAGAGTCCTGGATTCTATTCTAATCAAGGACACATGCCCAGGTTGTGTGCTCATTCCCCAGAAGGGGGTGTGCAGGAGGCAGCTGATTAATCTCTCATTATTGATGTTTCTCTCTCCCTCTCCCTTCTTCTCTGAAATCAATAAAAATGTATTTTTAAAAATATTTCAGTAAGACATACCAAAGTAACCACAAATATGTTATTAAATAACTAGAGGCCCCATGCATGAAATTTATGCATAGGTGGGGTCCCTAGGCCTGGCCAGAGATCAGGTTCGATCCAGGCCAGGCCAGGCTGGAGAGGAGGCGATGGTCACCTGGCCAGATGCAGAAGGAACAGATGTGGGACACTGATGTTGCCATCATTGACACCCTGCCACTGTGAAGTTTCCTGCCTCCTCCCTCTTCTTCCCTCACTGCCGCACCACCACTGCAGCAGTTGGGCGGCAGGCCAATTGGGACTTGCCAGCTGGGGGAGGGACGGGGCATGGGAGGTTGGTCACTGGCCCTGAGGAGGGAGCTGGCCCTCAGCCCCCCTGGAAAAGGGGCCACCACCACCCACTCCCAGTTCCCCATCCCAGCCCAGGGGCCAGCCCAATCAGAAGGTTGGGGTTGCCTGGCCAGCAGGCGGGGGGGGGGGGGGGGGGGGGGGGAGGGGAATGAGGGATTGCAAGAGATTGGCCAGTCAGGGGAAGTTGGCTTTGGGAGCACACTGACCACCAGGGGACAGCTCCTGCATTGAGCATCTGCCTCCTGGTGATCAGTGTGCATCATAGTGACTGGACATTCCAGTCGCTTAGGCTTTTATATATAGAGATAATCCGCACTAAGCAGGCTTTACTTGGAAATGTTCTTTGGTCCTTTATTGTGCTCTAAGGAGGAAATATTCAGAATGTTTATATATATATATGGTGTGTGAGTGGCCAGATTATTATGATCTCTGAATGCATAATAATCTGGCCACTCAGTGTATGTATGTCCTTCTCCCTCTCCCTTCTAATAGCTCTAAAAAAATTAATAAAAAAGTTTTTAAAATGGTGGATGTTTAGTAGGTCAATGATATTTAGACATTTTTTTTAGTCACTGTGATGGTTAACTTTATGTGTCAATTTTATTGGGACACAGGGTGCCCAGATATTTAATCAAATATTATTTTGGGTGTTTCTGTGAAAATATTTTTGGATTGATTAATCTCAATTAGTAGACTGAATAAAGCTGATTGCCCTTCTTAATATGGGCAGGCCTAACCCAATCAGCTGAAGACCTGAATAATAAAAAAAAAGATGACCTTTCCCAAATAAAAGAGAATTCTTTCTACCTGATGGCCCTCAAACTGGAGCATTGGATGATTTTTCCTATCTTTAGACTGAAACTGAAACTAAAATATCCATCCTTCCTGTTGGCCTTTGTACTAGAACTATATCATTGACCCTCCTGGTTCCCAGGCCTTTGTACTCTGACTAGAACTAAACCATCAGCAACTCTGGATCTCCAGTTTGCGAACCCAACCTGCAGATCTTAGAACTTACCAACCTCTATTAAATATCTGTTTGGTCTTTGTCCCCAGTCCCTGACACAGGTCTCCTAAGACCTTTATATATTCCTAAGTGATAAGAACACCAGGAATATCTTTTTTTAATTTTTATTTTATTATTTTTTTTAAATATATTTTATTGATTTTGTACAGATAGAGAGTTAGAAACATCAATGAGAGAGAGTCATTGATCAGCTGCCTCTTGCACACCCCCTACTGGGGATATGCCCGCAACCAAGGTACATGCCCTTGACTGGAATCGAACCCGGCACCCTTCAGTCCCCAAGCCGACGCTCTATCCATTGAGCCAAATCGGTCTCGGCAGGAATATCTTTTTTTAAATGAGGCAAGCCTGGGTGGGCTCTGAGATAGGTTCAATGTGGAAGCTGCTGACCTCAAAGATGAAGACATGATTAGAAGACTGGAATTTTCAACCCCCCTCTCCATTCTCCAGAGAGGTGAGAGGGGCTGGAAATGGAGTAAATAATTCAACAGTATGGGGTTCTAGGTGCTTCCAGGTGGGTGACCATGTCCTCATCCAGATGGGTGACACACCCAACTCCATGGGGGCACAAGATTCTGCAATTGGGACCTTCCCAGACATTGCCTAATACATCTCTTCATCTGGCTGTTCATCTATATCCTTTATCATATCCTTTAATAAACTCATAATATAAGTGTTTCTCTGAGGTTTGTGAGCCACTCTAGTAAATCATTCAAGCCCAAGAAGGGGTTCATGAACCTCCAATTTATTTATTTATTTTTATTTTTTATTTTGAACCTCCAATTTATAGCTGATCAGCAGAAGCACAGGTAACAACCTCAACTTTTGATTTGGGATGGGGAGCAATCTTGAGACTGAGACATTAACCTGTGATTTCAAAACCCAATTGGTGCCACAGAATATTGCTTGGTGGGGGAATCCCCATATCTGGTATCAGAGTGTTATGAGTGTTCTGTGTGATAGGAAAGAAAGCACAGATAAATAACAGATAAAACTAAAAATGCTAAAAAGCTTCCATACTAACAAGCTTGACTGCACCAAGAGCCCCATCCACTCAGAACCCCTCTCTCCTTCTGGGCTCCAGAGTTTTTGTGAAAACCATTTATCTAGAGTCATCACTTAGCTTTCGAATTTGATTAATTTGTTCCTTTTTCTCTTTTAAAAATATATATATTTTATTGATTTTTTACAGAGAGGAAGGGAGACTGATAGGTAGAAACATTGATGAGAGAGAAACATTGATTAGCTGCTTCCTGCACACCTCCTATTGGGGATGTACCCACAACCAAGGAACATGCCCTTGACTGGAATCGAACCTGGGACCCTTCAGTCTGCAGGCCGACACTCTGTCCACTGAGCCAAACCAGTTTAGGCTCTTTTTCTCTTTAAAGAATGATATAAATTGAAAAGTAAAAATAGTCTAATGTATCCTCTTCATTCCTTCTTATTACTGAGAAGTATTCTATGGTATGGATGTACCATTTAAAAGTTGTAGGAGATTTTGGTTGCTTCCAAATTTTGGCTATTATGAATAAACCTACTACTTAATTTTTCTACTGAAAAAAAATACTTGTGACATATTTGCTTACATTAGGGATCTTTATTTTAGTGTTCATGAACTCCAAAGGAGTCAATTAACTTCCTGAAATTATACTTAAAATATGCCATTTTATAACAGCTTTATTTCTATTCATTCCAATTCTGGGAAGGTTTAATATGTTTAAGGTCATTGAAAATAAATGACCTGACCTCTTGCTCCATTTCTCTGTACAAATGGCATATATATTCTTTCTGCTTCCTGCTTATATGGCCAGGTCAAGATTTCTCCTACTTGTAATTAAATGGCTAATTTTGTCTTATTTTAGGAAGGAGGAGTAGGACCTCCATTTTGGCCTTGAGGTCATAATATGTTCTCCAACACAACTTTATTATTAACAAAATTCATACTGTGTTTCTGATTCATGTGCATATTTCTCTATTGGTTCAGATCCCGTGTTGTGGGGGGAGGAATGTGGTTAATTCATATCCTTGACCTTCTTCCCCACCATATATATAGCTTTGCATTAAGTGCCAAAAGGATTCAATCATCACACACACACACACACACACACACACACACACACACACTCCTTAAAGTCTACATCCCATCATCTGAGATTCAAGTTCTTCCTAATCCTGCCTCTCCACACTTATCCCCAGTGCTTTCCATAACAAACCACCTGTTCTAGTCAGAACAGTCCATCCATCTACAGGCCACCCATCTTTATTCCAGCCACTGGATCTCTACTTAGATATTTATTCTTTTTGGGTTTTGTTTTTGTTTTTGTTTTTTTGTTTTTATTTTTTAATATATTTTATTAATTTTTTACAAAGAGGAAGGGAGAGAGATAGTAACATTGATGAGAAAGGAACATCGATCAGCTGCCTCTTTCACACACACCCCTCAACCTTACCCCGCCCACTCAACCTCCCTCTCATAGCAGGCATCCTGCCCAGCCCGGCCACTCCACACCTGGAGCAGCTGGGTGGCCGCCATCTTTGTCCTTCTAATTTTCATATTCCCTCCTGATTGACGACTGGTGGGCATAGCAGAGGTACAGTCAATTTACGTTTGTCTGTTATTAGGTAATATATTCCATTTATTAGGTGCTTACACTTTGCCTGGCATGATGCTTTATTGGGATTAACTCATAGACTCCTCATGCAAACCTTTTTAGAGATTAAGAAATTGAGATTCAGCCGAAACCGGTTTGGCTCAATGGATAGAGCGTCGGCTTGGGGACTGAAAGGTCCCAGGTTCGATTCTGGTCAAGGGCATGGACCTTGGTTGCAGGCATATCCCAGTAGGGGGTGTGCAAGAGGCAGCTGATCGATGACTCTCTCTCATCGATGTTTCTAACTCTCTATCTTTCTCCTTCTCTGTACAAAATCAATAAAAATATATTTAGGGAAAAAAATTGAGATTCAGAAAGCTTAGGTAATTTATTCAAGGTCCATCATCAACCAGTGGATTGAGAACCAAACCCAGATTTGTCTGAACTGCAAAATCACTGATTCTCAAATTTGGCTACACAACACAAACATCTGGGAGCTATAAAAATAGTGATGCCTAAAAATTTTAATTAATTAAACAAAATTAAAAAGTATTGATGACTTAGTTGCATCCTTGTCATTGGAAGTTTTAAAATTTCCCCAGGCAATGCAAATGTGCAGCTAAGGCCTGGGTTTTTAATTTTATACTCCACTATCTTCAATGGCAGTAAGAGTGAGATGGTGAGAACGTCTGTTTGCTGAGCTAATTCAGCTCAAGCAAAATCTCAGAACCAGAGGTGTGCGATAAGGTTCTCCTTAGAATTGTAAACACATGGTAGGCTCCTATGGATGTGGGACAGGGGGTTAAGCCAACTATATGAAAATTTCAAATGACAAGGTGACCCAGTTGACATCTGACTTCTATAGACTCCTTGCCATATGGTCATTCATTTACTCTATAACTGCTATTCAAGGCTTCCTTTTCAAAGTGTCAAGTCTCAAGAGTTTGAAGATATTTATTATTATTTTCTAATATATTCTTATTGATTTCAGAGAGGAAGGGAGAGGGAGAAAGAGATAGAAACATCAATGATCAGAGAAAATCATTGACCAGCTGTCTCCTGTATGCCCCCTACTGGGGATCCAGCCCACAATCCAGGCGTGTGCCCTGACCAGGAATCAAACCATGACCTCCTGGTTCATAGGTCAATGCTCAACCACTGAGCCACACCAGCCAGACAAGAATTTGAAATATTTAAACAAAATATGTGAAAGTTTCTTTTTCTTTTTAAATATGTAAAAGTTTCCGATGAAAATAAGGAGGCATATACCTTAAGGCCTTATCAGCTGCTCTCCTGAGTCAGCAATCAGCAAAAAGCAAGCCTGTATCTCCTGCTTTATTTCACTGTCTCTTCTGTGCCAAGTATAGGGTTTCTGGGACTGAGGATAAGTGAGTCAGCCTCAGGGTGAGGTCATGCTTCTCTGCAGGGACATCACGAAAGGTAATGTTGGGAACGTAGCTCGAAGTAACAACCTAGCCAATGTCCATGGAGGTCCTGGACAGATTTTCTCAGTGGTCACTAACTGGGTCCTCTCTGGAGGGATTCTCCCCCTCCACCGTGGCTCTAGCATTTCAGGAACTCAGAGCAGGAATGCTGAAGCAGACTCTCCCTTTGCCTGAGGCCCACAGGAATAGGAACCTCATCAGTGAGGGCATTAATGGTCCTATATTAGCAACCGTGGATAATGGAATAGCCCAAGGAAGGTATCAATGGGGTGACTAGATGCATAATTTTGTGACTGTGACAGTGTTGGCAGAGTACCAGCAGAGCTAGCTCACAGCAGAACCAGTAAATGAGTGACCATCTGGCAAGGAGTCTATAAAAGTCAGATGTCAACTGGGTCACCTTGTCATTTGAAATTTTATTGACTACTGTATGCCAGGAACTAAACAATTTACCTTGTGATAAAAAATTTAGGTGCCAAAGAGATTTTCCTGTTTCTTGGTTTTCCCCTTTTATTAAATTACTAGAGGCCCAGAGCATGAATCATGCACAGGTGGGGTCCAGCTGGCCTGGCCCCAATCAGGTTGAAGAAGATGGCAGGAGGTTGGCCGGCCAGCCCACCCCAATTGGGGCCTGGTCAGGGCTGGGCCAGCTGGGGGAAGGGGCCAAGGGTGTTTGCCAGTGGGCCCCACTCCTGATTGGAGTTGGGGGAGGGGGGTGATTGGGGGAAGGGCCAGCCATGGGGAGGGCCTGGGATGATGGGCCTGCCTGGCCTGCCTCCAAATGGGGTATAGGGTGCCAATCGAGGGCCAGCAGCCTGGGGGAGGGGCCATGGGTGGTTGGCTATCAGGCCCTACCCCTGATGGGGTGGGGTGCTGATCTGGGGTAGGGCCAGCTGGAGGGAGGGGATGCAGGAGATTGGAGGGCCAGCCTTGCCCCTATTGGGGTGGGGGGGGATCAAGAGGTGGGGCCATCTGGGGGGGATGGGCTGTAGGAGGTTGGCTGTCTCTTAATGGGGTGGGGGGATGCGATCAGGGGTGGGAGAGCCAGCAGTAGGGGCTGCAGGAGGTTGGTTGCCCAGCCCTGCCCTCTATTGGGGTGGGAGAGTCTGATCAGGGGCAGGCCTGCCCCACCCCCTGATAGGGCTGTTTCACTGGCCACAGTGGGCATCATAGCAACCAGTCATTAAGATCATTATGGCCATTGCAGTCACTGGCTTTTTATATATATAGACTAGAGGCCCGGTGTAAGAATTCATTTATCAGTGGGGTCCCTCAGCCTGGCCTGCAGGACTAGGCCAAAACCGGCTCTCTGACATCCCCCGAGGGGTCCCGGATTGCAAGAGGGCACAGGCCAGGCCAAGGGACCCCACCAGTGTACTATTGGGGCCAGGGAGGGATGCAGGAGGTTGGCCAGCTGGAGAGAGACCTCAGGAGGGCTCCAGAGCACATCCAGTCTGTCTTGCTCAGTCCCAATTGGCCGGACCCCAGCAGCTAGCTAACCTACTGGTCAGAGTGTCTGCCCCCTGGTGGTCAGTGCGTGTCATAGCAAGCAGTTGACTAGCCTTAGCATGTCATTAGCATATTACACTTTGGTTGAATGGCCAACTGAGGGACCAGACAACCAGACACTTAGCATATTAGGCTTTTATTATCTAGCATAATTTAGATTCAGTAAAATGATTCCTTTTAGGTGTGCAGTTCAAGGAGTTTTATCACACAATCACCATCAGATTAAGATGCAGAACATTTCCACCACCTCCAAAAGTTTCTGCATGTCCCTCCATAATCAATCCCCAACCCTTAATCTGAGCTCCTGGCAACAACTAATACGGTTTCTGTCTCCATAGCTAAGCAAAAGATTCTCAATACCCTATATTCTAAGTTCAGAGGACCAGCAACTCTTAGGGCCAGACACCAGCCAACAGATCTTGCTGTGGAAAAACCAACTTCCCAGTTGATATAAGAGGTCTAGTCTGGGGTGTGCAATGTTTCCTTTCCCCAAGTCAAGAGAGGGGAAACTCTAAGAATCACTCAGAAAAACAGAGGTTTCTAAATGTGACCCACTATCTTACTAAAATGAGAACTGATGCCTGTCTTTTCTCTGAAAGCTACCATACTGGCACTATGCCTGATGCTGTTGAGGCATAGAGGAAAGTGCTGTGGAAGAGATGGAGGCCTGGGGATCTTCCAGGTGGAGAAAGGGCAAGGGCAGGCTCTTCAATTTCCTGATTCTTGAGGAGTAGGTAAGGTGTATATGGCATATGTCTGCATACTTGGGGAAAATTGTCCTGAAATGATAGATAAGATTGAGATCCATGGGGTTGACAAAAACTATCACAATAAGAGGGCAAAAAGTTTCATACCTCAGAAGAATGTAGTATTATGCCTCCATCAGTGCTACAGCGCACTTGAGCAATAAAATGAAATTTATGTATGTATCCCAATGAATTGAGGCAACTCAATAAACTGTTACATTTGTACTGCATCTATTAATCCTAAAAACATCCTGTAAGGTAGGCACTCTTATCATTCCAATTTTATAGATGAAGGAATTGAAGATCAGAGAGCGCAAGTAATGTGTTCCAGGTCACAGAGCAAGTAAATGACAGAATTGTGACTTGCAAAAAGGTCTGCTTAACTCTAAAACACACGTTCCTTCCTTCTACACTGGATTTCCTTTTATGTGTGTCAGGGAGAAGGGAGAGGAATCATCTTGTAGTAGCAATGAGATTCTAGTGGAGATTCCAGGGTGTCCACCATAATTGCTAGGTCCCTGTGTTGTTTTTCCCACCTGCTGACCTTCCTCCCTCTTTAGCTCAGAGGGCCTTGGTTCCTCAGAATAATCCTGCGAATGTTCTAGTTTATTCCCTGCTCTAAGTTTCTGCCAATATGCTTCTTATGTTTTCAGGTTGAAAGCCCTTAACCTACTCTGACCACGCACCCCATCCTAAAGTTGCCTCCTTATCTGGCACTTCAAAGCTACATCTGCCCCTTTGTTCTGCCCTTGCTCCTCACAGAAAGACTCCAGCTCACTTCGCAGATCCTCACAGTCTATGTGGTCCCACTAAAGTAAACTGTACCTTGCCCTGAGATCTGACATAAATGCTTCCCAAGATTTCACCTCAGTATGATGGCATAACTCAGTATTGAGTTGGTAAGTTAAAAAATCATGTGCTGCTGAAATCGGTTTGGCTCAATGGATAGAGCGTCAGCCTGCTGACTGAAAGGTCCTGGGTTAGATTCCGGTCTAGGGCATGTACCTTGGTTGCGGGCACATCCTCAGTAGGGGGTGTACAAGAGGCAGCTGATAGATGTTTCTCTCTCATTGATGTTTATAACTCTCTATCCCTCTCTTTCTCTCTGTAAAAAAAAAAAAATCAATAAAATATATTTTAAAAAATAATAATGTGCTGCATGATCTCACTCATATGTGAAATCTAATTAACAAAATAAACTGGATCCAGAGTTATGGAGGCATGGAACAGAGTGTGGAATTTCGGAGGCAAGGTGGGGGAGGGAGGGAGACAATCAACCAAAGAACGTGTATGCATATACAGTGGTGCCTCACACAACGAACTTAATTCGTTCCAGGAGCAAGTTTGTTATGCGAAAAGTTCGTTATGTGAAACGCGTTTTCCCATAACAATACATGTTAAAAAAATAATTCGTTCTGTAGCATAAAATATGCTAAGATGACATAAAAAAAGATAAATTTTTTGTTATTATTTTTATTTAGATACATCTAAAAACATAATTTTTTAAAAAAAAAACACACATTTTTTTAATTTTAAGACAGACTAAGTAGAGTCTACCGAATCTTGCACATCTTCATCCATTTTCTGCTTTTTGGCCGATGGTTTCATGAAAAACCTGTCCAAAGTCGTTTGTTTTTCTCTTTTCTCCAACATCTGCCGGAAATAACGGACAAGAGTATCGGAGTAAAGATCGTTGATCCTGTTTGCTTCAGCTGAATCTGGATAGTGGGCATTGGTAAACTCCTGAACTGCTTTTCATTTGACCAGGATATTCTTGATGTCAGCAGTTGGGATTGGTTGATTGTTTGATTGTTGCTCCTCGTTATCAGATGACACTTCCCTTTGAGCATTGTCCTGTTGCTGGACCAGAAGTGCTTGGAGCTCTTCAGTTGTCAGCTCTTCTTCGTGTTCCTCAATAAGCTCCTCTACATCCTCTTCCTCTACCTCTAATTCCAACCTTTGGGCCACTGTGATGATGTCCTTCACCACTTCTGTGTCATCAACTACTGCTTCTTCCTGGGTCCACGAAGGCACAAGCATCTTCCAAGCAGAAATGAGGGTCCTTTGTGACACTTCTTCCCAGGCCTTCTGTATATAAGTCGTATTGCCATAAGGACATCAAATTTCTCCTTCCAAAACTTTTGGACAGTCATATTGTCTCCACCAAACTCGCATTCTTCAAACACCTTATTAAAGAGGGCTCTAGTGTAGAGTTTTTTAAAGTTCGCAATAACTTGCTGATCCATTGGCTGAAGAATGGATGTGGTGTTTGGTGGCAAATACTGCACCTTGATAAAAGGATAATTTTCCTGCAATATTTCCTCTAGGTCTTTTGGGTGAGAAGGGGCATTGTCAAGTATCAGAAGGGCTTTGAGCGGCAGTTCTTTTTCCAGGAAGAATTTCTTCACGGCAGGAGCAAAGGTTTCCAGAATCCATTCGTTGAAGATAACTTGGGTCACCCAGGCTTTTTGATTGGACTTCCAATGGAGGGCAGTTTGGACTTAATAACGTTATTTTTCTTGAAAATTCTTGGATTTTCAGAGTGATAAACCAATAGAGGTTTGATCTTGAGGTCTCCGCTGGCATTAGATGAAAACATAAGGGTAAGTCTGTCCTTCATGGCTTTGTGTCCTGGCAATTTCTTCTCCTCTTTTGTAATGAAGGTTCTGCTCGGCATTCTTTTCCAGAAAAGACCCGTTTCATCGGCATTGAACACTTGTTGTGGGCAGTATCCTTCATCCTTAATACATTTTTGAAAGTTAATAGAGAACTTTTCTGCTTCTTTCTTGTCAGCACTGCCAGCCTCACCATGCATAGTAACGCTGTGGATTCCACACCTTTTCTTAAATCTAAAAAACCACCCCCTGCTGGCTTTGAATTCTTCTTCATTATCTTGATTGCTGCTACAGTTACTTCCAGGGACGTTTTTTTTTAGATCGTCATAAATTCTCTTGGCTTTGTGACAGATAATATCTTGGGTTGTTACGTCACCTTTCACCTGCCTGTCCTTAATCCAAATCGCTAATAGCCTCTCCATTTCCTCGTGGATTGAAGACCTATGTTTTTCATGAAATAGTTTTGATACTCCTTTGGCTACTTTGGCTGATTTGATTGCATCCTTATTTGTCAAAATGGTGAAAATGGTGGTCTTGCTGAGGCCAAACTCTTTGACGAGGTCACACTGTTTTACCCCACATTCACTCCTTCTAATTATTTCCTGTTTCATTTCAACAGAAATCACCTTCCTGCTTTTTTTAGAAGTCATGATATAAAAAAAATATTGAGTTTAACTTAAAAGGACGACTGCCGTGATACGTGCGTGATTTAATTCGTAATGAAGAACGATTGCCGCGATACGTGCTTAAGTTAAGTGCAGTGACTAACGACTGCCTGCAGTGCCTGCGCGGAAGGATGCAATACATCGGCAGCGATCATGGAAGCTCGGGCGACTTTGTTGTGTGAAACAAAGTTCGTTGTATGAATCATGAAATGAAGTTCATTGTGTGCAGCGTTCGCTGTGCGAGGCGTTCTTTATGCGAGGCACCACTGTATGCATAAGCCATGGACACAGACAATAGGAAAGTGAAGGCCTGGGGTGGGGGGCAGAGGTGAGCTGGAGGAGGTCAATTGTGGGGGGAGGTATGGGACAAATATAATACTTTTAACAAATATTTTTACAAATAAATAAATAAAAATTTAAAAAATCATGTGTTGCTGAAACTGGTTTGGCTCAGTGGATAGAGCGTCAGCCTGCGGACTGAAAGGTCCCAGGTTCGATTCCAATCAAGGGCATGTACCTTGGTTTCGGGGACATCCTCAGTGGGCAGTGTGCAAGAGGCAGCTGATCTATGATTCTCTTTCATCAATGTTTCTAACTCTCTATCCCTCCCTCTTTCTCTCTGTAAAAAATCAATAAAATATATTTTTAATAAAATAAAAAATTAAAATTAGAAAATTAAAAAAATCATGTGCTGCCCTGTTTATGTACATAACAAAACTGTTCCATGATAGAAAACAATAATCTTGAACAGAAGGTGACTATAGCTCTAGAAGAGAAAGAAATCTCCTCCCTAAGCTTCTTGCTACATGGGTTATAATTTACTAAAGTACTTATAAGAATTTCATTAATGTCAGTACTAAAGTTTCTTTCTTAAGAGCATTCTTGTAATGAATAGCAAACATTTAGCATTCATTTGTGAAGATTTTAAACCAAGATCAACACCATCCTTTAAACTCATCTAATTTTACAGGTGCTGCAAAAGCAATGCAAATATTGTCTCATCAGGATTCACTAGGCCTGATTTTCTGTGTTGATAGATGGTTGCTAAGAAATGCAATTAAACCTTGTTAGGTTGATACAAATTTGCAAAATGGTATAATCACTATTTATAATCTCTTTTCTCTTGATTAATATATTGACCAATCAAAGTCCTCTTAATGCTAGAGGTTTGTTTTCTTCAGCTTCTTGCATTTTAAAATAACAAGGTGGTTTTATTCAATGATAATACTTCCTGGCTAGTTGGATCACTAGAATATGGCATCATTCCAAAAAAAAAAGTAAGAACAGAAGGAATGCAAATGGGGGTCAACACTCAAGTTTGTATAGTCCAGGATTCTGCTGCGGAAGCAGTGGTAGAAAAGGATAAGTACCCTCCTTTAGTACCAGCCCCCCAAAAGTCAAGAATGTCTCGACATCTTTAGATTTCTTTACTATTCTACCAAGCTCCCAGTATTTATGCAAATAATTTTTAAGTTATCACATGTTGAGCTAAAACAGTTGGGTGGCAAAATTGACCAGAATTATGTCCATTTCCATTCTCCTGGCTATTAATTGGCTTTGACACATAGCCTTGTTGTGATGTTGGGCTTCTGGATGAGTTTTCTTACTTTGACATTTGTGTTTGCCAGTTCAGGCTTCTGTAACAAATATCTGGGTGACTTAAACAACAAAAATTTATTTCTCTAAATTCTGGTATCTGGAAGTCCAAGATGAGTATGACTGGGTTCTTGATGAGGGCTCTCTGTCTGATTATGTGCTCACATGGCCTTTTCTTGGTCGAGAGAGAGAGAGAGAGAGAGAGAGAGAGAGGAAGAAGAAGAAGAAGAAGAAGAAGAAGAAGAAGAAGAAGAAGAAGAAGAAGAAGAAGGAGGAGGAGGAGGAGGAGGAGGAGGAGGAGGAGGAGGAGGAGGAGGAGGAGGAGGAGGGAGGGGAGGGGAGGGAGAAGAGAAAGAAGGTGATGGGAGGGGAGAGAAGGAGGGAGGTCTCAAGTTTCTTCCTCTTTTTATAAGTGAATTAATCTCATAGTGGCTCTACCCTCAGGAACTAATTTAATCCCCATTATCTCCCAAAAGTCCCACCTCCAGATACCATCATCACATTGGTGATTTAGGAACCTTAAACATGAATTTGGGTGGGACACAAACATTCAGTCCATGAAAAGATATTTCTGTCCTGTCTCCATCTTCAGCTTCTCTGCCTTCCATTACCTATGAGTACTGGCCTTGGTGAATGGCCAGCATTTTTCAACCTCCTTTTCTTTCTTTCTTTTTAAAAAATCTTTTATTGATTTCACAGAGGAAGGGAGAGGGAGAGAGAAATGGAAACATTAAAGATGAGAATCATTGATCGGCTGCCTTCTGCACTCCCCACACTGGAGACGGAGCCCACAACCCGGGCATATGCCCCGATGAGGAATCAAACCCTGACCTCCTGGTTTATAGATTGACATTCAACCACTGAGCCACACCGGCCAGGCTCAATTTCCTTTTCAATATAACTGAAAGTAAATGGACATTGCCACATTTGGGGAAGCATGGGGGGAATGTTTATTATACATACTTGCAGTGGTATTATGGAGTTCTCCAAGGGCATCAAGCCTTCCTTTCAATTGCTGGACTCTAGATCTGTGAATAAATTTAGATTAGAAACTGGATGAAGGATCATGATTTTCCATTGTAGTGGCTGACATTAGCCCTTTACTCCCCAGCTATAAATTTATAGGAAATACATAAATCAACTGTCACCCTAGTTGGCTGTCAATCTCTCTTGTCCCTAAGAATACAATGCCTATTAACCATTGCTAAATATTTCTGCAGGTGAAGGCATTCTGGCCGCTACTCCAGCCTTGTGTCCTATATTTGTCTGCTCAGGCTGCCATGACAAAGAAACTCAGACTAGGGGGCTTAAACAACACAAATGTATTTTCTCACAATCCTGGAGGCTAGAAGTCCCTTACCAGGACTTTAAACTCTGAGTGCACCTAAGTCAATGAGTCTTCCCCTTTCCACCCTTAAATTCGCCCCTTGGCCAAACCTGACTATCCAAGCATCCTAAGGTACCGGTGCTTCCAATCTTAGCCCCAGGCCCAAGCCCAATGCTGCTCTTTCCCTGTTACACTCAGTGAATAATGAAAAGTCAACTGGGAAACCACTATTTATGCAAAATCCAATGGCTTCTCAGGGATTCTCAAGAGGAAACTATGGACCCTTGAGAATTGAGGAGGAGGGGGAGAGTGTTATGCCCAGATTTCTGATCCCCAAGGACCACCAGGGAGCCAAGTCCGATGCAATAGCAGAAAGCCTATATTCCATGCTAGCATGGGCTCTGTCCCACTTACACCGACAGCGGCGTGCGGAAGAGAGCGAGCTTCAACAGATCAAGGGGTTTTATAGGGGTGGTGATGTCACTGCTTTGGCTGACCCTGATTGGTTGGGTGAGGGCTAGGGTCCAGTTACAAAATGGGGGATAGGTCAGCCCTGCCCCACAGTACAAAATGGAGTCAGGAGTTAGCCCCTCCCCGCCCTGCCCTTTCAGGAGCTTGATATCATAATGAAGTAGGACATGTCTATGGGAAGGCTTTGGTTGCCTGGTTTGCTTGAGTAGTTGCTGACCTACAACTGAACTGCTTATGTTCCCTCTACTCTGTTAATCTTGGCCCACTTGCTAGTTGTACTATATTCTCCCACTCATCTTAAGTCCTCTTCATGCTCACCCTCTTATTGATCCCCCAAAGAGAGTAAATAAACTCTTCTGGCCCCTGGAGTCTCATTTCAATGGGCCCCCTCTTCTCCAACTGAAGGACTGCCCCCACCCCTGCCCCAATTCCAATCACCTGCCCTCCTTGGCCCTCTGATTGCAGAGGCCCTGCCATAAATGCTCAACCAATCCTGGAACCTATTTTCCTCTTCCTGCTATTGGTGTTGCTCTGTCTTACAGCAGCTGAGAGCATATTGTCACATGACAAGAATTGTCACATTTAGAATTTCAGAACCTTTGTTGAACTCAAATATAATGAGCCTTACATTGGGCACTAGAATTAAGATTGCACTAATACCTGCTCTGCATCCTGAGTGGAGGGCATCATTATTTACTCAGCCCAACGCAGACAATTTTTGAATGAGCCACCAGGGGGCAGCAGCTGCTTTGTTTTAGTAAATCCTAAATATAATAAAATAAAAATAATAAAATAAAAATAAATAATAAAAATCATAATTCATTTTTCCTTCCTACATGTTTTACACAGGTGTGATTATGCAATTGTAGGAAATTAAAAAGCCATGTGACTTTGAAGTGATTATTGGGTCTTTGATACTTGCTCAGGGGCCCTTCCCACTCCTTTCTTCCTTTCCTTTAATGATGACACTAACCTCCAGGGATGATCAAGGCACTCCTCTCTCTGACCTGCCTGGGCCTTTCACATGCAGCATCTACTACTTCTGTGCTCCCTGCTGTATTTGGTAGAAAACTTCTTATCTACATATTACGGTCCAAATTGTGTCCTTCCCCAAATTCATATATTGAAGTTCTAATCCCTAGTACCTTATAATATGACTCAGAGATAGGGCCTTTAAAATGTGCTTAAGGTTAAATGGAATCATTAAGATGGGCCCTAGTCCAGTCTGACTGGTATCCTTAGAAGAATTCTGGACACACAGAGAGACATCAGGGATGCATATGCACAAAGGGAAGATTATGTGAGGGCACAATGAGAAGGAGGCCATGTTCAAGCCAAGGAGGCTCAGAAGAAACAAACCCTACTGACACCTTGGTTTCCAACTTCTAAATTCCATAACTGTGAGGAAATAAATTTTTGTTGCTTAAGCCACCCAGGCTGTGGTATTTTGTTATGGCAGTTCAAAAAAGACTAATATACTCTGAGATTGTTGACATTTTCTGTTCTCTCTATATATATACTGTGTGGGTATATGTACATTATGCATATATGTATAATAAACAATATTTATATAATTATGTGATATAATGTATATATATTATATTTGCACACATAACATGTATACTATAATTATATACACTGAGTGGTCAGATTGTTATGATCTCTGAATGCATAATAATGTGGTCACTCAGTGTATATTATATATAAACCCATACATATATTACATAGTTATAATTTGATATGGTTTTTTTTTTTTTTTTTTTTTTTTTTCAGTTCATCTATAAATATTTATATAAGTTTGTACTTAAAAGAGGAATTCTGCAAGGTTTGGAGGACATTTAAATTAGACACATGGGCACATTGACCAATCTGCAGTTCCTGTGAACTAGTGTTTATCAAACTGAGGGTTGCAAACTATTAGTAGGTCCAGAAATCCTTTCAGCTGATATGACCAGCACTTTTGTATGCTAACAATTGAAATTTGCATGCATATTATAATTTGAAGTAAAAATCTCAAGGTTAGGGAGGAACCAAGATGGCGGCATAGACAATCATCTGTACTTACTGCCTCACACAACTGTTATGCCCAGACTTCGTGATCCCCAAGGACCACCAGGGAGCCGAGTCCGATGCAATAAACAAAAGAGCCTGTACCATGCTAGCAATGGGCTCCTCCCACTCATGCCGGCAGCATGGCGGAAGAGAGCGAATTTCTCCCGGTCCAGGCGTTTTGAGGGCTAGGGATAACTCCGCTTGATATGGTTTTTTATCCTGCTCTTTTCAACAATTTTATATCATATTAACCTCATATTGCTAAAAATTTCTGACAAAACATGTTTTTTTTTTAAATATATATTTTTAGTGATTTCAGAGAGGGAGAGATAGAAACATCAATAATGAGAGAGAATCATTGATTGGCTGCCTCCTGCACACCCTATGCTGGGGATCAAGTCCGAAACCCAGGCATGTGTCCTGACTGGGAATCAAACTGTGGTCTCCTGGTCCATAGATGAATGCTCAACCACTGAGCCATGCTGGCTGGGTCAAAAAAAATTTTTTTTTACTAATAAATCTTTATTGTTCATATTATTAGAGTTGTTCCTCTTTTCCCCCTCATAACTCTCCTCCATCCGGTTATCACCCTCCCCTCTGCTCTTACCCCCCTCCCCACTGTCCTCATCCATAGGTGTATGAATTTTGTCAGGAATCCAAAGAGGACCACACCAAGACACATCATAATTAAAATGCCAAGGGCAAAAGACAAAGAGAGAATATTAAAAGCAGCAAGACAAAATGTAATTTTTAATGTGTGCACTTCTAAGTGCAGATATACCATAATATATCAAATATTCCTAAGTTGGAAATATTAATTTTTTTTCTAACTCTTTTGCTATTTTAAGGAACGTTATACTATATACCTTTCCCTACATATGTATATCTGCTTTCGTGATCATACTTTAAGTTAGATTTCTAGAAACTAAATTGTATCAAAGGCATGAACATTCTCAGATGTTTTTCCAGAATGATTATATCAATTTCCACTTCTGCTAATAATAGAGTGTAAGACAATTCATATCATTACATCCCCACTAAAAGTAATTATTCAATAATCACTGTATCTGGTAAGCAAAAAAATATCTAATAATTAATTTCATTTCTATTTCTTTGCCAATAATTAGTAGGCTTTTTCATATTTTCCTTATTATTTTTCTTTCATTTTTCCTTATAATCTTTAAATTATGATAACTTTGCATAGTTTTTCCTAGTAAAAATATATTTATATGAGGTCTTTATTAATTGAACATGGTAAACATTAGTAATGTTCTGGAAAATATTTTCTCAATCTTTTTACAATAAATTTCTCCTGACACATACAAAGTTTAAAATGTTAACTAATCAAAACTATTAGTGTTTATTTTTTGTTATGTTGTCATTATACTTGAAAAATTTTTCCCCAGAGATCATATATAAATTCACCTTATTCTCTTACACTTTCTTTAAGTTAAACATTTTAATTGCTTCATGACAGGTATGCAAAAATGAACACAAGTCTTAATGACATAGTACATGAATTCTCAAAAGCTGAGACTGTCTGTATAATAAGCAGCTCCCAAATTGAGAAATAGCATATTACCAGCACCTCAGAAGTCCCACTCGGGCCTCTTTCCAGTCACTACCCACTGAAAATTACCACCATTCTTACTTTTTTGCACGCTTTTTTTTTTTTTTTTTACCTTTATAGAAATATAATTAGACTATTTGTTTCTTATACATTTGTCATCTTTTACTCAATATTATTTTTGTGGGAGTGATTCATATCCTGTCCATTTATCCTAATGCTGTTTAATATTCCATTATGCAATTATATATAATTTATCTATTCATTCTACTTTTCATGGGCATAATAAGTTTCCTGTTTTGGGGTATTACAAAGTGTGCTCTTATGAATATTCTTGAACATGTCTACTGGTAAACATATGCATATATTTCTGTTTAGACCTTGGAGTAGAATTACTGGATTATAGAGAATTCATTTATTCAGATATTTCAAGTGTTTTTCAAAAGTGCTTGCACAAATTCATACTCCCACCATCAGAATATGAGAATTCTGGCTGCTCCACATTCTCATAAGCACCTAGTGTTTTTTCTTGTGTTTAATCTAGCTATTCTGATATCTCATTGTGGTTCTAACTTCCCTGATGAATAATTAAATTAAATATTTTTCATGTTTACTGCCTATTGTTCACATCTTTTGTTTATGTTTCTATTCTTTTCCAGTGTTTTGTTATTTATAATTTGTTCATGTTTCTATTCTTTTCCAGTGTTTTGTTATTTATAATTTCTTTTAAAGAATGCTTTATATACACTGGACAAAAAATCCTTTGTTAGATATATGTATTGCAAATATGTTATTATGTGAATTGCCTTTAACTCTATTAATGCTGTCTAGCTGCTCCTGGAACATATTAATATGTTTTTCTCTTCCTGTTTATGGTGTTTCTGTGGGTCTTAATGTCAGCTGAGAGCATACTGTATGACATATAGACTGTATGACAGTCTATAATAATATTTACAAACAGTTCCACAAGACCACTCCTTGCAACAACTTGTCCTAACAAAGAATTTGTGAATCTTGAAAGTACTGCTTTAGGGTTAAAGCAAAAAAAAAAAAAAAAAAAAAAAAAAAAAAAAAAAAAAAAAGCCTACAATGACATTTGCTCTTCAATTTGAGCAAATGACATTTTTCCCACAGACTAAAGGCAGACAATTACTGAATGAGCCACCAGAGGGCAAAACTGCTCTAGTTTAGTATATTCTAATCCCATTTCTTATTAAAAGTGTTAACATTTGGAAAATATAGATAAACCAGGAAACATGTCCTATTTCATCATGATATTAAGCCCCTCACCCCCAATTCTTAGGGGTCCATAGTTTCCTGTTGAGAATCCCTGAGAAGCCATTGAATTTTACATAAATAGTGGTTTCCCGGCTGACTTTTCATTATTCACTGAGTGTAACAGGGAAAGAGCAGCATTGGGCTTGGGCCTGGGGCTAAGATTGGAAGCGCCAGTACCTTAGGATGCTTGGATAGTCAGGTTTGGCCAAGGGGGCGAATTTAATGGTGGAAAGGGAAGGACTCATTGACTTAGGTGCACTCAGAGTTTAAAGTCCTGGTAAGGGACTTCTAGCCTCCAGGATTGTGAGAAAATACATTTCTGTTGTTTAAGCCCCCTAGTCTGAGTTTCTTTGTCATGGCAGCCTGAGCAGACAAATATAGGACACAAGGCTGGAGTAGCGGCCAGAATGCCTTCACCTGCAGAAATCTCTAGGATGACTACAGAGGATAGAGAGATCTTCACCTTGAGTAAGAATAATTATTAACATATAGACAGAAGAAGGAAATGTTAGGACTATAAAGCAATACAACCCTTAACAGCCATTTGTAAGCTTCCCATCACAGGAGAACAAAAGACTAGGAATGATTTGTTGGACACCAGGAGTTGAAACTGTCCTGATGACACCAGATCACACACCTGCATTCCATCAGCATTCCAAGCCCACCAGCTCAGCCCCCAGATGCACTAACACAAGAGCTTCCTGCCAGTGACTGCATATAAAGATGAAACTCAGGCTCCTGGGTGCTGCCATCATAAACCCAATGTCCCCTTGGCCCAGTGTTGTGCAGCTCTTCCCTTTGGATATTCCATCCCTCTTCCCCTTTCATTGAATTAATTCTTTTTTAAACCACTATCTGAGATGGCTATTTAGCCTGCTCACCTGTCACGATGCTAACCTTCCATGTTAACCTTTAGCACCTCGACATTCTCTTATAAAACAGTCCACTAGGTATGAAGACACCTATGATGGGCCCTTTGTATCACCCTCTTGGGACTTTGATGCATGCGGACTAGCATAAGCATTATACAACACTCTGGCTACTCCTTTTATAGTGAATAATAAAGTGCCTTGTCTCTGATTTTGTAGCCTTATGTCTTCTGCCAGTATCCATGAAACAGTAATAGGCTAACTTTATAGTTTGTAAGTAGGATAAAATCTCAGATTTTGCATAGTGCTTGACAGTTTTGGAGATATGGATGGGAGGCAGGTTAGGGAATGTGAGAAGACTTTCTGGGCTCCAGTAGGGAATGCTTCTGCACAAATGGTGGGCAAGTGAGAATGTGTAAAGAATCTGCCACTTAAAATAATAACAAATAAAATAATCTCCTACTGTCCTACCTGTTATTGAATGTTAGAGGTTAAGTGGTGAGACATGGGATTGAAACAAGCCACCTGATTGATACCTCAGTTCTTTCTTCTCTCTCTCTCTCTCTCTCTCTCTCTCTCTCTCTCTTTATTTTTAATATTGATTTTTTACAGAGAGGAAGAGAGAGGGATACAGAGTTAGAAACTTCAATGAGAGAGAAAATCATCGATCAGCTGCCTCTTGCACACCTACTGGGGATGTGCCCTAAACCAAGGTACATGCCCTTGACTGGAATAGAACCTGGGACCTTTCAGTCCACAAGCCAATGCTCTATCCACTGTGCCAAACCGGTTTTGGCTCTCTCTCTAATTCTTTATTGTTTAAAGTATTACATATATCCCCCTTTCCCCCCATTGACCTTTCCACAGCCATTCCCACTCCCTAGCACATGCCCTCACCCCACTACTGTCTGTGTCCCTGGATTATGCTTATACTCCTCTCTCTCTTTACCAGTAGCTACCATCTCAAGGGAAAGGTATCCACATATGTAAGCTATTTAGCTTCTAGGCAACAGTTCTCCTCAACCACCTACTTTTCTGAGACTTAGTATCCATTTCAGGAGTCATCATTCTCCAGGGCATTTTCAATTATTACACAAAAATTCATCCAGGCTTGGTTGTAAAATATTCCTCCACTGAGTATCTTAGTCCTTCCCCCTTTTATTGAGATATAATTGACATACATTACTGTATGAGTTTCAGGTATACAGCATAAAAGTTTGACTTACATATATTTTGAAATGATTACCACAATAAGTTTGGTTAACATCCATCATCTCACATGGACACAATAAAAAGAAATGGGGAAATTTTTTTCTCCTTGTAATGAGAACTCTTAAGATTTACTCAACAATTTTTCTATCATACAACAGTGGTTAACTATAGACATCATCTGTACATTATACCCCTAGTACTTATTTATCTTGTAACTGGAAGTTTGTACCTTTTGACCACCTTCCTCAATTCTCCCCAAACCTCACCACAAATCTGATCTTTTTCTGAGTTTTTTACCTTACTTCTAGATCCTTCTCCTCTGCTTGAGTAAAGGACAAAATGTTATCATAACAATATTACCATGACAATGAACAGCCTTTCCCTAAGGCCCTAGTTAAAAGGACTTCTAACTTTGGTTGGTGAGTCAAGGGAGTCACCAAAGCTGAAATAAACAGTGCCAGAAATGAAGATATAGAGCTTTAGGTAATAAAAAATATTAGAAGTTCACTTGTTGAGCCCAAGTGGGCAGCCACTCCAAATTTAAAATGAAAATTCTTGTTTACTGATGCAGAGGAAAGAGAAGGAAAACCCCTATTTTGTAAAAAACTGCTGTTTGGAATTTTCTGCTCAAACCCCTCAATGCCCTTCCTCTAGCAGGATTTCAGCTGCTTTAAAGAACAAGAAAGAGTATGCAGGGAAACTTGCATTGGGGGGCACTTAAACTTTTAGACTGCTATAAACAAGCATTCAAATTACCATCTTGCCTGGTATTATGACAGAAGAGGGCACCGAGCCCAGCAGAGGTGGCCAATGGCTTTGAGGTCTCCAGGGTAGAGTTGTGGCCTATGAGGAGGCATAAAGGAAGACTCCCTGTGCCCTGGCACTCTGGGAGGTACAAGGGGGAGGAGGCAGATGTGCAAGTACCTCCTGAGGCTAGGAAACAAAGAAGAAAAAGCCTCCACCCTTTCCCTTAGTCTGGCCCCCTGCAGACTTCTCCCCACCCCTTGTTCTCTCCTCCCCTGCCTGGAACTACCCAGAGCTACTGTTAACTTCTGAAGTGCAGGTTAAATTGCATTTACCTGGGCTCAACTGACAGGGTTTGAATAAAATTCTCAAGCAAAGGGAAATAGTTAAGTGACATTGTGAATGGGGCTCTCTGTGCCAATTCAATCTACTATTGTGAAAATGTATAAGGAAACTGGTATGTTAAATGCTTGTACTATAAATGCTCATCCAGTGTCAGAGAATTCTCCCACTCAGGGCACTGACACAAGTAGAGAAGTTCTAGCTGGACCAACTTCCCTGATAATTGTTACGTGTCTGTGTGTGTGTGTGTGTGTGTGTGTGTGTGTGAGAGAGAGAGAGAGAGAGAGAGAGAGAGAGAGAGAGAGAGAGAGAGAGAGAGAGAGTTAGTGTGAGTGCCTTTATCCTCTGATATACAAATCTTCCACTGTATAGGTGATGTCCTGGTGGTTGACTGTCAGAACTCCAGATTGACAACCTTAGCTACAATGCTATCATACTTCTCAATGGGCAGAACTTAAGGCTGTTCTCATGAGTGTGGACAATCTTTAATGAAACTTGTTATATTTTTTACTGGCCTTGCGGCTGTTGCCAATGGCTTTGCCATTTGATCTGCCACTTGTAAGACTACAGACTGAAGATTAAAGACACCTCTTTTGGGGGTCATACTAGTAAACTGGAAATAAAGTGTGGATGCTGAGGGTACTGTCTGGTTCACTCACAATGTCCACAGTAAAGGTCTGTGCTCTAATGAGACCATCTAAAATCAAACTACTGATCAAGCCTGCACTGCCCAGATTACCATCACACATGGCAACACATTTGCTATCAGAAAATGGGCACAAAGTAAAGAACTCTGATTCTGATGCAGAAGCCATTACTACATTCTAGACTTTTGACTCTTGCCCAACATTGTCCTGTTTGTCTTACAACAAAGGGCACATTAGAGTATTGACCATCCTTGCTCCTGACAGATTGAGTACATTAGACCTTTGACTGTCTCCCTCAGTGCTACCAATGGTGTCATCACTTTTGATATTTTTTTAGGTTAAATATTGTTGTTCCAGTCTGATCAGTTGACTCCCACCACACCATTGTGGCTTCTGTAAGTTTTCTCTGTATCATGCTTTCAGCTCTCCAACCCATTTGTAGCCAGAAAAGCTGTTCTCAAGACCTGAAAAAGTGATTTATTACCCATTCCTCACCTCTGACCAATCAGCTCCCAGCACACTCTGAACCTCTAATCCAGCGTTTTCAAGATGTTGCCTGGTGTGCCATAGGTGCAGACAAGACAAGAATTTTATAATTTTTCACTATTTTGTTTACTTAATATTTCATAATAAAGTAATTATAAAATACTTTCTTTGTGTTTATTTGATTCCTATTCAAGAGAATTACTTTATATATAGTCAATATAGGCACAGAGTTAAATTTTTTAACATTTTCTAATGGTGGTGTGCCTCGTGATTTTTTTCATGAAACAAGCGTGCCTTTGCCCAAAAAAGGTTGAAAAACACTGCTCTAATCCACAGTGTCTTGTGATTTTGCCCTACATAATATATATCCTACACACCATTCTCAAGGAGTGCTGGCTTTATGTTATACTGGATAGTACCATTCATCAAACTATTTCTCCACTTCAGTTCTCAAAAATTGGTTCTGCTAGGACTGGGTGGACAAACTCTACTCTATGTAACATGAACATAAAATATTACTTTACTCATAATATATATTTATAATATTTTACAATAAGTAAAACAATATTGAAAAATTAAAAAATTTAGCCAGAGCCAGTTTGGCTCAGTAGATAGAGAGTTGGCCTGCGAACTGAAAAGTCCCGTGTTTGATTCTGGTCAAGGACACTTGCCTGAGTTGTGGGCTCAATCCCCAGTGGGAAGGCATGCAGGAGACAGCTGATCAATGATTCTCTATAATCATTGATGTTTCTACCTCTCTCTCCCTCTCCCTTCCTCCCTGAAATCAATAAAAATACATTAAAAAATTAAGAAATTTAGAAAAGTTGCTCAGCTTTCCTGATAATTTTAAAAATGCAAATGAGAATAATTAAGCATAATTATGGATATCATATTGGGAAAAAATTCCAAGATGAACACACAATGTTATATAGAGCCTGTCTCTATAAACTTTTTTGATGGACCACATGTATTTTCAGTAAAACTTTTGACCTGGCACACTAAATATATATCTACATGATTGTTTTTATAAATAAAGATGGGATCAAATTATTCATACTCTTATGCAACTTGTAAATTCATGTGTATAAAGATTTATTATAATTTTTGGCATGGAAAAAAATTGAAATATACAGAATGTCCATCAATAGGGGACTAGTTAATTATTGAAAAGTTTTAGTGAACATATATAGGTATAATAATCAGTTGTCAAAGAGAGTGAGGCAGGTGGGTATTACTGACATAACAGCAACAGCAATATAGCAACATCAAGTCTGAAAATATATGCAGGAAATGGAATTGTTTTCACAGTGGGGGGTGGAGGGTTGGGTGTGAAATGTGAAGTTATGCAGGGAATTTGCTTCCCATTGTTCTAATTGTTTGTGTGGTTGACAATTTATGTTTGTGTAACTTTTCCCATTAGAATAAACATGTCAAACTCAAAGGCTAACATGGGCCAAATAAACAAGGTTCAAGTTTATGTGGGCCACAAAAAAAAAAAGCTTCAATTTTCATAGAATTTTCCCAATATGATATCAATAATTATATTTAATTATTCTCATTTGCATTTTAACATAAAATAATAGAACATTTTAATAAAAATTAATATTTGTCTTTAACATTAACTTACCAAACACTGAATAACTGCACAAATTAATGAGTGTAACGTGTGAGTCACGGCAGCCTTCCACGACATGGAGGGGTTGTGCCAAGGGCTGCTGAGTCTCCTGGGCACCAACCACGTTTCACAGCAGTGGCAGCTGCTGAGGTTCTACAGGCAGATGATGGAACGGCTCCTGGAGAGGCAAGAGGGTGCCAATCAGCAACTGCGAGAGATCCTCAAAGCAGAGAAGGATGTGGCCCAAAGCCTTCTTAATGCGAGGGAGCTGGCATGCCAGGGGGGTGCTGAATTGCAGCAGATTGAAGCCAAATTTCAAAAGGCGAGCGAGGAGGACACTCACCTGAAGGCCAGCCTCCTTCAGCTCACCAGGGAACTAGAGGACCTCAAGGAGATTGAGGACACAAGAGAAGGAAGTTGATGACACAGCAATCACCATCCCTACTGCTATGTATGTGGCTCAGCTTTATCACCGAATTAGTAAAATTGAGTGTGAACCAGGGATGATCAAAACCATCCATTGTGGTCCCAACGTGACCCAGCCCATTTACCTGGACAGAACCCAGCTCTCCAAGAAATTCATCAGCGACTATCTTTGGAGTTTGGTGGACATGGAGTGGTAGCCAGGAGACTCTCAGACTGCCTTGCACATAGCTGGAATAATTTCTGGTGTGTGGTTAGTGCCTTGGTGGTGAGATCAGCTTAAAATTAAATGTTTAAACATAAATGGAATTTTTACTGAATCCCCCCCCCATCCCTAATTTTTTGCCTCAAATGCTGGACTGGCCCTGGGCCAGGTAACCATAGAGAACTGACTTAACTGTGCCAGGCCTGTAACTTCACATCTGTAACAACATTGTACGAATGACACCATAGTGTATGATGACAAGTTCCAGATCCTTATAATTTATTATTCAAGTTTGGCCCTTTTTATTCATACAGAGAGTATCTTTGAGTGCCACTGTGTGCCAGAACTGTGCTAGGCACTCAAGACACAGATGAAGGTGAAAAGGATCCCTTTGTCCCATGAAGGAGTCTTGTGTGAGCAGATGCCACCCTGGAGCTATGCCTTATCAAAACTAATTTCCCAGCCTCTTTTGCAGCCAAATCGAGCCAATGAAATGTAAGTGGAAATGTTGTATGAGACTTCTAGAAGGATTCGTAAAAGGCAAGGGAGTATACCCTTTTTCCCCCACGCCCTTTATTTTCTGAAATTTGGGTGTGTGATGGCTGGAGATCTGGCAGCCACATTCCACAAGTAAGGAGAGGTGCAGTGCTCTGGGGGTGATACAGAACTGGTATCTGATGATGGGAGAGCTGGTGTCAGCCCTGGAGTTTTTTAAAGGGACAGAAGAGGTTGACCCCAAACTATCCTGTGTGTGCCATTGTTACTTTTGTGTTTCTATCCCAAACAGTCAAAATAAACCCTAACTGATTAAGCATGGAAAAAAATAAATATAACACAAACTATTTTTCTTGTTCTCCAAAAGCAAAATATTTCCTGTTGCACACACCAAACAAGTCAGCCAATTGCTAATGACCTGGCAATTGGCTGCTGAAATATTTGCTGCTAGTATTAGTGGAGAGAAATGGTGCACTGGCATATAGGCGCATAAGAGAAATGAATGCAACACAATTATGGTAATCAGTCATTAGCAAACATAACAGGATATTATAAAAATTAAGTTACAAAATTTTTATTAAAACATTTCTAACATACCGTTATATTGGCTGGGCTACAAAAATATACCTTGTGGGCCGCATTTGACATACTTGCATTAGAAGAATACAAAAGATCTAAAACAAAATCAAGAAGTCATTTGAATCATTACAACAATGCACACATTTTAAAGTTGAAAAAATTAGTATGTTTTTGTATATTTATACTAGAGACCCAATGCACAAAAATACATGCAAGAATGAGCCTTCCTTCCCCTGGCTGCCAGCACTGCCTTCACTCCAGCTTGGAGCTGCCTTTCCATCTTCCCACACTACCCAGAGGCCTGGAGTGGCTCAGCACCTGTGTATGCAAATTAACCCACCATCTTTGTTGGGTTAATTTGAATACTCACTTCTGATTGGCTGTTGGGTGTTGTGAAGGGTATGGTCAATTTGCATCTTACTCTTTTATTAGTATAGATTAGCCCATAGTTGGGGATTAGAAAAGTTCCTAAAGGGATTTGAAGCAATGAGAAATGGGTTCACGCTTCCAAGGGCCTCAAAATTGTGTTTATGAGGGACATTTTCTAATATTTTGAGCACATTTTATTTTGCTTCCATTGAAATGTAAATTTTTTTCAAAATAAAAATGGACCACCAACTTCAGAAAGGTAGCTCATTGAGATAAGCCACGTGCCCTTTCCCCCTTCCATCTTTCTTCCTTACTCCACTTCCATCTTTCTCCAGTTCTCCTCTCCCCTCCTGTGGCTCCCATGGTCTCTGGCACCCCACCCAGCCCTACCCTTAGGGTCCCCAAAATTTGTCAAGAGGGTTCCCGCGATTGCCTTGCCTGGAGTGCTACAGGGAAGGAGGGAAGCCCAGTTGGCATCCTGCAAGGATTCTCCCCAGTGTCTGTCCCTCCGTTGGTCAATTGGTGTGTTCAAAGAGCTGGCTGGACAGACTTTCAAATTATAGCGGGGAGGGTAGGGAGATATGGGGGAGATAAGAGATCAACCGAAGGACTTGTATGCATGCATATAAGCAAAACCAATGGACGAAAAACTCTGGGGAGGGAGGGCATGTTTTGGAGTGTGGGGGAGAGACAATGGTAAGATATGTACACATATAATACCTTAATTTAAAAAAATGAAAAAACAAAACAAAACAAAACAAAAAAACAAAGAGCTGGCTGGAGACCCTGGGCTCTGGGTACTGTAAGGGATGCTACCCGGACCAAAAGTGGCAGTGGCCGCGGCCCTGTCTGGCATGGCAGTGTGGCTCTTGCACCTGGCGGCAGCCCACAGCTCCTACAGTGCCTTCTGCAAGGGGCTTACGCACACGCTGCTCACCTTCTTCGACCTGGCCTGGCGGCTGCGCCTCAACTTCCCCTACTTCTGCATTGTGGCCTCCATGATTCTCAATGTCCACCAGTGGGTACATATTTAGATTAAGTAATTTTGTGGCATTTGCAGGCCCTCCTCACAATGACTAAATTCCATCCATCAGCTCACCCACGCTAAAGCAAAGCAACCAGATCAGCTCGCACTCACAGACTTCTCGGTTTGTCTTTCCAGTCAGTGCCTTATCTACACTAATAAAAGAGAAAAATGCTAATTGACCATACCTTCACTACACCCACAGGCAATCAGAATGAGTATGCAAGTTAACCCAACAAAGATGGCGGTTAATTTGCATACACTGAGGAAGGGAGGAGTGAAGACTGAAAACAACATAGAAGGAAGAGGGAGGGAAAGTGGGAAGCAAGGCGGCTGTGGGAGGGAAAGCATGGGCAGGGCGGGCAGTGGCGGAGGGAGGGAAAGTGTGGGAAGGGGGGTGGAAGGCAGAGGCTGCAGGGAAAGCACAAGTAGGGGCGGGAGAGGTGGTGATTGTGGGAGAAAAGCCTGCTGGAAGCCCTGTTCTTGCAGGAATCTTCCTGCAATGGGCCCCTAGTCTTTTAATATAAATGTGCTCTAGAAATCAGTATTTGTGGAAAGGCTTAAAAATAACCCAAAACACCCCAAGATGTAACTATAAGTTGACGGGCAAGGAACTAGATAATTAAAGGAACAGAAAAGAACTTAAAAATCTGAAAAACCTCAGAAATATGAGAAATTCTTGCAACCATGAAACAAAAACAGAATGACCTTTAGGAAATGACAATGAGCACAGGATGTCTTAAATTTTTGAAAGGAAAGAAAAGAAGATTATTAACAACTTAAAGGTCAACTGTGCAAGAATGGTCCAAATAGGAGGCCAAAGTTCCAAATTAGAATAATACATAAATAGATTTCCAACTGAATGAAGTGAATTCTAAGCAGTAGACAGATGGAGTTAGAATGTGGAGAAATTAATGTCTTGACCTGAAAGTCATACATTTACTTCATCCTCAAAGAAAAAAACAATGGTAAACAGAAATTACATGGAAACAAACATTTCAAATTGTACATAGGAAGCATGCTTCACATATGAAACAACTTCAAATGTGGTTTGGTTTGAACAGCTTCCAGGAGTATGAAAAAGGAAAACTGCTTGAATATTGGCACATGAATCAAGACTGCAATCACAGATGAGAAAAACCAGTCATAGCATTGGACTTTGCTATTCAGTGAACAATATTTAAAAGATCACTACAATGGAGTAAATCTCAAGGGAAAACATAATTACAGTTATGGAACAGGCCATAAACAACTTGATAGTACTGGCAGAGGTGAGAAAATGAAATAGTGGTGTTATACTCATGAAGTGGGGTGTAGTTCAAAGGATATGGGGGAGATCACTTATCCTTTTATATCTACACTAATAAAAGAGAAAGATGCAAATTGACCATATCTCTGTGACACCCACCAGCCAATCAGGAGGGAATATGTAAATTAGAAGGACAAAGATGGTGGTGGCCCCACCATCCAGCCACTCCAGGCCCAGAGCAGCTGGGCAGGGCAGGACATCTGCTATGAGAGGTAGGGCAGGGGGTGAAGAGATCTACAAGAGCCATAAGATGAAGATGGAAGACTCTGGCCAGAATCTGCAGTGAAGACAAAGACAGCAGACTCTGGTAGGAGTCTGCAGGGAATATGAAGATGGAAGACTCCAGCCAGAGTCAGTAGCAAAAAGCAGCAGACTCCAGTTGGAGCGAAGGCGGAAGGCGGCAGCCAGAGCAAGGGCCTGGGTCCTGGGTGCAGGAGGAAAACTGGTGCTGGAAGCCAGGGGAAGGAAGGCCTATTGCATGAATCTTCTTGCAATGGGCCAGTAGTCTTATATAATGTCTAACCACTATGCTGTACACCTGGAACTAATATAATATTGAATGTCAATAGTAATTGAAAAATAAAGAATTAAAAAAGAATAAGACAGATTTAGTGGTTATATTTAAATGAGCAAGATAACCAACAGAAGAGTTAAAAATAATGATATAACCATATGAAGTGAGAAGGAGAGTGGAGGGGACAGAAGGAAATAAGCAGAAAATACCTGATGTCATCAAAACAATAATAGTATTATAATAAAAGCATATAATTAAAAATTGAGGTGAACACTAAACATACATGTGTAAAAGTCTTGCCTCTGGGCTGGAAAACCAAGAGTTGAGAGGGATGGGCAGGGATTTCTTGCTTTTCATTATAGATGTGTCCTTTTATACTATTTGATTAAAGAAGTATATGTGTGTATATTGCTTTGATCAAATATTAAAAGTTATTTAAAAATAAATTTACTGCCATTAAAAGGAAATTTAGGGGAGTGGGCACATGAGGCGAGGTAGATTCTGCTTTCATATTTTCTGCAATATTATATGTACTATATTCTAAAGTGTTCCTGAATGATCACAGAAAATAGAATTTCCTTCTTTCCAAGCAAACAATTGACCATAAAGAAATGCGTTAAAACTAAAAATTGTCAGTAATCTTCAAATAGCCCAGGGTTTCCTCACTTTATGTGATGTTGTATAAGCAAATCTCTACAAAGTCAAAATTAATAAATAAAAAAAATGTGATTAAGTTTTAAAAATTTTTTCAAAACCTAAAAATTGGATAAGTGTCCCATGATGTTTATACAGGGTTCTTACATTTCAATATTGGTCAGAAAACAAGACAGTAGAAATAAGCTAAATATACAATAGGGTCACATGAAACTAAAAGTTCACTTACAGAGGACTTGAAGTCTAACCAAAGAAATTAATTTTAACAGAACATCAAAAAGCATTCTTTATAGTTGAGCCAGCATGGCTCAGTGGTTGAGCATTGACCCATTAATCTGGAGGTCACTGTTCAATGATTCCAGGTCGGGGCACATGCCCTGGCTGAGGGCTCTATTCCTAGTGTGGGACTTGTGAGAGACAGCTGATCAATGATTCTCTCTTATCCTTGATGTTTCTCTCTCTCTCTCTCTCTCTCTCTCTCTCTCTCTCTCTCTCTCTCTCTCTCTCTTTCCCTCCCTCCCTCCCTCTCTCTCTTTTCTTCTCTGAAATCATAAAAATATTTTTAAAAGCATTCTTTATAACAACGAATCAAACTTAAAAGCAAAATGGTTTCAATGCAGAACTAATTACATATGACCTTTTCCTAAGAAAACACAGCTTTTTGCCCATTAATACATTTCTCAATAGCTAGATTTAAGCATTTTAACTAGCAAAGAGCACAGGCTTCTGGTTTTGTTTCACTTTTCAAATCATATCCTCTAATTCACTGCAGATAAAATTTCTCTCTCACACAGACAAAAAAAACAAATCAAAACAAAACCAGTGAATCTACCTCATCCTTGGAATTATTAACCTGTTCTCTTCCATAACTGACTTTCCCGAGCTGAGTATCTATGGTAACTTTTGGCATAGGCTTAAGGTCAGTGCAGTTCTCTTGACACTGTTACCACTACCTATAGCAACAAAAAATGCCCTTTAACTTTTCCTTCACCAAAGATGCAGTCCTTTGAAACCACAAAATGGAAGAGAGTTCCTCTCTTACATACCAGATTTGTAATAACTTAAATGTCATTTCCCCCTTCTTTTCTCCAGGCCTGCCCCTGATAAGACCAAACGTTTGACTTTACAGTCACAGATGAAGGATCCAGACCCCAGACACCCTCAGGCAGGCCCACAACCTGGGCTTTCTTTTGTGATCATGGACCCCTTCCTTGGAAGCAGTTACCCAGTTCCCTGCCTGCCTTCAGACCCTGGCTGGTCCTTGTCACCCAAATGACTACTGGCATTGACTCCCTTCTCCAGCAACTCAGAGACACTGTCTCTAGAATCCAAGTCCCCAGTACAGCCATACTTTGTTTCACTGCTTCACAGATGTTGCGCTTTTGACAAACTGAAAGCAAGATCCTCCACCAACAAAAGGATTAAGACTCGCTCATTGTCATATTCCCTTTATTGAGGTAGTCAGCAGCAGAACCCATGACATGTTTGAGGTATGTCAGTATGTGGGTGGGAGTGGTCAGATGGTTGTAAACTTTCCATCTTTCAAGACATGACGACACAAGTCCCCACTTTGGGTAGTTTTACTAGAAATCTAACAGCTTCATTTCAAATCCTTCCTGAAAACTGCTTGGGAACTTAGAGGTCGAGTTCAAACACTCAATTTTGATGAACCAAAGAATCAGAATGATTCTGGGCAAGGAAACCGAAGTCTTCAAAGATGGAGGCACCAAAACAAGCAAGGATGTCCCTATTCGGGGGCGTTACTGAGTACTAATGTCTTTCCATCTCCTGTGTTTCTATCACAAGTGATTCTGAAGAAACGAATCTCTGTGATTTTCAGCAGTTGCTAAAAGGAAGGGATGGTAGGTAGACGAAAAGTTTAATGGACAATCATTATCTTCTACTCCTTGTACCCCTAGCATGTACAAGATACCCTTCTTCCATGGATTCAAAAAAATGATCCCCTCTGGCATCATTTAACTATGCCATGTACAATCAACACCTGCCCAGAGAGAGACAACACACACAGACTTTCCCAGTTATCATAGTCAGAGATGAGGTCATGGCACCACTGCTTTGTAGTTCAAGTCCTCCCGGTGATGTATGTCTCTTCTTTCTCTAGCGTTGCCATTATCCCTACTTGATAGTCTACAATTCCACTACCCAAATGGTGAATTCACCACCAGCAGCTTCACTCTATCCTATTTACAGTACTAAACAAGAGGTGAGAGGAGTATAAAAAGTGACAATAAGCAAGGAAATACAACTGGAAAAGGCATAGTCATTATTTCTGCACAGAGTCAAGAGATGGCCCTGTTATTTGAGGCGGCTCTTCCGGTGCGACATTCCTTTGGCCTTACCTACTGGGCAGTCTCAGTTTCTCATTGCTAAGGAGTCTGAGCCATTGGTGGTCGTTTGCAGGGTTGCAGCACTCGGCTGTGTATCCCCTCAGGATTATGGAATGAGAAGGCAATTTAGAAGAGCTGAGTCTCATCCCTATCTCTCCCTTCCTCATTCTACATCAGGAACACCAAAATCACCTGTCTTGAATGGCTCCAGAAGCTAAGAGTGGCTTCAACTTTAGGGGACCCATTGTTTCATCTCAAAGGGATGTGTTTTTTTTTTCTAGGAAATGAAAACCTCTAAACCAGCGGAGATAAACATTGCAAGGACTGGAAGGAAAAATGATGCCGGCGAGTCAGGTGTATTATTATATTATAATTATGAGAGGCATCACCTTTATTTCCACTCCTCTGTTTCCAGACTTGCTAATGTTAGCAATGGGAGAAACAGCACTATATGTATTGGCAGCTGGTTCATAGTAGATATTACATCCTAGCAGCCTTCACTGAGCTTCCCCGATACGGGCTCACCACAGGCTCAATATAGCGTACAGATTTACCCCAACCATTTTGAGCACTATTGGATCTGCCAGATGCTAAAGGCTAAGGGGCAGATTTATTACCATGGTGACTGACACTAGCTGGAGAGCCTGTTCTAGCTGTAGATCCACATTAGCCTGTGTGCGGTAGGGAAAACACCTGCATTTTTCCAGTATTGTATAGAGCCAAAATTCTCTGCAATTCCCACAAGGATGAAGTATTGCAGGACACTTTCTGTTTTCAAGGAGGTAGAGCTGTAATAGATTTGATTTGCTCCTTCTTACCCTAAAACTTCTTTCCCCAGGGCCAATGTCGCAGTGTATAGGAGTCTGGCAGCTGTTCTGGCTGGAAATTTCTGAAGTCAGGAGGCTTGGGGGAGCAGCCTGTAGCAGGAGCTTGAGTAGGGACAATGATACCATGGACCTGGGTAGAAAGAGTGGGGGAGAGGCACAGCTTCCCCTGAACAGGAATTGAGGGTGTCTAGCCCTATCTCCCCTTTTCTCCACTGAAGAGGAGAGTGCTTGGGGCTTGGACCTCAGTGCCACTGCTGCTGACTGGCCAGGGCCCTGGGCTCCTTTATTTTTATTTATTTTTTAAATATGTTTTGAATGATTTCAGAGAGGAAGAGAGAGGGAGATAGAGAGATAAAGAAGCACCAGTGATGAGAGAATCACTGATCGACTGCCTCTTGCACTCCCCTCACTGAGGATGGAGCCTGCAACCCGGACACATGCCCTTGACTGGAACTGAACCTGGGACCCTTCAGTCTGCAGGCTGAGCCAAACCAGCTAGGGCATGGGCCCCTTTATTTGCACATCAGAGAGTCGGCTCCCCCCTTGAATGTCCCAGACCCTTTGTGTGTGTATGTGTGTGTGTGTGTGTGTGGAAGGGGTCACTTACTAGACCCTAGATTTTAGAGGTGAGGTGTTACCAGCCACTCCAGGGGCAGGAACCATTCTAAAAGCACTTCAATGATTTCCCTTCCCTTTCCAAACCCCAGGGAATGGAAGAGGGACCCCTCCAGCCAGAATATTTCTCTCTGTCCTGGATCAGCAGGAAAATGTGTTCACAGGACATCACTCAAGTGGCACTGAGGCTCTGCAATAATTATGAAGAGCCCAGGGGAGGAAGGGATGGGGCTGACCACCTCAAGCCTAGAAAAGGGACCCTGTGGTCCCCACATGCAGCTGGCACCTACATCACATTGAGCTAGGTATCCTGAGCTCCTCCCCTGATTCTCGCCCCTCCCCAGAGGGAGGCTCGCCCAGAAAAAGCTCATCCCAACTGGCTTCTCTCAAGGGGAGTTACACCCAGCCCTGACCCCTCCCTCTGTCTTCCTGTGCCCTAGCTCATTGTCTCATCCTTCCTGTTTCGCACCTGCACATCAGCTAACAACTAGCTGCCTTGTGGGCAGAGACCACTCACTGGCTGGGTGCTGCTCATGGCCCCGCCCACCCTGGCCCAGGGCTCCGGATCCTCACCCCGCCCCATGAGGGCCCCTGCCCTAGCGACAAACCCTGGTAGTCAGAACCCACACACGTGCCAGACACCGCCCTGGGCCCCGCCCACCGCGGAACTGGGCCCGCCCCTGCACAGTGAGGCTCCACGCCCACTCCAGCTCAGCCCTGCCCACCTCCTCTCAGCTCCGCCCTCGCTCAGCCCCGCCCACCCCGCTCAGCCCCACCCACCTCCGATCAGCCCGGCCCACCTCCGGTGAGCCCAGCAGAGCACAGACCAGCCAGCGAGAGTCAGCGCTGTGCGATGGAGGGCCGAGTGCAGCTGATCAAGGCCCTCCTGGCCTTACCCCTCAGGCACCGGAGGCCTCGCTGGAGGAACCCCATCCCCTTCCCGGAGACGTTTGACGGCAACACCGACCGGCTCCCGGAGTTCATCGTGCAGACGGGCGCCTACATGCTGGTGGACGACACGCTGTTCTGCAGCGATGCCCTGAAGGTGACGTTCCTCATCACCCGCCTCACGGGGCCGGCCCTGCAGTGGGTGATCCCCTACATCAGGAAGGACAGCCCCCTGCTCAAGGATTACCGGGGCTTCCTGGCCGAGATGAAGCGGGTCTTTGGCTGGGTGGAGGACGAGGACTTCTAGGCCAGGAGACCCTCGCTCGGGCCCGCCCTGGGACAGGTGCTCTCGGGGGAGGGTCCCCGCGCCGGCCGGCTGGCGGCTGCCGCCCAAATCGCCACGGGCGTCGTCCTCCCACCTTGCCTCCCCATCCCTGTGTTCCAGTGGCGGTGAACGCCCCGCGCTCCTATTCCCTCCCGCCTAGTGCTTGCCTTTGTTCCAGGAATAGCGCCCCAGGTTCCTGCTGCAGTTGGGTGGCTCTGGAGTGCGCCACCGCTGGCCGCCCCCTGCTGCGAGCCCGGCCCCTCCCCTGCGGACTTGGACTCTGTCCTGGGCTCCAGCTGCGAGCTAGGCTCCCGCTGCATACTGGACAGACCCCCGCAGACCAGCCTTTGCCAACCTCTCTCTCCCTGTCAGGCCAGCGGGCCTGCATAGGTGTGCTCAGGGACCAGCACTGAGGCTGACAGCACCATCCGCCACCTCCAACCGACAGACTGCAGCCTCTAGGGATCTCTTCTCACCTAGGAGGTATCTGAGCTGGCCACAGCCTCTGGGCAATGATTCCAGCAGCTCGCCAAGCCCTTGGAGGGGCCGGCCAGCCTTTCTCCTTCAGCGGGGCCCATTCCCTCCCTGCTCCCAGAGACACCTTCTATTCCTGCCAGGTGGCTGCCAGGTCCCAGGGGTGCCCAGCAGCCAAATCGAGCCACTCGTTTACTCCTGTGGACCTGTTCGTTTTTCCCCGCACCCAGTTCTCTTCTGACTTTGTAGCTGTCTCTCTGGTGCGTGCCTTTTGTTCAACACAGTGACCCCTGCACTCTGCCCAGCTCTTCTACACTACCTAGACAACAAACAGTCTTTTTTCCCTCCAGTAAACATCACATATTATTAAAAATAAATGAAATGTGAATGAATATCGTGCCTCTTCCTTCCTGGTCTGTTACATAGGGTCCATGTTTTGTTCAGCAGTTATGCCTTCTCCCATTCTGTGACTAGTGTAGAGTTTTGGATTATTAAAAAGTAAAGGTGTTGATCCTGGAGTTGGGTACCCCTCTGGTGATCATGCAATCCTAGATGCTGACTCTTCCAAACCAGTCAATCCCATGCCTTTTAGGAAGTGGACCTTGATCTGACTTTTCAAGGGTGATGTAAAGAGAAGCTAGCTAGGAGGCTTTTCAGAGAAGGCTTCTTCCTTTCAAAAAAAATATGCTTGAAATCACACCTAATTGTTATAAACTATGAATCCCACACATTTGTCAGTCAGTATCTGTCAAAATTTTTGAACCCATTATTCAGGGAACCAGCAGAATGACAGGGGCTTTAGAAAATGCATTTACATTTACAAGGTCTTTGTGTAAGTAGAAGGGAAAGGGATAAAGCCCTAGCTGGTTTTGCTCATTGGATAGAGCATTGGCCTGCGAACTGAAGGGTCCCAGGTTCGATTCTAGCCAAGGGCATATGCCTGGATTGTGGGCTCGGTCTGGAGGCAACCAGTCAGTGATTCTCATCATTGATATTTCTCTCTCTCTCTCTTCTTCCTTCCTCTCTGAAGTCAATAAAGAAATATATATATTTTTTTTAAAAAAAGGGAAAGGTATACAGAATTGTGGTGAATTTTGGTAAAATATGGTAGATGATCTGTAGGACAAAAAATTATAACTTTTTCTAACGGGCAGAAAAGAAAACCACGTTACTTTGCATGATTACCCTTAAATGTACAGTGCTGGGGGGGGAAAAAACCACCTACTACCTCAGGTATGGCTGGGATAATTTAAATATCTCTACAGTTAAATAATAGGTGGGCATATAAATCAATACTCTGTCAAATCTGTGTCATTTCTAAATTAGGTGAATTTCCCAGAACATATGAAAGAGGAGTCAATCACAACAGTGATTCTGATTATTTTTCCTCTCTCTCCATATGAAAGATAAATACTTGCCTGTGGGATCCCTTAACACGACCTGCGTGGTTCAGGGCCCACTCAGGGTCCGGTTTCTGGAGAAGGCTGCACACTAAAATGAAGAGAGAGACTGGAAAAGAGTTAATTTGGGAAAATGGGGGCCAGGCGGGAAGTCTACCTCTAGTGGGAAGACTAACCGCTCTCTGGCCTTTTACCATTCCTTTTATTGAGATTCTGAAACAAAGATATCTCTTAAGGAGGAAGTTCCAACAGCAGAAAATCAACTCACATTTACATATGATTAACAAATTAAAGTTGCCTCAAGCACCACTATCTCAACTATACAATGAGTTAATGCCTCTGACCATTCAGAGCCATCAAGGTCGGCTAGCTCTTTTTACATTATATCTCCAGTGACAATGCTAGGTTTTGGTTCCCTGTTCCTGGTTCCTGGTTCCTGGTTCCTGGTTCCTGGTTCCCGGTTCCCCGGTTCCCGGTTCGCGGCACTTGCCCTGTATGTTCAATTGTTCATCAGGCTGTACTGGGAAGTAGAGGTGCATTTTCTGCATTACGTATCTGGTAATGTTTTGTTCCCAGAAATAGTGGAAGCATTAACTTGCAATGTGGCATGTAATAGGTCTAAGTCTTCTTGAAATCAGGGGGAACTTTGGAGTTAATATAATGAAATTACGGTTCACAGGGTTCTCAAAACAATTAAAAGTAGCTAATTATGGAGTTGCTGTTTAAGGCCTTGGCAGTCTGCCTTCCCGGATGGGGTGGAAGAATGATCATGTTAAGCATATTCACTGTTTGGTTTTATATTTATTAAACTTTATTTCTTAAATATATTTTTATTGATTTCATAGAGGAAGGGAGAGGAAGAGAGAGATAAAAACATCAATGATGAGAGAGAATCATTGATGGGCTGCTTCCTGCACGCCCCACACTGGGGATGGAACCCAGAACCTGGGCACGTGCCCTGACTGGGAATGGAACCGAGAGCTCCTGGTTCATAGGTGGATGTTCAACCACTGAGCCACGCCAGCCAGACTAAACTTTATTTATTTTAGAGAGAGGGGAAAAAAAGAGTGGAGAGAATATTAATTTGTTGTTCCTCTTATGATTGGATTTATTGGTTGATTCTTGTATATGCCCTAACAAGGCTCAAACCTGAAGCCTTGATATATGGGGATGATGCTCTAACCAGTTGAGTTACAGGGGCAGGGCTATTTGGTTTTAAATACAGATTCTGCTAAGTTGGTGTGAGAAGTGTTTGGAAGCAGTTTACTTTAGGGAGTAGGTCCAGCATATTCCCTGCAATCTGTCTACCTGTCTCTAGAAGTAGGTGGAATTGGCAGAGACTTGCTGGATATCCTTCAAACAATGTCGGTATACCTCTACTTCCCTAAGTAAAAATTTTCTTTGCCAGAATAGGTTCTGTTAGGGATTGTTCCTTGGACAACACTATTCATATTATCCTAAGTCATCATCCATGCTGAAAATATCTTGAAGAGGCTATTTCTCTATAAAAATTAATCATGAACATCTCTAACAAGATTCCATGCAGGGACTGAAGCTGTTGCATTTGTAAAAGAAGGGATATTCTTTTTCATTCCTTTTTGATCTTGTCCCTTCCAGTTGTCATTTTGTTTTCTCTGCCTCATTTCCTACTCTAATGTAAACAAAAACCCACATTGAGAAGTAGATGATACCAATAGTCTGCAAAAAAGAAGAATACAGGAACTTCTGGGCAGAAAAAGAAATTAACCTTTTTAAAAACTTGATGATAAATGATTCCTAGTGAAATACTCTGTATAATGAAATTGGGGAATGCCAGCACCTTCTAGAGAGATCCGAAGGAACTTTTGATGATGTCATTCAAAAGAACTCACCCTTATTCCTTTCTGGGGACACACTTTGTGCGGTGAGAGAAGCATACTAGCCAACTGATAGTGCTGCAAAGGTTTTTATCAGTTCAAATGCTTCATGTTCACTGCAACATCTGCAGTGAGGCAGGGATTACATTGTGGAATAGTATAGCTTTTTTGTTATCTGGAAGAAAATTTACTTCCTAATATGGGAGGCTACTGATAGACTTTTGTCTATAAGTTACAGAGAATTTTATTCAGGCATCTTCAATATTTAGGGCGATTTGCCATCTGAAGAAGTTTCATTCTTCCACAATGAAAAATCACAAATAGCCAAAACCGGTTTGGCTCAGTGGATAGAGCGTCAGCCTGCGGACTGAAGGGTCCCTGGTTCGATTCTGGTCAAGGGCATGTACCTTGGTTGTGGGCATATCCCCAGTAGGGGGTGTGCAAGAGGCAGCTGATCGATGACTCTCTCTCATCGATGTTTCTAACTCTCTATCTCTCTCTCTTCCTCTCTGTAAAAAAAATCAATAAAATATATATTTTTTAAAAAGAAAAGAAAAATTACAAATACAGTCTTGTATTAGTTTGCCTGGTCTGCTATAACAATGTACCACAAATTGGGTAGCTTAAACAATAGCAATTTATTGTCTCACAGTTATGAAGGCTAGAAGTTGAAAATCACAGTGTCAGCAAAGTTAGTACCTTCAGAGGCCTGTGAGGGAAGACTCTGTTCTAGGCCCCTTTCCATGGCTTGTGGATGGCTGCATTCTCCCTGAGCCCCTTCACTTCATTTTCCCTCTCTTCATGTTTTCCTCTGGGTCTAAATTTCTCATTTTTTAAGGACACCAGTAACACTGGATTAGAACCCTCCCTAATGACCTTATTGAACTTGATTGCTACGTCTGTTAAGGCCCTATCTTCAAATAAGGTCATGTTCTAAGGTACTGGGGGTTAGGATTCCAACATATCATTTTTGGCGGGAAAACATAATTCAACCATAACAGGTCCCACATTCATGTTGTCTCAAGAGAAAAACTCTTTTGCCTGGTCTGTTCATGTGGCCTTTTTTATTCTAGATCCTTCCATGTCGTTTGACTTTGAAATGGGTAGATGTGAGGTAATTCACATCGCTTCAAATGGGAAGAAGCCTTTGGCTTCTTTCAGTGGAGCATATCTGTTGGAGAAGAAATAGAGATAGGAGGGAGAGGAAGAAAAAAAGTGAATATCAGTATAATTCATATCTTTAACCTCTATATTGGCTCCCTGAATATGTACCTTTCATTTTTTTCTGGTTGATGCTTCTTATTTGAGAGATTGTAGGAAAGTCTGAAGCATGAGACAAGAGAGACCATTCTTACGGAAAAGCTACTGGAAACTGCTAGGGTGAATGCAATAGTTGGGTAAAGCCAGGACCTCAGGAAATCACTAGGGCAGAGCAAACAGTAATAGCCAGGTTGATAGAGACTCAGATATGGTGCCCCGCTGCTGGCTTTGTATGTGGGGGTGGGGTGGGGCGGTCAAAAAAAGAACAACAGCACTTCTGTTCAGGAGAAATATGCCCCTTTAGATCTTGCTCCAATGCCAGACAATTCAGCCCATCCCTGTATATTTCTGGTGTCTTTCAAGCAGCTGCCCAGTGCAGGAGTTCAGAGGGAGTGAGTCCAAGTGAACCCATGTGTGTGCCCTTTAAGAGGAATTCCAAAAGCCCTCAGTCTCACTCAGCCACAATCTTTATTGGGTTTCACAGCTAGAAGTTATGGGGACTTCTCTTCCTGGCACTGGAACCCTGGGCTGGGGGCCCTGGTTTGGGGCTATGACACTCGCTCCTCTACAATCAAGATATACCTCCCAATATTTATCTGCCACACGTGGGTGTAAGACCACTCCATTCCCCCTCTACGCCCCTTCTACCACTCTCTATGTGGCTTCTTTTTTATATCCATAATGTATGGCTTCCATTCAGCTACATTTCAGGCAGATATGCATGATGGTTGTTCTGTAGTTTAGTTATAATTTTGATATGGTTGTGGGAGAATGGGAGTACCAAATTTGTCTACACTACAATCTTGACCAGAAGCCCTATTTTCATGTTGTTGTTTTTTAATAAAGGGCCTGTTCACGTCTCTGGGCCATTTTTAAAACTTTATTTTTTATTGATTTTTTTTATTGATTTCAGAGAGGAATGAAGAGGGAGAGAGAGGTAGAAACATCAATGATGAGAGAGAATCATTGATCGGCTGCCTCCTGCACGCACCCCACTCTTCAGCCCGCAGGCCGACGCTCCATCCTCCCAGCCAAACTGGCTAGGACTGGGCCATTTTTAAATTGTCATTTAAAAAATTATTTAGTAATAGTGGTTCTTTATTATATTCTGGATAAAAATCATTTGTAATATATATGCATTCCAAATGTATTCTCTAGGTATATGCACCATGCTTTTCAGTTTTCTGAAAGTAATCTTCTAAAGTATGATGTTTTCCATAGTTTATATGAAGTCCAACTTATAATTTTTGTCTTTTATTAATTTTATTAATTTTGTCTTTTATTAATATATATTTTATTGATTTCTGAGAGGAAGGGAGAGGGAGAAAGAGATAGAAACATCAATGATGAGAGAGAATCATTGATCAGCTGCCTCCTGCACGCCCCACATGGGGATTGAGCCCATAGCCCAGACATATACCTTAATGGGGAATCTAATGGTGATCTACTGGTTCATAGGTTGATGATCAATCACTGAGCCATACTGGCCAGGCAGTCTTTTATTGTTTGAAGTCCTCCAAAAAACAGATGCCAAGAAAGAATTAGACATTCATGAAGTTTATTAGGGAAACACTGGTAGAGGGTAAAGAAGAGAGAAGGAGCAGTTGAGGGAAGCCTTCGGTGTATGAAAGGAAAGGGAAAGGGAAAGGGAAAGGGAAGGAAGAACCTATGTTTACAGTTGAAGTTTTTTTTTTTTTTTAAATCTCTTTTGAATAAATTGGAAACTCAGAACAAATACTGTTGCTACTGGAGTTGTGTGCCAGACAGGAATGGCTCAGCTCTACTAACCCTCAACTGCTCAGTCATAACCAATAGCAACCTGAAGAGAGTCTGACCTCAATGTGAATACTGCATTGAGTACAAAAGTGCATGTCCTGGCTGGTTGCTCAGTGGTTAGAGTGTCGGTCTGCAGACCGAGGGGTCTCCAGTTCAATTTCCCCTCAAGGTTACAGGTTCCTCAGTGCCAATAGGGATGTGTGTGGGAGGCAACCAATTGATGCGTTTCTCTCACTTCAGTGTCTCTCTCTCTCTCTCTCTCTCTCTCTCTCTCTCTCTCTCTTCTCCTCTTACCTCCCTTCCACTCTCTCTAGCAATCAATGGGAAAAATACCCACAGGCGAGGACTTAAAAGAAAAAAAAAGTGCAGTATCTGGAAGGTGACTGCTCACTATTATCATGATAGAAGGTTGTTTTGAAGGGAAGTCCAAGTGGCACACACTTCCATAGCTACCCCAGTGCAACACTGGAGCACAGATCTACTTATTTATTTAAATTATGAGAACATCTACTACTTCATGGTTGATATGGCCTCTCTTCATGAAAGAAAACTTATAAGATGTAGATTAGTGTAATGAACTACAGCCCCCATCACTGTAATTGGTCTTCATACTACAATTGTGATTCATTCTATTCCTGTTCCACTATTTAAATTCCATCATTTTTATTTATTTAATATTTTGTAATTGATTTTAGGGAGGGAGGGAAGAAAGGAGGAAGGGATAGAGAAAGACACACACACACACACACACACACACAAACACATACACACACACACACACACACACAGAGAGAGAGAGAGAGAGAGAGAGAGAGAGAGAGAGAGAGAGAGAGAGAGATCAATTGGATGCCTTCCACATGCTTCCTGACTGGGGATCAAACCCACCACCTTTTGCTGTATGGTCCAATGCTCTAACCAACTGAGCCACACCCATCAGGGCTCTATCATTTCTATTTTTAAAAAATATATTTTATTGATTTCAGAGAGGAACGGAAAAGGAGAGAGAGATAGAAACATCAATGATGAGAATAATTGATCTGCTGCTTCCTGCATGCCCCACACTGTGCCTCAATAGGGAATCCAACTGCAACCTCCTGGTTAATAGGTCTATGCTGACCACTGAACCAGGTGGCTGGGCTAACTATGTTTTTGATTTGCATTTTTCTAATGATTAGTGATGTTGTGCTCTTTTTCATACACCTGTTGGCCATTTGCATGTCTTCTTTGGAGAAATGTATATCCAGGTCCTTCCCACAATTTCTTTTCCTTTTTCTTTAAATAATTTTTTATTTTTCAGATTATTACAATTGTTCCTCTTCCCCCCCCCCCTCCATAGCTCCACTCCACCCATTTCTCACTCCCCCCCTCTGCCCTTACTCCACCCCAGCACTGTCCTCATCCAATTTTTGTCCAGTCTCTTCCCGCACCCCCACACCCCTTTCCCCCTGAGAATTGTCAGTCCACTCCCTTTCTATGCCCCTAATTCTATTATATACACCAGTTTATTTTGTTCATCATATCTTTTATTCACTTGATTTTTAGATTCACTTGTTGATAGATATGTATTTGTTGTTAATAACTTTTATCTTTACCGTTTTCTTCTTCTTCCTCTTCTTAAAGAATACCTTTCAGCATTTCATATAATACTGATTTGGTGGTGATGAACTCCTTTAGCTTTATTTTATCCTTGAAGCTCTTTGTCTGATCTTCAATTCTGAATGATAGCTTTGCTGGGTAGAGTAATCTTGGTTGTAGGTTCTTGCTGTTCATCACTTCGAATATTTCTTGCCACTCCCTTCTGGCCTGCATAGTTTCTGTTGAGAAATCAGCTGATACTTGTATGGGTGCTCCCTTGTAGATAATTAACTATTTCTCTCTTGCTGCTTTTAATATTCTCTCTTTGTCTTTTGCTCTTGGCATTTTAATTATGATGTGTCTTGGTGTGGTCCTCTTTGGGTTCCTTTTGTTTGGGGTTCTGCGTGCTTCCTAGACTTGTAAGTCTATTTCTTTTACTAAGTGGGGAAGTTTTTGGTCATTATTTCTTCAAATAGGTTTTCAGTGTCTTGCTTTCTCTCTTCTTTTGACAATCCCAGAATTCAGATGTAGGTGCACTTGAAGTTGTCCTAGAGGCTCCTTACACTATCTTCATATTTTGGATTCTTTTTGCTTTTTGCTTTTTTGGTTGGGTGTTTTTGCTTCTTTGTATTTGAAATCTTTGACTTGATTCTTGCTAGTCTGCTATTGGATCTCTGTATATTGTTTTTTATTTCAGTCATTGTATGCTTAATTTCTAGTTGGTCCTTTTTCATATCCTCAAGGGTCTCACTAAATTTATTGGCCTTTTCTAGGAAATTCTTGAAAAAACTTATAATTGTGGTTTTGAACTCTATACCCAGTCATTTGCTTTCCTCCACTTCTTTCATTTGTGACCTGTTTCTTTGTCTCCACATTTTGGTTGCTTCCCTGAGTTGGTAGAGTGGATTTGTGTGCTAGCTATCCTATAGGGCCCAGTGGCTCAGCCTCCCAAGTTACCTGAGGTGGATGCTCTTGGTGCACCCCTTTGTGGGCTGTGTGCACAATCTTGTAGTTAAGCCTTAATTGTTGTTGGTATCACTGAGAAGAATTGATCTCCGGGTCAATTGGATGTGATGATCAGCTGTGTCTACCCTGGGAGAACTTCTGTGCTGGAGACACCCTTATGAGAGAAGATTTCCTTCAGTGGGGCTTTGGTGTTCACTGAGTCTTCCCCTGAGTGTGTCCCTTATGGATCTAAGGAGTTGTAATCTGGATGGTCTCACTCTGATCACAGGGTACACTGGCTCTTGGATCTCCAAGAAGGTGCTAGTTTAGCCTCTGCCTGAGGCCACCTAGCAGGAGCTACGGAGAGATCTGCAGATTCCTCTTCTTTTTTGGGGTTTTGAAGGTTCCCAGATGAGGCCCAGCTGTAAAGCAATGCAAGCTGCTGTGGGGCCTTGGGCCTTTTTTGGATGTTCTGGGTCTCACTGACTCAGCTGCAATTTGTTAGGTAAGTTTAGAATTCAAAGGATCAGGCCATTCATATGCAAAAGCCTCTGGGCTCAACTTGGATGGGTTGGAGTCTCAGGGCAGAGCAAACAGCAATGCCTTCCTGGAAGGGGGGGGGTGGGGGGGGGAAATCTCAGAGTGGAGTAAACAGCAATGACTTTCCATCAGCCTTGCCCTAAGAGGCCCCTGGGTCTCAGTGTCCCACAGTAATCACTGCAAGCACTTCTGAGAGAAAGTTGCCCTCGAGTTTTGCCTGCTGACAGACAGTCCAGTTTCTCCCCGTATAAGTGTGGGTCCCCAGAGTATCTCCCAGAACTGGAGTTCAAAGCAGTCAGGAGCTTTTGTCTTCATCCCTATCAAGAAAGCCAGCCTCGTATGTTAAGTGTTCTGGTAGATATTATGTTATGTTTCTACACCACACACACACACACACACACACACACACACACACACACACACAAATAGTATTAAAGGGACTGGGAGGAAACATTAGGAGGTGATTAATAATCTATGACCTTGATGGTCATAATGGTTTCACAGGTGTATACTTAGCTCCAAGCTCATCATTTTATACATGCGTTGGCAAAAGTACATTTACAGTTGTTTGTATGAAAAAAAAACATGAAGGTTATTATTATTATTAAAATAGCTTTATTTACTCTGTTTCACACATAACTGTAAGCCTATTTTTGCCAACCCATATATTCAACAAGAAATCTTTATACATATTAATAATACCTCAATAAATTTTTTAAATGAGAGACCAAAGAGCTTCTCTCCCCCAAACAAAAAAGAGTGCCCTCACCAGACACAGAATCCAGAACTGTGAAAAATAAATGTTTTTTAAGCCACCCAGTCTATGCTATTTGTTATAGAAGCCTGAACTAAGACTGCAAGTAACTGATAAGAGATATGAGGTTTCTTTTTGGAGTGATGAAGATATTCTAAAATTAGATTTTGGTGATATTGTAGAACTATGCAAATAAACTAAAAGCCATTGACTTATACACTTAAATGGATGAATTTTATACTATGCTGATTATATCTCAATAAATCTGTTAAAAATTAAAAGAGCCCACTAGGTTGGTGTGGTGAGCATCGACCCATATATCAGGTCACAGTTCAATTTCTGGTCAGTGCACATGCCCAGGTTGTGGCCTTGATCCCCAGTAGGGAGCATGCAGGTGGCAGTCAATCCATGATTATCATTATTGATGTTTCTACATCTCTCTTGCTCTCCCTTCCTCTCTCTGAAATCAATAAAAACATATCCTATCTAATAAAAGAGTAATATGCAAATTGACTGTACCTCCACTATGCCCAAAAGCCACACCCCTGAGCCAATCAGGAGTGAATATGCAAATAAACCTAACCAAGATGGCTGTGGCCACAGAGAGTAGGAGAGAGGGTTGGGTTTTCCTGGCAATGGAGGAAGCCAAGCTTTCCCCTTGCCCTTGCTGGCCTCCACTCAATGCTACAAAGTTTCAATGATAGAAGATAAATAAATCCCAACAAAAATGACAGCAGCCATGGAACTGGAGAGAGCATGAGGCTAAGGTTGCCCCAGGCAATGGAGGAAGCCAAGCTTCTGCAGCCCTGGCCAGCCTAGGCCTCCACTCCAGGCTACAAAGTTTCAGTTGTAGAAGGTAAATAAATCCTAGATACCAGGGCCTCTGCTTGGGTTGCCAGGGGGTGTGGCCAGCCTGAAAACCACCACAGGCTCCTCACCCAGGTCACCCCATGTCCCAAGGGAACCCCCACCCTGATCCAGGAAACTCTTTAGGGCAAACCAGCTGGCCCCCGACCATGCACCAGGCTTCTATCCTATCTAATAAAAGAGTAATATGCAGATTGACCATCACTCCAACACACAAGATGGCTGCCCCCATGTGGTCAAAGATCCTGTTCCCATGTGGACACAAGATGACTACCAGAAGATGGCCAGCAGGGAAGGGCAGTTGGGAGGGACTAGGCCTGCAAGGGAGGGCAGTTGGGGGCAATCAAGCCTACAGGAGAGGGCAGTTAGGGGTGACCAGGCCTGCAGGGAAGGCCAGTTAGGGGCAATCAGTCTGGCAGGGGAGCAGTTAGGCATCAATCAGGCTGGCAGGGGAGTGGTTAGGGGGTGATCAGGCTGGCAGGCAGAAGCGGTTAGCAGCAATCAGAAAGGCAGGCAGGAGAGCAGTTGGGAGCTAGCAGTCCTGGATTGTGAGAGGGATCTCCAACTGCCTGTTTAGGACTGATCGTACCAGGATCGGGCCTAAATGGGTAGTCAGACATCCCTTGAGGGGTCCCAGATTGGAGAGGGTGCAGGCTGGGCTGAGGGAACCCCCCCCCCCCCCCCCCGGCACAAATTTTGTGCAAGGGCCTCTAGTATATACATAAAAGGCAAGCAACAGGAACACCAGAATAACCAGAATAACCAGTTTCTTTGAAGGGCACTGCAGCCCCAATTGCCGCCCCCCTCCCCCCCACCAATTGGGGTCAGGGCCAGACAGCCAATCTCCCACATCCCCTCCCCCTGGCTGGTCCAGCCTCAATGGGCCCCAGTTGAGGCAGGCAGGCCAGACCCCACCCATGCATGAATTTGTGCACTGGACCTCTAGTATTTTTATTAAAAATCCTTGAAAATCTTTATCTTTTTCTTTAAAAAAAAAGAAAAGGAAAGAGCTCCAGGGCAGATAGCATATTGGTTAAGGGTGCAGGGCTTCTGGTATCTTCAATGTGAGTCCCAGGTCTGCCAGCTTTTAGCCATAGGACCTTGGGGAAGTTAGTTGCCATTGCTACGCTTCTGTTTCTTCAGATATAAATGGCGCTTAACTCATGAGGGGTGTTGAAGATTAAACAAGAACATGTGTGTAAGTTTCCTGGAACACTGAGTGTGCAAAAAAAAAAAGATCTTCATCCATTTTGTTATTATATAGGTCTTCATCTCTAATTCAAGGACATTCTTTAAATAGAATAAAGTAATCCTTATGAAAATTGAAAAAATACTTGAGAGCTTAAAAATATTTGAAAAATATTTGAGAGTTTAATTTGCAGAAATATATTAATAACTAATATTTTTCTGGACATAGAGCAGGTTTATACATAAATTAACATTCTTATAACTGTATTTCTTTCTCCAGACTCTTTAAATGATTCTATGAATCAGCTCTACCATTTTTTTGGTTTCCTGAATAATGAGTTAAATAAAACTTTTACAGGTATTCATGAAGAAGCTATGTGAAAATTATGGTTGTAATATTTTGAGAATTGTATTTTCTTTTTTTTTCTTTTCTTTATTTCTTTTTTTTTTTTAAGGCCTGAGAGCCTCTTCCATCCTTGTCAAGGGGAGTGCTAACCTTCTCTCTTTTCATACAACATAAGAAAATTGTATTTTCAAGCCACTTGTTATATAAGTTCTCTCTACTAATATTGCCCTGGAACCCAAAATCTCAGTATATTAAACCACTCAAAGGCCACTTTGTCCCCTCCATGCCTGCATTTTCTATATTACATTTTTTCTTAATATATATATATATATATATATATATATATATATATATATTTTTTTTTTTTTTTTTTTTACAGAGAGGAGGAGAGAGAGATAGAGAACTAGAAACATCATTGAGAGAAACACCGACCAGCTGCCTCTTGCACACCTCCTACCGGGGATGTGCCCGCAACCAATGTACATGCCCCTGACCGGAATTGAACCCGGGACCTTTCAGTCCGCAGACCGACGCTCTACCACTGAGCCAAACCGGTTTCGGCAAGCCAAACCGGTTTCGGCTGTATATTAAATTTTTGTACATGTCACAAAATTTGTGAAATTATGTCTTAATTAAATTACCCTTCCCCAGAATTTTAGTTTAATTTCACTTTCTCTCTCATGACTCATATTTCTCTGTTTTATGAATCTTATGTTTATTCCTTCATTGATGCTCTCTTGAGGGGTGCTTTATTCTGGGAGATAGAATAGTTTACTGAGATTGAAGTGAGGGAAACCAAGAATGACAACTGTAACAGGTGATATGATCAATGTTTGTGTCCCCCACCCCATTTTGAAGTCCCAATCCCCAATGTGATGGTATTTGGAGGTTATTAGATTTAGATGAGGTTGGAGCTCCCAAGATGGAATCAGTGCCTTTTAATAAGAGGAAAAGAGCAGAGCATTCTCTCTCTCTCTCTCTCTCTCTCTCTCTCCCCCCCCCCACCCTCCATGTGAGGATACAGCAAGAAGGCAGCATTTTCAAACCAGTAAATGAGCACTCATAAGACACCTAATATACCAACACCTTGAGCATGGCCTTCCCAGCATCCAAAACTATGAGAAATGTGTTTTATTGTTTAAGTTACTAAAGCTATGGTATTTTGTAGCAGCCTAAACTGCTTGAGGCACAAATGAAAACAACCTACCTTCTCCCCTTACAAATAACATGTCTTCTGCCTTTCATGAGATCTTGCAAACATGTTCATGATTAATTCTTACAAATTATTAACCCTCCCTAACACATTTGTATCACATATAAGGACTGGGAATGGTACAACTAGTCTAGATTAAATAACCCCTAAACAGCCATTCTGACAGAAGGAAGAAAGCTGTTGGGAAATTTTTGGTGAGGGAGATAGGAGGTTACGACATTGTTCAAAGGATACCCAGCAGGTCCATGCCCATACTACCTATATCTAGAACCAGGTGGACACAGATTGTATGGGGATATGTTGGACCTGCTCCCTAAAGTAAACTGTTTCCAAACAGTTCTCAAATTAGCAAAATCTATGTTTAAAACCAAACAGTGAATATGCTTATCACCCTATCTATCCATCTAGGAAGGCAGACTCCCAGAACCTCAAATTGAAACCTCATAATTTGCCTTTTAAAGATTGTTTTAAGAACCTGTGAACCATAAAAACTTCATTTTATTCAGCAATTCAAATTATTACTCTGACTTCAACACTTTGATATATTACATGTTATATTGCAAGTCAATGATACAATAGTTTCACTATGTGGAGGAATAAGAAATAAGACATAGTACAGGTGCCCTAGCCAGTTTGGCCCAGTGGATAGTTGGCTTTCAGACTGAAGGGCCCCAGGTTCAATTCTGGTCAAGTGCATATACACAGGTTTCAGGCTCAATCCCCAGTAGGGGCCATGAAGGAGGCAGCCGATGAATGATTCTCTCTCATTTTTGACGTTTCTCTCTTTCCCTCTCCCTTCCTTTCTGAAATCAATAACAAAATATTTTTAAAAAGACATAATGCAGGTAATTTCCTTTCAGTTATCCTATATAATAAAAGTGTAATAGGCAAATTGACCGAACGGTGGAACAACTGCTCACTATGACATGCACTGAGCACCAGGAGTCAGATGCTCAAAGCAGGAGCTGCTCCCTGATGGTCAGTGGGCTCCCACAGGGGAAGTGCCACTCAGCCACAAGCCAGGCTAATGGCTGGTGAGCACAGCAGCAGTGGCTGGAGCCTCTCCAGTCTCCATAGCTGCACTAAGGCTGTCCAACTGCAGCTTAGGGCCACTCTCATGGAGAGCGGGCCTCAGCCATCAGTCGGACATCCCCCAAGGGCTCCCAGACTGATAAAGAGCACAGACCGAGCTGAGGGACCCCTCCCCCCACACCACTGCATGAATGTCGTGCACCAAGCCTCTAATATATACATAGTCCTGGAAACCACAGAATATGAATAGCAAAGATTAACCATGAAAATGAAGAAGACAGTGAAATAAAAGTGAAAAGATACTGGTGTGAATTATTCCTTTATCCCATACAGGAAAATGACCAAAATTTAGAAATGAGAGAAAAGATTTATTGTAAACAGGCAGCAGGGAAAAAGTAAGATCAAAAAATTATATGGATTGACTTTATAAAAGAAGCCATAGGCATGAGTCTGCAGGAGCTGAGCAAGGCTGAGGACAGAACATTGTGGCCATCACTCATCCATAAGGTCTCCAATATCAGAGCCCTCTCAACAGCACGTAACACACAACCTTTAGACATCATAACAAAGAGCTGTCTATAAGCAGACCTGTGAACCATCTGACTTAGGATGTTTAACTCTGTTGAACAACAGTTGGTGAGGAATAGGTTTTTAATCTTACTATAAATATGAAGTTAAACTGAGGATAAACAAAGAGCAATGACTTTTTCTGACTATTAGGGAAGTGTACACTTTTATTCTCCTACAGGTAAAAAAAAAAAAAAAAAGGCTAGTTTCTAAATAATCTCATTTCTGCATGCATTTTCCCATCCCTACTATTTACATAATGAAAGTTCCATACATGTTTATTTTTTAAATATTTACCTATGTAATTTTGCTGGTTCCCTGAAAAACTGGCATATAAAACTTAGATATTGTTCACCATCAATGTGGGATTTATGGTTAGGACAATTTATGCTTTCAAACCACTTTTTAGAAATGAGAAAACCTTTTCAGAGAAGCCACCAGGCTGACTATTCACATTGCCTTGGCAAAAATAAAGATCCAATTCATAAGAGGTTTGAAAAAATCTTGACTGGATTAAACAGTCATCAGTGGGGTCTCTATCACCAGGATCATCTCAGGTTTCCAATTTGGTGTTTTGTATGCAAGAGTCAACAGACAGTGTCTCTAACATCACCCATAGAATGGTAAAGGATATATTTTCTGGACAAGAAATGGACCACATTTATAGGAACAGGAAAAAAGTAGAGCCATATTTATTGAGACTATTTGATAATAGTGTTTCACATTTATTGAAAAAAACAAACGCCTGTCCACATAGTGTTAAGAAATATGGTAGAATCTAAGAGTTATTTGGTAGACCAACAAGCACATATTAAGAAAATACAGCAAATTCATAAGAGAACAGAGTGCTGGGCAAAACTAACAGGTCCACAGGAGTAAACGAGTGGCTTGATTTGGCTGCTGGGCACCCCTGGGACCTGGCAGAACTAGGTGTCTCTGGGAGCAGGGAGGGAATGGGCCCCGCTGAAGGTGAAAGGCTGGCTGGCCCCTCCAAGGGCTTGGCGAGCTGCTGGAATCATTGTCCAGGGGCTGTGGCCAGCTCAGATACCTCCTGGGTGGGAAGAGATCCCTGGAGGCTGCAGTCTGTAGGTGGGAGGTGGTGGATGGTGCTGGCAGCCTCAGTGCTGGTCCCTGGGCACACCTATGCAGGCCCGCTGGCCTGACAGGGAGAGGTTGGCAAAGGCGGGTCTGCGGGGGTCTTCCAGTGTGCAGTGGGAGCCCAGCTCACAGTTGGAGCCCAGGACAGAGTCCAAGTCTGCAGGGGAACGGCCAGGCTGGCAGGAGGGGGCGGCGGCAGCGCGCTCCGCTCCAGAGCCACCCAACTGCAGCAGGAACCTGGGGCGCTATTCCTGGAACAAAGGCAAGCACTAGGCGGGAGGGAATAGGAGCGCGGGGAACATCACCGCCACTGGAACACAGGGATGCGGAGGCGCGGTGGGAGGACACTCGCTGGTGGCCATCTGGGCGGCAGCCGCAGGCCGGCTGGCGCGGGGACCCTCCCCCGAGAGCACCTGTCCCAGGGCGGGCCCGAGCGAGGGTCTCCTGGCCTAGAAGTCCTCGTCCTCCACCCAGCCAAAGACCCGCTTCATCTCGGCCAGGAAGCCCCGGTAATCCTTGAGCAGGGGGCTGTCCTTCCTGATGTAGGGGATCACCCACTGCAGGGCCGGCCCCGTGAGGCGGGTGATGAGGAACGTCACCTTCAGGGCATCGCTGCAGAACAGCGTGTCGTCCACCAGCATGTAGGCGCCCGTCTGCACGATGAACTCCGGGAGCCGGTCGGTGTTGCCGTCAAACGTCTCCGGGAAGGGGATGGGGTTCCTCCAGCGAGGCCTCCGGTGCCTGAGGGGTAAGGCCAGGAGGGCCTTGATCAGCTGCACTCGGCCCTCCATCACACCGCGCTGGCTCTTGCTGGCTGGTCTGTGCTCTGCTGGGCTCACCGGAGGTGGGCGGGGCTGAGCGGAGGTGGGCGGGGCTGAGCGGAGGTGAGCGGGGAGTCAAGGCAGGAGGCATCACTGTGCAGGGGCGGGCCCAGGCCCGCGGTGGGCGGGGCCAAGGGCGGTGTCTGGCACGTGTGTGGGTTCTGACTACCAGGGTTTGTCGCTAGGGCAGGGGCCCTCATGGGGCGGGGTGAGGATCCGGAGCCCTGGGCCAGGGTGGGCAGGGCCATGAGCAGCACCCAGCCAGTGAGTGGTCTCTGCCCACAAGGCAGCTAGTTGTTAGCTGATGTGCAGGTGAGAAACAGAAAGGATGGGACAATGAGTTAGAGCACAGGAAGACAGAGGGAGGGGTCAGGGCTGGGTCTAACTCCCCTTGAGAGAAGCCAGGCAGAATTCATAGCAGTTGGGATGAGCTTTTTCTGGGCTAGCCTCCCTCTGGGGAGGGGCGAGAATCAGGGGAGGAGCTCAGGATACCTAGCTCAATGTGATGTAGGTGCCAGCTGCATGTGGGGACCACAGGGTCCCTTTTCCAGGGTTGAGGTGGTCAGCCCCATTCTTTCCTCCCCTGGACTCTTGCATAATTATTGCAGACCCTCAATGCCACTTGAGTGCGGTCCTGTGAACACATTTTCCTGCTTATGGATGAATCTCTCAGCTATAGAGGTATTACATGTATGGTTGTAAATGTGGTGGCCCTGAATGTTTGCCAACATAATCCAGAGTAGCATATTCAAAAGATAATGCACTACAATCAGTTTATATAAAGAGCGTTACTTGATTTTTTAAAAATCTCTTAATGTGTTATTGCAGAAGCCAAAAAAGGATTACCAGTATACAAACCAAAAGAAAAAAATAAGGGAGGTGGGGATGCTTTCCAAACGCGACTTTAAACAGGTTCTACCTGAGAATAAAGGAATGGGATTGCTAAGCATTTCACAAATTAGAAAGGAGGAGAGGAAATTAACCATCACTCATTATATCTGAATTCATTTGTCTGGCTGAGTGCAAAAATTAATATAAATATATCACAGGCTTTTATATATACAGTAAATAATCAGTTAAATATATATAGGGGTCCCCAGGCCAGTGTCACTGAGGGATTGAACATCAACCTATGAACTGGGCGATCATGGTTGGATTCCCCTATGCCTGGGGTTGCAGGCTCAATCTCCAGTAGCGGGTGAACAGAAGGAAAGCAATCAATGATTCTCATCACTGATGTTTCTGCCACGCTCTCCCTCTCCCTTCATCTCTGAAATCAATTATATATATACTAGAGACCCGGTGCAGGAAATTGGTGCATGGGGCCTGGGGGGTAGGGGGAGTCACATCCCTCAGCCCACCCTGCATCCTCTCCAATCTGTGACCCCTTGAGTGATGTCTGACTGCCCGTGGGATAGGGCCTAAACCAGCAGTCGGACATCCCTCTCACAATCCAGGACTGCTGGATTCCAACTGCTCGCCTGCCTGCCTTCCTGATTGCCCCTAACTGCTTCTGCCTGCCAGCCTGATCACCCCCTATCCACTCCCCTGCCAGCCAGATTGATGTCTAAGCACTCCCCTTCCAGCCTGTTTGCCCCCAACTTCCCTCCTCTGCCAGCATGGTCACCCCTAACTTCCCTCCCCTGCAGGGTTGATCACCTCCAACTGCCCTTCCTTGCAGGCCTGGTGCCTCCCAACTGCCCTCCTCTGCTGGCTATCTTATGGTGGCCATCTTGTGTCCACATGGGGGCAGCTATTGTATGTTGGAATAATGGTCAATCTGCATATTACTCTTATTAAATAGGATATATAATATATACGACATCCCTTGAGGGGTCACAGATTGGAGAGGGTGCATGAGAGGGTGCAGGCTGGGCTGAGGGAAGTGTCTCTGCCCCACCCCACCGACCCATGCACGAATTTCATGCACCAGGTCTTGATGAATATATATATTCATATTAGAGGCCCAGTACATGAAATTGGTGCACTTGGGGGGGGGGGGTCCCTCAGCCCAGATTTCAAGAGGGTGCAGGCCAGGCCGAGGAACCCCACCAGTGCATGATCAGGGCCATGGAGAGACGCAGGAGGTTGGCCAGCTAGGGAGGAACCTCGGGAGAGCTCCACTCAGTCCTGATTGGCCAGACCTCAACAGCAAGCTAACCTACTGTTTAGATCATCTGCCCCCTGTTGGTCAGTATATGTCATCGCGACTGGTCAGCCAGTTGACTGTCTGCCCCCTGGTGGTCAGTACACATCATAGTGAGCCATTGAGTGACCTTAGCATATCATTAGCATATTATGCTTTGATTGGTTGAATGGCTGACCAGACAACCAGACACTTAGCATATTAGGCCTTTATTACATAGGATGCCCTATTCAGAAAAACAATTCAATTCAAAGGAAATAGTGCCCAGAAATATATTTTTTTGAGTTGTGAAAGTCACATTAAGCAATTTCAAAGCTAAAGAGGGGTGCCAAAGAATGCTCAAACAAATGGTAAGATATCCCCAGGTCTTGCATACGATGACAATGTCTTAAAGATGTTAAATTTCCCTAAGACAAATTACATTTCCAACACATGATTAAGTCATATCATAAGTCAATATTGTGTTTAATCCAACTATGGGCATTAATTTTCCCCAACATTAACCTACCAAACTAGCCAGAGGATTTTATTTTGATTAGACAAGCTCATTTTAAGGTTCAGATGGAAGAATAAACAACCAAAAAAATGGTATGAAAATGGTTAAACCCCAACTCTGGAGGAACTCACCTATCATTTTCTGAGCTTCCAGAAAGTAGATAAGCTCTAGTGGGTAGTCACCCATGCACGTCAATTGCTATGTTCTTAGCCCTGCACAAATAATGTGGCTAGATGTCTCTGGTGTTTTAACTTGCAAAACTGAAGGTCAGAACTGAATTCAACCAATTTTACTTTGCTGTTTCTTCCTATTTCCTCTTGGAGAACTATGAGGTCCTCTATAATATATCAGCTACCATTGGCAGTGAATGATATTCCAGGGTGGGTAGAGTAATACCATGAACAATTACATGACATGACCCAGTGGTTATGTGATTTGATTCACCTACCATATTTGGGAGCAGTTGAGTTCAACTTTAAAGATACTCACCCCGCCGAAACCGGTTTGGCTCAGTGGTAGAGCGTCGGTCTGCGGACTGATTTCCGTCAAGGGCATGTACATTGGTTGCGGGCACATTCCCGGTAGGGGGTGTGCAAGAGGCAGCTGGTCGATGTTTCTGTTTCTCTCTCATAGACATTTCTAGCTCTCTATCTCTCTCCCTTCCTCTCTGTAAAAAATTAATAAAATATATTTTTAAAAATAAATAAATAAAGATACTCACCCCTAAGCCAGCTGCATATCCCTGTTTGAGTATCTGAGAAATTCAGATAGCATATGACTTCCTGGAAAGGATCAGGCTGACAGTCTCAAATTATATGAAACTTGGTACCCTTTCCAGACAAGATCTGAAGTCAGTTACCTTTCATTCTATAGCAACAGAAGGAATCATTACTCTGCACAAAGGGGTGGGGACATAAAATGACAGGAGTCAGAGAAGGAACTGCTCATGCCTAAGTCTTGAAAGTGGGAAGGGGGGCGGATTTCCCAAGACAAAGGAAGGAAATGATTGGATATGGAAATCCTGAAGAGAATGGTTGGGAGACATGTGAATTAATTGCTGGGACTAATTCTGGAAGTCCGCTAAGAGTGACCTTGTTGTCGGTTTTCCTTGCCTTTCCCCCAGTTTTTCCCCCCTAACTGGCTTGCCAACATTCAGAGTACAAACTTTGGGTCCTTCACAGTGTGCCCGGGGCTCACGTGATTCCCTTGCATCCCAGCTCTGATGTCTCCCTATGTCCCCACCTAATAGCAAAGAAGAACTCACATTTACCCTTAGGGATGGGAGAAGCACAGCATGGAAGGCTCTGTGGAGGAGGAAGGTGCAATGGCACTAGGCCTGGATCAACTTGGTCAGCACGATTTCCAAGATCAGAGATAACGTTGATGTTATGGTATATGCAAAAGCCTGAGTAGTAGAGGTGGACATTGAAGAAGGAGCATAGATATGAAAGTGATAACAATATGGGTAAAGATGAGGTTTTTTTGGTTGGGCATTGTGATATGGGCCAAGTGGCCACTCACAGATCTGGAGAGATTGGACAGTCTCCCTGTCAATCTTTGCAGGCCCTCCAATGATGATGTGTGAGGGCGGGCCGTAAGGAGGCTGTGGGAGAAGCTCTACCACGTGAGGAAGCTCATTAAAATCTGGATTTTACAGTGTGGCTTCTGAGACTTCCGGGACAATTTCACTCAGTGTTGAGGGAACATGGCGGCTCCCTGTCCGGCGATCTCAAAGTGTAAGTTTAATTTACTTTATTTTGCAATTAGCTGTCGGTAGTGCGATTTTCAGAGACTCGGATAGATGGTGTATCCTGATATAATTTGGCAGATGTGTCCCATGTGCTCCTGGATTGATGATAGGGAAGGTCCCTTAACTGCTGCCGGCACAGTGTTGAGCTTTATGTAACAGCATGATGGGTTTGAGGGCCATTTTATGTGTTTAAATGTGGGTCTTGAACCCCACTATTCACGGTCTTAAATTGTTTGTGGTGTTTGCTGCTTAAAATGAGGAAACTAGTATAGTGCTCATGGCTGAGATGGTGTAGGTCCAGGACAGCACAGTGGCGGTTGGTCGCCAAGAAGCTGATGTTACCTCTTATTGTACAATGTTGTTGGGTGGACAAATACCACGTATTTGTTTAAATCTCGGTCTTGGCTATTTTCATGAGATTTCTTATCAGTAACAGGATTTCTTTCATGTTCGACCTGGATAGAGGAAGTAAGGCCTTGAGGAGTGTGAGAGCGCTTTTGACAGCTCATGGCCATAGCAGCCCTTGAGCACAGGTTGTTGTTGTTATTGATGTGTCACTTAATAACATGACTGTAAGTTTAATATTTGGTTACATTTCAGAGTCGGCCTGTTTCTTATGTTTCCTTAGTAAGGACAAAAAATCCTGATAATTCCAAAGTAAAAATGAGTAAACAGGCCTGGCTGGCTCAGGGTTCCTTCACTGAACACTGGATACCACCATTGGATGCTGGCTTGCATTTGTATGTAATGTACTTGTGTATTTCATATCATTGTATTTGAAAAAGAGTGGTCCAGATGAGTCTCCTGCATTTTCCACAAAACAAATTTCCTTGAAGAACATTGGTTGGCAAGAACTTGTCCCTTTAAATCCCTGAAGGGAAACCCGCCTCCGCCCCCAGGGATCCTATTTCTTGTTACATTTCTATAGTAATAAAACGGTAATATGCTAATTTAGACCTGATAGATTGGACATCTTCCTGACATCATTCTGAACTGTCCTTCCTGACAAAGAAAGGCCCGGGGGGCGCTGCCCAGGGTCCCAGGTGCCAACTCTGCCAAAGGCGGCCCATGTCCCAGGTGCCTGTGGCCGACTGGAGGAGGGAAGCCTGGGTCCTGGGTCCTGCGGGGGCTGAGGCAGAGGCTATTAGAAGTGATCAGGCAGGCAGCCAAGAAGGCAAGCAGTTAGGAGCCAGAGGTCCCAGATTGCGAGAGGGTGTCCCACTGCCGGTTTAGGCCTGATCCCTCAGGGACCCCACACTCGGACATCCATAGGGGTCCGGATTGCGAGAAGGTGCAGGCCCAGCTGAGGGACCCCCTCAAATGTGCACGAATTTTGTGCTCTAGGCCTCTAGTTGTAATATAATGGTGTTTGGATTTTTCTTTGTCATTACAGTTCATTTGAATTTGTTTTTTATGTTGGCAGTGTTTCATAAATATTCTTCACATGAAAATATCTTCAGTGTACACTTTTGGAAGTGAATTGTCCAGCGGCTCTCGAAAGTTCAGAAACTCTGAAGGCGCCCGAGCTGCTCTTGTCGGACAAGACTGGACCTTGCTCAGTATTTAATTTTACATATTCATCCTCATGGATTCAATTAAATTTTGGTGCCGGCGCTTCTCATAAATGTCCTTTAACATGTTTGGCGGAACTTTTTATCTACAGAGGAATTGTAGACTATCAAGTAGGGATAATGGCAACGCTAGAGAAAGAAGAGACATACATCACCGGGAGGACTTGAACTACAAAGCAGTGGTGCCATGACCTCATCTCTGACTATGATAACTGGGAAAGTTGTTGTTGTTTTTTTAAAATATATTTTATTGATTTTTTACAGAGAGGAAGAGAGAGGGATAGAGAGTTAGAAACATCGATTAGAGTCACTGATCAGCTGCCTCTTGCACATCCCCCCACTGGGGATGTGCCCGCAACCAAGGTACATGCCCTTGACCGGAATCGAACCTGGGACCTTTCAGTCCACAGGCCGACACTCTATCCACTGAGCCAAACCAGTTTCGGCATACCTGGGAAAGTTTGTGTGTGTTGTCTCTCTCTGGGCAGGTGTTGATTGTACATGGCACAGTTAAATGATGCCAGGAGGGGGCATTTTTTGAATCCATGGAAGAAGGGTATCTTGTACATGCTAGGGGTACAAGGAGTAGAAGATAATAATTGTCCATTAAACTTTTCGTCTACCTACCATCCCTTCCTTTTAGCAACTGCTGAAAATCACAGAGATTCGTTTCTTCAGAATCACTTGTGATAGAAACACAGGAGATGGAAAGACATTAGTACTCAGTAACGCCCCCGAATAGGGACATCCTTGCTTGTTTTGGTGCCTCCATCTTTGAAGACTTCGGTTTCCTTGCCCAGAATCATTCTGATTCTTTGGTTCATCAAAATTGAGTGTTTGAACTCGACCTCTAAGTTCCCAAGCAGTTTTCAGGAAGGATTTGAAATGAAGCTGTTATAATAGATTTCTAGTAAAACTACCCAAAGTGGGGACTTGTGTCGTCATGTCTTGAAAGACGGAAAATTTACAACCATCTGACCACTCCCACCCACATACTGACATACCTCAAACATGTCATGGGTTCTGCTGCTGACTACCTCAATAAAGGGAATATGACAATGAGCGAGTCTTAATCCTTTTGTTGGTGGAGGATCTTGCTTTCAGTTTGTCAAAAGCGCAACATCTGTGAAGCAGTGAAACAAAGTATGGCTGTACTGGGGACTTGGATTCTAGAGACAGTGTCTCTGAGTTGCTGGAGAAGGGAGTCAATGCCAGTAGTCATTTGGGTGACAAGGACCAGCCAGGGTCTGAAGGCAGGCAGGGAACTGGGTAACTGCTTCCAAGGAAGGGGTCCATGATCACAAAAGAAAGCCCAGGTTGTGGGCCTGCCTGAGGGTGTCTGGGGTCTGGATCCTTCATCTGTGACTGTAAAGTCAAACGTCTGGTCTCACCAGGAGGGTCTTAATCAGCTGCACTTGGCTGTCCATTGCATGGAGCTTGCTTGTCTGTGCTGGTGGGGTTTGTTGGATATTCAGGGCAAGTGTGTTGTTTTGTGCAAGTATGCAGAGATGGGTCCAGGTCTGGGCTGGGCGAGGCAAGGGCCTTATCTAGGTTGGGCTTGGGCTCTGTCTACAGGCCTTTTGTAGCTAGTTCACTGTGCACAGGGGACCTGAGAAGTTCTGGTTTGTGGTGGAGTTTGGGGTGGGGGTTGGGGTGGAGTTGTCTGGAGATGTGTATATGCCTACTGCCAGCTCAGGGAAGCAGGGTTGGAATTTGAGGGTTTGGGCTGAGATGTTTGGAGGCAAGCCTCCTGGAAGGGGTAGTGATCAGGGAAGGTTCTCAGGACACCTGGCTCTGTACAGTAAGGCTGGAACCCTTAACCTGTGGGTATCAGAGCATCCTTTTGTGGGGTTAAGGAGTGCTGCATTTTCACCTCTTCAGTCCCTCAGCCCCAGTGTGTTCTTTGCTGATCTTTGACTCGGGACATCACTTAAGTGAGGTCCTGTGAACATATTTTCCTGTAATAGATGACTCAGTCAGAGAAGTATTGCACTGCTGGTTGTAGATGTGAAGATGGCCTTGCACCAAATGAAAAGCCCCAAATGTTGGCCAACATAATCCAGTGCGAGATTCTCAAAGAAGAATGTACCATTACTGATCTTAAGAGTATTAAATGTTAATAAATTTCTTAATTCGTTTTAAAGGTTGTCAGCAATTATCTGGCACATTGAGGAATATTTCACAATACTGCAGCTTGCTTTCATGGCCAGCTGGAGACCGAGAGTGAGTAAGATTGCAAACCAGTTATATACATGGTAGGGAAAATATAGATTTACAGTTGTATGTGAAATACAAGGCTTATTCTTGTATTATTAATTGTTAGAGGCCTGCTGTACGAAATTCGTGCAGGGGAGGGGGCGATCCCTTAGCCCGGCCTGCACCCTCTCGCAGTCCAGGATCACTGGCTCCTAACCGCTCGCCTACCTGACTGTCTGATCGCCCCTAACTACTCTGCCTGCCTCCCTGATGGACCCTAACTGCCTCTGCCTCACCCCCTGCTGCCACAGCTTTGTCCAGAAGGACGTCCGGAATGATGTCTGGAAGGTTGTTCATAGATTATATTACTTTCCATATGAACAACTGTAAACCTACTTTTACTTCACCCTATATAATGTAATAATTATAGGAGTGGCATTCTATCACCTTATCCCTATTCTATTTGTTATAAATAAGTCATAGTCCCTATCTACACTGAAGGGCATCATTAGGAGTTTGGGATTATGAGGGCCACTTTAGTCTGTCTGCCATACCACAGTTTGATCCATTCACCCATTGAAGGGCATTTGTTATGTTTAACATTGTTGGCAAGTACAAATAAATCAGCTATAAACATTTATCTATTGTACATATTTTTGTTTGAGCATCTGTTTTCATTTTTCTAGTGTAAATGTCTAGAAGGAGGATTTCTGTGTCACATAGTTCTTTCATTTATTTTTTTAGGGGATGTTTATTAAAGCCTGGACAGAGAAACAAGGAAGGGCTTAGGATAACAGGAGAGGGGCTATTTTGGGAAATGAGCATAGGCTGTGCTGCTTTGGCTTGCTAAGAGGTCAGAGAAAGGGGGGCTTTGGAGACAGGTTCAGGGGGATAGCCCAGGACAAGCTACCACTGCCCATTGCTGCCCTGGTTGCAAACCTTGCAGGATCCCTTAGAGTAGGGGTGTCGAACTCAATCAGAGAAGGGGCCAAAATCTAAAATCCAGCCTAAATCGCGGGCCAAATGGTTTACTGAACAGTCATAAACTGTCATTGTGATGGAAACGCAGCGGAGTGCAGTGATGTCAGCGCGGTGCGGGCCACATTGCAAGGCCTGGCGGGACGGATTTGGCCCGCGGGCCTTGTGTTTGACACATGTGCCTTAGAGTTTAGAAAATGAATTCCTGTGGGGAAAGAAGTGGGGGAGGCATAGGCATGCTTCTGGAAGGCTATATCATATAGTTCTTTAAAAAAAAAACTCTCACCAAATTAGGAATAGAAGGGAACTCCTCCATCTGAAAGAGGTCATTTCCAGATACTTACAGCTAACATCATACTTAAAGGTGAAAGCCAAAATGCTTTCCATCCTAAGATCAAAAACAAGACAGACATGTACACTGTCACCACTTCAGTTTTATATTATATTGGATGTTCCATCCAGTGCAATAAGACAGAAGAAGATAAAGAAAGAAAAGACAAATAAATAAAAGGCATGCAGATTGGCCATAAAAAAAGGGCAAATTCTTGTTATTCACACACTACATGATAATACATATAGAAAACAGTTTCTCTAAGATCATCAACAAAAATAATATAACTAATTAGTGAGTTTAGCAAGGTTTCAGGACACATGGTGAATATAAAAATAATACTAGTATATCTAGTAACAAACAAGAGAACTTCAAAACTGAAAATATTTTAAAAACCATGAATACTTGAAAAGATAGGGTTAAATATGATAATGGAAAAACTTGTATGTTAAAAATTATAGTACATAAGCTAGACGAATTACAGAAATCTGAGTAATGGAGAGATATACGTTCATGTGTTGGAAGACACAATATTGTTAAGATGGCATTTCTCCCCAAATCAATCTATAGATTCAAAGGCCCAGTAAAATTTTTAATAAGTAATGGATTCTAAAAATTTATATGGAAATGCAAAGGACATACAATGTACAAAAATACTTTGAAATAAACCTAACTTATAGGACTAATACTATTTGATTTCAAGATTTATGATAGCCCTAGCCGGTTTGGCTCAGTGGCTAGAGCGTCAGCCTGTGGACTGAGGGGTCGCTGGTTGGATTCCAGTCATAGGCACATGTCCAAGCTGCAGGCTAGATCTCCAGTGGGGGGGCGTGCAGGAGGCAACCAATCAATGATTCTCATCATTGATGTTTCTATCCCTTTCTCCCTCTCTGAAATCAATAAAAAAATATTTTTTTAAATATTTATGATAAAGACAGTAATTAAAACAGTGTAGTGTTGTCATCAAGATACACATATGGACGAATGGAATAAAATATAGAAACCAGTAAAAGGCCCATGCATATATGCATAACTCAGTTTTTACAAAGGTATAAATGCAATCCAGTGAAGAAAGGATAGTCCTTTCAACAAGGAAAAATTAGCTGTCCACTTGCAAAAAAAAAATTCAATCAATAGCTACTACCATGTACAAAAATTAACTCAAAATCATTCATAGATCTACTAGTAAAACATAAAATGATAAAACTCATAGAAGAAAGCAGGAAAAAACACACCTGTTCAACCTGCCCTAGCTGGTTTGGCTTAGTGGATAGAGCATTGGCCTGCAGACCAAAGGGTCCCCTTTTTTTGTTGTTTTTTTTGTTTGTTTGTTTTTTGCAGACTTCTCCCTGGCTGGGGTCCTGATTGGGGCATGTGCAGGAGGCAACCAATTGGAAACATGTTGATATGTTTCTCTGTCTTTCCCTCTCTCTTCCACTCTCTCTAAAAATCATGGGGGAAAAAATCTTTGGGTGAGGATTTTTTTTAAAAGCCTTAAAAAACAAACAAATCACTTGTTTAACCTTTGATTGGGCAAAATTTTAACCTATGACAACAAAAGCATAATTCATAAAAGGAAAATTAAATAAATTGGACTTCAGCCGGCACCGGTTTGGCTCAGTGGAAAGAGCGTCGGCCTGTGGACTGAAAGGTTCCAGGTTCGATTCCGGTCAAGGGCATGTACCTTGGTTGCAGGCACATCCCCGGTAGGGAGTGTGCAGGAGGCAGCTGATCGATGTTTCTCTCTCATTGATGTTTCTAATTCTCTACCCTTCTCCCTTCCTCTCTGTAAAATAAATAAATAAATAGGACTTCAACAAAATAAACAGCTTGTGCTCTTCAAAAAACACTGTGCAAAGACTGAAAATAAATGGGACAAGCTGGGGGGAAATATTTGTAAATCGAATATCTGACTAAGACAAATATATGATATGTATATCAGAAGCTTGACCATGGCCTGGGCACTCACCGCAAAAGAAAAAGTACAAGACTGCCTCCTGACTGGCTGTAGTGACAAAGACCTCTCAGGGTCCCCTCCTCTTACTTCACTTTGTTACTCAGCCTCTAGGGCTCCCCACCTTTCTGTCCTACTGGGACCTGCTGCCATTCCAGGAGCTGGTTCATCAAGGCTGCAGACTCCCTACCTCTTAGTGCCTCTCCTGCAGGGTCTGTGTCCATCAAAGCCTGGCCAATGCGGGTACAGCAGGAGAGTGGGTTTCTGGGCCACTAATGGGTAGTGGCTGGGGCTGTCTTGGCTCCTCCTATCATCGAGAAGGAAACAAATATGGTGGCCAGTGGGCTGGGTTCTGGGCCCTGTGTGTGCTTCAGAGGATAGAGGGGTTTCTCTGTGATGTCCCATGAGAGGATGGGATGTGCAGTTTTTTGAGCAGGGCTGCAACACTAGAAGATGCTGGTCTAGAATTCCATTTTTTTCTGCCTGATGGACAGCATTCTTTGAATGCAAAGTACAGAGACCAGGCAAGGCCTGGTGCAAACACCCTAGAGATACATGCTATGAACAACTGGATGTGTCCCAGGAATGCAAAGTTGGTTTAAAATCTGAAAATCAATTGTTATACTCCATATTGATAGTACAAGGGGGAAGGTGGGAAATATGAGCACTGTAATGAATGGACCCTCCCCACCCCCCAAAAAAAGGGCCTGACTAAATCCAACACGCAACTTCGATAACAATTTCCAACACATTTGCAACAGAAGGGAATTTCCTAAACCCGATAGTGTCTCCATAAACTCACAGTGCACGATACCTACTGGAGGAAGAATGAATGTTCTCCTTAATATTGGCAATAATGCAAGATGTCAACTTTTGCCTATTCATTTCAAAATTGTACTGGAGTGTGTACTGTAGCCAGTGGGACAACCCCCCTCACACACACACACACACACACACACACACACACACACACACACACCATCTCAACAAAATAAAACCATCCTGAGTGGAAAGAAAGAACTAAAACTACCTTTATTTACAGATGACATGGTCCTATGTAGAGAAATTCCTAAGAAATGACAAACTTCTTTTGTTATCTATGCAGTGAAAGGTGGATACAGCCTATCAGTTTCTGTTCACACTCAGTTATATCTCCTTGAAAAGCAGCCTATGTACACCCCAATATCAGAAACACTGCAGCAGGAGGAGGAGGCACTTTGTGTCCCCAGCTTGCCCACACAGTCCCCTATTGGGAAAGCAGACCAATCCCAGCAGCATAAGTGCCCTGTGCCAGTATGGAGAAGCAAGTGTCCTGGGCTGGAGAGAGCTCCTCAAAGAGTAGGGGGCTGGGATGAGGGGAGAAAAGCATTGTGCCCACAGCAGCTCAGTATTCATTGACCCATCTATCTAGTTTTAGGCATTAGCAAAAGGAAAGATGGGGCCATCCCAGCAATCAGAAGACAGAAAAGCAGCAAACAGTGTCTAATGTAACCCCCTGGGAAGCTCAGCTGAGCAAACAAATCATAAACTGGAAGAGCCAGGGCCAGCCTTTTAGAAGAGCATACTTAAGCTCAAGGGACAGAAGTTAGGTCTCCCAGAGGTACCTGTGACACGGGAGCAAGTGGGTCTCCGCTCAGTGTGGAGGGGGCAGGGTAACTGATGCGAGGATACACAGTGACTCCCCAGGCCCCCATCCCACTGCAGCACCGCACACAGGACAGAGCAGATTTTTTGCCTCTGGTGGGACCAGCCCCTCAGAGGCCCCAGCAGGACCCACACAGCTTCTGAAAAGCAGAGCTAAGGATGCCACCTGGATACAAGAGTGACTGAACGCAAAAAGGGGAGCAAAGACAACAAGACAGGGGAGGAGTCTCCATGACTAAACACGTGGCCCCAAAACTGTGAGGGCAGCAGGGCAGCCAAGTGGATATTCAAGAGCAGAGTAGAGAGGAGGATTCCACTATCCACTCCAGAGAAGAGAACAAGGCACTGTGCTCCATATCATCAAGCAGAGAGCAGAGTGGACAGCAGTCCTCTCCAGCTCAGAGAGAAGATCAGCAGCATGAAATAGAAGATTCCAGCTGTGTCTCTTATCCTTTCACGGTACCGCTGTAACAGAGATTAATAGGATGTGCAGAAAGTAGAGCATTATTCTTCATCTTTGATCTGATATTCAGTTAGAGATCTGGATTTTTCTCAGCACCACCGCCAGACACACACCTTTCATCGGGCCAGTTGGAAGACACTGAACTCTCCTGATGGCAATTTTCTGCTGTGGATCAGGCCTTCTTCACAAATATATATACATATATATATGATTTCAGAGAGCAGGGGAGAGGGAGAGGTAGAAACATCAATGATGAGAGAGAACCATTGATCGGCTGCCTCCTGAAAGGCCCACACTGGGCATCCAGCCTGCAACCCCCTGTCCCGGAATTGAACCATGACCTCCTGATTCGTCGATTGATGCTCAACCACTGAGCCATGCCGGCCGGGCCTGACTTAAATTTTTGGTTCACCGGTTGGCCTCTTCCACAGATGGACTTCTCTCCTGGCCTTACAACCCTTGCCCCAACCCTGGGATATTGGAGATCAAAAGGTAGCCCTACCCCCACTCCATTAGTTCCAGAACAAGCCTAGGTCTCAGTTCTTTCCCACGACGCTGGATCAGACAGAGAGCAGGCACCTTTAGTGAATGGTAGGGTCATGTAGGACTGGTCTGCCACTCTCCCAGTGCCTGCTTAGGAGGAAATAGTAGTGACAGCACTCTTTAGGAAAAGAACAGGAGAGCTTTTTGCCCCCCAGCAGGCTTGTTCACGCTACCCTTGGGCTTGACTCTGAGCTCTGACCCTGGAGCCTTCTCTTAGGGTTCTGGACACATCACTGCTACCCCTATATAAATGCCTGCTCCCTCTGGACACAACCCTATACATTCCCAGCAGTCCCAGCAGGCTTCCCCCAGCTCCTCCCAGGAAGAAGGTCAGAATGGGCAAGCAGGACCAAGGCAGTGGAAAGAGAGCCCTGAGGGGACCACAGTCACTCCATGGGACATTCCAGCTACTACCTGGATGTAGAGTAGTGATAGAATCCTTCCAGCAGGGTGATCAGACCCTCAGGAAGCACTGGGTCTGGCCTCTACAGCACAGAGTCCTGCTTAAGTACAGGTTTCACCACCCCAGAGGCTGATGTTTCTGTGAGCAGAAGTGGGTGACACTGGCCTAGTCCTGTCTCCACTGGCTATACACCTAAAAGGGGCCCTTACTTTTGGTTGGCCATGATGCACCAGGCTTTTCCTGGCATCTGGGTGTTTGGCACAGTCTTAGGACCTCAGCCCTCAGGGCCTGCACACCCAAAGGATGCCTAGGTGCTGCTCTCCCTGGCTGTCTCCTGGCCCGGCCCACTTTCAGAGCAGGATCAAGGTCAGTCTCCTCAGACCTTACCACAGCATCTGCACCCATCCATCCTTCTATGAGCAGCCCCAGCCCCCAGAGCAGGCTCCCTCAGCCTCATCCTCTGGACTCAACCTGGCCTCTTCCACTGCCTAACCCCTCCTCCTACCTCCTGCTCTCCTCCCCCATTTCCACAACCCTAAGCTCTGGGCTCACTGAACATCCTAGCATCTAGACCACATGTGTCAAACACAAGGCCCGCGGGCCAAATCCGTCCAGCCAGGCCTTGCAATGTGGCCTGCACCGCGCTGTCCTCACTGCACTCCGCTGCGTTTTTATCACAATGACAGTTTATGACTGTTCAGTAAACCATTCGGCCCGCGATTTAGGCTGGATTTTAGATTTTGGCCCCTTCTCTGATTGAGTTCGACACCCCTAATCTAGACCCAGAGGCAGTCTCTTTCCTCCCATCTAGTGTTTGCGGTGCCTCTAGGCCTCCTGCTTGGCACCCACATTGGTACTGGACTTGAGCTGCTTGTGAGTCTGCGTACTGAACCCCATTCAGCTTCCTGTTGCTTGAGACCTCTTCCCCAGCCCACCATGGAGGCCCATTCAGGCCCCTTGGCCACCCTTCCCACCTGCCCACTCAGGAACAGGATGCCGAAGCAGTGTCTGCCCATAGAGGCCAGCACAACGGGTCCCTCCCTGTCTGGCCAGACAGCCCATGGAGGCCCACGACTGAGCCATTTATTCTCCCCAACAGCAGGCCGCCATGGCCCACAGCCTGCCCAAGGCAGTGAGACTACCAGTCAGAGGTCCGCAGGGCTTGCTGCCCGCCCCCAGCCCACCCCCCACACAGGCATAATGCACCAGACTGACTGCCCGGTTGACAAGGGCAGAAGCCCCTGACCTCACATCAGTCACTGTGGCCATCTCCAGGCTCTGTCCCACCAACGCCACTTGCACCTGGAGCCATGTTGGACCAGGGGGCCTCTCCCACTTCTGCAGAGCAGTCCCCAAGGCCACTCCAGTCCCCTTTCCCTTGTCCTGCCGCCAGCCCTTTCCCAGAAGCCTCCCTCTGTGACCACAAACACAGCCTTCCCTGACTCTGGTCAGCACAGAGTCCAGCTACAAACACCGCTACTGCTCTTCCACCAACAACATTCCTTCCACAGAAACCGGAGGTCCAACCCCTAAACCCCCCTTCCCTCCTCGGCTCCCGCTTCCCCCTGTAGCAGTGCATGCCACAGTCCCTGGGTGGCTCATTACAGTTTAAACGGGATCCATGCTCCCGGGAAAGGCCACCAGGACACCGTACACATAGGCTCACTGTGACAACCACAGGGCCTCAGTGGAGGCAAAGGCCCTGGGCTGTTCACTCGGTAAAATACATTTCTGGACACTTCACCATGTCCGACCCATGGTGGGCCCTGGGCACAGACCCCCCGCCCCAGTGGACCAGTTAGAGAACCCAACAGAGAATATGTGAGTGCTCAGCAGTTTTGAGGACTGTATGAGGGCTCAGCCAGGAGGGATGTATCCCCAAAACCCAGGAAGTAAGCGGGGGTGTGGGTTAACTCAGAACAGCCAAACTGCCCAAACCAACACAGTCAGAAGTGAACTTCACAGTTCCCAGAGACTGGCACTCAGAGAATGTTTTAAACATTGTGTTATTAAAAAAAAAAAAATACTGGAACCGGTTGGGCTCAGTGGATGGACTATCGGCCTGCAGACTGAAGGGTCCCGGGTTCGATTCCAGGCAAGGGCATGTACTTTGGTTGCGGGCACATCTTCAGTGGGGGGTGTGCAGGAGGCAGCTGATCCATGTTTCTCTCTCATCAATGTTTCTGACTTTCTGTCCCTCTCTCTTTATTGAAAAATCAATAAAATATGTTTTAAAAAAATGGGCGTGGGTGTGGGAAATGTGACAAGAATGCCAGTGGATGCACCTGACACAATGGGAAGGTAATCCCATTGAAATTCCTAAAGTGCATTCGGTGCAGTGTTTCTGGAAGGCCTTTGCTAAATACTCCCCAGGTGAGCCCACAGCTGATCTGAGCGCCTTGTAAAGCGCATTTTACTCCAATGTGCTACAAGATCTTGATCCAGAGCCTGAGTGGTGTTTCCATTGGTCACTTGCTACTTCCCTCTATGGCAGGTTCCTTCCCCCAGGAGCGCAGAGGGCAGAGTGCCAGTCTGAGAGGTCCGGCTCCGAGGCTCACCAGCTATGGGGACGTGGGCGTGTCACCGCCATCCTCTGCAGCCGTTTCCCCGTGTGCCCACAGACACAGTGATGCAGGCCCCAGGGCAGTAACGTCACAGTCCAGCCAATGTTTTAAGAGGAGTGGACTCATTTCTCCTCTGTTTCTAGTTTCTCACTTCCTATGACCTCACCATCACAGCAGGTCTCCATATACACATGTCACCTGTGAGTTACTGCAGTTCACACATGTGCTACTGGGCCAGCTTTTCCCCAATGTCAAATTCAATAAATAAAAAATCAGACCATATCACCCCGAGAATGAAATGAAATTGCGAAAGCAGAGGCTCTACAACCACACACTGACTTCACTCCCCCACTCTCTTCCTGAGCCCAAGGACCTTCCTTCTCTTTCCTTTACCAACACCTGCTGTGCCCAGGTGACTGGGCTCTGAGCTGTAGCCTTACCAACACCCACCTGGGCTTTCTGCTGTAGTTCAAGGAAACAGCCAGTAGGTGGCGACGCTCCACTGGCTGAGGCCAGACTGGGGCTGCAGGAAGGGGCATTTCACCCCTCTTAGACAGTCAGCTTCCTGTAATTGATCCAAGCATGAGAAGGAGAGAGACACGTTTTCAAAAGTTAGACGTGCTGCGAACTTTTGAACAAATAAGAGCCTCTGACCTGAGTATGTGTTTCTGATTTCTATGCACATTACAGCAGTGATTTGCAGATACAACCTGGGAGAAGGGCCCATCCATAAGTCAGGGTCCTTTCAGAACACCAGCGATACTGGGAGATTGTCAGTCCCATCTTTCGTCTTGGAAAATGCAGTTTCAGCAGGCTTGGGAGAGGGAAGCCTGGCTCTCCAGGTCACGAGCAGGGTGACTATGGCCAGCTCCCACAGATTGCCTGAGCTTCACTTTCTTCACGTGCAGAGCGGTCAGTACTTGAGAGGCTCTGTGAGAAATTGGTGAAACAGTGCACATCGCTCAGTGAACACTGAGCACGGTGCCTGACCCGTGGGAGGTGTCAGTGAAGGAGGACTAGTCTTTGTTAGCTATTAGCCTCATTCACCATCGGAGCTGTTCAGTCTCAGGGGCATCCAAAGACAGCACCGAGTCCGTGTCAAGGGTCAAGGGCACACACATTGTCCTCAGATACAGCAGCTCTCCCACTTGACAAGGACTGTGGGAACCCCTTGGCCTCTCTGAGCCCCAGCTTCCTGACTGATAAAATTAGCTTGTGCACCACGCACCTCAAGGGACGTCATGGCAATCAAATGCCACTCTGTGTGGAAGTGCTTGGCACTTGGAAGGGCTCCAAAGGTGGCAGCTGCTGAGGCACTCTGCCAAACAGCAACACCAACAGCCCGAGCTCCCCACCCCCTCACCCCCACGCACCCTCACCCACCCCTCACCCACCCTCACCCCATGGAAACAACTCATTCCTTCTGCCTTTGCCTTCTCTGAGCCCTAATAATCTATTTCTCACAAGCTCTCACCCTCAGTTACACTGATCAGGTGGCAGATATGGGGGGTGGGAGGGCAGTGACATAAAACTGGACATTTTTCTCAATTTGGAAAAGACCTCCATGAATCTGATGGTTGTACTACAGCTTAAAGCCACATTGAGCCTCCCCGACGCTCCAGCCTTCCTCTGCTGGCCCCAGCTTTGCTGGAAACACACAGTGTCTTCAGTGTGCCTGAGCCTTTGGCCTCCCGCAGCCACAGAGCAAGCTGCTTGGTACTCACCCTCTAGGATAGGGGTGTCGAACTCAATCAGAGAAGGGGCCAAAATCTAAAATCCAGCCTAAATCGCGGGCCAAATGGTTTACTGAACATTCATAAACTGTCATTGTGATGGAAACGCAGCGGAGTGCAGTGAGGACAGCGCGGTGCAGGCCACATTGCAAGGCCTGGCGGGACTGATTTGGCCCGCGGGCCTTGTGTTTGACACATGTGCTCTAGGAGGTGCCTCTGGGAAGAAAAGTGAAAGGCAGGAGCTGGGCCTCATTCCTGCCCCTCACTCTAGTCTGTCCTCTGCCTCTACCCACCCCTTTCTGTGCTTTACCATCACTTGTGTCTTCCAAGGAGCATAAGGATTTGCTCAGCCTCTCAAGCCACAGAGGGCTTAAACTGCAAAGTCGGCCACATTTTCTCCCCCTCTGGAACCCACGCTAATATGAGTCACCTGGGGCTCCTGAGGTCTTTGTGACTCCACCACCCTGTTAAAATACACCTCTGCTGGGATCCCTTTCCCTTAAGAATACCTTCTGCTTCCTAATCCACATTGGTGGTTTATTTTGACCACTATAGTTGTCAGTCATGAAAGTTGATTGGGACTCTAGTTTGTAGCTCAGGCTCAGGTGAGTTTTCCTCAACTCTTGATTTTGCAAGAATGAGGTTTGTTTTGTTTTGTTTTGTTTTTTGTTTTGTTTTTGTTTTTGTTTTTGTTTCTTTTTTTTATCTTGCAAGGCCAAGGGCTAGCCCTTTAACATGGTAACCAAGCATGTTTCAATCATTGATCTAACTGCCTATGGCACTCTCAGATGTTCAAACTTGAAATGTTACAAGTTGAACTTGCCTTTATTTAAAATAAAAAATACCCTTTTTTTTTCTTCCTTGGATCCCTACCTTGGGTGGAGTCCCCTGCCCTCCCAAAATCAGGAGACCTCTCTGAGACTGCTGTGTCTTCTCTCCCAGGTTGTATCCAGTTAGTAACAGTTCACTTCCTGTGCTTTCTGGAATCCATCTGCCAGCCTAGCCTTGGTTTAGCTACAAATAGTTTCCGTGGGGGATGGGAGTGGAGGGGTTGGGAAGGGGAGGGGGAAATGGAGGGGAAATGGGAGATATCAGTAATACAATAAAATATATATTTAAAAATAATACACACACACACACACACACACACACACACACACAAATGGTTTTCCCCTTGGCTCTCTACAAGATTCCTGTCACTGTCTGTTCCCAGGTTTTCAGCCCCGCCCCCAGCAATGCCAACTTCACCCTCCTCATTGGGATGCTGTGATCTATGGAAAGCATAGATATGGCCAGAACACTCACCCCCCAAACATTTTCCAACAAATCTCAAACTTTATGATTGGGCCACATCTCCAGAGCCTCTGAGCCTTTTTCTCTGAACCCAGTTTCCAAAGCACAGTGTGTACTGTGAGGCTTGTGTTTTCCTGCCCTCCTGAGGATCACAAGATTCTTGCCCTCACGAGAATCACAACGAGGACCTGAATTTGCGGTTGCTCTCCAAGGCAGATTGCATTTCACAAACATCACGGAAACGTTCCAACTCATGGAAACGAATAGATCATGCAGAGACACTACAGGCCCCATCATATATCTACATTGAATATCAACCCATAGTTCAATTGGGCTTGATTTCTGCCCCCTCATCTTTCCTCCAACCACGGAATGATTTAAAAATCAACCCCAGCTGAAACCGGTTTGGCTCAGCGGTAGAGCGTCAGTCTGCGGACTGAAAGGTCCCAGGTTCGATTCCGGTTAAGGGCATGTATAATACATTTGTTGCGGGCACATCCGGGGTGTGCAAGAGGCAGCTGGTCGATGTTTCTCTCTCATCGACGTTTCTAGTTTTCTACCTCTCTATCTCTCTCCCTTCCTCTCGGCTTGTCAAATACTTCAGGCATCCCCAAAGCCAGGACTGGGCTGCTGGGGTGGCTGATGCGGGGATAACGTTTTGCGTTTCCAGGTATGTGAAAGGTATCCAGCCCTATGGGAGAAGAAACCTTTGCAGGTGACTCCAGGTGTGAGGCAAGGGAGTGTACCAGGCAGTGCGATGCTCCACAGCCTATGGCAAGTCACAAGATGAGCCCCTTCCAGATGTATGCTAGTGTGCTAGAGGAAGCTCGTACTCTTCACCTTTTCATCACCTCCCTTGGATATTCAATGCTAGGCCCTGATACTTGGAGACTGGATGCCCCACCAGGAGATACCAGGTCCCCCAAGCTGCCCTCCCCAACTGGTGATTCCTGAGGTTTAACCCTTTGTCAAGGAAAAAAAAGGAATCAGTAAACAAAAACTCCCTATGAGAAGTGACACTTTGTGCCACTACATGAAAGCCCAGATACACCTTTGAGGGTAGGAGGTGTGTTCCTGACCCTGCTAAGGGTAAAGCAGATGTAGGGTGGCTGGTATGGTCTTACAGAAGAGGGCATAAGTCCTGGACCAAAACTGGAAACAGTGGGCACATGGCTAAATCCTGTTTAAGTCTACGTTTCTCATTATATCACTGTGCCCACTTTTATAAAATCTTTGCTGAGGCAGAATCAAAATAGGTACCTCAGCCCTGGCCATGTTGCTCTGTTGTTTGGAGCATCATTTCATATTACCATAAGTTTGTAGGTTCCATCCCCGGTAGGGCACATACCTAAGTTGCCAGGGCCTAAACCAGAGGCAACCAATCCATGTTTCTCTCCCTCCCCCCCCCCTTCTATCTCCCCCCCACCCCAACCAATACACATATCATGGGTGAGGGTAAAAACCAAATAGGTAAGTCACAGGGCTGCTTCCGACACGACAATGAGCAGAGCTTCACAGACCCACTCCTACTCCCCAGTGAAACTGATGAAAATTATTTCAAAATCAGCCATTTAAATCTCTGTAATGACGCTAAGGGAACAAATACAGTAAGTAATCAAAGAAACATTGATTTAAAAAACCCTACTCTGAGGAGCAATTTAAAAAATTTATCGAAATAAAACTCAGCCTTTGTATAACCCCACCCCCACCCCCAAGAAAAAAATGGGGGGGGGGGGGAAGAAAGTCTACTAAAACTCCAGGTCTCCATGGATTTGACCTGATTTGCCTTTGGAGGGCTGTGACTTCGGGTTTGTCTTTGCCTTTTGGTTGTTTTCCTCGTTTACAATGTGTGCATTTGTGCTTACACAAAGGTCTTGGAAACTTACGTGCAGAAAGGTATGAAAACATATATGTCCTGTACTTGTATCCTTCAGGGTGAAGGCAGTAGTCACAGGCTGACTGGTTTGTCCAGCAGGCACCTTTTCTCTGAGAATTTCCCACTGCACTGACACCCATCTCTTGCTTGTGTGACTGAGTCCCCTGCTGTAGCTACTTGGTTTGATACTTGTGGCTTCACCCTACTAGAGCCAATGTTAGTCTTTGTTCTATTAATGTTTGAGTATTGAACTAGACCCCAAGACTGATTGGTTTCCTGCTAAATCTCTTTAAAGCTATTGCTTTTGATAATTTTACTTGAGAGACCTGCTGTTGATTTCACCGTTGTTCCTGCCCTGTGACACATTTGTTGCTTTGGTTTTTAGGATTTTGGAAAGTACTCGTGATCTTCTAATCAAATTTGCTTGTGGGAGAAGCTCCCACTTGTAGATTTTTATTATTTGCCTGTATACAAGTGTAATCAAGGAAGCTGCTGGTTCTGCCATCAAGGGTGAACCAGGGCGGGGCTCTGAACTCTGACATCTGGGGCATTGATGCCAGGTGCATGGTGGCAGGGTGAGTGACCGCCAGGCCTGGATTGAAGATCTTCCCTTGCCAAGGTAAGAAAGGTAGGGGATAGTCTACTACTTTCCTATGTGAAGTGACACTTTTGACCACTACATGAAGATGGCAAATACATACCTGGATATTGTGGTGGGGCATCTTCTGTTCCTGCTGGAGCAAGACCAGCATGATTCTGCAGAACATCGTTCCACACGTCATGAGGAGCAAAACTGAAAGCAGTGAGCATGCAGCTCATTCCTAGTCAAGCCTGCATTAGGATCTTGGTCCCTTCAGTCTGAAGTGTTTCTCATTGTATAATACTTCCTGGTCTTATAAAGCATTAATAAGGGCAGAATCCAGAAAGGCAGGCCAGTGAACAATTATTTGTTGCATTGTCTCTTAAACGTATCAATACAGTAGCCCCCCCCCCCAAAAGAAAAAGATTCTATAAAAACAAAATACAGTAGATCTTATCCACAGGGCACATGTTCCAAGACCCCCAGTGGATGCCTAAAATTATGGATAGTACTGAGATTATATATATATGAATATATATATATATATATATATATATATATATATACACACACACACACACACACACACACACACACACACATATATATATATCTCCACCCACAAACATACATGCACTTTATAACTTCTCTTTGGCATATCCGAATTGCCAGAATCTTGCTCTTTGGGGCCATTATTAGGTAAAACTAAAGTTTCTTGAACACAAGCACTGTGACACCCTGATAACTGAGAGGGCAACTCAGTGACTAATGGTGTGGGGAAGTGTAGCATTTCCAGCATAGATTGGCTGGACAAAGGGATGATTCATATCCTAGGAGGGATGGAGTGGGACATGAATTATTTATTTCTGGAATTTAACATGTTCCATTGAACATGTTCAGACGACAGTTGACCCTGGATAATTGGAATGGCAGAAAGGGAAACCAAAGATAAAGGTGGACTACTGTACATTTTCCACTACTTGTATAAAATTCCCAATTAACTGAAATTGTAGTCCTCTGTACAGCTTAGCATGGTTTGAACACACATCAAATTAGCTTACCATGGTGGTAATGAAAATTCCCCCCAGGAGAAATGAGAAAAATATTGTGATGGTCTGTCCTGCCTGAAGGCGGGCCACGCTGGGTGGTTGGGCATGCGTCTCTGCCTGGGATTTCATGAAGATCCTGGGCTGCGGGTGTCAGCAGCTCTGTGTTGCCATCCAGTTTAGAGGGGCCCAAGTTGAGAGGGTTTCCTCAGTATGCAGAGTTCAAGGAACGTCCTATGGCCCCCCATAGCAGTAGGAACTTTATATATATTTCTATTATTAAGCTCTGTGTGTTAAGCATTAGTCGCCGTTAGGCCACGAGCTACTTCCACCCAGCCATATAGCTCACCCTACCACCCAACCAGTATGCTGTCCCCTCAGCGTGTGTCCCTCTCTCCAGTGATTGTCAGAAATGCTGTTTGGGTGGTGAGCGGTTTGCAAGGGACTGGAGAGTTAGAAGAGCAGACAGTCAGTGACATTTAGAGTATCATTACTAACAGACTGTATTTCAGCACTGGCACAGTCACAGGTGTCAACAGATGGCCTTGCCAAGCTTGTGATTAGAATCCAGTAATGTATCTTTGTCACAACTCAGATGTGACTTGGCTGCCTGGCTCTGTTGGCTGCCCAGCCAAGTGTATGGTGTCTTCCCTCAGCTGTTGTAGATTCTCTGGGCTGTCGCCATCCACAAGCCAGGGAGTACTTGGGGCTGCTTTACCTGCCACCCTAAGGCCCCCAGAGAGATTTTGAGTAGCGGCTTGCATAGAGGGGTCAGGGGAAAGAGACATTACGAGGTTGTGTGTATGTGCGTGGGGGCGGAGGTGAGGGTGGGAAGGGGTCTTAAACACCCTCAAAGGAAAGTAGGACCTGCAGGGCAAGAACTGAGAGAAGTCCTTGGGAGCCTCAGGGGACTCCCATCTGTTTTCTGATTTGGGATCAGCAAGTACAAACAAACCAACACACATATATGTGAGCATACAAACAAGCAAATAAAACAGGGAGGTTAGATGTTGGCTTGTGACAGTAAGCTGAGACAGTCATAGGGGTCACCTCATGTGTGTTTGTTTTCCTTCACTCTTAAGGAAAACTGCCCTGACTGCTTGGTGCCCAATGTGAGAAAACTCTTGTTCCATTTATGTTGAATGTTTTGTTTAACTTGTGAATAATTCATGTAGGTGCACAAGAGCTCTTTTGCACTTGAAAGGTCATGGGAACACCAGGCACTGTTGCAACTCAAGGAAGTGGAGGCAAATTTGCTGTCACCCTATTGGTGTGGGGCAGAAGCTGACTCTGTAGCTCATCTAGCTCTAGCTGCATCTCCTCCATCAGCTTCTCAGATTCTGGAAGAAGCATGTGCACCCCCTGAGGCAGCACCTCCATCCATACCTCCTTTGTGTACCCACAGAGGGGAAATAAGCTTCTTTAAGATGTGGTGTCATTCTATCTCGGACCTGTGTATGCATTTCTGTTTGCAGGAGTCTTCTTTACATTGATAATGTTTTTTTAAAGTGGCTTTACAGTTTCTCAAATATTTATATTTACTTGAATTTCTGAGTTGAGTCATGAACACCATTATCTTACCTAATAATAGAGAAACATATAAATTGAACATACCTCTGCTATGCCCACAGCCAATGAGAGTGAGTAAGCAAATTAACCCAAGAAAGATGTCGGTTAATTTATACACATACCTGGGTCTCAGGAACCTCCTGGCACCCTGGTCACTCCCAGCTGGCCATCGGAGGGACAGGGGGACCCCTTCCCAAGCCTAAAGCCTTGGGAAGGGCTGGAGCCTGCAATCAGAGGGAAGGGGGGAAAATCAAGGGAAACATATCCTCAGTTGAGGATAAAAAGAAAAATAGAAAGAAATGTCATATCCAGTGAAAGATACATCTTGAAAATGCTTAAAGAAAGTTGTTTTTTCATGGTGAAGGGACTGGAATTTGTGTTGATGAAAACACCTTGGCGGCTCTGATGACTGGCAGTGGCAGCAGGAGCAGGGTGATGGGGCTGGTGCCTTCCCCTGATCAGTCTGATCGCCTCTCACAAAGGAAGGCCAGACTGGGGCTTAGGCCCGCTACCAATAGGGAGCAGGCCTAAACCATCAGTAGGACATACCCTGTGGGCTCCCAGGATGTGAGAGGTGGTAGGCTGGGCTGAGGGACCCCTGCCCAGTGATCAAATTTCATGCCCCAGGCCCCTAGTCCATTACAACGGGTTATTTTCTGCATAGGTTAAAGCTTCTGAAGGATATGTATTAATTTTGTACTCAGCCAACAAGTGAATTGAGATATAACCTTTACTAGTTAGATTCCTCTCCTTCAATTGGTCAGTTCCCTAGTTGAACCTTTCCTTTATTCCTCAATATGGAAATGAATACCTATTTTCAGACGTATAAGACGACTCCCTAATTTTACAGTTAAAACATAGGTTTAGGCCTATATTCGCTGTATAAGACTACCCCCTACCTCCAAGGCAACACCAGTTCATTTTTTAATAGCCCGCCTAACTGACTCTGGCTAATCTGAGCAGGCTTTTTACTAGAACAGAGTGTCATCATATACGCCAGAAAATACGGTAGTTGTCAACAAAAATCTGAAAAACTGAGAATCCTGTAGAATCAAGAATTTACTCATTTATTCAATGACAATCATGTCAACATCTTTTGAACATGATCATAACAATCCAATTCCTGAATTTCCTGGTGAATTTCTTGAGACTCCATTTTTTTCAGAATCCGTGGACCAAAACTCTCATGTTTGGCCTAGGGGATTGGGGGGGGAGGGGGAGCTTATTTTCGGGGGAAGCCTCATATTTCACTCAGAAGGAAACCTGCAAGTAGTTCTTATTTTCGGAGGATGTCTTATATTCAGAGAAACGCAGTACTTGCTGATCACTGGGCCCTGAGGGCCAGCTTTCTGCCGCATTCTCCGGGAAAGCCCTTCCTTGAGGACAAGGGACCTTCTTGCTGGCATCCAGTCTGGACCAGGGGAAGATGGGGCTTTTGTGCCCACTGGGGACCCCCGTCCTCATTCACAGGGCCCCATGGCCTTATCCACTGAACCACTTCCGGGTGTTGCCTCTGGCCCCAATCCATTCTTGGCTTGGCCGCTTCTGGCTGATCATTGAGCCAGACCCCCCAAACCCCAGCATCCTTGTTTAGGTCGCTGCTGCCTGGCAGCAGGCCTCAAGGCCAGCAGGCCTTCTCCCCATCCCTGACCCCCTCCCCACCTCCCAGTATCCCTGGCAACCAGCCTTTCTCCTGCTTAGGTCACAATTGCCTGCCCTTCTCCTGGCCCCGCCCCCTTGCTGACATGACTGCCTTCAGCTGTTCACCTGGCCCCGCCCCCTCACTGACTTGACCATCTTCAGGACTAGACCTGGCCTCGCCCCCTTGTTCCAGAAACCCCGCCCCATCATTCATTGGACCAATGAGCGAGCAGCACTGGCCAGGCTGCCCTGCTCCTCAAACCCCATGGGTGGGGGCGGGGGGGAGGGAGAGCTACCCCCCCACCTCTGGAAGTGTTGTTCGCTGCCTAAAAGCAGGCCTCACCACCAGCAGGACTTCCCCCCACCCAAACACCCCTCCCCACCTCTTCGTATCCCAGGCGACCAGCTTTTCTCCTGCTTAGGTCACAATTGCTTACCCTTCATCTGGACCAATGAGCAAGCAGCACTGGCCAGGCTGCCCTGCTCCTCACATGAGCAGGGGGGGAGGCAGGAGTGCTACCACCCCACCTCTGGAAGTGTTGTTCGCTGCATAAAAGCCCCAAGGGCAGATGGCCTTCTGCTCACAGGTTGCCTGCCACCCAGGGCCCAGGTCCACAAGCATAGGGAGGCCAGCCCCCCCGTTTGGACAGCCATGGGCCTCCGTGAGCCTCGGAGGCCCCCACCGCCCACACCCCAGGGCATCTCACAACGCAGTGTCCTGCGACCCCCACGGCCCTGTCTATGGGCTTTGACATCAGAGAGAGAGCCCTGTCAAGTCTCCCAAAATCACTTTCTACACTGGGGGCACTGACCCGCCCCTACTGAGGTACCCTGTTTGCCCGAAAATAAGATATTGTCTCATATTAATTTTTGCTCCAAAAGGTGCGCTAGGTCTTATTTTCAGGGGTTGTCTTATTTTTCCATGAAGAAGAATACGGTACACATTTATTGTTAAATGAAAATTAAGGAAATATATTACATGTGTAGGGTATGGTGGTATGGTACCATATTTTCCGGCGTATAAGACGACCCCCTAATTTTACAGTTAAAACATAGGTTCAGGCCTATATTCGCTGTATAAGACTACCCCCCCACTTCCAAGGCAATACCAGTTCTTTTTTTAATAGACCGCCTCTCTGACTCTGTCCAATCTGAGCAGGCTTTATACTAGAACACAGTGTCGTCTTATACGCCGGAAAATACAGTAGTTGTCAACACAAATCCGAAAATCAGAGTCCTACAGTATCAAGAATTTACTCATTTATTCAATGACCATCATGTCAACATCTTTTGAACATGATCATAAACAATCCAATTCCTGAATTTCCTGGTGAATTTCTTGTGACTCCATTTCTTTCAGAATCAGTGGACCAAAACTCTCATGTTTGGCCTAGAGGGTAGGGGGAGGGCTTATTTTCAGGGTACGCCTCATATTTCACTCAGAAGGAAACCTGCAAGTAGTTCTTATTTTCGGAGGATGTCTTATTTTCAGGGAAACACAGTACTTACTGATCACTGGGCCCTGAGGGCCAGCTTTCTGCCGCATTCTCCGGGAAAGCCCTTCCTTGAGGACAAGGGACCTTCTTGCTGGCATCCAGTCTGGACCAGGGGAAGATGGGGCTTTTGTGCCCACTGGGGACCCCCATCCTCATTCACAGGGCCCCATGGCCTTATCCACTGGACCACTTCCGGGTGTTGCCTCTGGCCCCAATCCATTCTTGGCTTGGCCGCTTCTGGCTGATCATTGAGCCAGCCCCCCAAAACCCCAGCCTCCTTGTTTAGGTCGCTGCTGCCTGGCAGCAGGCCTCAAGGCCAGCAGGCCTTCTCCCCATCCCTGACCCCCTCCCCACCTCCCAGTATCCCTGGCAACCAGCCTTTCTCCTGCTTAGGTCACAATTGCCTGCCCTTCTCCTGGCCCCGCCCCCTTGCTGACATGACCATCTTCAGCACTAGACCTGGCCTCGGCCCCTTGTTCCAGAAACCCCGCCCTCTCATTCATTGGACCAATGAGCGAGCAGCACTGGCCTGGCTGCCCTGTTCCTCACACTGTGGGGGTCGGTGGGGGGGTCGGGGTGGGGGGGAGAGCGCTACCGCCCCACTTCTGGAAGTGTTGTTCAGTGCCTAAAAGCCCCAAGGGCAGATGGCCTTCTGCTCACAGGTTGCCTGCCACCCAGGACCGAAGTCCAAAAGCATGGGGAGGCCAGCCCACCCATTTTGGACAGCCATGGGCCTCCATGAGCCTCAGAGGCCCCCACTGCCCCCACCACGGGGCATCTCACAACGGAGTGTCCTGCGACCCACATGGCCCTGACTATGGGCTTTGACATCGGGGAGAGAGCTGTGTCAAGTCCCCCAAAATCACTTTCCACTCTGGGGGCACTGACCTGCCCCTACTGAGGTACCCTCTTTCCCCGAAAATAAGATATTGTCTTATATTAATTTTTGCTCCAAAAGGTCCGCTAGGTCTTATTTTCAGGGGTTGTCTTATTTTTCCATGAAGAAGAATACGGTACACAATTATTGTTAAATGAAAATTAAGGAAATTTATTACATGTGTGGGATATGGTGGTACTGTACCGTATTTTCCGTCGTATAAGGCGACCCCCTAATTTTACAGTTAAAACATAGGTTTAGGCCTATATTTGCTGTATAAGACTACAGCAATACCAGTTCCAAGGCAACACCAGTTCTTTTTTTAATGGACCGCCTCTCTGACTCTGGTCAATCTGAGCAGGCTTTTTACTAGAACACAGTGTCGTCTTATACGCCGGAAAATACGGTAGTTGTCAACACAAATCTGAAAAACTGAGAATCCTGTACAATCAAGAATTTACTCATTTATTCAATGACAATCATGTCAACATCTTTTGAACATGATCATAACAATCCAATTCCTGAATTTCCTGGTGAATTTCTTGAGACTCCATTTTTTTCAGAATCAGTGGACCAAAACTCTCATGTTTGGCCTATGGGATTGGGGGGGGAGCTTATTTTCGGGGGACGCCTCATATTTCACTCAGAAGGAAACCTGCAAGTAGTTCTTATTTTCGGAGGATGTCTTATTTTCAGGGAAACGCAGTACTTACTGATCGCTGGGCCCTGAGGGCCAGCTTTCTGCCACATTCTGCGGGAAAGCCCTTCCTTGAGGACAAGGGACCTTCTTTCTGGCATCCAGTCTGGACCAGGGGAAGATGGGGCTTTTGTGCCCACTGGGGTCCTCATTCACAGGGCCCCATGGCCTTATCCACTGGACCACTTCCAGGTGTTGCCTCTGGCCCCAATCCATTCTTGGCTTGGCCGCTTCTGGCTGATCATTGAGCCAGACCCCCCAAACCCCAGCATCCTTGTTTAGGTCGCTGCTGCCTGGCAGCAGGCCTCAAGGCCAGCAGGCCTTCCCCCCATCCCTGACCCCCTCCCCACCTCCCAGTATCCCTGGCAACCAGCCTTTCTCCTGCTTAGGTCACAATTGCCTGCCCTTCTCCTGGCCCCGCCCCCTTGCTGACATGACTGCCTTCAGCTGTTCACCTGGCCCCGCCCCCTCACTGACTTGACCATCTTCAGGACTAGACCTGGCCTCGCCCCCTTGTTCCAGAAACCCCGCCCCATCATTCATTGGACCAATGAGCGAGCAGCACTGGCCAGGCTGCCCTGCTCCTCAAACCCCATGGGTGGGGGCGGGGGGGAGGGAGAGCTACCCCCCCACCTCTGGAAGTGTTGTTCGCTGCCTAAAAGCAGGCCTCACCACCAGCAGGACTTCCCCCCACCCAAACACCCCTCCCCACCTCTTCGTATCCCAGGCGACCAGCTTTTCTCCTGCTTAGGTCACAATTGCTTACCCTTCATCTGGACCAATGAGCAAGCAGCACTGGCCAGGCTGCCCTGCTCCTTACATGAGCAGGGGGGGAGGCAGGAGTGCTACCACCCCACCTCTGGAAGTGTTGTTCGCTGCATAAAAGCCCCAAGGGCAGATGGCCTTCTGCTCACAGGTTGCCTGCCACCCAGGGCCCAGGTCCACAAGCATAGGGAGGCCAGCCCCCCCGTTTGGACAGCCATGGGCCTCCGTGAGCCTCGGAGGCCCCCACCGCCCACACCCCAGGGCATCTCACAACGCAGTGTCCTGCGACCCCCACGGCCCTGTCTATGGGCTTTGACATCAGAGAGAGAGCCCTGTCAAGTCTCCCAAAATCACTTTCTACACTGGGGGCACTGACCCGCCCCTACTGAGGTACCCTGTTTGCCCGAAAATAAGATATTGTCTCATATTAATTTTTGCTCCAAAAGGTGCGCTAGGTCTTATTTTCAGGGGTTGTCTTATTTTTCCATGAAGAAGAATACGGTACACATTTATTGTTAAATGAAAATTAAGGAAATATATTACATGTGTAGGGTATGGTGGTATGGTACCATATTTTCCGGCGTATAAGACGACCCCCTAATTTTACAGTTAAAACATAGGTTCAGGCCTATATTCGCTGTATAAGACTACCCCCCACTTCCAAGGCAATACCAGTTCTTTTTTTAATAGACCGCCTCTCTGACTCTGTCCAATCTGAGCAGGCTTTATACTAGAACACAGTGTCGTCTTATACGCCGGAAAATACAGTAGTTGTCAACACAAATCCGAAAAACTGAGACTCCTACAGTATCAAGAATTTACTCATTTATTCAATGACCATCATGTCAACATCTTTTGAACATGATCATAAACAATCCAATTCCTGAATTTCCTGGTGAATTTCTTGTGACTCCATTTCTTTCAGAATCAGTGGACCAAAACTCTCATGTTTGGCCTAGAGGGTAGGGGGAGGGCTTATTTTCAGGGTACGCCTCATATTTCACTCAGAAGGAAACCTGCAAGTAGTTCTTATTTTCGGAGGATGTCTTATTTTCAGGGAAACGCAGTACTTACTGATCACTGGGCCCTGAGGGCCAGCTTTCTGCCGCATTCTGCGGGAAAGCCCTTCCTTGAGGACAAGGGACCTTCTTGCTGGCATCCAGTCTGGACCAGGGGAAGATGGGGCTTTTGTGCCCACTGGGGACCCCCATCCTCATTCACAGGGCCCCATGGCCTTATCCACTGGACCACTTCCGGGTGTTGCCTCTGGCCCCAATCCATTCTTGGCTTGGCCGCTTCTGGCTGATCATTGAGCCAGCCCCCCAAAACCCCAGCCTCCTTGTTTAGGTCGCTGCTGCCTGGCAGCAGGCCTCAAGGCCAGCAGGCCTTCTCCCCATCCCTGACCCCCTCCCCACCTCCCAGTATCCCTGGCAACCAGCCTTTCTCCTGCTTAGGTCACAATTGCCTGCCCTTCTCCTGGCCCCGCCCCCTTGCTGACATGACCATCTTCAGCACTAGACCTGGCCTCGGCCCCTTGTTCCAGAAACCCCGCCCTCTCATTCATTGGACCAATGAGCGAGCAGCACTGGCCTGGCTGCCCTGTTCCTCACACTGTGGGGGTCGGTGTGGGGGTCGGGGTGGGGGGGAGAGCGCTACCGGCCCACCTCTGGAGGTGTTGTTCGCTGCATAAAAGCCCCAAGGGCAGATGGCCTTCTGCTCACAGGTTGCCTGCCACCCAGGGCCTAGGTCCACAAGCATAGGGAGGCCAGCCCCCCCTTTTGGACAGCCATGGGCCTCCGTGAGCCTCGGAGGCCCCCACCGCCCACACCCCAGGGCATCTCACAACGGAGTGTCCTGCGACCCCCACGGCCCTGTCTATGGGCTTTGACATCGGGGAGAGAGCTGTGTCAAGTCCCCCAAAATCACTTTCCACACTGGGGGCACTAACCCGCCCCTACTGAGGTACCCTCTTTCCCCGAAAATAAGATATTGTCTCATATTAATTTTTGCTCCAAAAGGTGCGCTAGGTCTTATTTTCAGGGGTTGTCTTATTTTTCCATGAAGAAGAATACGGTACACATTTATTGTTAAATGAAAATTAAGGAAATATATTACATGTGTAGGGTATGGTGGTATGGTACCATATTTTCCGGCGTATAAGACGACCCCCTAATTTTACAGTTAAAACATAGGTTCAGGCCTATATTCGCTGTATAAGACTACCCCCCACTTCCAAGGCAATACCAGTTCTTTTTTTAATAGACCGCCTCTCTGACTCTGTCCAATCTGAGCAGGCTTTATACTAGAACACAGTGTCGTCTTATACGCCGGAAAATACAGTAGTTGTCAACACAAATCCGAAAAACTGAGACTCCTACAGTATCAAGAATTTACTCATTTATTCAATGACCATCATGTCAACATCTTTTGAACATGATCATAAACAATCCAATTCCTGAATTTCCTGGTGAATTTCTTGTGACTACATTTCTTTCAGAATCAGTGGACCAAAACTCTCATATTTGGCCTAGAGGGTAGGGGGAGGGCTTATTTTCGGGGGACGCCTCATATTTCACTCAGAAGGAAACCTGCAAGTAGTTCTTATTTTCGGAGGATGTCTTATTTTCAGGGAAACGCAGTACTTACTGATCACTGGGCCCTGAGGGCCAGCTTTCTGCCGCATTCTCGGGGAAAGCCCTTCCTTGAGGACAAGGGACCTTCTTGCTGGCATCCAGTCTGGACCAGGGGAAGGTGGGGCTTTTGCGGTCACTGGGGACCCCCATCCTCATTCACAGGGCCCCATGGCCTTATCCACTGGACTACTTCCGGTATTGCCTCTGGCCCCAATCCATTCTTGGCTTGGCCGCATCTGGCTGATCATTGAGCCAGCCTCCCCAAACCCCATCCTCCTTGTTAAGGTCTCTGCTGCCTAGCAGCAGGCCTCACTGCCAGCAGGCCTTCACCCCATCCCTGACCCCCTCCCCACCTCCCAGTATCCCTGGCAACCAGCCTTTCTCCTGCTTAGGTCACAATTGCCTGCCCTTCTCCTGGCCCCGCCCCCTTGCTGACATGACCATCTTCAGCACTAGACCTGGCCTCGGCCCCTTGTTCCAGAAACCCCGCCCTCTCATTCATTGGACCAATGAGCGAGCAGCACTGGCCTGGCTGCCCTGTTCCTCACACTGTGGGGGTCGGTGTGGGGGTCGGGGTGGGGGGGAGAGCGCTACCGGCCCACCTCTGGAGGTGTTGTTCGCTGCATAAAAGCCCCAAGGGCAGATGGCCTTCTGCTCACAGGTTGCCTGCCACCCAGGGCCTAGGTCCACAAGCATAGGGAGGCCAGCCCCCCCTTTTGGACAGCCATGGGCCTCCGTGAGCCTCGGAGGCCCCCACCGCCCACACCCCAGGGCATCTCACAACGGAGTGTCCTGCGACCCCCACGGCCCTGTCTATGGGCTTTGACATCGGGGAGAGAGCTGTGTCAAGTCCCCCAAAATCACTTTCCACACTGGGGGCACTAACCCGCCCCTACTGAGGTACCCTCTTTCCCCGAAAATAAGATATTGTCTCATATTAATTTTTGCTCCAAAAGGTGTGCTAGGTCTTATTTTCAGAGGTTGTCTTATTTTTCCATGAAGAAGAATACGGTACACATTTATTGTTAAATGAAAATTAAGGAAATATATTACATGTGTAGGGTATGGTGGTATGGTACCATATTTTCCGGCGTATAAGACGACCCCCTAATTTTACAGTTAAAACATAGGTTCAGGCCTATATTCGCTGTATAAGACTACCCCCCACTTCCAAGGCAATACCAGTTCTTTTTTTAATAGACCGCCTCTCTGACTCTGTCCAATCTGAGCAGGCTTTATACTAGAACACAGTGTCGTCTTATACGCCGGAAAATACAGTAGTTGTCAACACAAATCCGAAAAACTGAGACTCCTACAGTATCAAGAATTTACTCATTTATTCAATGACCATCATGTCAACATCTTTTGAACATGATCATAAACAATCCAATTCCTGAATTTCCTGGTGAATTTCTTGTGACTCCATTTCTTTCAGAATCAGTGGACCAAAACTCTCATGTTTGGCCTAGAGGGTAGGGGGAGGGCTTATTTTCAGGGTACGCCTCATATTTCACTCAGAAGGAAACCTGCAAGTAGTTCTTATTTTCGGAGGATGTCTTATTTTCAGGGAAACGCAGTACTTACTGATCACTGGGCCCTGAGGGCCAGCTTTCTGCCGCATTCTGCGGGAAAGCCCTTCCTTGAGGACAAGGGACCTTCTTGCTGGCATCCAGTCTGGACCAGGGGAAGATGGGGCTTTTGTGCCCACTGGGGACCCCCATCCTCATTCACAGGGCCCCATGGCCTTATCCACTGGACCACTTCCGGGTGTTGCCTCTGGCCCCAATCCATTCTTGGCTTGGCCGCTTCTGGCTGATCATTGAGCCAGCCCCCCAAAACCCCAGCCTCCTTGTTTAGGTCGCTGCTGCCTGGCAGCAGGCCTTCTCCCCATCCCTGACCCCCTCCCCACCTCCCAGTATCCCTGGCAACCAGCCTTTCTCCTGCTTAGGTCACAATTGCCTGCCCTTCTCCTGGCCCCGCCCCCTTGCTGACATGACCATCTTCAGCACTAGACCTGGCCTCGGCCCCTTGTTCCAGAAACCCCGCCCCCTCATTCATTGGACCAATGAGCGAGCAGCACTGGCCTGGCTGCCCTGTTCCTCACACTGTGGGGGTCGGTGTGGGGGTCGGGGTGGGGGGGAGAGCGCTACCGGCCCACCTCTGGAGGTGTTGTTCGCTGCATAAAAGCCCCAAGGGCAGATGGCCTTCTGCTCACAGGTTGCCTGCCACCCAGGGCCTAGGTCCACAAGCATAGGGAGGCCAGCCCCCCCTTTTGGACAGCCATGGGCCTCCGTGAGCCTCGGAGGCCCCCACCGCCCACACCCCAGGGCATCTCACAACGGAGTGTCCTGCGACCCCCACGGCCCTGTCTATGGGCTTTGACATCGGGGAGAGAGCTGTGTCAAGTCCCCCAAAATCACTTTCCACACTGGGGGCACTAACCCGCCCCTACTGAGGTACCCTCTTTCCCCGAAAATAAGATATTGTCTTATATTAATTTTTGCTCCAAAAGGTCCGCTAGGTCTTATTTTCAGGGGTTGTCTTATTTTTCCATGAAGAAGAATACGGTACACAATTATTGTTAAATGAAAATTAAGGAAATTTATTACATGTGTGGGATATGGTGGTACTGTACCGTATTTTCCGTCGTATAAGGCGACCCCCTAATTTTACAGTTAAAACATAGGTTTAGGCCTATATTTGCTGTATAAGACTACAGCAATACCAGTTCCAAGGCAACACCAGTTCTTTTTTTAATGGACCGCCTCTCTGACTCTGGCCAATCTGAGCAGGCTTTTTACTAGAACACAGTGTCGTCTTATATGCCGGAAAATATGGTAATGTCATGATTGGACAGCATCCAACAACTCTTACTTTTGACTCTTTGTTTCTATACTGATAATCCTGTTGACTCCAAGAAAGAAGATACCACTAAGAAGGGCGCCTGGTGGCTAACTGGGCTCAAAAACAAAAACAAAAACAAAACCAGAGACCACAGCCATTTCTACACAGGGGCTTGTCAGGAAAACTGCACTTCAGGAAGAAACCTACACTGAACTGCCAGCTTGCACTGTGTTCCTGCCATCTTAGCCAACTCGTTTAAAGTAGTTCTGCAATTGTATTTCAACTAATAGGACTGAGACTTTCCCCAGCTAATCCCCAGCTGCCACAGCTATATCCCTCATCAGCATCTTCACCAACCAATCAGTGTTTCCATTAGGACCCATCAGGACAGTGCTTTCTGGACCAATCAAACCGGGAGGACTTGGCATCCTCATGTGCCCAAGGACAGAGTAATCTGGGACCAGGGCTGGGGACTTCTGTCTATATAAGTCAGCTCCCCTCTGCCTGGGAGAGCAAACTTTCCTTTTTGACTGAGCATTTGATGTTTCCCTGGCTGCAGGTGACACACCAAAGAAGGAACACAAAAGACAGAGCAGGGCAGGGCAGAGCAGAGCAGAGCAGTTTAGCTGGAGAGGGGCTTTGCCCCAGGGCCTCCTCATAGCCCTGCAGTTTCCTAATTGAGCTGTAATACTACTGAGCTATTCCACAGCCCTGGTGTTGTCACAGCCATGTTGTATCACAGTTGAGCTGTTTGCACTGAATACATTTTCCTTCTTCCGTGCACCCCAGATTGGGATTCCTGTTGGTGTTGGATTGGTGCCAAGGACCATTGGTTGACAACCCTCTTTTGGCCTCTTAAAAAGTACATTAGGAGATTTCTTATCATTTAACCCTCTTTACATTAATTGTTCGTGGTGCATTATTGTAATATCCTGCTCTGGATTATGTTGGCCAACATTTGGGACTTTTTAATTTTGGTGCAATGCAATACTTCTCTGGCTGAAGGAGACATCCATAGGCAGGGAAATGTGTTCACAGACTGCAAGGTCAGCAAAGGATATGCTGGGGCCCAGGGACTGAAGGGGTGAAAAGGCAGGAAGCCATCCCTCTCCTCCCTTCCCCTGGCCCTGACCAGGCTCACAGCCCAGTTTCTCTGGCCTCCTTGTAGGCGGAGCCCGCGCATGCGCCTCCTGTGACCCGTGCCCGCCCTCCTCGGGCCTGGGCCCGCCTCTGCACAGTGGCGCTGCCCTCCCCTCCTCCCCGCCCACCTCCGCTCAGCCCCGCCTACGTCCGCTCAGGCCCGCCCACGCCCGCTCAGCTCCGCCCACCTCCGCCCAGCCCAACCCACCTCCGCCCAGCCCAGCCCAAACCTGGCGCCAGAGGGAGCCAGCGCGGTGCGATGGAGGGCCGAATGCAGCTGATCAAGGCCCTCCTGGCCTTACCCCTCAGGCACCGGAGGCCTCGCTGGAGGAACCCCATCCCCTTCCCCGAGACGTTTGACGGCGACACCGACCGGCTCCCGGAGTTCATCGTGCAGACGGGCGCCTACATGCTGGTGGACGACACGCTGTTCTGCAGCGATGCCCTGAAGGTGACGTTCCTCATCACCCGCCTCAAGGGGCCGGCCCTGCAGTGGGTGATCCCCTACATCAGGAAGGACAGCCCCCTGCTCAAGGATTACCGGGGCTTCCTGGCCGAGATGAAGCGGGTCTTTGGCTGGGTGGAGGACGAGGACTTCTAGGCCAGGAGACCCTCGCTCGGGCCCGCCCTGGGACAGGTGCTCTCCGGGGAGGCTGGCGGCTGCCGCCCAGATCAGCATGGGCGTCGTCCTCCCACAGCACCTCCCCATCCCTGTGTTCCAGTGGCGGTGATCTCCCCGTGCTCCTGTTCCCTCCCACCTAGTGCTTGCCTTTGTTCCAGGAATAGCGCCCCAGGTTCCTGCTGCAGTTGGGTGGCTCTGGAGTGCGCCACCGCTGGCCGCCCCCTGCTGCGAGCCCGGCCCCTCCCCTGCGGACTTGGACTCTGTCCTGGGCTCCAGCTGCGAGCTGGGCTCCCGCTGCACACTGGACAGACCCCCGCAGACCAGCCTTTGCCAACTTCTCCCTGCCAGGCCAGCGGGCCTGCATAGGTGTGCCCAGGGACCAGCGCTGAGGCTTCCAGCACCATCCACCACCTCCCACCTACAGACTGCAGCCGCCAGTGATCTCTTCTCACCCAGGAGGTATCTGAGCTGGCCACAGCCCTTGGACAGTCATTCCAGCAGCTCGCCAAGCCCTTGGAGGGGCCGGCCAGCCTTTCTCCTTCAGCGGGGCCCATTCCCTCCCTGCTCCCAGAGACACCTTCTATTCCTGCCAGGTGGCTGCCAGGTCCCAGGGGTGCCCAGCAGCCAAGTCGAGCCACTCGTTTACTCCCGTGGACCTGTTCGTTTTGCCCAGCACCCAGTTCTCTTCTGAGTTTGCAGCTGTCTCTCTGGTGTGTGCCTTTTGTTCAACACAGTGACCCCTGCACTCTGCCCTGCTCTTCTACACTACCTAGACAACAGTCTTTTCCTTATTTTCAATAAATGTCAGATGCTATTGAAAAAGAAATTGAGTCTCAATTCATGTGGGGCCTCTCCCTCCCTGGTCCAATACATGGGGTCTGTGTCTTGTTCAGCAGGTATGCCCCTGCCATTCTGTGGCTGGCATTGAGTCTAGCCTTATAACATAGCAATGGCAGTCCCCTGGTGGTCCTGCAGGTGCAGACCCTCTGCTGATCATGCAGTCCCAGAGGCTGACTCTTCCAAACCAGTCAGTCCCGTGCCCCTTAGGAAGTGGGCCTTGATCTTTTTTTGGCCAAGGTGATGTAAGGAGAACTCAGCTAGGAGGCTTTTCAGAGGTCTCTTTCCAAAAGCTGCCTGAAAGCACAACACCTGATTGTTATAAACTGAGAGTCTCACACATTTGTTGGTGAACACCCACCCAGGTGTTATTTGACCCATTTTTCAGGGAACCAAAGGAATGACAGAGGAGCTTAGAAAATGCATTGAGATTTTTGAAGCCATGATCTACTAAGTAAAATTTTATTTAGTATTTCTAATTGTGTTTAGATTTGTTTGGATTTTGTAGGTACACAATCAATATCTTCAAATAATGATTTTTATTTCTTTTCCAATCTTAATATATTTTATTTCATTTTATTTGCTAATTGTGCTAAGACATCTACAACATTGTGAATTAAAATGATGATTGTGGCCCTAGCCAGTTTGTCTCAGTGGAAAGAGCATCGTCCTGTGGACTGAAGTGTCCTGGGTTCAAGTCCAGACAAGGGCACACACCTCAGTTGCAGGCTACTCCCTGGCCCAGGCCCTGGTCAGGGCGCATGCAGGAGACAAATTGATGTGTTTCTTTCACATGGATGTTTCTCTCTGTCTTTCCCTCTCTCTTCCACTCTTTCTAAAAATCAATGGAAAAATATCGTGGGTGAGGATTAAAATATGAATGAATGAATGGATTAATGAATAAATGAATGAATGAAATCGTGATGGTGGACAATTCTGTCTAGTTCATGACCTCAAAGGAAAGCATTTGATATTCAACTACTAAATATTATCATAGTTCTAGTTTTTTTCTAGAAATACTTTATCATTCTCAAGAGCTTAGTGTCAAATTATTCATAAAAATTATATTTACATAGTAATATATGTGTATAAATGTTTATATCTCTCTATATAAAAACCTAAGGGACCAAAAAACGAACCAGTGGACTTGTCGCTATGACACACACTGACCACCAGGGAGCAGATGCTGCGTACAGAAGGTTCCCCCTGGTGGTCAGTGCACTCCCACAGCCAACCCCCTGGGCCAGCCATCATCCTACAGTCCCTCCCCCCATCCGCACGCCTGCCAGCCAATCTCCTGTGGCCCCGATTGCCCTGATTGCTGGCCAAGCTGACGGACCCTACCTGTGCACGAATTCATGCTCTGGGCCGCTAGTGTGTATATAATGATGGATATGACTCAGAAAATATACCTATGAGTAACTTATCAGTAAATAAATAAATAGATAGGAAGAGAAATAGAAAATGTAGTAAAGTATGATGGGAGTTGCATGAGCTATTTTTGTAACTTTTCTGAAATTTAAAATTATTTCTTACATTTTCAAAGGTAGACAAAAACACCCTGGCTGGTATACCTTAATTGGTTGAGCATTGTCCCATGCATTGAAAGATCACCAGTCTGATTACAGGTCAGGGAGTGAACCCTGATTTTGGGTTCGGTTCTGGGTTGGGGTGCATGGATGAGGCAACCAATTGATGTTTCTCTCTCCCTCCCTCTCTCTATCAAATCAATTTAACAAAAGAGGACAAAACAAATGTATATACCCATGTGTATGCATTTTTCTACCGATAATACATAGGTTGTTTCTAATTTTTATTTACTACAAACAGGACTGCTGCTCATGTTCTTCTAGAATCTAGGTTATTCACTTCTGAAGTCGCCCTTTCTAAGCAATTACCCAGGATACAATCCACCCCACCCAGCCCACCAAGCCAAACAATGGAACTGTTTCCATACTTACTGAGGGTTGTTTTTTTTGTTGTTTTTGTTTTGTTTTGTTTTGTTTTGTTTGCATAAAAATACTATCTGCTGCCTGGCTATGCACAGATGAGGCTGCTTTCAAAGGTGTCATACAGTTCAGAGGTTCTAATCAAACACACATTTTTTTTAAATGCTGTAGTTAACTTCCTTATTGAATTTGCTCATTTGTAGGATATGCATGTCATATTGAGGCATTGTCACATTTATTTTTTGTACAATTTCAGTTTTGCTATACACTATCATAAGTAGCATATGAAAGGATAAGGATTTCTCCATATCCATTCTACATTTGATATTGTCATTATTTTTACATTTGCCAATCTAATAGTTTTGAAATAGGATCCCGTTTTTTGTTGTTCTATTTAAAATCCTCTCTGATTACTCATGTGATTATGCATCTCTTCAAAATTTCCTCACTTGAAATTGATTGTTCATATTTCTTTTCTATATCTTTCATGCCCTTTTTAACTACTATCCACTCTCTTCCACCCTGTTCTGTGCCCAGGAGGCTGACCTTTATGGATTGCATAAATGGTGCTCTTGCTCTCTGGCTTCTGGTTGAGTTTGGCAAACCACATCTACCAGATTGAGAAGTGACTGTGACTGAGTTCTTCTAGCAAAGGTTGCAAATCCCGCCGGGACCAGTTTGGCTCAGTGGATAGAGCATCGGCCTGCGGATTGAAAGGTCCCGGGTTCGATTCCGGTCAAGGGCATGTACCTTGGTTGCCGGCACATCCCCAGTAGGGAGTGTGTAAGAGGCAGCTGATCGATGATTCTCTCTCATCGATGTTTCTAACTCTCTGTCCCTCTCTCTTCCTCTCTGTGAAAAATCAATAAAATATATTAAAAAACAAACAAAAACAAACAAAAAAAAAACAAAGGTTGCAAATCCTGTCCAGGTTTCTCTCCTATAGTTCTTATGTTCTAGTAACCATTCCCTTCCCTTACCACTTAAAGTTGTGGTTGGAGTTAACAGATCCCCCCTATTGCCAGCCAAGGATATAAAAAAATCATTTGTTGGTTTCAGTATTATTCCGCTATTGATATCGTAATGCTTCATAAGAAATTTCCCCAAAACTTATAACAGTAATTTTTTTTTCTCCATGCTCACATGCTCTGGGCCATCTGGGTTATTCTGCTTCAGGATACAGTTAGGGTAGGCTTGTCTCTAGGATACAGATTGTGTTTAAATCTGCTCCAGGTAAGTCACTGGGTATTTTAATATGAAGGCTCAACAACTATGTGGGGCATGCTCTTCTCATGACAATCACGGGAGACAAAAGAGACTATCAAAAGCACCCAAGCATATTGACATCTTTTATGCACTTCATGTCTGCTCATATATTCAATTAAACAAAAGTAAGTATATGACCAAGCCTAGATTCAGAGGAACAGGTATGTACACTCCACTCAAAGAGTCAGAGAAATGGGGAGTGAATGACCTTCAATTGCTGAAGAATGAAGCAAAAGTGCTATATCTACACAATGGAATACTATTCAACCATAAAAAGTAATGAAGGATTGACACATGCTACCCCATGATGAACATAGAAAACATAATAGGAAGTGAAAGAAGCCAGGCATAAAGACCACATATTGTATGCTTCTATATGAAGTGTTCAAAATAAGCAAAAATATCAATGCAGAGACTCAATTTGTGGTTGGCAGAGCTTGGGGAAGGGGAGGAAAGGGAGGCACATGTTTTCCTTTGGGAGTAATAAAAATTTTTGTAACGGTATCTTAATTATAGCTTTCAAGTCACTCTGGGTCCCCAGCACACACACAAAAGAAGGTTAATTGGATTTTTATATGTCCCTCTTACATCCATGTTCCTTTTTGTCAGTCTTTATATTTCTTCCTTCTTCTGAGCTAAGGCTTCTTGATTGGGTATTGAGTAGACTGCCAGAATAAGGTGAGGGAAACAAGCCAAACATGACAATCAGAAGGGGTGAGCTTGCAAAATGATGAGAAAGAAACTCCCTTCTCGCTAGCAAATGTCATTCTTTTGTCCCTGTAAGGAGTCTTGATTTCTTTTCCTTTTCTGCCTGAGAAAGTAATAATTGTATGGTCCTGATGTCATCAAACAAGTTTGTACCTCACTTAACCACAGTTCTGTATTCCTTACCCCACTACTTACACAAGCAAGTCTCCAAAGATATTTTCAGCATGAAAGATGAGTTGGTGTGATACAATCAGTGTAGTCCAAGGAACAATCCCTAAGAGAGCCATTCTGGCAGGAGGAAGAAACTCTCAGGGGTATTTTTGTTGAGCCAGGTAGGGTGTTTCCGACATTTTCCAAAGGATACCCATTGTACCAACCTCTAGAGCCACGTGGACAAGGGTCATAGGGAATATTCTGGACCTACTCACTAAGCAAACTTGAAACCACTTTAACAGAATCTATGTTTAAAACCAAACAGTGATCATGCTTAACACGACCATCCCTCCACCTCATCCAGGAAGGCAGACTGCCAGCACGTTCACCTAGAGCAGTGTTTCCCAAACTTTTGACATATGTGTACCCTTTCTATAATTTTCGTAACGCTGAGTACCCCCTGTACTCATGAGAACGTAGAATTAGGCGCAGCTAAGCACGGTGCAGTGCATATCCCCACCAAACTCCGGTGTAGCGTGTACCCCACCAAACTCTTCCCATACCCTCCACACTTTGGGAAACACTGACCTAGAGCAATATACTTAACTGCTTTCAATTGTCTTAAGAAACCTGTGAACCATAATCACCACATTGTATTAACTCAAATGTTTCCTCTGATTTCAAGAAGAGTTTGATCTATTGCATGCCAAATTGTAAGTTAATGTTTTCACTATTTCTGGAAACAAAGCACTGTCAGATACATAACAAAGATAATGCACATCTAGATCCACGTACAGACTTATGAACAACTAAACATGAAGGGCAAAGGTTTACCTGTTCATAAGGAGAGAGGAAAGTCAGTAAAAATCACTGCTGTGGTTGATTTTTCTTTCATATGTTCTGGAAAAATCACCTAAATTAGAAACGAGGCAGAGTTAATTGAGTGTTGTCTTACAAGCCCACCTTTAACTGACTACTGGGATACAAGTTTTCCCAGCCACACATGAGGTAGCAGAGGCTTTTTATCAGCAAGCACTGTGGACATAAGAAGTTAGCATGCAGAGGGTAATGCAGCTTTTTATTTTAAATTTTCTGCCTGTTGGAGAAAGTTATAATATTATGGTCCTGCAGATCATCAACAAGGTTTGTACCTAAATGAAGGGCAGTTCTGCGTTCCTTTCCCCAGTCCTTAGAATAGGGGTGTCGAACTCAATCAGAGAAGGGGCCAAAATCTAAAATCCAGCCTAAATCGCGGGCCGAATGGTTTACTGAACAGTCATAAACTGTCATTGTGATGGAAACGCAGCGGAGTGCAGTGATGACAGCGTGGTGCGGGCCACATTGCAAGGCCTGGCGGGACGGATTTGGCCCGCGGGCCTTGTGTTTGACACATGTGCCTTAGAAGATGAAGGCTCCAAAAATGCCAATGCATTTTCTAAGCACCTCTGTCATTCCTTTGGTTCCCTGAAAAATGGGTCAAATAACACCTGGGTGGGTGTTCACCAACAAATGTGTGGGACTCTCAGTTTATAACAATCAGGTGTTGTGCTTTCAGGCAGCTTTTGGAAAGAGACCTCTGAAAAGCCTCCTAGCTGAGTTCTCCTTACATCACCTTGGCCAAAAAAAGATCAAGGCCCACTTCCTAAGGGGCACGGGACTGACTGGTTTGGAAGAGTCAGCCTCTGGGACTGCATGATCAGCAGAGGGTCTGCACCTGCAGGACCACCAGGGGACTGCCATTGCTATGTTATAAGGCTAGACTCAATGCCAGCCACAGAATGGCAGGGGCATACCTGCTGAACAAGACATAGACCCCATGTATTGGACCAGGGAGGGAGAGGCCCCACATGAATTGAGACTCAATTTCTTTTTCAATAGCATCTGACATTTATTGAAAATAAGGAAAAGACTGTTGTCTAGGTAGTGTAGAAGAGCAGGGCAGAGTGCAGGGGTCACTGTGTTGAACAAAAGGCACACACCAGAGAGACAGCTGCAAACTCAGAAGAGAACTGGGTGCTGGGCAAAACGAACAGGTCCACAGGAGTAAACGAGTGGCTCGACTTGGCTGCTGGGCACCCCTGGGACCTGGCAGCCACCTGGCAGGAATAGAAGGTGTCTCTGGGAGCAGGGAGGGAATGGGCCCCGCTGAAGGAGAAAGGCTGGCCGGCCCCTCCAAGGGCTTGGCGAGCTGCTGGAATGACTGTCCAAGGGCTGTGGCCAGCTCAGATACCTCCTGGGTGAGAAGAGATCACTGGCGGCTGCAGTCTGTAGGTGGGAGGTGGTGGATGGTGCTGGAAGCCTCAGCGCTGGTCCCTGGGCACACCTATGCAGGCCCGCTGGCCTGGCAGGGAGAAGTTGGCAAAGGCTGGTCTGCGGGGGTCTGTCCAGTGTGCAGCGGGAGCCCAGCTCGCAGCTGGAGCCCAGGACAGAGTCCAAGTCCGCAGGGGAGGGGCCGGGCTCGCAGCAGGGGGCGGCCAGCGGTGGCGCACTCCAGAGCCACCCAACTGCAGCAGGAACCTGGGGCGCTATTCCTGGAACAAAGGCAAGCACTAGGTGGGAGGGAACAGGAGCACGGGGAGATCACCGCCACTGGAACACAGGGATGGGGAGGTGCTGTGGGAGGACGACGCCCATGCTGATCTGGGCGGCAGCCGCCAGCCTCCCCGGAGAGCACCTGTCCCAGGGCGGGCCCGAGCGAGGGTCTCCTGGCCTAGAAGTCCTCGTCCTCCACCCAGCCAAAGACCCGCTTCATCTCGGCCAGGAAGCCCCGGTAATCCTTGAGCAGGGGGCTGTCCTTCCTGATGTAGGGGATCACCCACTGCAGGGCCGGCCCCTTGAGGCGGGTGATGAGGAACGTCACCTTCAGGGCATCGCTGCAGAACAGCGTGTCGTCCACCAGCATGTAGGCGCCCGTCTGCACGATGAACTCCGGGAGCCGGTCGGTGTCGCCGTCAAATGTCTCCGGGAAGGGGATGGGGTTCCTCCAGCGAGGCCTCCGGTGCCTGAGGGGTAAGGCCAGGAGGGCCTTGATCAGCTGCATTCGGCCCTCCATCGCACCGCGCTGGCTCCCTCTGGCGCCAGGTTTGGGCTGGGCTGGGCGGAGGTGGGTTGGGCTGGGCGGAGGTGGGCGGAGCTGAGCGGGCGTGGGCGGGGCTGAGCGGACGTAGGCGGGGCTGAGCGGAGGTGGGCGGGGAGGAGGGGAGGGCAGCGCCACTGTGCAGAGGCGGGCCCAGGCCCGAGGAGGGCGGGCACGGGTCACAGGAGGCGCATGCGCGGGCTCCGCCTACAAGGAGGCCAGAGAAACTGGGCTGTGAGCCTGGTCAGGGCCAGGGGAAGGGAGGAGAGGGGATGGCTTCCTGCCTTTTCACCCCTTCAGTCCCTGGGCCCCAGCATATCCTTTGCTGACCTTGCAGTCTGTGAACACATTTCCCTGCCTATGGATGTCTCCTTCAGCCAGAGAAGTATTGCACTGCACCAAAATTAAAAAGTCCCAAATGTTGGCCAACATAATCCAGAGCAGGATATTACAATAATGCACCACGAACAATTAATGTAAAGAGGGTTAAATGATAAGAAATCTCCTAATGTACTTTTTAAGAGGCCAAAAGAGGGTTGTCAACCAATGGTCCTTGGCACCAATCCAACACCAACAGGAATCCCAATCTGGGGTGCACGGAAGAAGGAAAATGTATTCAGTGCAAACAGCTCAACTGTGATACAACATGGCTGTGACAACACCAGGGCTGTGGAATAGCTCAGTAGTATTACAGCTCAATTAGGAAACTGCAGGGCTATGAGGAGGCCCTGGGGCAAAGCCCCTCTCCAGCTAAACTGCTCTGCTCTGCTCTGCCCTGCCCTGCTCTGTCTTTTGTGTTCCTTCTTTGGTGTTTCACCTGCAGCCAGGGAAACATCAAATGCTCAGTCAAAAAGGAAAGTTTGCTCTCCCAGGCAGAGGGGAGCTGACTTATATAGACAGAAGTCCCCAGCCCTGGTCCCAGATTACTCTGTCCTTGGGCACATGAGGATGCCAAGTCCTCCCGGTTTGATTGGTCCAAAAAGCACTGTCCTGATGGGTCCTAATGGAAACACTGATTGGTTGGTGAAGATGCTGATGAGGGATATAGCTGTGGCAGCTGGGGATTAGCTGGGGAAAGTCTCAGTCCTATTAGTTGAAATACAATTGCAGAACTACTTTAAACGAGTTGGCTAAGATGGCAGGAACACAGTGCAAGCTGGCAGTTCAGTGTAGGTTTCTTCCTGAAGTGCAGTTTTCCTGACAGGCCCCTGTGTAGAAATGGCTGTGGTCTCTGGTTTTGTTTTTGTTTTTGTTTTTGAGCCCAGTTAGCCACCAGGCGCCCTTCTTAGTGGTATCTTCTTTCTTGGAGTCAACAGGATTATCAGTATAGAAACAAAGAGTCAAAAGTAAGAGTTGTTGGATGCTGTCCAATCATGACATTACCATATTTTCCGGCATATAAGACGACACTGTGTTCTAGTAAAAAGCCTGCTCAGATTGGCCAGAGTCAGAGAGGCGGTCCATTAAAAAAAGAACTGGTGTTGCCTTGGAACTGGTATTGCTGTAGTCTTATACAGCAAATATAGGCCTAAACCTATGTTTTAACTGTAAAATTAGGGGGTCGCCTTATACGACGGAAAATACGGTACAGTACCACCATATCCCACACATGTAATAAATTTCCTTAATTTTCATTTAACAATAATTGTGTACCGTATTCTTCTTCATGGAAAAATAAGACAACCCCTGAAAATAAGACCTAGCGGACCTTTTGGAGCAAAAATTAATATAAGACAATATCTTATTTTCGGGGAAAGAGGGTACCTCAGTAGGGGCGGGTTAGTGCCCCCAGTGTGGAAAGTGATTTTGGGGGACTTGACACAGCTCTCTCCCCGATGTCAAAGCCCATAGACAGGGCCGTGGGGGTCGCAGGACACTCCGTTGTGAGATGCCCCGTGGTGGGGGTGGTGGGGGCCTCCCAGTCTCATGGAGGCCCATGGCTGTCCAAAAGGGGGGGCTGGCCTCCCTATGCTTGTGGACCTGGGCCCTGGGTGGCAGGCAACCTGTGAGCAGAAGGCCATCTGCCCTTGGGGCTTTTATGCAGCGAACAACACCTCCAGAGGTGGGCCGGTAGCGCTCTCCCCCCCACCCCGACCCCCACACCGACCCCCACAGTGTGAGGAACAGGGCAGCCAGGCCAGTGCTGCTCGCTCATTGGTCCAATGAATGAGAGGGCGGGGTTTCTGGAACAAGGGGCCGAGGCCAGGTCTAGTGCTGAAGATGGTCATGTCAGCAAGGGGGCGGGGCCAGGAGAAGGGCAGGCAATTGTGACCTAAGCAGGAGAAAGGCTGGTTGCCAGGGATACTGGGAGGTGGGGAGGGGGTCAGGGATGGGGAGAAGGCCTGCTGGCCTTGAGGCCTGCTGCCAGGCAGCAGCGACCTAAACAAGGAGGCTGGGGTTTTGGGGGGCTGGCTCAATGATCAGCCAGAAGCGGCCAAGCCAAGAATGGATTGGGGCCAGAGGCAACACCCGGAAGTGGTCCAGTGGATAAGGCCATGGGGCCCTGTGAATGAGGACGGGGGTCCCCAGTGGGCACAAAAGCCCCATCTTCCCCTGGTCCAGACTGGATGCCAGCAAGAAGGTCCCTTGTCCTCAAGGAAGGGCTTTCCCGGAGAATGCGGCAGAAAGCTGGCCCTCAGGGCCCAGTGATCAGCAAGTACTGCGTTTCTCTGAATATAAGACATCCTCCGAAAATAAGAACTACTTGCAGGTTTCCTTCTGAGTGAAATATGAGGCGTCCCCTGAAAATAAGCCCTCCCCTTACCCTCTAGGCCAAACATGAGAGTTTTGGTCCACTGATTCTGAAAGAAATGGAGTCACAAGAAATTCACCAGGAAATTCAGGAATTGGATTGTTATGATCATGTTCAAAAGATGTTGACATGATTGTCATTGAATAAATGAGTAAATTCTTGATTGTACAGGATTCTCAGTTTTTCGGATTTGTGTTGACAACTACCGTATTTTCCGGCGTATAAGACGACACTGTGTTCTAGTAAAAAGCCTGCTCAGATTGGCCAGAGTCAGAGAGGCGGTCTATTAAAAAAAGAACTGGTGTTGCCTTGGAAGTGGGGGGTAGTCTTATACAGCGAATATAGGCCTAAACCTATGTTTTAACTGTAAAATTAGGGGGTCGTCTTATACGCCGGAAAATTCGGTCCCATACAACTGTACCCTACATGTAATAAATTTCCTTAATTTTCATTTAACAATAAATGTGTACCGTATTCTTCTTCATGGAAAAATAAGACAACCCCTGAAAATAAGACCTAGCGCCCCATTTGGAGCAAAAATTAATATAAGACAATATCTTATTTTCGGGGAAAGTGGGTACCTCAGTAGGGGAGGGTCAGTGCCCCCAGTGTGGAAAGTGATTTTGGGAGACTTGCCACGGCTCTCTCTGTGATGTCAAAGCCCATAGACAGGGCCGTGGGGGTCGCAGGACACTGCGTTGTGAGATGCCCTGGGGTGTGGGCGGTGGGGGCCTCCCCGGCTCACGGAGGCCCATGGCTGTCCAAAAGGGGGGGCTGGCCTCCCCATGCTTGTGGACCTGGGCCCTGGGTGGCAGGAAACCTGTGAGGAGAAGGCCATCTGCCCTTGGGGCTTTTAGGCAGCGAACAATACTTCCAGAGGTGGGGTGGTAGCACTCCCGCCCCCCCACCCCCCATGTGAGGAGCAGGGCAGCCTGGCCATTGCTGCTTGCTCATTGGTCCAGGTGAAGGGTAAGCAATTGTGACCTAAGCAGGAGAAAAGCTGGTCGCCTGGGACACGAAGAGGTGGGTAGGGGTGTTTGGGTGGGAGGAAGGCCTGCTGGTGGTGAGGCCTGCTTTTAGGCAGCGAACAACACTTCCAGAGGTGGGGGGGTAGCTCTCCCTCCCCCCACCCACCCATGGGGTTTGAGGAGCAGGGCAGCCTGGCCAGTGCTGCTCGCTCATTGGTCCAATGAATGATGGGGCGGGGTTTCTGGAACAAGGGGGCGAGGCCAGGTCTAGTGCTGAAGATGGTCAAGTCAGTGAGGGGGCGGGGCCAGGTGAACAGCTGAAGGCAGTCATGTCAGCAAGGGGGCGGGGCCAGGAGAAGGGCAGGCAATTGTGACCTAAGCAGGAGAAAGGCTGGTTGCCAGGGATACTGGGAGGTGAGGAGGGGGTCAGGGATGGGGGGAAGGCCTGCTGGCCTTGAGGCCTGCTGCCAGGCAGCAGCGACCTAAACAAGGATGCTGGGGTTTGGGGGGGCTGGCTCAATGATCAGCCAGAAGCGGCGAAGCCAAGAATGGAATGGGGCCAGAGGCAACACCTGGAAGTGGTCCAGTGGATAAGGCCATGGGGCCCTGTGAATGAGAATGGGGGTCCCCAGTGGGCACAAAAGCCCCATCTTCCCCTGGTCCAGACTGGATGCCAGCAAGAAGGTCCCTTGTCCTCAAGGAAGGGCTTTCCCGGAGAATGCGGCAGAAAGCTGGCCCTCAGGGCCCAGCGATCAGTAAGTACTGCGTTTCTCTGAAAATAAGACATCCTCCGAAAATAAGAACTACTTGCAGGTTTCCTTCTGAGTGAAATATGAGGCGTCCCCCGAAAATAAGCCCCCCCCCCCCCCAATCCCATAGGCCAAACATGAGAGTTTTGGTCCACTGATTCTGAAAAAAATGGAGTCTCAAGAAATTCACCAGGAAATTCAGGAATTGGATTGTTATGATCATGTTCAAAAGATGTTGACATGATTGTCATTGAATAAATGAGTAAATTCTTGATTGTACAGGATTCTCAGTTTTTCAGATTTGTGTTGACAACTACCTTATTTTCCGGCGTATAAGACGACACTGTGTTCTAGTAAAAAGCCTGCTCAGATTAGCCAGAGTCAGTGAGGCGGGCTATTAAAAAATGAACTGGTGTTGCCTCGAAAGTGGGGGGTAGTCTTATACAGCGAATATAGGCCTAAACCTATGTTTTAACTGTAAAACTAGGGAGTCGTCTTATACGTCTGAAAATAGGTATTCATTTCCATATTGAGGAATAAAAAAAAGGTTCAACTAGGGAACTGACCAATTGAAGGAGAGGAATCTAACTAGTAAAGGTTATATCTGAATTCACTTGTTGGCTGAGTACAAAATTAATACAAATCCTTCAGAAGCTTTAACCTATGCAGAAAATAACCCGTTGTAATGGACTAGGGGCCTGGGGCATGAAATTTGATCACTGGGCAGGGGTTCCTCAGCCCAGCCTACCACCTCTCACATCCTGGGAGCACACAGGGTATGTCCTACTGATGGTTTAGGCCTGCTCCCTATTGGTAGCGGATCTAAGCCCCAGTCTGGCCTTCCTTTGTGAGAGGCGATCAGACTGATCAGGGGAAGGCACCAGCCCCATCACCCTGCTCCTGCTGCCACTGCCAGTCATCAGAGCCGCCAAGGTGTTTTCATCAACACAAATTCCAGTCCCTTCACCATGAAAAAACAACTTTCTTTAAGCATTTTCAAGATGTATCTTTCACTGGATATGACATTTCTTTCTATTTTTCTTTTTATCCTCAACTGAGGATATGTTTCCCTTGATTTTCCCCCCTTCCCTCTGATTGCAGGCTCCGGCCCTTCCCAAGGCTTTAGGCTTGGGAAGGGGTCCCCCTGTCCCTCCAATGGCCAGCTGGGAGTGACCAGGGTGCCAGGAGGTTCCTGAGACCCAGGTATGTGTATAAATTAACCGACATCTTTCTTGGGTTAATTTGCTTACTCACTCTCATTGGCTGTGGGCATAGCAGAGGTATGTTCAATTTATATGTTTCTCTATTATTAGGTAAGATAATGGTGTTCATGACTCAACTCAGAAATTCAAGTAAATATAAATATTTGAGAAACTGTAAAGCCACTTTAAAAAAACATTATCAATGTAAAGAAGACTCCTGCAAACAGAAATGCATACACAGGTCCGAGATAGAATGACACCACATCTTAAAGAAGCTTATTTCCCCTCTGTGGGTACACAAAGGAGGTATGGATGGAGGTGCTGCCCCAGGGGGTGCACATGCTTCTTCCAGAATCTGAGAAGCTGATGGAGGAGATGCAGCTAGAGCTAGATGAGCTACAGAGTCAGCTTCTGCCCCACACCAATAGGGTGACAGCAAATTTGCCTCCACTTCCTTGAGTTGCAACAGTGCCTGGTGTTTCCATGACCTTTCAAGTGCAAAAGAGCTCTTGTGCACCTACATGAATTATTCACAAGTTAAACAAAACATTCAACATAAATGGAACAAGAGTTTTCTCACATTGGGCACCAAGCAGTCAGGGCAGTTTTCCTTAAGAGTGAAGGAAAACAAACACACATGCGGTGACCCCTATGACTGTCTCAGCTTACTGTCACAAGCCAACATCCAACCTCCCTGTTTTATTTGCTTGTTTGTATGCTCACATATGTGTGTGTTGGTTTGTTTGTACTTGCTGATCCCAAATCAGAAAACAGATGGGAGTCCCCTGAGGCTCCCAAGGACTTCTCTCAGTTCTTGCCCTGCAGGTCCTACTTTCCTTTGAGGGTGTTTAACACCCCTTCCCACCCTCACCCCCGCCCCCACGCACATACACACAACCTCGTAATTTCTCTTTCCCCTGACCCCTCTATGCAAGCCGCTACTCAAAATCTCTCTGGGGGCCTTAGGGTGGCAGGTAAAGCAGCCCCAAGTACTCCCTGGCTTGTGGATGGCGACAGCCCAGAGAATCTACAACAGCTGAGGGAAGACACCATACACTTGGCTGGGCAGCCAACAGAGCCAGGCAGCCAAGTCACATCTGAGTTGTGACAAAGATACATTACTGGATTCTAATCACAAGCTTGGCAAGGCCATCTGTTGACACCTGTGACTGTGCCAGTGCTGAAATACAGTCTGTTAGTAATGATACTCTAAATGTCACTGACTGTCTGCTCTTCTAACTCTCCAGTCCCTTACAAACCGCTCACCACCCAAACAGCATTTCTGACAATCACTGGAGAGAGGGACACACGCTGAGGGGACAGCATACTGGTTGGGTGGTAGGGTGAGCTATATGGCTGGGTGGAAGTAGCTCGTGGCCTAACGGCGACTAATGCTTAACACACAGAGCTTAATAATAGAAATATATATAAAGTTCCTACTGCTATGGGGGGCCATAGGACGTTCCTTGAACTCTGCATACTGAGGAAACCCTCTCAACTTGGGCCCCTCTAAACTGGATGGCAACACAGAGCTGCTGACACCCGCAGCCCAGGATCTTCATGAAATCCCAGGCAGAGACGCATGCCCAACCACCCAGCGTGGCCCGCCTTCAGGCAGGACAGACCATCACAATATTTTTCTCATTTCTCCTGGGGGGGAATTTTCATTACCACCATGGTAAGCTAATTTGATGTGTGTTCAAACCATGCTAAGCTGTACAGAGGACTACAATTTCAGTTAATTGGGAATTTTATACAAGTAGTAGAAAATGTACAATAGTCCACCTTTGTCTTTGGTTTCCCTTTCTGTCATTCCAATTATCCAGGGTCAACTGTCGTCTGAACATGTTCAATGGAACATGTTAAATTCCAGAAATAAATAATTCATGTCCCACTCCATCCCTCCTAGGATATGAATCATCCCTTTGTCCAGCCAATCTATGCTGGAAATGCTACACTTCCCCACACCATTAGTCACTGAGTTGCCCTCTCAGTTATCAGGGTGTCACAGTGCTTGTGTTCAAGAAACTTTAGTTTTACCTAATAATGGCCCCAAAGAGCAAGATTCTGGCAATTCGGATATGCCAAAGAGAAGTTATAAAGTGCATGTATGTTTGTGGGTGGAGATATATATATATATATAATCTCAGTACTATCCATAATTTTAGGCATCCACTGGGGGTCTTGGAACATGTGCCCTGTGGATAAGATCTACTGTATTTTGTTTTTATAGAATCTTTTTTTTTTGGGGGGGGGGCCTACTGTATTGATACGTTTAAGGGACAATGCAACAAATAATTGTTCACTGGCCTGCCTTTCTGGATTCTGCCCTTATTAATGCTTTATAAGACCAGGAAGTGTTATACAATGAGAAACACTTCAGACTGAAGGGACCAAGATCCTAATGCAGGCTTGACTAGGAATGAGCTGCATGCTCACTGCTTTCAGTTTTGCTCCTCATGACGTGTGGAACGATGTTCTGCAGAATCATGCTGGTCTTGCTCCAGGAGGAACAGAAGATGCCCCACCACAATATCCAGGTATGTATTTGCCATCTTCATGTAGTGGTCAAAAGTGTCACTTCACATAGGAAAGTAGTAGACTATCCCCTACCTTTCTTACCTTGGCAAGGGAAGATCTTCAATCCAGGCCTGGCGGTCACTCACCCTGCCTCCAAGCCCCTGGCATCAATGCCCCAGATGTCAGAGTTCAGAGCCCCGCCCTGGTTCACCCTTGATGGCAGAACCAGCAGCTTCCTTGATTACACTTGTATACAGGCAAATAATAAAAATCTACAAGTGGGAGCTTCTCCCACAAGCAAATTTGATTAGAAGATCACGAGTACTTTCCAAAATCCTAAAAACCAAAGCAACAAACGTGTCACAGGGCAGGAACAACGGTGAAATCAACAGCAGGTCTCTCAAGTAAAATTATCAAAAGCAATAGCTTTAAAGAGATTTAGCAGGAAACCAATCAGTCTTGGGGTCTAGTTCAATACTCAAACATTAATAGAACAAAGACTAACATTGGCTCTATTAGGATGAAGCCACAAGTATCAAACCAAGTAGCTACAGCAGGGGACTCAGTCACACAAGCAAGAGATGGGTGTCAGTGCAGTGGGAAATTCTCAGAGAAAAGGTGCCTGCCGGACAAACCTGTCAGCCTGTGACTACTGCCTTCACCCTGAAGGATACAAGTACAGGACATATATGTTTTCATACCTTTCCGCACGTAAGTTTCCAAGACCTTTGTGTAAGCACAAATGCACACATTGTAAACGAGGAAAACAACCAAAAGGCAAAGACAAACCCGAAGTCACAGCCCTCCAAAGGCAAATCAGGTCAAATCCATGGAGACCTGGAGTTTTAGTAGACTTTCTTTCCCCCCCCATTTTTTTCTTGGGGTTTGGGGGGGGGGGGGTTTATACAAAGGCTGAGTTTTATTTCGATAAATTTTTTAAATTGCTCCTCAGAGTAGGGTTTTTTAAATCAATGTTTCTTTGATTACTTACTGTATTTGTTCCCTTAGCGTCATTACAGAGATTTTAAATGGCTGATTTTGAAATAATTTTCATCAGTTTCACTGGGGAGTAGGAGTGGGTCTGTGAAGCTCTGCTCATTGTCGTGTCGGAAGCAGCCCTGTGACTTACCTATTTGGTTTTTACCCTCACCCATGATATGTGTATTGGTTGGGGTGGGGGGGAGAAAGAGGGGGGGGAGGGAGAGAAACATGGATTGGTTGCCTCTGGTTTAGGCCCTGGCAACTTAGGTATGTGCCCTACCGGGGATGGAACCTACAAACTTATGGTAATATGAAATGATGCTACAAACAAACAGAGCAACATGGCCAGGGCTGAGGTACCTATTTTGATTCTGCCTCAGCAAAGATTTTATAAAAGTAGGCACAGTGATATAATGAGAAACGTAGACTTAAACAGGATTTAGCCATGTGCCCACTGTTTCCAGTTTTGGTCCAGGACTTATGCCGTCTTCTGTAAGACCATACCAGCCACCCTACGTCTGCTTTACCCTTAGCAGGGTCAGGAGGTTGCCCTGAACACACTTCCAACCCTCAAAGGTGTATCTGGGCTTTCATGTAGTGGCACAAAGTGTCACTTCTCATAGGGAGTTTTTGTTTACTGATTCCCTTTTTTTCCTTGACAAAGGGTTAAACCTCAGGAATCACCAGTTGGGGAGGGCAGCTTGGGGGACCTGGTATCTCCTGGTGGGGCATCCAGTCTCCAAGTATCAGGGCCTAGCATTGAATATCCAAGGGAGGTGAAGAAAAGGTGAAGAGTACGAGCTTCCTCTAGCACACTAGCATACATCTGGAAGGGGCTCATCTTGTGACTTGCCATAGGCTGTGGAGCATCGCACTGCCTGGTACACTCCCTTGCCTCACACCTGGAATCACCTGCAAAGGTTTCTTCTCCCATAGGGCTGGGTACCTTTCACATACCTGGAAACGCAAAACGTTATCCCCGCATCAGCCACCCCAGCAGCCCAGTCCTGGCTTTGGGGATGCCTGAAGTATTTGACAAGCCGAGAGGAAGGGAGAGAGATAGGGAGGTAGAAAACTAGAAACGTCGATGAGAGAGAAACATCGACCAGCTGCCTCTTGCACACCCCGGATGTGCCCGCAACAAATGTATTATACATGCCCTTAACCGGAATCGAACCTGGGACCTTTCAGTCCGCAGACTGACGCTCTACCGCTGAGCCAAACCGGTTTCAGCTGGGGTTGATTTTTAAATCATTCCGTGGTTGGAGGAAAGATGAGGGGGCAGAAATCAAGCCCAATTGAACTATGGGTTGATATTCAATGTAGATATATGATGGGGCCTGTAGTGTCTCTGCATGATCTATTCATTTCCATGAGTTGGAACGTTTCCGTGATGTTTGTGAAATGCAGTCTGCCTTGGAGAGCAACCGCAAATTCAGGTCCTCGTTGTGATTCTCGTGAGGGCAAGAATCTTGTGATCCTCAGGAGGGCAGGAAAACACAAGCCTCACAGTACACACTGTGCTTTAGAAACTGGGTTCAGAGAAAAAGGCTCAGAGGCTCTGGAGATGTGGCCCAATCATAAAGTTTGAGATTTGTTGGAAAATGTTTGGGGGGTGAGTGTTCTGGCCATATCTATGCTTTCCATAGATCACAGCATCCCAATGAGGAGGGTGAAGTTGGCATTGCTGGGGGCGGGGCTGAAAACCTGGGAACAGACAGTGACAGGAATCTTGTAGAGAGCCAAGGGAAAAACCATTTGTGTGTGTGTGTGTGTGTGTGTGTGTGTGTGTGTATTATTTTTAAATATATATTTTATTGTATTACTGATATCTCCCATTTCCCCTCCATTTCCCCCTCCCCTTCCCAACCCCTCCACTCCCATCCCCCACGGAAACTATTTGTAGCTAAACCAAGGCTAGGCTGGCAGATGGATTCCAGAAAGCACAGGAAGTGAACTGTTACTAACTGGATACAACCTGGGAGAGAAGACACAGCAGTCTCAGAGAGGTCTCCTGATTTTGGGAGGGCAGGGGACTCCACCCAAGGTAGGGATCCAAGGAAGAAAAAAAAAGGGTATTTTTTATTTTAAATAAAGGCAAGTTCAACTTGTAACATTTCAAGTTTAAACATCTGAGAGTGCCATAGGCAGTTAGATCAATGATTGAAACATGCTTGGTTACCATGTTGAAGGGCTAGCCTTCGGCCTTGCAAGATAAAAACAAAAACAAAAACAAAAAAACAAAACTAAAAAACCAAAAACAAAAACAAAAAGAAAAAAACCTCATTCTTGCAAAATCAAGAGTTGAGGAAAACTCACCTGAGCCTGAGCTACAAACTAGAGTGCCAATCACCTTTCATGACTGAGAACTATAGTGGTCAAAATAAACCACCAATGTGGATTAGGAAGCAGAAGGTATTCTTAAGGGAAAGGGATCCCAGCAGAGGTGTATTTTAACAGGGTGGTGGAGTCACAAAGACCTCAGGAGCCCCAGGTGACTCATATTAGCGTGGGTTCCAGAGGGGGAGAAAATGTGGCCGACTTTGCAGTTTAAGCCCTCTGTGGCTTGAGAGGCTGAGCAAATCCTTATGCTCCTTGGAAGACACAAGTGATGGTAAAGCACAGAAAGGGGTGGGTAGAGGCAGAGGACAGACTAGAGTGAGGGGCAGGAATGAGGCCCAGCTCCTGCCTTTCACTTTTCTTCCCAGAGGCACCTCCTAGAGCACATGTGTCAAACACAAGGCCCGCGGGCCAAATCCGTCCCGCCAGGCCTTGCAATGTGGCCTGCACCGCGCTGTCCTCACTGCACTCCGCTGCGTTTCCATCACAATGACAGTTTATGACTGTTCAGTAAACCATTTGGCCCGCGATTTAGGCTGGATTTTAGATTTTGGCCCCTTCTCTGATTGAGTTCGACACCCCTATCCTAGAGGGTGAGTACCAAGCAGCTTGCTCTGTGGCTGCGGGAGGCCAAAGGCTCAGGCACACTGAAGACACTGTGTGTTTCCAGCAAAGCTGGGGCCAGCAGAGGAAGGCTGGAGCGTCGGGGAGGCTCAATGTGGCTTTAAGCTGTAGTACAACCATCAGAGTCATGGAGGTCTTTTCCAAATTGAGAAAAATGTCCTGTTTTATGACACTGCCCTCCCACCCCCCATATCTGCCACCTGATCAGTGTAACTGAGGGTGAGAGCTTGTGAGAAATAGATTATTAGAGCTCAGAGAAGGCAAAGGCAGAAGGAATGAGTTGTTTCCATGGGGTGAGGGTGGGTGAGGGGTGGGTGGGGGTGGGTGGTGGTGAGGGGGTGGGGAGCTCGGGCTGTTGGTGTTGCTGTTTGGCAGAGTGCCTCAGCAGCTGTCACCTTTGGAGCCCTTCCAAGTGCCAAGCACTTCCACACAGAGTGGCATTTGATTGCCATGACGTCCCTTGAGGTGCGTGGTGCACAAGCTAATTTTATCAGTCAGGAAGCTGGGGCTCAGAGAGGCCAAGGGGTTCCCACAGTCCTTGTCAAGTGGGAGAGCTGCTGTATCTGAGGACAATGTGTGTGCCCTTGACCCTTGACACGGACTCGGTGCTGTCTTTGGATGCCCCTGAGACTGAACAGCTCCGATGGTGAATGAGGCTAATAGCTAACAAAGACTAGTCCTCCTTCACTGACACCTCCCACGGGTCAGGCACCGTGCTCAGTGTTCACTGAGCGATGTGCACTGTTTCACCAATTCCTCACAGAGCCTCTCAAGTACTGACCGCTCTGCACGTGAAGAAAGTGAAGCTCAGGCAATCTGTGGGAGCTGGCCATAGTCACCCTGCTCGTGACCTGGAGAGCCAGGCTTCCCTCTCCCAAGCCTGCTGAAACTGCATTTTCCAAGACGAAAGATGGGACTGACAATCTCCCAGTATCGCTGGTGTTCTGAAAGGACCCTGACTTATGGATGGGCCCTTCTCCCAGGTTGTATCTGCAAATCACTGCTGTAATGTGCATAGAAATCAGAAACACATACTCAGGTCAGAGGCTCTTATTTGTTCAAAAGTTCGCAGCACGTCTAACTTTTGAAAACGTGTCTCTCTCCTTCTCATGCTTGGATCAATTACAGGAAGCTGACTGTCTAAGAGGGGTGAAATGCCCCTTCCTGCAGCCCCAGTCTGGCCTCAGCCAGTGGAGCGTCGCCACCTACTGGCTGTTTCCTTGAACTACAGCAGAAAGCCCAGGTGGGTGTTGGTAAGGCTACAGCTCAGAGCCCAGTCACCTGGGCACAGCAGGTGTTGGTAAAGGAAAGAGAAGGAAGGTCCTTGGGCTCAGGAAGAGAGTGGGGGAGTGAAGTCAGTGTGTGGTTGTAGAGCCTCTGCTTTCGCAATTTCATTTCATTCTCGGGGTGATATGGTCTGATTTTTTATTTATTGAATTTGACATTGGGGAAAAGCTGGCCCAGTAGCACATGTGTGAACTGCAGTAACTCACAGGTGACATGTGTATATGGAGACCTGCTGTGATGGTGAGGTCATAGGAAGTGAGAAACTAGAAACAGAGGAGAAATGAGTCCACTCCTCTTAAAACATTGGCTGGACTGTGACGTTACTGCCCTGGGGCCTGCATCACTGTGTCTGTGGGCACACGGGGAAACGGGTGCAGAGGATGGCGGTGACACGCCCACGTCCCCATAGCTGGTGAGCCTCGGAGCTGGACCTCTCAGACTGGCACTCTGCCCTCTGCGCTCCTGGGGGAAGGAACCTGCCATAGAGGGAAGTAGCAAGTGACCAATGGAAACACCACTCAGGCTCTGGATCAAGATCTTGTAGCACATTGGAGTAAAATGTGCTTTACAAGGCGCTTACATCAGCTGTGGGCTCACCTGAGGAGTATTTAGCAAAGGCCTTCCAGAAACACTGCACCGAATGCACTTTAGGAATTTCAATGGGATTACCTTCCCATTGTGTCAGGTGCATCCGCTGGCATTCTTGTCACATTTCCCACACCCACGCCCATTTTTTAAAAACATATTTTATTGATTTTTCAGTAAAGAGAGAGGGACAGAAAGTCAGAAACATTGATGAGAGAGAAACATTGATCAGCTGCCTCCTGCACACCCCCCACTGAAGATGTGCCCGCAACCAAAGTACATGCCCTTGCCTAGAATCGAACCCGGGACCCTTCAGTCTGCAGGCTGATAGTCCATCCACTGAGCCCAACCGGTTCCACTATTTTTTTTTTTTTTTTAATAACACAATGTTTAAAACATTCTCTGAGTGCCAGTCTCTGGGAACTGTGAAGTTCACTTCTGACTGTGTTGGTTTGGGCAGTTTGGCTGTTCTGAGTTAACCCACACCCCCGCTTACTTCCTGGGTTTTGGGGATACATCCCTCCTGGCTGAGCCCTCATACAATCCTCAAAACTGCTGAGCACTCACATATTCTCTGTTGGGTTCCACTGGGGCGGGGGTCTGTGCCCAGGGCCCACCATGGGTCGGACATGGTGAAGTGTCCAGAAATGTATTTTACCGAGTGAACAGCCCAGGGCCTTTGCCTCCACTGAGGCCCTGTGGTTGTCACAGTGAGCCTATGTGTAGGGTGTCCTGGTGGCCTTTCCCGGGAGCATGGATCCCGTTTAAACTGTAATGAGCCACCCAGGGACTGTGGCATGCACTGGTACAGGGGGAAGCGGGAGCCGAGGAGGGAAGGGGGGTTTAGGGGTTGGACCTCCGGTTTCTGTGGAAGGGAGTGTTGTTGGTGGAAGAGCAGTAGCGGTGTTTGTAGCTGGACTCTGTGCCGACCAGGGTCAGGGAAGGCTGTGTTTGTGGTCACAGAGGGAGGCTTCTGGGAAAGGGCTGGCGGCAGGACAAGGGAAAGGGGACTGGAGTGGCCTGGGGACTGCTCTGCAGAAGTGGGAGAGGGCCCCTGGTCCAACATGGCTCCAGGTGCAAGTGGCGTTGGTGGGACAGAGCCTGGAGATGGCCACAGTGACCGGTGTGAGGTCAGGGGCTTCTGCCCTTGTCAACCGGGCAGTCAGTCTGGTGCATTATGCCTGTGTAGGGGGTGGGCTGGGGGCGGGCAGCAAGCCCTGGGGACCTCTGACTGGTAGTCTCACGGCCTTGGGCAGGCTGTGGGCCATGGCGGCCTGCTGTTGGGGAGAATAAATGGCTCAGTAATGGGCCTCCATGGGCTGTCTGGCCAGACAGGGAGGGACCTGTTGTGCTGGCCTCTATGGGCAGACACTGCTTCGGCATCCTGTTCCTGAGTGGGCAGGTGGGAAGGGTGGCCAAGGGGCCTGAATGGGCCTCCATGGTGGGCTGGGGAAGAGGTCTCAGGCAACAGGAAGCTGAATGGGGTTCAGTACGCAGACTCACAAGCAGCTCAAGTCCAGTACCAATGTGGGTGCCAAGCAGGAGGCCTAGAGGCACCGCAAACACTAGATGGGAGGAAAGAGACTGCCTCTGGGTCCAGATGCTAGGATGTTCCGTGAGCCCAGAGCTTAGGGTTGTGGAAATGGGGGAGCAGAGCAGGAGGCAGGAGGAGGGGTTAGGCAGTGGAAGAGGCCAGGTTGAGTCCAGAGGATGAGGCTGAGGGAGGGACAGCAGATGGCAGCCTGCACTGGGGGCTGAGGCTGCTCATAGAAGGATGGATGGGTGCAGATGCTGGGGTAAAGTCTGAGGAGACAGACCTTGATCCTGCTCTGAAGGTGGGCCGGGCCAGGAGACAGCCAGGGAGAGCAGCACCTAGGCATCCTTTGGGTGTGCAGGCCCTGAGGGCTGAGGTCCTAAGACTGTGCCAAACACCCAGATGCCAGGAAAAGCCTGGTGCATCATGGCCAACCAAAAGTAAGGGCCCCTTTTAGGTGTATAGCCAGTGGAGACAGGACTAGGCCAGTATCACCCACTTCTGCTCACAGAAACATCAGCCTCTGGGGTGGTGAAACCTGTACTTAAGCAGGACTCTGTGCTGTAGAGGCCAGACCCAGTGCTTCCTGAGGGTCTGATCACCCTGCTGGAAGGACTCTATCACTACTCTACATCCAGGTAGTAGCTGGAATGTCCCATGGAGTGACTGCGGTCCCCTCAGGGCTCTCTTTCCACTGCCTTGGTCCTGCTTGCCCATTCTGACCTTCTTCCTGGGAGGAGATGGGGGAAGCCTGCTGGGACTGCTGGGAATGTATAGGGTTGTGTCCAGAGGGAGCAGGCATTTATATAGGGGTAGCAGTGATGTGTCCAGAACCCTAGGAGAAGGCTCCAGGGTCAGAGCTCAGAGTCAAGCCCAAGGGTAGCGTGAACAAGCCTGCTGGGGGGCAAAAAGCTCTCCTGTTCTTTTCCTAAAGAGTGCTGTCACTACTATTTCCTCCTAAGCAGGCACTGGGAGAGTGGCAGACCAGTCCTACATGACCCTACCACTCACTAAAGGTGCCTGCTCTCTGTCTGATCCAGCGTCGTGGGAAAGAACTGAGACCTAGGCTTGTTCTGGAACTAATGGAGTGGGGGTAGGCTACTTTTTGATCTCCAATATTCCAGAATTGGGGCAAGGGTTGTAAGGCCAGGAGAGAAGTCCATCTGTGGAAGAGGCCCACCGGTGAACGAAAAATTTAAGTCAGGCCCGGCCGGCATGGCTCAGTGGTTGAGCATCAATCAACGAATCAGGAGGTCATGGTTCAATTCCGGGACAGGGGGTTGCAGGCTGGATGCCCAGTGTGGGCCTTTCAGGAGGCAGCCGTTCAATGGTTCTCTCTCATCATTGATGTTTCTACCTCTCCCTCTCCCCTGCTCTCTGAAATATATATATATATATATATATATATATATATATATATATATATATATATATATATATATATATATATATTTATTTATTTTTTTTTGTGTGAAGAAGGCCTGATCCACAGCAGAAAATTGCCATCAGGAGAGTTCAGTGTCTTCCAACTGGCCCGATGAAAGGTGTGTGTCGGGCGGTGGTGCTGAGAAAAATCCAGATGCAGAGATGAGCACTTGCCCCTGATCTCCAACTGAATATCAGATCAAAGATGAAGAATAATGCTCTACTTTCTGCACATCCTATTAATCTCTGTTACAGCGGTACCGTGAAAGGATAAGAGACACAGCTGGAATCTTCTATTTCATGCTGCTGATCTTCTCTCTGAGCTGGAGAGGACTGCTGTCCACTCTGCTCTCTGCTTGATGATATGGAGCACAGTGCCTTGTTCTCTTCTCTGGAGTGGATAGTGGAATCCTCCTCTCTACTCTGCTCTTGAATATCCACTTGGCTGCCCTGCTGCCCTCACAGTTTTGGGGCCACGTGTTTAGTCATGGAGACTCCTCCCCTGTCTTGTTGTCTTTGCTCCCCTTTTTGTGTTCAGTCACTCTTGTATCCAGGGGGCATCCTTAGCTCTGCTTTTCAGAAGCTGTGTGGGTCCTGCTGGGGCCTCTGAGGGGCTGGTCCCTCCAGAGGGAAAAAATCTGCTCTGTCCTGTGTGTGGTGCTGCAGTGGGATGGGGGCCTGGGGAGTCACTGTGTATCCTCGCATCAGTTATCCTGCCCCCTCCGCACTGAGCGGAGGCCCACTTGCTCCCCTGTCACAGGTACCTCTGGGAGACCTAACTTCTGTCCCTTGAGCTTAAGTATGCACTTCTAAAAGGCTGGCCCTGGCTCTTCCAGTTTATGATTTGTTTGTTCAGCTGGGCTTCCCAGGGGGTTACGTTAGACACTGTTTGCTGCTTTTCTGTCTTCTGATTGCTGGGATGGCCCCATCTTTCCTTTTGCTAATGCCTAAAACTAGATAGATGGGTCAATGAATACTGAGCTGCTGTGGGCACAATGCTTTTCTCCCCTCATCCCAGCCCCCTACTCTTTGAGGAGCTCTCTCCAGCCCAGGACACTTGCTTCTCCATACTGGCACAGGGCACTTATGCTGCTGGGATTGGTCTGCTTTCCCAATAGGGGACTGTGTGGGCAAGCTGGGGACACAAAGTGCCTCCTCCTCCTGCTGCAGTGTTTCTGATATTGGGGAGGACACAGGCTGCTTTCCAAGGAGATATAACAGTCTGAACAGACACTGAGAGGCTGTATCCACCTTTCACTGCATAGATAACAAAAGAAGTTTGTCATTTCTTAGGAATTTCTCCACATAGGACCATGTCATCTGTAAATACAGATAGTTTTAGTTCTTTCTTTCCACTCAGGATGGTTTTATTTTGTTGGGATGGGGTGTGTGTATGTGTGTGTGTGTGAGGGGGGGGGGTTTGACCCTCCAGTACAATTTTGAAATGAATAGGCAAAAGTTGACATCTTGCATTATTGCCAATATTAAAGAAAACATTCATTCTTTCACCAGTAAGTATTATGTGCACTGTGAGTTTATGGAGACACTATCGGGTTTAGGAAATTCCCTTCTGTTCCAAATGTGTTGGAAATTGTTATCATGGACGGGTGTTGGATTTGGAAGGGTTTCTGACAGATACAGAAATAAGGTTTTTGCTTCTAAACAGGATGTTCTCCAACAAGAAAGACCAGGAATCCTTGGAGAAATGGCTGAGTATGATAAATAGCATTTGCAATTTCCAACAAAACAAATCAAATAATCATGCATTAAGCATGCCCATGAGGGGCTGTTTATACTGATAAAATATATCTATTAGAAAGATATATCATCAAAATTTTATGCATCCTCCAACCTCGATGAATATTGAGGACAAGGGGAGAGTGAATAGAGACAGACCAGTCAGATTGGTAGGGGACAGGTTAAATAAGCTAGGGAACGAACATTTGAGGCTTGTTGAGTGATTGTGAGAATCTTAAAGTTTGTATAGATTCCCTAACTCAGTGGTTGGCAAACCATGGCTCACGAGCCACGTGCAACTCTGTGGCCCCTTGAGTGTGGCTCTTCCACAAAATACCACGTGTGGGCACTCACATACAGTGCGATTGAAACTTCGTGGCCCATGGGCAGAAGTCGATTTTCAGCTCTCAAAATAAAGTTCAATCATTGTACAGTGGATATATGGCTCTGTTGATTAATGCGTTTGCTGACCACTGCCCTAACTGGTTCAGTCATTCTGTTGTCCAGATGGTCTCAATACCTTACTCTCTCAAGACTCTGTCTTTGAAACAGCTCTGCCTATGGGAATGGTGGGCAGAATGTCCAATCCAAAGACAAGGATGAGGGTAAAGGGCCTAATTGTCCAGGCCCAGCTCAAGAGTCAACTGGTGGTCACAGCCTCTCAATGACCTCCTCCAGCAGATGGCTATGGAATTCTAATAAAACTAGAGACCTGGTCATGCACCAGTGGGGTTGCTTGGCCTGGCCTGTGGGGATCAGTGGATCTCCACGATGCCATAGCCTAGGGGTGTCGAACTCAATCAGAGAAGGGGCCAAAATCTAAAATCCAGCCTAAATCACGGGCCGAATGGTTTACTGAACAGTCATAAACTGTCATTGTGATGGAAACGCAGCAGAGTGCAGTGATGACAGCGTGGTGCGGACCACATTGCAAGGCCTGGCTGGACGGATTTGGCCCGCGGGCCTTGTGTTTGACACATGTGCCATAGCCTGACACCACAGCCTGGCCTTACCAACTCATCAGGTTCCAGCCAACTGTCTGCATTGATCTTGCACAGCACAAAGTAGTGCATGAAGTGGTAGGTGGCCTGGGAGGAGCCCAAGCCCGGGCTGGGTGCCCCACTGCTCCTGCTCATCCTAGCCCCACTGCACCTGCCATAGAAGCTCAGGCACACAGGGGGAGTGTCCCTGGGAGAGGATCACCAGCAAGTCTGCCCTGTGTCTGGCACCTTTCTGTCAGATGAGTAGCATTCGTGCTGTGTTAGCCCACTGACCACCCTGGGCAGCTCCTGCATTGACCATCTGCCCCCTGGTGTTCAGTATGCATCATAGCTTCCAGCCACTTACCCAGTCACTTAGGCTTTTATATATATAGTCTAGAAGCCTAGTGCACGAAATTCATGCACTCGGGGGCAGTGGTCCTTCAGCCTGGATGCCGCCCTCTGGCAGTCCGGGAGTCCTTGGGGGATGTCCAACTGATGACTTAGGCCCACTCCCTGGGGAGCTAGCCAGCAGTTGGACATCCTTAGTGCTACTGTGGAGGTGGGAAAGGCTCCCAGTATTGCTGCTGCACTTGCCAGCTGTGAGCTCAGCTTCTGACTGAGCAGCACTCCCCCTGAGAGAGTGCACTGACCACCAGGGGGCAGCTCCTACATTGAGCATCTGCCTCCTGGTGGTCAGTGTGTGTCATAGTGATCAGTCATTCCACCTTTTAGTTGATTTGCATATTAGCCTTTTATTATATAAGATGATGGCAGCAAACCACCCATCACAGTGCCAGGGGTTCAGTAGATTCTCATTACATGCCAGTTCCCTTCATCTGTTTTTCTCTCCTCATAGTGGTGATAAGGCCTGAGGACAAATGTTGACTAGACAACATCCCCTTGAATGCCTACACAGGAGGAACTGGGCTCAGATCACAGGTCTCTAAAAAAAAAAAAAAAATATATATATATATATATATATATATATTTTAATCAATTTCAGAGAGGGAGAGGGAGAGGGAGAAATAGTAATGATGAAAGAAAATCATTAATCAGCTGTGTCCTGCACTCCCTCCACTGGGGATTGAGCCTGCAACCTGGGCATGTGTCCTGACTGGGAATCGAACTGTGACCTCCTGGTTCATAGATAGCCATGCCAGCTGGGCCAGGGCACAGGTCTTAACCAGAACAGGGTGTGTCTGGGGAACGGTGGTCCTCCCTCTTCAGAGGGCCTTGGGGCTCTGTTCTGATCCTCTCCCATCTTGGTGTGCCAGGACACATGGTCCTTGGAGTGGGTGTGACACCATCAGCGACTGTACTGGACCATCTGGACAAAGGGTGGGAAGCTCAGGGCACTTGGGTCCTTCCTTCCTGTGGTGGCAGATGTTGAAAGGGTCTGTCCTGTCAGGATGCTTTGACCCCTGGGGAGATCTTGGCGACAGATTTGGAATGCACCCAGGGCCCTTCCCCAGGCTGTGCTCCTCGTCACCACAATCCTGCGTCCTCAAGACAGCTTCCTTCTGCGGCCGGCGGACTTGCTTTTCTCTCTCCTGGCTGCTGTGTTCCTCCCCGGGCCTCCTGCACTCAGCCCTCTGCCCACCTGCCACCTTCTCCCCTGTAGCAGCCTCAGAAGGCAGTACCCTGGCCTGCCTCCTCTGGGGAGGCACTGGGAGCAGAGCTCCAATGGGAGTTGGGATCTAAGGTGGGGGGATGGGAAGCTTCTTTTTCTCTGATTTATCTCCGCCAAAACTCTGCACCCAAAGGGTCGGCAGGGAGGCGATGGGGACCTTGCCACCTGCTGCTGCAGAGGGGCTTCTGGTGAAACTCCACGATTAGCAGAAGGACAATCTCACCTCACTTCCCTCTGCCCACCCTTGGGTTCAATTTATTTATTATTATTATTTTTTTAAAATATATTTTATTGATTTTGTACAGAGAGGAAGGGAGAAAGTTAGAGAGTTAGAAACATCGATGAGAGAGAGTCATCGATCAGCTGCCTCTTGCACACCCCCTACTGGGGATATGCCCGCAACCAAGGCACATGCCCTTGACCGGAATCGAACCCGGGACCCTTCAGTCCCCAAGCCAACGCTCTATCCACTGAGCCAAACCGGTCTTGACCCTTGGGTTCAATTTAATGAAGCGCCTGTAACACCAGGCTCTGAAATGAAGCTGAGACTTAGCTATTAGTGTCTTCACACAAGGCTGTGAGTGGGACAATTGCCACCCGCGGGGCCAGACCCATGCTGCCGCCTTCCCCTGGCAGGGCATTGGTCCAGGGCCAGTGGGGGTCTCAGCGTCTCCTGAGGAGGCCCTCCCACCTGCAGCTCTCCTTCTGGCGGAGATCTCACCACTGGCCCCTCTGTCCTCCCAGGCTATTGCCCCACACCAGACACAGGCGCCCTCCAGTTTTATTTACTTTATTGAACTTGAGAACCTTTTAATAACTTAGACAACAAGTTGTGAACAACACCAGAAACAAGAACATTTCTGACCAGAACAGAGTGAACACACACGGAAAACTGAGACATCTTATTCAAGTTGGTGTCTCTAATTGGCAGAATTTCCGCTGCCTGGAACACAGACGGCTAACAAGTAAAGTGCACTGAGAGCCAGTCAAGCAGCCAGGGCCCAGGAGGGCTGGGGGAGGTGGGAAAGCAGAAACAGCTCACACTACTCAAGGCCAAAATGGTAAGAAAAGCAGCGCAGGAACAGGCTAAGGACTGGCTGGCGGCTGGCCCCTTCCCCAGCCTTTCCCTCTGAGCAGACAGCCAGAGCCAGAGCTGGAGGGCTTCCTGGGTCCCCCCGGATGGGGAGGAGCTTCCTGGCAGGGGAGTGGGTGTATGAGGCCGGGGGACCCTGAGGTCAGAGACATATTTCCCCTGTGGGACACCAGCCCACAGTCAGTGAGGGGCCTCCCTCATGCCAGTCTCAGGTCTGCTTCCTCCCTGGCCAGCCCAGGAAGAGGCTGGAGCTGTGGATCGAGTCGCCCAGAGGGGAGACCTGGGCTTGAAAGGAAGGGGCACATCTGTGCACCATCCCCAAGGAGGCCCCGGGCCCTCCTCCCACCTTACACAGCCCGTGTTGCTCTCCTTTTCCTGAGGCCGTCCCCGGAGATCGGCGGGTGGAGTTGGCAGGCCGGCTGGCAGGCTCCCAGAAGTGGTCCTGGGTGGACAGCGTGGGGGCGGAGGGGCCACCAGGACCAGGGGCTCCCAGGTGACTTGGCACAAGGAAGGGAGCCATCAGGCTCTGTTGGTGGGAAACTGCAGGGGCACGTGGCAGCCGGGGTCCCCAGTCCTGTGGTGAGGCAGGAGGAGCACTTCACCCAGGCCCCAGGCTCCAGCCGGGCAGCTGAGAGGGCAGACGTGGTGAGATCGGGCCACTCCGTCCCTGGGGCTGAGCACACTGCTGTGGTTTTCAGTCTCAGGAACTCTGAGGACTTGGGCTGGCAGCAGCCAGTGTCAGCGCAGGTGGGGGCCGGGGTGGGTGGTGAGGGCCAGGGTCTCTCCGGGCTCCCCTCCGGGCTGCTCCTGGCCATGCCGGTACACCAGTCAGCAGCACAGCTGGGCCTCCAGGACCAATCCAAGCCCATCTGGAGGACAGTCTCCTGTGTGATCCTGGGCGTGGGGGATCCGAGCCTGGGACAGAGAAATGGGTCGTGCATGGTTCCCTGTCTCCCTACCCCCAGCTCATCCCTTACCCTCTGGTCACATCGTGTCCCCAGGAGCTACCTCTCCTCCCTCTCCCAGACTGAGAGGCTTGTAACCAACTGCGGAGGAGCCCCTGGTTAAGCCTGGGGTGGTGGTGGTGGTGGTGGGGGAAGACCTGGCTCTGTGGGTGAGGGCCTTAGCTGCCCAGGGATCCTTGGACACATCTGTCTTCTGCCCATCTCAGCTCAGACTGTCCTCCTGGTGTTTCCTGTGGCCGCCCATCCCCCTCCAAGGAAAGCTAGTTCCCCACCGGGAACCTCTCTCCCTAGCTCCCTGGGAGCCTTGTGGTCCCCTGCCCAGCCCACTGGGCCAGGTCTTCCAGAAGACGGGGTGCGGGTGGGGGAGCAGGCCTTCGGGAAGATTTAGCTCCACCACTTCCTATCTGTGTGACAGGACAAATGTGAGCCCCTCCCAGAACCGTTTCCCATGTCAGCAGGTGGGGAGAACAGAACACCCTCTGGGTGAGCTCGATTTCAGTGCTCCGGTGCCAGTGTCCTGTCCTTCCCATGCCACAACCAGACCTCTGGGCCGCCCCCATACCTCGGGCCTCTGCCGGGCAGGCCCTTGATCTTCTCCTCGGCCAGGCTCTTCACTCAGCTGCTGCCAGGAAGCTCTGGGGACAGGGGGTCCTTGGGCACAGATTTGACTCTCGATGAGGCCAGAGAGGGGGCGAGTCACTGGCTGCAAACACTGGTTCCTGAAAAAGAAATGGAGATGGAGAGTTGCCTCCCTACCCAGAGAGGCCCCAGTTCTCCACGTGTTGTCTTCTCCACAAGCCCCTTCTCCCTCTGTGCTCCCCACCCCAGCCTGAAGCTGCCTCTGCTCAAGGACACCCACGTTTCCCAGGTGCTCTGGGCTCACAGGGCACTCCTGGGCGCTGTCTGGGCCAAAGGACGGCATTCTGTGGCCAGGGGACGGCTGGAGGTGGCAGAAGAGCCAAACTGGGGGGCTGCTAGGGAGGAGGGCATCTTTCCCCTCTTCCTCCAAGAGGAAGGGGGAGCAAAAGGGAGAGCAGGGGCAGGATTCAGGGGGCTGCAGAGAGCCCGAGGCCTGAGTGCTGAGAAGGGGGCAGACCTGGGGTTCCAGGCTGCCTCTCCAGGGGGGTGAAGTGTGGTACAGGGGCCACCCCAGCCCATTCCCCTCCATCACCTTTTTCTCAGGTGACACCTCCTGGGCCTCTGGGGATAGAGCGGGATTGGGGGAAGGGGGGGCGGGGTAGCTGGCTGTGGGCGGGACAGGACACCCAGGTCTCCATGGGTGGAAGGCTGAAGTGCTGAGGTGCAAGATGCCTAAGCCACAGCCACCCTCACCCCCAATTTGGAATCACAGCAAGGGACTCCAGGAGCCTGTGGCTCTGCCTCTGCTCAGCAGCTCTCTGGGCTGGCGTCCTGGGGTCCTTCCATACCCCGCCCCACTCACACACACAACCCCAGGGGCCTGGACGGTTAGATCCACGGCAACCGCCTCCCTCCAACCGCCTCTCTGGCAGCCTACCTTTTTGGTGAGACCGGTCAAAGCAGGGCCCGCAGGAGCATTTCTGTCTGGTTCCCCCTTTGGCCAACGTGAGGTAACAGCTGATTTTCCGGAGCCCAGGGAAGGGTCCGCTTTGTCCGTGTTTGTGCGATGCGCACCAGGCCGACCGGGTCCGGGGTCGGGTGGCCGGGTGGCTCAGTGGCCAGCGTCCTGTCGGGGAGCCCCGGGGGCCAGGGACCCGGGCCACCCGCCCTCCTTCCCGCGCCGCGACCCGGAGACCCGGGCGGCGCGGCCGGCCCCCATGCGGCGGGGGGCGGGGGGCGGGGGGCGGGAGCGGCGCCCTCCTGGGGGGCCCGCGGCCCCGCGCTCACTCGATCCGCACCTGCAGGCGCACGTTGAACATGACGGAGGCCACGATGTAGAAGTAGGGGAAGTTGAGGCGCAGCCGCCAGGCCAGGTCGAAGAAGGTGAGCAGCGTGCGCGTGAGCCCCTTGCAGAAGACGCCGTAGGAGCCGCGGGTCGCCGCCAGGCGCGAGAGCCGCACCGCCACGCCGGACAGGGCCGCGGCCGCCGCCGCCACCGACAGAGCCGCCGTCACCGCCATGGCCGGGCGGCTCGGGCCCCGCGGACCCGCAGGAGCAGCAGCCGAGGGCAGGGGGACCTGAGGCCTGGAGCGACCCGCCAGCCACGGAAGCCCTCCCGCCGGCTCTGCACTCACCTCCCTCCTGGCAGCTCTCTACAAGATGCTGCCGCAGCTCCTCCCCCTCCTCTGAGCCCCGCACATAGCCCCGCCCCTTTGCCGGCTCCCGGGGCGTGGCCATCAGCATAGCCCCGCCCCCAGTTTTATCAGCCTTTCTTGCCCCAGCCGTGGAGCCTCTGTAGGGAATACAGCCCCGCCAATGGCCCCAGCCCTGTTGGCAAGGCCTCCCCAGGACAAGGCTCAGTTGGCAAGCCCGTGCTTTTAAGAGCAGAGCCTGAGGGCTTGAACTAATTAAAAAGCGGTGCTCCCCAGGGATTATTTTTGTGGAAAGCCCTAGAGCAGAGTGGAGGGCAGACGTTCTGAATTGGTATATGGGGTCCTTATGGAAGGCCCACCACTCACTGTCTCCACAGAAAATCTGGCCAACCCAACCCGTCGTACCTTTGTTTAATTCATATTTCTCTGGTACCAATGCACTATGGTGTTCCAACAAACCCTCAAAATCTCCTTTCTGGTACCTTTGCTGGGTCATGTGTGTTTTTCTTTATTCATGAATTGTGTCGTTGCTCTTACCTTTCACTCCATAGTGATTTCTAAGGATTCCTCTTAGTCGCTCTTTGCCCTGGATATTGTAGGTCTTCTCAGATTTTCATTGACCCTTTTCATGACTTTTTCTTGCTGGTGGGCTTAAAAGCCCTTTCATGGCTTCATCTCATCTTTATTCTAAACCAAATCCAACTCACACTCGACCATGTTTTCATGACCATTGAAATGCTCACGCGTCATCATAGTTATAACTTTTAAAAATCTATCGGCAAGAAGTGGATTTAGGAAGAACTCATCCAAGTTTTCAAGAGGAGGGCTGGCCTGAGTATTAAGGGCCTCTCAAAATGTCTGTTCACTGTCACAAGTGAACATCCCTATGGCATCCGTGTAACTATTTACAGTACTCAGCAGATTCATGTATAATGATTGAGCAATTGCCATACTTACATGGTCAGGAAAAAACAACAAGTTTCAGAGACACTGGATTATTGTGTGGCATCATGATTTTATCAATAACATAATATGCAGGGGTATGAATGCATAAAAATACCAGGGCAGATATATCAAATTAGTCAACATTGTTTAACTCTGGTTAAGGCAGTAGGAAGGACGGCCTAACACTTTTTACTGTGTGTATGTATGCATGTCTACATGTATATAAGTATTACTTGTGAAATTAAATGAAAATACTAATTATTTGAAAAAAGGGGCCACAGAATTATAGTCTTGAGCCACATAGAAACCCTTTGTTCAAGACTGGATTCAGCTTAATTCATTTGAATGCCTGTTTTCTCCAATCATTTGTGAAACCTCTCCTTAGCCTCATCTCATTTATTTTTAACATTTGATTTTGAAACAATTAGGGACAGGAAATTGCAAAAATAATACAAATAAGACCTTGTGCCTTTCACCTAGTTTCCCCAATGGTAACATTTCCCATAGATGCAGTATAATATCAAAACCTGGAAATTGACTTTGGTACATTACTGTTAACTAGACCCCAGCCTAATTTAGCATTTGCCATTTTTTCTAGCCTGCATTAATTTGTCTGTGTGCATATGTATTACTCTAGTGATTTTTCTCATGTTAGGATTTGTGTAATCACCACTACAATCAAAATACAAAAATATTTCATCACCACATAAGAACTCCTTTGGGCTCTGTTCTCACCCAGTCACCCTGTACATATTTTGTTGGAGTTATATCTATTTCATTTTCTTTGGAGTGGCTACACAAGACAGTATGTGTCTAATTTTTGTTTTCACATGTCCATTGTTAGTATATAGAACTGCAATTGATTTTTCAAAATATATTTTATTGATTTCAGAGAGGAAAGGAGATGGAGAGAGAGACAGAAACATCAATGACGATAGAGATTCATTGATCGGCTACCTCCTGCATGCCCCACACTGAGGATCAAGCCTGCAACCCAGGCATAGGCCCTGACTGGAAATCGAACCGTGATCTCCCGGTTCATAGGTCAGTGTTCAACCACTGAACCACACTGGCTAGGCTGCAATTGATTTTTTAATTAAACTTTTTATTTTGAGATAATTGTAGGTTGACATGTGGTTGTAAGAAAAAATACAGAGAGACCCCATGTATTTTTTATCCAGTTATCCACAGTGGTAGCATCTTTTAAAACTACAGTACAGTATCAAAATCAGAATATTGACACAACCAATCCATCTTGTCCAGATTTCCCCAATTTATTTGTTTTCATCTGTGTGTATTTAGCTCTATGGAATTTTATCACGTGCATAGGTTCATGCATCTGCCACCTCAGTCAAGATACAGAATAGTTCCATCACCATAAGTATCCCTCATGTTGCTTTTTTTTTTTAACACACCTATTTCCATCTCATTCTCCTTTCTTTTCTTTTTTTAATATATTTTATTGATTTTATACAGAGAGGAAGGGAGATAGAGAGTTAGAAACATCGATGAGTCATCGATCAGCTGCCTCTTGCACACCCCCTACTGGGGATATGCCTGCAACCAAGGTACATGCCCTTGACTGGAATCGAACCCGGGACCCTTCAGTCCCCAAGCCAACGCTCTATCCATTGAGCCAAACCAGTCCCTCATTCTCCTTTCTTAATGCCTGGCAATCACTACTCTGTTGTATATTACTATCAATATAACTATGTCTTTTCAAGATGTTATAGAAATGTAATCATACACTGTATATATATCCTTTTGGGATTGGCTTGTTTTCATTGAGCATTATTCTCTGGAGAGTCATCCAAGTTTTTGGGAATGTCCAATACTAATAGTTAATTTCTTTTAACTGTCATACTCCTTGATATGGTTGTTCCATAATTTTTGTACTATTCATCCATGAAGGACATCAGGATTGTTTCCAGCTTGAGGCTATTAGGGATAAAACTACTGTGAATGTTGGTTTACAGGTTGTTGTATAAACAAAAATTTCCATTTATCTGGGATAAATGCCCAAAAGTATGATTGCTGATTTGTATGGTTTGTTGTTGTTTTTTTAAGACTCTCATAAAGCCCTAGCTGGTTTGGCTCAGTGGACAGAGAGCCAGTCTGTGGACTGAAGGGTCCCAGGTTCAATTCTGGTAAAAAGCACATACCTAGGTTGCAGGCTTGATCCCCAGTAGGGGAACGTGCAAAAGGCAGCCAATCAATGATTCTCTCTCATCATTGATGTTGCTATCTCTCTTTCCCTCTCCTTCTTGGAAATCAATAAAGATATATTTAAAAAAAAAAAGACTCTTATAAACTGTTTTCCAGAGTGGCTGTAACATTTACATTCCCAAGAGCAATTTGTGAATATATCCAGTTTCTCTGCATCCTCCTTAGTATTTGGTGTTTTTAAATTTATTTTAGCCATCTGACAGATATATAGTGATATTAACTTGTTTTAATTTGTATTTCCCTAATGGTACTGATGGTGAAAATTTTTTTATGTGCTTATTTTCTATCTCTATATTCTCTTCAATGAAATGTTTTTTCCCCTCATTTTTTAATTGAACTGTTTTGATTAAGCTTTGCGAATTCTTTATATATTCTAGATACGAGTCCTTTGTCAAATATGTGACTTGCAAATAATTTCCTTCCAGTTTGTAGCTTGTCTCTTCATTCTGTTGGCAAGGGCTTTCTCAGGACAAAAGTTTTTCATTGTGATAAAGTCCAATTTATTTATGGATCGCGGTTTTGGCATTATATGTAAGAATTTTTTTATGAACCCTTAGATTTTTTTCCTATGTTCTTTTTAAAAAGTTTTGAAGATCAATTTCACATTTCAGTCTGTGGTCCGTTTTGAGTTAATTTTTGGTAAGTTTCAGAGGTTAAAGTCCAGGTTCAAATTTTGACTATGAATGTCCAATTGCTAGACCACAATTTGTTATAAAGGCTAGCCTTCCTCCTTTGAATTTATTTTTTATATTTGTCATATTTGGGCATATTGGTGTCCTCTATTATTTTGCATTGACTTAGATATCTATCCTTTCTCCAATACCACACTGTCTTGATTACTGTAGTTATATAGTATATGTAAATATTGAGTAGAATGATTTCTCACATTTGTTTGTTTGTTTGTTTGTTTTTCAACATTTCTGTAGCTGTTCCAGGAATTGTGTTTGTCTGTTTAATTTTGGAATAAGTTTGTCTATGGATACAAAATTCTTGTTTAAAATAGTATTAAACTTACAGACCAATTTGGGGGAGAATTGATATCATTTTTAAAAAATACATTTTATTGATTTTTTACAGAGAGGAAGAGAGAGGGATAGAGTTAGAAACACCCATGAGAGAGAATCATCGATCAGCTGCCTCTTGCACACCCCCACTGGGGATGTGCCCGCAACCAAGGTACATGCTCTTGACCGGAATCGATGGGACCTTTCAGTCCGCAGGCCAACTCTCTATCCACTGAACCAAACCAGTTTCGCCTTGACATCATTTTTATGTTTAGTCTTCCAATGCGTGAACATATACATGTCTTTATTTAGATCTTTTATTTCTTTCGTCAAAATTTGTATAATTTCCTGCATTCAGATCCTGTACATGTTTAATAAATGTATTCCTAAGTACTCATTTTCTTTAAAGCAATTATAAATGATATTGTATTTTTAGTTTGTTTCCACATGCTTGTTACTATTATGTAGAAATTCTATCAATTAATTAGAATTGTGTTGCTTATTTCTCACGTTTGGAAATTTTTCAATCCTCACCCAAGAACATGCTTAGAGAGAGGAAGGGAGAGGGGGTGAGAAATATTGATCAGTTGCCTTCCATATGTGTGCCCAGACAAGGTATAGAACCTGCAACTCAGGTATGTGCCCTGACAGGGAATCAGCAACCTTTTGGTACATAGGATGATACTCAGTCGAGACACTCAGTATGTCTGGAGATTTTCTTATATTTCTACTAGAGGCCCAGTGCATAACATTCATGCACTTGGAGGGTCCCCTTTCATCCTCTCACAGTCCAGGAACCCTCAGGGGATGCCCAATTGAAAGCTTAGGTGGGCAGCTAGCCTAAGCCAGCAGTCAGACATCTTTAGCGCTGCTGTGGAGGTGGGAAAAGCTCCTGCCACTGCCACTGTGCTCACCAGCCATGAGCCTGACTTCTGGCTGAGCAGTGATCCCCCTGTGGGAGTGCAATGACCACCAGGGGGCAACTCCTGCATTGAGGGTCTGCCCCCTGATGGTCAGTGTGCATCATGGCGACTGGTCATTCTGCCATTGGGTTGATTTGCATATTAGCCTTTTATTATATAGGGTTATTAATTTCTAGTTTGATCCCATTGTGTTCAGAAATCAAACTCCGTATGCTTTCTTTTTTAAAATTTTTATATTTCTTATTGATTTCAGATAGGAAGAATAAGGGAGAGAGAGATAGAAACATCAGTGATGAGAGAGAATCATTGATCTGCTGCCTCCTGCATATTCCACACTAGGGATGGAACCCACAACCTGGGCATCAGGAATCAAATCTTGACCTTCTGTTTCATAGGTTGATGCTCAACCACTAAGCCACGCCAGCTGGGCGGTGTGCTTCCCATTCTTTTAGGTATTTTTAGATTTGCTTTATGGCTTTATTCATATGTAATACCAATAAAGAAAAAAACTCAATTTAAAATTGCATGTTAAAAAATTTTTACCAATTGATTTCTATCATCACACACACACACACACACACACACACACACACACAGAGCATTGTGGGTGATGAAAGAACTGGATCCATGCCTTGTGATGAATGTTTGAAATGTTTGTAGTTTAGAGAACAAAAACATAAAAAAGATATGAGATTTCCTTCAAGTACTTGAAAGCCTATTAAGCTGGAGAGGGATTAAACTACCACAGTACTATTCTGTGGTTTGGAATTTAGGCTAGTCGGCTGAAACTGTCTTTGGCCAATTTAAGGAATGGACAACCCTGAGAAGCAATAAGGCTCCTGTCATTTGCAGTATCTTAGCACCACTTGGAAATTATTGGCCAGGGATATTGTTAAATTAAGTTTTCCATGATGGGGTCATTAAACTATTATAGATGGCTTGAAAGAACCTTTACAATTCCAGGCTCTTTTGCTTCCAAGTTCACTAATATTTGTGTTCATTATAAAATTAAGTAATTTTATTTTATAATATATTTGAAAAATGTTTTTTATTTAATCTAATTATTGTTTAAAGTATTACAAATAGTAGTACATGTGTCTCCTTATTCCTCCATTGACCTCCCTTCCCCTCCCCTGGAAAAATGTGATTTTTTTTTTTTTGTGATTTTGTTTTTAATAAGCAGCATAAAACTATGCTTAAAATGACACCCTGGCCAGTGTGGCTCAGTTGATTTCAGCATCATCTCATGCACCAAAAAGTTGTGGGGCTGATTCCTGGTCAGGGCACATACCTAGGTTGCGGGTTCCATCCCTGATCACTACTTAATGTTTCTCACATCGATGTCTCTCTCTCTCTCTCTCTCTCTCTCTCTCTCTCTCTCTCTCTCTCTCTCTCTCTCTCTCTCTCTCTCTCTCTGTCTCTCTTTCTTTTCTTCTCTCCTTTCTTCTCTCTCTACAATCAGTAAAAATATATCCTCCAGTGAGGATGCCCAGAAAGAAACTCTCTACAGACTGATTCATATGCCTTTCAGCATAACGATTATTGCTTGTCTCATTTTTGATTCTTATAAGTATATTTCCAGTAGGACATGATCTCACTCATCTAGGGGAAATGGTGAACAACATAGACTGATGAACAAGAACAGACCCAGAGATAAGGAGCCATGGGTCAGACTGCTGGACCTCAAAGGGAGAGTGGGGATAAAAGGGAGAGATCAACCAAAGGACTTATGTGCACACATATGAGCCTAACTAGTGGTCAAGGACAATAGGGGGGTGGGGGTATGAGTGTGGGGGGGTATTGGAATGGGGGGTTGAGGACAAATATATGATACCTTAATCAATAAAGAAATTTAAAAAACAAAAAACAAAAAAACTGTGTTTAAAATAAATAAATCTTTAAAATCACATTAAAATTTGAAGTGAGGTTCTTGTGGGCAGCATAGAGATGTGTTGTTTTTTAAAAATCTACTCTGCCAATTTCTGTTCTGTTGTTATTATTATTATTATTATTATTATTATTATTTTGGTTAATCCTCATCTGAGGATATTTTTTCCATTGTTTTTTTTTTTTTTTAAGAGAGAGTGGGAGGGGGAGAGACATAGAGAGAAACATCGATGTGATAGAGCCTGTAACTGAGTTGCACGCCCTAGACTGGAATTAAACCCAGGACCTTTTAGTCCACAGGCTGATGCTCTAACCATTGAGCTAAACAGGCTAGGATGATTTTTCTTCTTCTTGTTGCATACCAAACCTAACCTCATTCAGCAGTCAGTTTGATACTTTTTTGTCTCACACTGATAAATTCACTTTGGCATTCATCGTATGCTTGTGTTAAACTGAAGCATAATCTTATTTGAGCAGCCGTGCAATTGCTTGTGTTGTCCAGTGAAACTTAACCTCATTCCAACAGTCATATTCAGGATTGTTTCTCACACTGAGAATAGCCTTATTCCAGCAGTCTTCATGGATGGTGTCTCACACTGAACCACAACCTTTCCCAGTGAAAGTTTCCTGTTTTTGTCTTACACGAACAAGAGGCTGTCTTTGTGCTTGTGGTTTCAAATTGAATCTAAACTTTGATCCAGTGCATTGATTTATGCTTAATCTAAAATTATTCCATAGCCAAAACCGGTTTGGCTCAGTGGATAGAGCATCGGCCTGTGGACAGAAAGGTCCAGGGTTCGATTCCGGTCAAGGGCATGTACCTTGGTTGTGGGCATATCCCCGGTGGGGGCTGTGCAGGAGGCAGCTGGTCAATGTTTCTCTCTCATTAATGTTTCTAGCTCTCTATGCTTCTCTCTTCCTCTCTGTAAAAAAATCAATAAAATATATATTTAAAATTATTCCATAGTCAGATCTACCTGTTTGTTATCAAACATTGAACCCTAACTTTATTCCAAGTGCCATCCATGCTTGTTGTCTCACTCTGAACCTTAATATAATTCATGTAAGTCATTTAAAAAAGTAAAAGTGACTGTTTTTGTTTAGTAGCTAATATTTTAAATAAATTGATCTGTCTGATTGGTATGGTAAAAATTTTTTCCCTTTTAGGGAAAAACTGCAACACAAATGAACTTAGTAGAGAGTAGTAAAAACAGAATTACATTTAAAACATAATTTAGAAAACAAATGTACTTCCTTTAGATTAGTAACTATGATATATTGTATAATTTTTGGTACCAAAAGCCAATAAGAATTCAGACATTTGTGTCTTATCTTGTTTGAATGCATTATAAAGACAACAAAAATAAGTTTTAAACTTTTATAAAACATAAATATGAACATAGAAATAGAAAGAACTGTTCTTTGTTTGTTTTAACCCCAAGTTGTCTTCTATATTCAGTAACAAAATGTTTACTTTTCAAAAGTATATGACAGCTATCACTAAAAATTTCTCACTTTAATAAAAAATTCATTTTTCATTTTATAATACACAAGTTAGGTGTTAATGATACATTTTTAAATGGAACAATTTGGTGCAAAACCTGTGCTGCTTTACTATAAATAGAGAAGACAAAGTTACTACTGTATATCTTACTGCAGCACATACACCATATTGCCCTGTGCTAGTCTGATGTACCATATACTAATCGGTATTGCCATGGTAACAATGTTAGATGGCATTTTTCATTCCTCTGATTTTTCTTCTTCAGTCGTTTTTTTTTTTTTTAATGTTTTATTGGGCCAAGACCGGTTTGGCTCAGTGGATAGAGCGTCAGCCTGCGGACTGGAGGGGCCCGGGTTCGATTCCGGTTAAGGGCATGTACCTTGGTTGTGGGCACATCCCCAGTAGGGAGTGTGCAGGAGGCAGCTGATCGATGATTCTCTCTCATCGATGTTTCTAACTCTCTATCCCTCTCTCTTCCTCTCTGTAAAAAAATTAATAAAATATATTAAGAAAAAAAGAAAGGTAAAGATGGTGGTAGGAGTGTCCAGGAGAGAAGATCATGGATGGAATATGTCATTGCTCTGTTGAAAGAAAATTCTGAGTGCAGCAGTAAGAGGCAAGGTGAAGTCAAAACAGACTACTGATATTGCTTATTTCAAATAAAAATCTGAAGAAATTCTTCAGTGACTCGGTAGTTATATATCTTTTGAATGTAAACTGGTTCTCTAATATAGGAATCAAGTTTCTAGGTAATCCCTTGGTGATAAAACTTTGTTTTTGAAAATCATGTCTGTTGGGAATTGAGGTGGGTTTCACTCACTCAGAAGGAAGATATACAGTTCTGTTTTTTGGTTGTTGTTTTTTTTTTTTTTAACATCTTTGGACTCTTAAAAATGTGAACTTAGGCCTTGCTAGATGTCTGAGATGTCCTTTCTGACAACGCAAGCTGGAAAAGGCTAGATAAAGACTAAACTTTACATCATTCTGGTGAGAAAAGGATCTACCACCACACCCAACCTCAACAGTTAAAATTCCAGTATCGGGGGCTGAGTAAACAGATTACTAATACTGAGGAAAGACTAAGAAATGAGCCTTTCCATCTGTTCTGTATCTGTCAAATGGGACTAGAGAAGCAGGGGCAGCTAAAGTTTTAAGTGTGAGCTTTGGTTCTTTAAAAGAATGTTCAGCCCATACGACTAGGCTAGAAATGAGAGAGGTTATCAGGAACAAAGATCATGTAGCTTCTTGGAAGTGCCCAGAATGTTTCTCTTCAGAATGTCATGATGACTGCAGATGCAAAAGGGCAGAGTGTAATGTCTTTGCTCACAACCTGATGGTGAGCCACCTGGGGGCTGATTCACCTGTATATTTCCTGATTGCCTTGACTTTATCCTAGACCAGTGTTTCCCAACCTTCTCTCATGATGAGAATCACCTGGTGGATTGTTAAAACACAGATTCCCGGATCCCAACTAAGAAGTGCTAAACTAGAATTTTTGGGAACATATAGGTAAAATTGTATACTTAACTAGTGCTCTAAGACAGATTTTATATACAGAGCACTGTTAGGTATGCAATTTTACCTATATGTTCCCAAAAATTCTAGTTTAGCACTTCTTAGTTGGGATCCGGGAATCTGTGTTTTAACAACTCCACCAGGTGATTCTCATCATGAGAGAAGGTTGGGAAACACTGGCCTAGACAACCTCCTCAGCACACTGTGAAACAATCCCTGCTGATTCAGGAGGACCACTGCTGCAGAGTTGCACTATCTCTCTGCTTTCAGGACAAACCACCGTGGAATCTCAATGGAGAACTTCCTCATCGTGGTATGGAGAGGCTAGGTCTCTCTAGGTCCTTTAGCTTCCAGCTTTACCTGCCAGCTTTGAGAGCTGGGAAGCTATTAGTAATTGCTATGAGACATCCATAAAATGGGTCAAAAATATAAAACTCTTAAGAGGGGAATGGAGAATACCAGGATCCTGGTTTTCAGAATGGGGAGTAAGGTCATCTATTCTGTGTCACTATCCCTTCATAAGCACTAGGACACTCCTAAAGACATTAGCTTAATTGAGAGGTCCAATACTGTATTCTGAACCTGTGCCTTACAGATAGAATTCGTATTATCTAGGGTTTTTAGGATACTTACCAAATTTTATCAAATGTCTTTAAAAAACTAAATGAACTTTATTATTTTTATTTTTTAATTTTTTTTAATTTTTATTTTTTTACAGAGAGGGAGAGGGATAGAGTTAGAAACATTGATGAGAGAGAATCATCGATCAGCTGCCTCTTGCACACCCCCTACTGGGGATGTGCCCGCAACCAAGGTACATGCCCTTGACCAGTATCAAACCTGGGACCTTTCAGTCTGCAGGCCGACGCTCTCTCCACTGAGCCAAACCGGTTTTGGCACTAAATGTACTTTAAAAGCAGAAATAGAATGAACCATATTTTCTAATCACAATATAGCAAAACCAAAAATTAAGTGGAAAATGGTAATATTGTATAGCTCTTGGGTAAGAGGGAATATTAATGAATACAGTAATATCAATTTTTAAATTATCAATAACACTGTGATGAATAATCCTATATACCAACTTAACTGGGCTAAGAGAAGCCCAGAGAGCTGGTAAAATATTGCTGGGTGTGTCTGGGAGGGTGCTCCTGAAAGAGATTAATGTTTGATTGAGTAGAGTGAGTACAGAGATCTGCCCTCACCAATGTTGGGGGAGGGGTATCATCCAATCCACTGAGAACCAGAATAGAACAAAAAGACAGAGAAGGGTGAATTCCATCACTTCTTGTGCTGGGAGCTACATCTTTTGTTGCCTTCAGATATCAGAGCTCCTGGTTCTTTGGCTTTCAGATTTCATGATTTATATCCCCCTGCCCAGGTCTCAGGACGTTGGCTGAGTTACACCATCAGATCCCCTGGTTCTCAGGTCTTTAGCCTCTAGACTAGGGGTGTCGAACTCAATCAGAGAAGGGGCCAAAATCTAAAATCCAGCCTAAATCGTGGGCCGAATGGTTTACTGAACAGTCATAAACTGTCATTGTGATGGAAACGCAGCGGAGTGCAGTGATGACAGCGCGGTGCGGGCCACATTGCAAGGCCTGGCGGGACAGATTTGGCCCGCGGGCCTTGTGTTTGACACATGTGCTCTAGACTGAAGGACACCGTTACCTTTCCTTTTTCTTCAGCTTGCAGATGGTAGATTATGGGACTTCTCAATCTTCATAACAAGATAAGTCAATTCCTATAACAAACTTCTTCCTCTCTCTCTATGTTTTTATTGGCTTCTGTTTCTCTGGAGAATCCTGATTAATACAAACATTATATATAAAAACTATGGAATGTGACCAAAGCCATATTGATAGGAAAGTCCTTAGCCTTAAATGCTTTTATCATTAAACAACAAAAAATAAAACACAATATGCTGGATATTCATTGAAAGCTTACCACTATGTAGGGCCTGAACAAAATATATTTCATTTAATCTTCATAGTACTTATAAGGTGGGTACTGTTTTTCCTCTTCATACTGATTACAAGATAGGTGGGTACTGTATTTTTTGTACTGTATTTTGCCCTTACTTTTGTGAAGTAAAATTAGGGACACTCATACAATGTTCTATGATCTCTTTTTCCAATAACTATTTCATGTATTTCTTGATTCAGTGCCTCAAAATAATGAGTGTTCTCTATTCTGTAAAATCCAGTTAGGTGTGTTTATGATACAGATGAGGGGGAGGATATAGCCCACTTTATGACTACAACTAACCCTATTAGCTAAAATTGACTGTATTCAATACAGAGAGTAAAGTGATTCCAGCTTAGGGGCAGGAGTCAATTGTGGTGCCTGTTGCCACTGCTCATGGAAGCAGCTCTAAGTTTTGCAAACAATTAGTTAATGTGATTGAAGCAGAAAGAGCATATATATATTTCCACTTTATTAAAATATTGCATAGATACAGAGCAGTTGGGCACATCCATTCTAAGGCACTATTCTGGTTGGAATGCAATTCCACAAGAGAGAAAAGAGAAGCCATTACATTCAGTGTTTTTCATCTCTACATTCAGACTCCTCCCATGTTACATTGTATTGCTACTAGGATCTCAATTTTTAATCCCACATCTATAGCAGCGTCATACAGGGACTGGGGTGACAATAATTAAAGACACATCCTAGCTTTAGCACTTGATATGATTTGGCACTTAATACAAACTCTCTTGCATTGTTCTCCATTTGTTTCCCAACTCTTGTTTAATTAAAGATATAAACTCTTTATGAACCTGATCCATTAATTAATTTGTTTCCTAGTTTCCATTAAGCCTAGAACAGGACTAGTTAGGCACAAAGTAGATACCCCCAAAATACTTCAGTATGACTTCTAAGATGTTCTGTGGAATAGAAAAAAATATACTTTCCCTAATTCTAGTTTAAGGAAAGGATGACTGGTATCTTCATAAAGGGAAAATACTTGAATGTCCTATTTTTTGTACTTTATAACAAGGAACTAGGCTGAATATTTTCATGTATTAACAGCTTTAACTGATAAAGAATTCTTCCCTTGCTATAGGAGTTTGAGTCATTACTATGAGTATATGAGAACATTTATATAAGTAGCAATGAGGTTGAGAATCACTAAGCAACTTATAAAGTATCTGAGTGAGCCTTACCTCCTTAAAATGTGTGTATGTTTATGTGTGTATTACATAAAAACATGTGTGTAAAGAATTTTTCATAACACCCTTCAAATGACTGGAGATAACTAGGCTTGGGAGTAATAAGACTATATTGATAACTATAGAAATATATGTTAAAGGCATGTGTTCCAAGAGATATTTGCAGAATACTAGTTCTGTGGGTTATTGTTTGGGTGTACACGATAAAGGGTCCTAGGGTAAAAAAATTGAGCCAACAGAGTTGCTTTTTCTGCCTTTACTGAAGGACCTGTCAGAGAGTCTCATATGCTGATGTACACTATGAATCTAGAAAGGGGAAACAGCAGGGATTCCCAACCTTATTTGCAAAATATCTTACAGAACTAAGTGTTCTATGACACACACTTAGGGAGACGTTAAATTAAAGGATGAGTAATGTTTGAATACCAAAGGATAGTAAAAAGCAACGAACACTGCCTGGCTAGCGTAGCTCTGTGACTGAGCATAGACCTATGAATCAGGAGGTCATGGTTCAATTCCTGGTCAGGACACATGCCTGGGTTGCAGGCTCAATCCCCAATGTGGAGTGTGCAGGAGGCAGCCGATCAATGAGTCTCTCTCATCATTTATGTTTCTATCTTTCTCTCCCTTTCCCTTCCTCTCTGAAATCAATAAATATATATATTTTAAAAAGCAATGGACACTGGCTCCTCAGTCAATCTAATTTGAATCAGGTTTTAATTGTATGACCAACTGTCGAATGGATTCTTCCACCTAGAGTTTACTCATTCTCTGAACAAAATAAACCACTAAACTAACAGCTCTAAGCTGCATTTCTTCAAACAACCAAATAAGAAGATTAGCAATTTTGATAAATTCAGAAAGTTAAAATCTTAATTTCTTAAACATAAAAATTTTCTATGGAGATAACCCAGTTCTTATGAGGCAAATGAAATCCTCTTTATCCATATGTTCCTGACACATTTTTATTCTTTGAACATAATACACTGTCTCCTTTCTTGCCACTTGGAACACAAATAAAGCTTTAAACTAATATAACCACCTTTAATAATGACAGAAGAATAATTATGATGCTGCTATATATCAGATAGACATGGTTATCCATTATATTGACCCTACCCTATATGTTTTATGCTTTCATCTATGATACTGTTGGCTTGGGACACAAACATTTTCATTAAAAAGTAAGAGCTGTAAAGATAGAATACATCAAATCTAGGAAAGTTGTATGAGTTGCAAGAGTAGGTGGATACTCTAGAATTCACATGCCTTGGAAGATAGGTTTTTTGATAGTAAAAGAAAGAAAATCTGTTCTTATAAGCTCAAACAAAAAAGATTCTTCCAAGACAGACTGCTTCAAGTTAAGATATTTTTGAGTTAGTGCCAATTTCTGCATGACCTGTTTCCTTTAATAATTATTAAAGAAGTCCTCTAAAGTGAGTGACTTGGTGCATAATAAGGCCTGCTCTCTGTCTGAAACTTTTAGAACAATGACTACATTTGTATGGCTTCTCCCCTGTATGAATTCTTAAATGAATAACAAGGCTTGGTCTCTGTCTAAAGCTTTTCCCACAATAATTACATTTAAAAGGTCTCTCTTCTGTGTGAGTTCTCTGGTGCAAAGTAAGAGCTGTTAGTCTACTAAAACTTTTCCCACAATTGTGACATCTATGAGGTTTTTCACCCGAATGAGTTTTCAGATGTCTTTTAAGACTTGATCCATGGCAAAAGCTTTTCCCACACTCAAGGCATTTATAAGTCTCTTCTTCAGAATGGGTTCTCTGGTGCCCTATAAGGTGTGAGCGCCGAGTGAATCGCTTTTTACACACAGTACATTCATAGGGTCTCTCCCCTGTATGAAGTCGTTGGTGTCTATAAAGGTCTGAACTACGAAGGAATCTTTTTCCACATTCAGGGCATTTATGAGGTTCCTCTCCTGAATGAATTCTCTGGTGCCCTGTAAGTTGTGACTTCCGGGCAAAACATTTTCCACACTGAGAACATTTGTGAGGTTTGTCTCCTGGAATCTTTTTCTTATGGGTTCTAGGGTTGAGAGGTTCTTCCAAGTTAGAGCTCTCAGGTTTCTCTCCTATAGAGGGATTCTGATGATCTATAAGTTTTGTCAAATCTGTCTGTAAATCCTCTGGGGGTTTTTCCCATTGATTTTCTAACTGTACATAATCTTTTTGCAAAATGGGATCATGATTAGCATTATCCTCTAAGGAAACAAGAAATGGGTATATATTTTCCAGTTTTTTCTGCTTTGAAGTATCTTCTTCATTTTCTATCCCAATCTCAAAACCTAGGAGAAGAAAACAGAAACTGCAGATGTCACTGTGTCCCACTGAGAAAAGAACATGAAGAAAATGAAGAGTTATAGTAAACCATCAGTAGAGATACAGAAATTACTAAATAGAAGCCAAAACTCTTTACTCTGATTAAGGATGAATTTTTCTTTTCTTTCTTCTCTAGTATCAATGAACAATTACTTACCTATCTTGGATTCAAGTAATTGTTTAATTTCTTTGGAATCTTGTAGCTCTTTCACCCATGCATCTTCTCTATGCTCCAATGGAAAGCTCACATCAAGCTTTGGTAATGAATATCCTGGCCATTAGAAAGATGAAAAGCATAATTGTTTGTGTTATTAATGGTTTTTCCAGAGTTCAGGCTGATATCTTGGACATATAGCCACTTAATATCTACTTCTACCTTAATTACTATTATTTCACCGGAATCTTGTGAAAGAGTCTTTTAAAAGAAGAAAACAGAGAGAACATCCTTTTTGCTCAATTCAAAACTATTCTCCTCTAGTCTACGGAAGGAGAGGGCATTGATTCTATGCTGAAATCATGTCCTAAATTACTTCTGAATCAATTTGATATAGATTCGTTTAGGTTAGAGCCAAAATATGAAGTAAATCTTCATAAAGTTTTGGCATATTAAAACAAATGCTATTACAGAGTACCAAGTGAAGAGAGGTAAAAGTAGGAGTTAAAAAACTGTTTACTGAAATAATTTTAGTAGAGATTTTCAAATTAAAATGGAAATTGAACCCTAGCCAGTTTGGCTCAGTGATAGAGTGTCGGCCTGTGGACTGAAAGGTCCCGGGTTCGATTCCAGTCAAGGGCACACACCTTGGTTGCAGGCTCCTCTCTGGCCTGAGGCCCTAGTCAGGGCTTGTGTAGGAGGCAACAGATGATGTGTTTCTCTCACATCGATATTTATCTGTCTTTCCCTCTCCCATGCTCTTAAAATCAATGGACAAATATCCTAGAGTAAGGATTTTTTTTTTAAAGGAAATTGAGTGGTTTAACCACCAGCAAAAGCAGATTTTGTTTGTTTCAACTAAAGTCTAGAAATGGATTCTTTTGAAATTAACCCAAATGTCCATCAAATAGTGTTTCTCACTGTCAATCCAAGAACAAGAGATGTTTCTATTATTGTTGTTCCCCTTACATCCTACCACCCTTCTCCTCATTGAGAGCCCCTGTAGCTCAAATCTTCTTTTCTACACCCCTTCTTTGCCTTCTTCAGCTGTCAAAGAATATTGTGTGCAGTAACATGATGTGTAATAACATGTGGGTTAGAAACTGATGATTTGATATCTAAATGCAGAATGATCTTTACATATCAGCACTATTAAAATAACATTAGGAAGCTAGTTAGATGGAGATTTAAATTTTAGAACATTATATCAAAACAAGATTAAATGTTTAATAATTCATATTAAACAACTCAATCAAAAGACAGAGATTTAAAAATCCAACTATATGCTGTCTTTAGGAGACACATTTTATTATTATTTCTTAATATATTTTATTGATTTTTTTACAGAGAGGAAGAAAGAGGGATAGAGAGTTAGAAACATCGATGAGAGAGAATCATCGATCAGCTGCCTCTTGCACACCCCCTATCAGGGATGTGCCCACAACCAAGGTACATGCCCTTGACCGGAATCGAACCTGGGACCTTTCAGTCCGCAAGCCGATGCTCTATGCACTGAGCCAAACCGATTTCGGCAGGAGACACACTTCATATTCAAAGATACAAATAGAATGAAAGTAAAAGACGGACCAGCAATTCCTCTTCTGGGTACTTATCTGAAGATTATGAAAACACTTATTTGGAAATATATAGCCACCCCTTACATTCAGTACAGCATTATTTACAATAGCCAAGATATGGAAAAAAATTTAAGTGTCCATTGACAGATGAGTGGATAAAGAAGTGTGTGTGTGTGTGTGTGTGTGTGTGTGTGTGTATTTCCATTTCATATATACCAACAGCTTTACTTTTTGCTGACAGAGAGTATATTCCAAACTTTAATATAAAATCATTTGACTTATTTCCATTAGTTTGAAATTTATTCTTCCACTTTGCCAGCTGTTCTTTCCACTCAGCCTAAAATTGGATGTGCTTCATGTCATAAATCCATTGTTTTCACTTTTATTAAAAAAGCAGTAAAAGTAGAATTAATGTTTAAATTATGGATTAGGAGATACTGCTGATCCTCACAGCCAATTGGCTTGGAGATCAACGCTTCCCAGTGATATCAACAATAAGCAAGGCTTAACAACAAGACTGCACACACAGCCCACAAAGGGCTACACCAAGACTGTCCACTGCAGGTAACTGGGAAGGCTGTGCTACTGGGCTCTACCAGAACACCTAGCACACAAAGCTATTCTATCAAATCAGGGAAACAACTAAAATGCAGACAAGAAGAAGAACACAAAGGAAGGAGATGGAGGAAAAGAAAAGATTGGACATTGAGTTCAAAACTACAGTTATAAGGTTATTCAACAATATCCTAAAAAAGGCCGATAAAATAAATGAGACCTATGAGGATATGAAAAGGGAGCAACTAGAAATAATAAGGGATCAACAAGAAATGAAGAAAACGTTGTCTGAAATAAAAAATATTATACAAAGTCCTAAAAACAGACTGGAAGATCACAAGAATCAAGACAAAGATTTAGAACACAAAGAGCCAGAGGACACTCCTCTGCAGAAGGGAGAAGATAAGAGAATCCAGAAAGTTGAAGATAGTGTAAGAAACCTCTGGGTTTCAAGCGAACCAACATCAGAATTATGGGGATTCCAGAAGAGAGAGAGCAAGATACCGAAAGAGTACTAGAAGAAATAGTGACAGAAAACTTCCCCCACCTGGGGAAAGAAATAGACTTACAAGTCCAGGAAGCCCGCAGAATCCCAAACAAAAGGAATCCAAGGAGGACCACACCAAGACATATCATAATTAAAATTCCAAGAGCAAAAGACAAAGAGAGAATATTAAAAGCAGCAAGAGAAAAGCAGGTAGTGACCTACAAAAGAGCACCCATAAGATTGTCAGCTGATTTCTCAACAGAAACCATGCAGGCCAGACGGGAATGGCAAGAAATATTCAAGGTGATGAATAACAAGAACCTACAGCCAAAAATAATCTACCCAGCAAAGCTATCACTCAGAATCAAAGGACAGATAAAGAGCTTCACAAATAAAAAAAAGCTAAAAGAGTTCATCACCACCAAACCAGAATTATATGAATTGCTGAAGGAGGTTATTTAGGAAGAGGAAGAAGATAAAGATAAAAATTATGATCAACAAATACGTAGCTATCAACAAGTAAATCTAAAAACCAAGGGAATTTAAAAATCTGATGAACAATGTTAACTGGTGAATATAATAGAATCAGAGGTATGGAAGGGGAGTGGACTGACGATTCTCAGGGAAAAGGGGAGTGGGGGTGCGGGAAGAGACTGAACAAAAACTGTGCACCTATGGATGAGGACAATGGGGGATGAGGAAAGGACAGAAGGTGGGGTGGGAACCTGGTGAAGGGGATCAATTGAGGGGGGGAAGAGGATCACATTTATAATAATCTGAACAATAAAGATTTATTTAAAAAAAATAAATAAATGAAAAAAATAAATAAATTATGGATTAGTAAGTACATCATTTTGAAAAGCATAATATATCACTTTAAGAGTGATGAGAAAGAGGTAGTTTCTTCTACTCTTTATTGGTATATTTTACTTTTTATTTTTTTTTAATTTTTTTATTTATTTCAGAGAGGAAGGGAGAGGAAGAGAGAGATAGAAGCATCAATGATGAGAGGGAATCATTGATTGGCTGCCTCCTGCACATTGGATTGGCTGCCTCCTGCACATTGGACTGAGCCTGCCAGGCATGTGCCCTTGACCAGAATTGAACCTAGGATCCTTGGGTCCGCAGGCCGATGCTCTCTCTCTTCACTGAGCCAAACCAGCTAGGGCAATATTTTACTTTTAAAATTCATTCTATCTTTCCCATGATAAATATACTAGATTTTCCTGTGCTTTGGAAAGTATTAAAATCAAGAGCAGTAGTATTTCTCAGCATTATATGTGATCTTCCTACCTGGCACTGTTGCTAAGCGAATTAACATGGGGAATGGAAATGCATATGCAGAAAGATTTATAATTAGATATACAATTACTAGCTAATATTTGAAGGTATAATGGCTAAAAGTTCCCAGATTTGAAGAAAAGACATGAATATAAACATTTAATTAGTTCAACAGACTCCAAGTAAGATGAACTTAGAGACTCACACCAAGGTATGTTATAATCAAACTCTGAAAAGCCAAAGACAGGGAGAATCTTGAAAGCACCAGAGAGAAGAAACTCATTACATACAATGGAGGCTTAATAAGAAAATATGCAGATTTCTCATCAGAAACTTTGGAGGTCAGAAAGCAGTGGGCTGAAATATTCAAAGTACTAAAATAAATTAACTGTCAACCAAGAATCGTATCCTATATCTAGCATAACTGTCCTTCAATAGTGAAGGAGAAATTAAGGCATTCCCACATAAACAAAAGCTGAGGATGTTCATTACCTCTAGACCTGATGTGAAAAAATGCTCAAGGGAGTCTTGCAGGATGAAATAAAAAGGACACTAGACAGTAACTTGAAGCCACATGAAGAAATGAATATCTCAATTAAGGTAAATAGGTAGACAATTATAAAATCTATTATTATTGTAACAATTATTTATAATTCTACTTTTTGTTTTCTACATAAATTAAATGACTAATATATTTTTAAAAACAAAATTATCTAAGTGTAGTATTATGGTAACTTATTTGTAATTCACATTTTATATTCTATATAATTTAAGAGAAGAATGCATTTAAAATAGTTAATTTGTTTTGGGGCACATATTCTATAAAAATTTAGTTTTGTGACAACTGAGTAAGGATGGAGCTGTAAAAAAGTGGAGTTTGGGGATGTTATTGTAACTAAGATGTTATGAATTCAAATTAGAACATAACTTTAGGATGTTAAGTGTAATCTCCATAGAAACCACTTTGATTACAGATTAAAAGAAAACAGGCATACAATAAATGCAAAAATAAATGATAAAGGAATTTAAGCATTTGATATAAAACAACCAACTAAATCCAAAAGATATGTAGAAAATAAGGAACAAAAAAGCTATAAGACATATAGAAAACAAATAGCAAAATGATAGAACTTCCTCCCCATTGGTAATATACAGGGTGCCCCAAAAAATGTACACACACTTTTACAACTGACAGCTCAATTTAAAAAATAAAATTTATTTTAATTAACACTGCCTTTATAATTATTCAAAGAGTGTATATACATTTTGGGGGATACCCTATATATCTAGGATATAGACTGAGTGGCCAGATTATTATGATCTCTGAATGCATAATAATCTGGCCACTCAGTGTAGATCATATGTTAGAGCACAAATTACTCTCAATTGATTTCAAAAGATAGATATACCACAATAGGATGAAGTTAAAAAACAATAACAGAAAGAAAATGGGGAAATTGACAAATATGTGAAAAATAAATAACACAGTTTTAAACTACCCATGGATCAAAGAAGGAATCACAAGGGAAATTAGAAAATACTTAGAGATAAATGAAAATGAAAACTCAATATATCCAAACTTAAGGGGCACAATGAACACAGTGCTAAGGGAGAAATTTATAGCTATACAGGATGGAGCAAAAACAGGTTTATAGTTCCTATGGGAAATAATTAAAAAATTAATAAATAATAATAGAAGAATAAATTGTTTCATGAACTAACAACTATAAACCTACTTTTGCCCCACCCTGTATATAAATATTTAGATTAATAAACAAGAAAGACCCCAAAACAACATAATTTCACAATTTATGGAATGAAGAAAAGAAAGAAAAGACACAAAAAACTAAACCCAAAGTTGGCAGAAAGAAGGAAACATTAATGACTGAGTAGAGATAAATAAAATAGAGACTAGAAAAAAATCAATGAAACCAAAAGCTGTTTAAAAAAAACAAAAATCAACAAAGTTGACAAACCTGTAGCTAAATGGACTAAGAAAAAAGAGATAAGGCTCAAATCACTAAAATAAATATGAAAGTAGGGGCATTACCAACGATTTTATATAACTAAAAAGAATTATAAGAGAGTACTATGAAAAATAGTATGTCAGCAAGTTTGTTAACCAAATGAAATGGACAATTATAAACACAAAACCTACCAAGACTAAATCATAAAGAAGCAAAAATCTCAATAGACCTAGAATTAGCAAGGAGATTTTTAATCTGTAATAAAAAAAATTTCCTGGAAATTATGAAGACAATTCAATTTATAACAGCATCAAAAAGAATAAAACACTTAGGAACTAATTTGAACAAGTAGATGAAAAATGTACAATGAAAATTACAAAACATTGGTAAAAGAAATTAAAGAATGCATACATGGAAATACATTCTATGTTCATGGATTAGAAGATTTAATATTGTTAAGATGTTAACATTATCCAAAATGGTCTATAGGGTCACTGTAATCTATCAAAATCCAAATGACATATTCTACAGAAAAAGAAAAACCCCTTTTAAAATTCATATGGAGCCTCCAGAAACCTCAAATAGACAAAACAATATTGAAAAGAAAGAACAAAGTTAGAGGACTCACATTTCCTGATTTAAAAAATTTACTATAAAGTTACAGTAATCTAAACAGTTTGGTACTGACATAAAGACAGACATACAGATAAATGTATTAGAATAGAGTGCCCAGAGGGAGACCATCAAATATATGGTCAAATGACTTTTAACGAAGATACCAAGATCATCAAATGGAGAAAAGACAATCTTTCCAAGAAATGATGCTGGAAAAACTGAATACGCACACACACACAAAAATAAATAAATAAAGTTGTACCTTTACCTAACACCATATGCAAAAATTAGCTCACTATGGATCAAAGACCTAAAAGTAAGACCTTAGAAGAAATAGGGCAAAAGTTAAACGGCATTTCATTTGGCAATGTTTACTTGGATATAACAAGAAAAGCGCAGGCAATAAAAGAAAAAGTAGACACAGTACTTCATGAAAAAATTAAACATTTGTTCATCTGAAGACAGTGTCAACAGAGTAAAAAAGCCCACAGAATGCAAAAAGTATTTACAAATCATATCCGATCTAATAAAAGAGTGATATGCAAATTGACTATACCTCCACTACACCCAGAAGTCACGCCCACCAGCCAATCAGGAGCAGTTATGCAAATTAACCCAACCAAAATGGCTGTGGCCACAGAGCAAGCAGGGTGCTTGGGTTTCCCAAGCCAAACTTCCTGCACACCCTGGCCAGTCCAGGCCTCTGGTCAAGGCTACAAAGTTTTAATTATAGAAGATAAATAAATCCCATCAAAAATGGCTGAGGCCACGGAGTGAACAGGAGGCTTGGGTTTCCCCGGCGATGGAGGAAGCCAAGTTCCTGGCCTGCCCTGGCTTCTGCTGAAGACTACAAAGTTTCAATTATAGAAATTAAATCCCAGATACCAGGGCCTCCGCTTGGGTTGCAGGGGGGCTGTTCTGCAAACCACCACAGGCCCCTCGCCCAGGCCACCCCATGCCCCAAGGGAACTCCCACCCTGATCCAGGACACCCTTCAGAGCAAACCAGATGGCCCCCACCCATGCACCAGGCCTCTATCCTATCTAATAAAAGAGTAATATGCAAATTGACCATCACTCCAACACATAAGATGGCTGACCCCATGTGGTCAAAGAAGACTGCCCCCATGTGGACACAAGATGGCCGATACAAGATGGTCAGCAGGGGAGGGCAGTTGGGAGGGACCAGGCCTATAGAGAAGGGTAGTTGGGGGGGACCCAGGCACGCAGGGAAGTGTAGTTAGAGGTGACCACTCCTACGGGGGAGGGCAGTTAGGGGTGACCAGGCCTGCAGGGGAGGGCAGTTAGGGGCAATCAGGCTGGCAGGGGAGCAATTAGGCATCAATTAGGCTGGCAGGGGAATGGTTAGGGGGTGATCAGGCTGGCAGGCAGAAGTGGTGAGGGGCAATCAGGAAGGCAGGCAGGCAAGCAGTTGGGAGCCAGCAGACCTGGATTTTGAGAGGGATGTCCGACTGCCCATTTAGGCCTGATCCCAGTAGACATTGGACATCCCTCAAGGGGTCCCAGATTAGAGAGTGTGCAGGCTGGGCTGAGGGGCACACACACCCGTGCACAAATTTCGTGCTCTGGGCCTCTAGTATTTGATAAGGAATTAATACCCATAATAAGAGAACTTTAAAATTCAACAAAGAAAACCAAACAACCCAATTAAAAAATGTGCAAAGGACTGAATAGACATTCTTAAGTAAAAAACAAAACAAACAAACAAAAAAAAACCACTCAAAAAACTCACAGACACAGACAACAGTATGGTGATTACCAGAAGGAAAGGGGGATGGGGAGAGTAGAAGAGGGTAAAGTCCAGATAAATGGTAATGGAAGGAGACTTGACTTTGGGTTGTGCACACAATATAATGTAAAGATGATGTCTTTTAGAATTGTATACTTGAAACCTATATAATTACATTAACCAATGTCACACCAATAAATTCAATAAAAATGTAAAACAACAAAAACTAAAAAAAAAAAAGATATATTCATGACCAAAAATCACATGAAAAGGTGTTCAATGTCATTAATCATTTAGAAAATGCAAGTCAAAACTACAATTAGCCCTGGCCAGGTGGCTCAGTTGGTTGAAGCATTGTCCCACACACTAAAAGTTTACGGGTTCAATTCCCAGATAGGGCACATACCTAGGTTGTGAGGTAGATACCCGCTCAGGGCATGTAAGAAAGGCAACTGATTGATATTTCTCACATAGATGTTTCTCTCTTTCTCCCTTTCTCTCTCTCTAAAAGTCAATAAAAATACATATCCTCGGGTGAGGATTAAAAAAAAAAAAAAAACTACATTAAGATACCACCTAATACCCATTAGGAATGCTATTATTAAAAAAAAAAACCAACAATCAGAAAATAACAAGTGTTAGCAAGGATGTGGAAAAATTGGAAAGCTTGTGCAGTTAGTGGGAATGTAAAATGGTACATTTACATCCACTGTGGAAAACAGTATGATGGTTCCTCAAAAGTTTAAAAATAGAATAATCATATGATCAAGCAATTCTACTTCTGGTTATATACCCAAAAGAAGTAAAGGCAGGGTCTCAAAGAGATTCACACCCTACTCAGGGAAGCATTACTCATGACAGCTAAAACACAGAAGCAACCTAATACACATTTATGAAAAATGGATATATTAAATATAATATATATGCACAATGGAATATTATCCAACTTTCAAAAGAATAGAAATTCTGACATATACTACAACATGAATGAACCCTGAGGACATTACACTAAGTGAATGAAACAGTCTCTAAAAGACAAACACTAGCCGAAACCGGTTTGGCTCAGTGGTACAGCGTCGGTCTGCGGACTGAAAGGTCCCAGGTTCAATTCCGGTCAGGGGCATGTACGTTGGTTGCAGGCACATCCCCGGTAGGGGGGGTGCAAGAGGCAGCTGGTCGATGTTTCTCTTTCATCAACGTTTCTAGCTCTCTATCTCTCTCCCTTCCTCTCCGTAAAAAATCAATAAAATATATTAAAAAAAATAAAGACAAACACTATATGATTCCATTTATATGAGGTACATAGAGTAGTCTAATTCATAGAGACAAACATTTAAATGGTCATTCAGGGGTTGGGGGAGGTGGAAATGAGCAGTTATTGTGTAAATGGGTACAAAGTTTCAGTTTTACAGATGAAAATAGTTGTAGACATAGGTAGTGGTGATGGTTTTGCAACATTATAAGTATATTCATTACCACTGAAGTGTACATGCAAAAATGGTTAAGAAGTCAATATATTATTATGTTTATTGCACTAAAAAAAGTGAAAAATAAACTTCTTGAATCCCAGTTAATCTAACATGTTTTGTGGCTAGCTATTCTCAGAGAGACGTTTCCACACTTACTCTTTATCCATTTCCATCCCTTACTCTGTGTTTCTAACCAAGCCAAACCCTGGATAGCTCCCGAGTTCTCAAAAAGAAATCAAGGAAAGGAAACAAAATCTTTGGTTTACCAGGGTCCAGAAAGGACTGGCCTTCCCCAGCAGCACCGTAGCTCAGCTCCTGTGGGATCCACGCATCTACGATCGGGGGCTCGGGGACAGGTCCCAGTGCTTGGAGTGGGGGTACGTCCACGTGGATGTTTGGTGATATGTCTGCTATTCCAACTGCTTCGAGGTCTTCCAAGAGTAGTTCCTGCCTATCAATCTGGGGAAAATGCCAGAACCCATCACTCTAATATCTAGACCATCAGTGCCCAGGAGCAATATAATGCAAGCCAACAAAGTCATTTTAAATTTTCCAGTGGTCATATGAAAAAAAAAGAAAAAATAATAATATGCATTAACAAAATATACATATATAAAATAACACAATTTCATAATGTAATCAGTATGAAGAATTATTAATAATATATTTCACCTACTTTATTTTTCACCTTAAGTCTTCTGAATGTGGTGTGCATTTTATACTTACAGCATATCCCAATTTGGACTAGCCAAATTTCTAGTGCTCAAGAACCACCTTTGGCTGGTGCCTATCATACTGGCAATGCAGGATTAGACTGCATGAAGACAAAATTTCATGTGGTAAGCCAAACAAGGAGACACAGAAAGGAAGGGAAACTATAAACTATTCTATCCTAGGGTCAGGAAACTTTGGAAGAATCCTGTTCATGAAGGCTAACTACAGAATCCCATCAACACACAAGACTCCAGTGTCACTAATGCCTAACTAGAAGCACCACCTCCCTTCTCCAAAGATGCTGTCCTGTGCTCAGCTATAGCAAGCCCCAAAAAGGTTTTATTAGGTGGTTCTGAAAGAGGGTAGGGCCACCATCCCCAGGAGTTATTTTAGCTATTGTAGTAGGTGGTGGCTATCAGAATTTAGTGGGCAGAGTTGGTAGTATATAGATAATGTCAGGTAGCCCAGTTAAGAGTGTTGTCCCAATACACCAAGGTTACAGGTTTGATGCCTGGTCAAGGCACATACAAGAATCAACCCAATAGCCCTAGCTGGTTTGGCTCAGTATGTAGAGCACTGGCCTGTGGAATGAAGGGTCCTGAGTTTGATTCCAGTCAAGGGCACATGCCCAGGTTACAAGCTCGATCCCCAGTAGGGGGGCATATAGAAGGCAGCCAATCCATGGTTCTCTCTCATCAATGATGTTAGTTGGCAGAGATGGGAGTGTAATATAATGCACGCAGTGCTGAATTGTTCCAGGTCCTTACCAACTTTGGATTGCCCCCCTCAAATATTCATATAGGTAAATGGAATCTGTCAAGAACCTCACCTTATTGGTCATATAATCACACAATATTTTTGTAAATTTTAGCTTGACTTAACTTTTCTAGGAAAGCAATAATTTGAAAATCAAAGAAGTACTATACTAATTGTTCAGATTAAACAAAGTTGTTTGTCACTTTGGAAAATCACATGACCAGCAGCAACACCATTTATAATGTGTGTTATATTGGTCTGAATTTCTGCTTGTTGCCTTCACAGCAAGTCTGTGCAGTAAGGCAAGCATCTGACAACTTCACGAGGTCTTCTGGTGTGCTCAAGCCCAGACATGTGAATGCTGACATGCCCATTAGTTCATAGGACACTATCTTCCTTTTCTTTTATATTACTTCTAAACCCTACTTGGCTTATGGTTGGCAGAACTTTTTGGAAAGAACCAGATAGTAAATATTTTAGGCTTTCTGGGTTGTGTTGGTCTGTTGCCTATTCTTTAAAAAAAAAAACACACAATACTTTAAAAAGGTAATAACTGTGATTAGCTCATGGGCTGTATAAAAACAGACCTTGGGCTGTTTTTGGCTCACAAGCCACAGAGCACTTATTATATGATGGTTTTGATTTTGTGTATATAAGTAGATTATACTATCTATGGGACAGTAAAAGGGACACAACCAAATATTTAAAGAGTTTGGTTTGGTAATTGAGAATCACGGAGCCATTTGCTGATTCCAACAAAAGGAAAATATATAAATCACTGCAATGAGGTCCTGGGACAAAAGACAAAATGGCTGATCTAGTACCAGATGTGTCTGCTACTTCTTTTAGAATAGTTACCCAGATCCCAAACTCTTTTCTTACCTGTGGCTCTGGTATCTCAAGTTCTCTCTGTAAGTCTTCTATCAGCGATACAACTCTTTCTCTATTATCTGGGCAATGTTCCCTCACCCAGGTCTCTATCTCTGTGGGCAAAATTGTTAGAAATTGCTCCAACACTAGGAGCTCCAGGATTTGCTCCTTGGAACGCAGCTTTGGCTTCAGCCATTGACAGCAAAGCTCCCAAAGTTTGTTGAAAGCTTCATGAGGCCCGGCTGCTTCTTTGTACTGGAACTGCCTAAAGCGCTGACGGAAGACTTCAGAGTCAGTATCATATTCTTGAAACACCGAGCCCTGATTCAAGGAGGCCTGGATTGCACAACCCAGGGCAACAGCCATTGCCCCTTTCCCGAAGTGTCCAATTTATCTGGGCCTAAAGTCTCAGACTCCAATTTGTTTCTTTGTATATTTCTTGGGTGGAGGATCTAAAGCTGAGGAAAGGTCAAATGAGAAAGGAGAAAGAGCAGTGGTTAACAGGGCATTCTCCATCTCCCTTAATTGCTTGCTTTTCAGCAAAGCTCTAAAGTAGCAGGTGGCAATATTTTCAGTGATTCTGAGAAATCTGATGAAAGCAATGGACTCACTTCCTAGAAAAAGACACAGAGCACTTCAAATTCTGCATCCAGTTTCAAAAAGTTCACTAAAACTTCAAGACCATCCATGTACCCTCAAGAATTGTTCTGTCCAATATGGTGGACAATAGTCCCATGTGGCAGTTTAAGCTTAAAGTATTTAAATATAAAAATCAATTTCCTATTTATACTATTCACATTTCAAATGCTCAGTAGACACTGTTGCAGGAAGTTCTACTGTACAGCTCTTTTCTAGAATTCCTGGACCCAGGGCTAAGAATATCTTCCCTTAAATGAACCCATATACCGTACATCTGGTGGCCACTATCTTCACTCTTAGTCTAGTAACAATTTTTTTGTGTTTCTGAATATAGATAAGCCAAAGAAAAAATACCAGGGAGCAGTACTTACAATAGAGGTGAGCAAACCTGAAAGTTAACCTAGCTTTGAGTAACCCTCAGTCATCTTAGGGAGAGCCATGCCTTGCAAAGGCAGCAACTCATCAATGCCTCATTCTCCTCCACTTCAGGTATGTGTACTTCAGCCAACATCACCATGAACCTCATCATGCAATGCATTCCAAGTGGCTTTCTCGTGAGAAAATTACACTGCACAGGGCAGGCCATCAAGAATTTGGTCTGCATTAATAATGAAGGACAGTTATCATCATGTTCAGCATGCTAAGTGCCAGGTGCTGTTCTAAGCCATTTAGCCCTCACCCAATATTAGGAGGTGGGCACTGGTATTATGCCCTGAATACAGATGAGGGCACTGAGGCTTGAGGCTTCAGAGGACTGAATAGCATGTCCCAGGAACCATAGCAAATGTCAGAGAAATGGTGATGAGGTTAGAAACGATCGACTCCTGCAATGCTCATGTCTACAAACATCCAAATGTCCTTAGTGCAAACTCCAAGGTTACATAGGTGGTAACATACATGTCTGCAAAGGTATGAAGACTGGTACCTGCCCGTGTGCTATGGGTCCTCTCTGAATCTACCCACACAGCTCACATACAGGTCTCCTTTCCTGGACTGGATCAAGGGGAAAACAAAACAAACCAACAAACAAAACCCTGAATCTCTTCCTGTCTGGTCATTCAAAAACTTCACTCTGGCTGAAACCGGTTTGGCTCAGTGGATAGAGCATCCGCCTGCGGACTGAAAGGTCCCAGGTTCGATTCTGGTCAAGGGCATGTACCTTGGTTGCGGGCACATCCCCAGTGGGGGGTGTGCAAGAGGCAGCTGATCGATGATTCTCTCTCATTGATGTTTCTAACTCTCTATCCCTCTCTCTTCCACTCTGTAAAAAAATCAATAAAATATATATTTAAAAAACAAAAACAAAAAACCAAAAAACTTCACTCTGTTCCCATTTCATCCCGGGGCTAGTTTCTTAAATGACACCCTGTGCCTCTTTGTAAAATCCTCTTCATAAAATTGTCTTTGACCGATCCAATTGGATAGAAAGGGAACCGCAATATGCCCGGCCAAGAGACAGCTCTGCTCGCGAGAACTCGTTGCTAGAAAGCTTCTAAAGCTTCTATTCCCCCGAGTAGGTACTTAAGGGTCGCTGGAGGGCATCCAGGAACCCTGACGGCTAAATCTGTGGACCCACCTTTCGTGTACTCCAGCCTCACAGCTGGGCAGCTCTTCCCTTACTGATCCAAACCTTACCCCACGTCTCCCACGGAATGGACCCTCCGGGTTTCCTCCCATCGGCCCTTCCGGATGAAAACTTCACTTCCCCTCGGGGCTGATGGCTTCTCTCCAAACCCTCCGGAATGAGCCCGCGCTCACCGGGCCGTGGATAGAGAGATGGGCGGAAAGAGGCACTGGGCGTTGTGAAAAGAGGGCACCAGGGGAAAGGATAGGGGGACACGTCCCTAAATGCCTAAAAGCCGGTTTAAAATCGAATGCTGGTGGCCAAGGGCGCGGCCCCAGCGCTCTTCCAGGCGTAGATGTGTCGCTTCCTGGAGGGGCGACGCCAGCCCCAGAGGACCCCCGGGAAGGCCCAGCCGGGTCTCAAGGAGCGGCAGCGGGGACCCAGGCGGGACAGGGGCCCGCCACCAGGTCAGGCCTGGAGGCTGCAAATTTTTGGAGCCCATAAGGGAAGGGAGCCCCACTCCCCGCGCCCCAGGGACGGCCACGCCCTCCGGACGCACCGGGACTCACCGCCTGGGCGCCCACGGCTCTCCCAGCTCGCTTGGTGCAGTATCCAGTGCGCAGGCGTGGGGCCACGCGGCGGACTGCAACTCCCAGCAGGCCGCAGGCCACCCTTCCCTGCGGGTGGGGGATGTGGATGGAAGATTGCTGACGTTCGAGGGGCTGGAGCTTTTCTTTGGAAAGGATTCCATTTCCGGTCTTCGAGGCCTCTAAGTCCCAGGGGGTTGGGTGGGGCCTGTCATTTTCTTGATCCTAGCCAGGGCTTCTCTCCCTGCAGCTCCAGAATACTAGGAGCGGTTGGGAATGGAAACCAAAATAAATTTTAGACTGTAATAAAGAACAAAATGCTTTTATTTGCCCCCAAGGAGCTGCAGCTCAGGAGACACAGATTTAGGTAGCAACTTCTATTTTCCTCCACTGAGACAAAGGGGAGGCTGTCTTTTATAGTGAAAGTTCTTGCTCAGATTCTCAATTATGTCTGCTTTATGTAACTGAAGTATCCAAATATGAAGTTCTGAATGGACAGGGCAGTTCTCAGTCAAAGGGAGCAAAGAGAAAACCAGTGTTTCCCTGTAGTGGTTGACTGAGATGTCACAAACCAGGCACTGTGCTGGAAGCTCAGAGTTCAGTCTGAATTCCCCTGAGGAAACCCCTGCCAGCAAATAGCTGGCAAACTCTTATTATTTATTAAATTTGGGCCCTGTGTTGACCATGGGGAGTTCATCTCAGCAGATAAAGTCCTTCTTGAAGTCCACATTGCCCTCCTGAAAATCTATTATGATGTGCCCAGTAATTCTCAAACCTCTATATGTAGGATGAATTTCTAGGCACAGTTTGTTTTAAAAATTATATTTCTGCCGAGACCGGTTTGGCTCAGTGGATAGAGCGTGGGTCTGCGGACTGAAAGGTCCCAGGTTCGATTCTGGTCTAAGGCATATATATACATTAGTTGCCGGTACGTCCCCGGTGAGGGGTGTGCAGGAGGCAGCTGGTCGATGATTCTCTCTCATCGATGTTTCTAGCTATCTATCTCTTTCCCTTCCTCTCTGTGAAAAATCAATAAAATATATTAAAAAATAAAAATAAAAAATTATATTTCTGGGACCCATCACAACACTCTGAGGCACTGGATCTTGCCATAGCTCTAGAATTCACAGTACTGGGTGACACTCCAACCAACCGAGGCACACCAGCCAGAGCTAGAATTTCCATTTTAATAAGCTTTCTTTGTGACTCTATTCTTTGATTCACAGCTCATAATGGCCTTGATCTAACTTTGTATTTTCTTCTCTTAAAGACCAGAGCGTCCACCTATCTAACCCTTCTATTTCTCTCACCTTTCAGCTACCATCAGAGGCATCTATGGTTTTGATGTTTGTCCGATGCCCCACCTCTATTGTTTTTCAATTGGTCCTTGATGGTCCCACTCATGGAGTCAGATTTTCCCTTCCGGGTGGTCAGTGGTAAGTTGTAGGGCAGTCAGATGCTATGTTGTCATTTGGTAAAGTTGTCATCACTTTGGCTTGGAGCCAGTACTATTTGTTTTTTGGACATCAGACTTTAGTGCTGATGTGAGAGCAGTATCCAGTCCTGCATGGGTTTAAGACAGAGAGTAGAGATCTATCTGCCATTGTGCCTTTTCATGGACCCTGATGGAAACAATATAAGCAGGTGGGTGCATCACATCTCCAAACCCTCAGAAACCAAAGTATTGGAAACAGCTCTGCCAGGGATAGAGTTGGGTTTATGGGCTGGGACACAAAGCCTCTGCAACACTGACTCCTGCACATGCTGTTTTTTATTGCAAGAGGTGCTAAGGAAAATTTTGCCTGCAGTTGAGGTTGATTTCAAGGCCAAAATAATCCATGAGTCTGACAATGGCCTGACTTGGGCTCCCAGGAGCAAAAAGGGCTCCTGATTGTAAAACTGAAGATATTCCTGCACATGGAGCCAGGAGCTGTCCCTGCTGACCAAAGGGCCAGCATGAAGGCCTTCTGTCTGCACTTCTGTGGGTTCTGCCGTTGGCCCCTGGAGAAACCCTTAGGTGGCTCCTGGAGCTTTGCCATGGTTTGGTGGCTTTGGACCGAGATGCACACCATGAAGCAGATCTTAGAGCTACTGATGCAGGAGCAGTTTCTGACCTTCCTGTCCCAGGAGAGCCATAGCAGGTTGAGAGCTGCAAAGGAGTTGTGACTCTTAGAGTATGTGCACGGAGAGCTTGTGAGACTGAGGGAATAGATGAGGGAAAGAGACTTCACCTGTGGTTGGTTGGTCCCAAAGCCTGTGACATCAAAGACTCTTACTTCCCCACTCAGATTGTATTGATTGACCTAAATAGACCTTACATGGCCAAGTGACATTTTGTAGTTTAGTCTGGAACTTTCATTCTCCAGACTGCCCACCAAGCACACAGAGTGAATAGTGAAGGGTGCCTGTTTCCACAGGGAGGCAGAGTTGCTGCTACAAATAACAGTTAGTGTTAGCGCTGGAGTTAGATCAAAGGGGTTCAAATCCTGTCTCTGCTGGCTGCCCACTAGCTATGTGATTTTTGGCAAGTTACTATTCCTCCTTAGGCCTCAATTTTCCCTTTGGTAAAATGCTTCCAGGATTATTCTGAGGATTAGAGGGAGAGTAGCCTGAATATTTTGATCACACTGCTGGCAGGTAGTGTTTAAAACTGTTAGCTGCTGTTATATTAAGGTCAGCAGTCTGGTCTCATCTGCAGAGCTGGGTCTTAATGGCGGACATGGAAAAACAGTTTGGTACTAAGGCTTTGAGGTCAGTGCCCCCAGATCTCCCCAATTCTGATTTATCCTACAAAACTGTTTACTATTTGCCAGGAGCAATGTCAGAGTAGTCCTTTAGCACTCCAGCCATGTATTCGTTATAAGACTTAAATCATTGTGGGTTTTTTTTTTTTCTTTTCTTTTTTTTTCTTTTCTTTTCTTCTGTGAAGCAGACTTTTTTTCTTTGAATAGGTTACCACTTTCTTTGATCCGGATTCCTGCATGGAAGAAATACTCTGTCTCTTCAGATTCAATTTTCTCCTCCATTGAATCCACAATGACACTCCTCCACAGTTTCTGAAACTCTTCATCCACAGAAAATTGACAGCTTTTATCACTGAAAAAAAGAATTTTCTTCTTATCAGGATGACTTACAGATAATATTTGGTCCCCTAAAGCCTTGACAGCTTTCTGGGAATTTGGCAATCTTTCCTCTACATCTTCTAGAAGAATTCCTCCTAAGCCTCACTGGTCATGCTTATCTGAGAGCCTAAGCAGAGCCTTCTTATCTTTTAAATTGTACTTGGACTTGAAGGCATACTTCCCATCTATTACTTCAACTTTGGGATTATTGACTAATGCCTCAGACATTATCCATTGCTTCTGCTTGAGTTGAATATCTAAATGTTGTGTTTCATCCAAAATTTCTTCTAAAGTTAGAGGATGTGTATCTTCTCACTGATGACATATCAGTCTCTATGTGGTCTCCAACTTTTGGTCCTCTGGTATCAGGGTTCTCTCCTGCGAGTTTTATGTTGATTATTCAGAAAGCTTTTCTGTATTTAGTTGTAATTCCAGTTTGTTCCTGGGAGCATGAACATGCAGCATCCACTTACTCTGCCATAATATTTAATCTCCCTAGTCTCCCCTTTCATTCAAGGGGTTCTAAGTCTGTAAACTGGCTCAAGTCTTGCAAGTTATTGGGGGCCATCTATCTCTGTTTTGGTGATTTAAATTAATCTTCAGTGGACTTGACCTAGGATTCTTCACTTATACCGTTCAAGTAAGAATATATTAGACTGCCCATCTATTTCTCTTCAAGGGACACAATGATTAACTAACCAATGCCATAAGTCTTTTTTAAAAAAAAAAACATTTTATTGATTTTTTACAGAGAGGAAGGGAGAGAGAGCCAGAGACATTGATGAGAGAGAAACATCGACCAGCCACCTCCTGAACACCCCCACCAGCCAAGGCACATGTCCTTGACCGGAATCAAACCTGGGACCCCCTCAGTCCACAGACCCGACGCTCTATCCACTGAGCCAAACTGGTTTTGGCTGCCATAAGTCTTTGTAAGTCAGACTGTTCTCATTACTTCTTTGACTTTGCTGTCTATTACAGTAACCATGCCTACCTTGTTTTTTGTCGATTAAGTGCCCTCACTTGGTGCTTGTCACCCTGGGATCCAGTTATCCTCATTGCATTTAAAGATACTGGTTCAGTGGCTATAAATTCTGATCTTTGGAGAAGAATGATCACAGAGCCCTTCAAAGTTGTTGAGGCTCCCCTCAAAAACGTATTTCTCAGTCATGAAAGGTATGTTCTCCCGGGGTGGGTGAACAGGTCTTACATGATAAATCCACTTTTACATTCCAGTCTCCCTAAGCTTTCAGATACAGTATACCAAAGGAGTTCTAGCATTTTAAATTTGTATAGTGTAGATCACCTTTTGGTCCATGTTTCAACCAACCAACAAAAGTGATAGCACCTTTTCTAACCCATTGAGCTGCATGTTTGAGTTCAGAATCTCTGCTTGCTGGGCCCATATTCATATATTCAGCCCAATCCAACTTTATGTTACTCACATTGTCTCATACTCTTAATATTAGTTTCCACACAAATTCCCCATATTTTTTTCTGTATAAATTGAAAAAAATCACACAGTTCTTTTGATGTGTAGTGTACCTTCTCATGGATCATACTTTGTACTTCACATTTTGGAGCCTGCTAGGATTCAAACTAGTCAAGAAGCAAAGACAAATGTTGGGTAGATTATGAGGACAATCAGCAATGTTTGGAAGTAAACTACCTCAGAGGAAGCCATTAAAGGTTTTTAGGCACTGCAGGTTTAACCTCTTCAGACAGGGGTGGAAGGGGTGCATCAATTGGCAGAGAAGGCTCAGCAGAATTTAGGGGTTCACTGCCCCTAGCTTGACTGGGATCTGTCCATATGTCCCCATTCCAACATTCAGGATCTCATGTCTTTCCAATGTCCTTACTTTAACAGAAGACACCCTGTGAAGTTTGGGATTTAATTGCATTGTACTAGTAATTTGGCCACTGGCAGGATGATAGTCTGGGTTTAGTTTTCAGAAATTTCTGTACTATGGCTACCCCATAGTTTCTATATTTCTCAGTTATATGATTCTCCTTCAGTTCTTTTTAATAAATTCTATTTGTTTTCTGAGATTTTGTATTTCTTCCCCCAAGAGAATTTGTAATTATTTTTATGATGGCTGCTTTAAAATTCTTGTCAGAGAATTCTGATATCTGAATTACTGTATCTCAGAGCTAGGGCCAGTCTGTTGTCATTTCTCATTTGAGTTGTGACCTTCCTGGTTCTTTGTGTAATTTGTATTGTATCCTGTGTATTTTGTGTATTATTAGGAGACACTTGGTTCTTTTTTTTTTCTTTTCTTTTCTTTAACAGACAGTCCCCCATTTTAGGTTTGGCATGCAGCCGTGACCTACTATTGTGTACTATGGTTATGACAGTATGATTTTCAGAGATTATGTGGTGCTCTATTGGTATGCTTGGTTTATAGCATGTCTTCCCTGCTGATGCTGCTTGAGGGGGTGAAAGTAGCTTTCCTAAACCTGGCCATCTAGTGGTGGAGGAAGGGATTCTGTTAACTTTTGCAAGAATGTTTCCTGTGTTGGGAGCTGCTGGAGGCAGGAATCCTGCTATTAGGGGGTGGGGAACATTGTCTGGGCCTGGAACTTGTGGCCTGATTTCCTTTCCTGGAGCCTCCCAGCAGCAAAGTGACTCTGGGTGGTGGAGAGCATTCTCAGGGTCAATGGTTAAGGAGAGATTTCCTGAACCAGGCACCCTTCTGAGACACCAGCCCAGGAAGGGACAGAAGAGCCCAGCTTCCTAGGGTCTGCCTTACCATCACTTTGTGGTTCTTGTACCCATCAATCCTTCTCTTATCTTCCCTCTCTTTAGCAGGGAGGAGTGGACATGGCAAAGCTCTTTTTCTTTTGTTGGTCCTTGAATATAGGACCATTCTTAAGTGTTCTTGACCTTGTGGAAGAATTTCAGTTGTGAATCTACTGTGCCTTACACACCAAGACCTACCTAATCACCACAAAAAGTTGCAGTGGGCAAATATTTAGAGATGTGAAACCAAGAATTTTATTTCCCAAAATCACTTTTGCTGTTCATGACCCCTTCCCTATTGAAGCTGAGGAATCCCCTTCAATAGAAGAATGACAAAAAGCAGCATCCAATAGACCTTAGTCTTTAAAGCTAATGTTTTCATTTACAAGAGCAGGGTTTTGTTAAAAGAAATAAGTATATGCAGACCCTCAGATAATTAAAGGTTAGCGCTCAGAGCCTAGATATATGCATTTTTAGCCACAGATAAGTAGGATCTAGGATAGGATAAAGTGTTTGCTTCTCTCCCAGAAGAGGGAATAGGGCACTTTAGAACTAGGGATGGGGCTGGACACAATATCAGTATGTGCTGCTAGGCATGCTGTGCACTGAGCAACTCCAAGGTGCATCACATGTGAATGGGTTCACTTTAATTACAGGCTGCACAACCTGTGTAACTGTATGAAATGACCCTGGAAAGAGGCTTGGAAAGGAATGAGAGAGTATTGAGACAGGAAATGTGAAAGATTGGGAATCCCAGAGCAGAATTGAACCTGGCCCTACGTTCTACCTGGAGTTCTGAGAGAGACACACCCTATCAGTGCCCCGCACCAACAGGAGAAGTCAAGAGGAGGTTAGAAATTGAGCTCTTACTCTTTGAGACAGCATGGAGGGACGAGGAGAGTATTTTGCTAAGCAAAATAAGCCAGTAAGAGAAAGACTAGTATCACATGATCCCACTCAAATGTGGAATGTAGTGAACAAAATAAACTGATGAACAAAATAGATACAGATTCATACTATAGAAGCATGGAACAGATTGATGAATCTCAGAAGGAATGTGGAGGTGGATGGGTGGGTGGGAAGAGATCAACCAAAGAACTTGTATGTATATATGCATAATCATGCACACAGACCATAGGGTAATGAAAGTCTGGGATTGGGGGGTGGAAGCAGTTTAAAAGAGGTCAATGGGAGGATAAAGGGGACACATGTAATGCTTTCAACAATAAAGATTTATAAATAAAAATGAACAAACAAACAAACAAACAAACAAATAAATAAATATGAGCCTGGCATTTAGGGAGGAGAGATCCTGAGACAGTACCCTTGAGCTCCTGGGGGCTTATGAATAGCATGAGTGAGTTTCAACTATAGGCTCAGAAAGAGACACCATGGAAATGCTAGTAGGCCTAGTAACAAGGAAAGGCCTGTAACTTGAAATAAGATGGCACAGAGTGTACAACTATACTGATTGGAGGCCATGGCAGCAGCCATCAGCACTGACAGCAGATGCTAGTGTGTGCCAAAGGCCAGGAAGGATCAGTTATACCCATCCACCAAATAGACAAGAGGTAGGGATCACAAACACTCAAAGACTAAGAGAGGTGAGAGAGAAAAGGAGTCATGTTGTAGTCATCTGTAGCTAAATGATTTCTTGGGGAAGGGGAAGATGGGAAAGAAGAGTGAGAAGCAGAAGAGGAGAGGGAGGCAGAGAAAGTAATGATTGGGTAGGGAGAAAAGAGAAGGGGAGGAAAAGGAGGAGAAAAGCAAGGGGAGAAGTGGAGGAGGTGTGAGCAAGAGGGGAATGAGGACTAGAAGGAGGGGGAAAAGCAAAAAGGGGACAGGGACATGGGGGAGTCTATATAAGAGGAGAAAGCAGCCCTTATAAGGATATTGCATTTTAAATTTACACAATTGAAATGCAGAACTAAATAAGTAATTAATTGCACAAGGGAGATTAAGTTTTAATCTAGAAGAGACTGAGTCACCTTCAAGAGACAACATTCAATAATTTCTTCCATCAGTAGAAATGGGGGTTCGTGAGCAGGTTGACCTAAGATATCCTATCTAATAAAGAGGGAATATGCAAATTGACTGTCACACTGTCACAAAGATGGCTGCACTCACAGTGGAGGCTGAATTCCTATAATGAGCTTTAATAAGCAATCAGCAGGGACCTGAAGCTGCATGGGGCTGGGCCCCCTTCCCAATGGGGCTTGACAGGGGACTTAAGGATGTGTCCCCCGCCTCGGTGCCAGGCTGGGGGACCTCAGGCCATGTCCCCAGCTCAGCAGGGCTTGACATTAGACCTCAGGCCACACCCCCTGCCCAACAAGGCTTGACAGGGGACCTCAAGGTGCACACCGTGCCCCAGCCCAGGCTGGTGGACCTCAGGCCGTGCCCATCAGTACCCAGGCAAGGCTTGACAAGGGTGGGGCCAGCTGGGTCTGGGTCTCATGCAATTTTGTGGTGCCGCAGGTGGGCAGGGACTTGACTCTGGATCCCAAGGTGCATCCCAGACTCTGACAGGTGGAAGGTTTTCATATACATTTTACTAATTTTCTTTAATCTCTGACACTTCTATTATAGAGAAAGGGCAAATAGCAATATTAAAATATTTCCTCTAATCCCCTTTTCATGTGGACGAATTTCATGCACCAGACCAGTAGTAGGGATATAAAGTAAGTTACATTTCTGAATGGCTGAGTTACTTGAAATTACAAATCTGCTAGAAACTGCCAATATCCTGAAGACCTCTAAGTGGTATCAAAATGCTTGCATGTCCATTGGGAAGTTTCTCTTATTCTATAGCTGAACTTCATGAAACAGTTGTCTGCTATTATATGAATCAAAGCTCTCCATGCTAGAATAATAATAATAATAATAATAATAATAATAATAATAATAAAACAGTAAGAAAACCTGAGTTAAATAAAAACATGTATTTGCAGAATTTGGGGGAATCTTTGGTACTGATGGGTACTGACTCTACCCACTGACACAGCCTCCAGGTGGAAAATGCCCTCAAGCTGCTCCATATGCTGAGAGTCCACACTACTCCAGACCTCAGTAACAATTCTGAATTTATCTGTCTTATGCAAGAGAACACAGCAGGAAGGGAAAGGAACATTCTCTCACGGAGCAACAACTCCATTTGGCACACCTTTCCACAAATACTCCCAGTTCCAAATGGAATAACTACTTGCTCCTTCCTTTGTTCATTCTGTCCTTGATCCTGCCTGATCCACTTGTTCTGGGTCTTGCCACATCAATGATTCTCCTTCTTCTTGCAAAAACTCATTTACTCAGATACATTCTTTTCTCGGGTTGGGAAATAAAAACATGAAGGGTTGCCCTATCCAGTCTGGCTCAGTAGATAGAGCATTGGCCTGTGGACTGAAGGGTCCCAGGTTCGATTCCAGTCGAGGGCATGTATCTTGGTTGTGGGCACATCCCCAGTAGAAGGTATGCAAGAGGCAGCTGATCAATGATTCTCTCTCATTGATGTTTCTAACTCTCAATCCCTCTCCCTTCCTTTCTGTAAAAATTAACTATATGTATTTAAAAACCAAGTGTTCTTGTGTCAGTTTAGTACAGGGGATTTGTTGACTTACTGTGGGGTCAAAAAAGAGGTTAAGGGGTAAAGCAGATTCAGGCTGAGTATGGAGAAGGTGCTATCACTACCAAGAGGGCTAAGAGTAGCAGAGAATAGGGAAGATGAGGAGTTCTGTTCTGGGCTCCCAGCCTTCTCTGCATCTAGTTCTCCTTCATAACCATAGTCCTGTGACTATATGTGAGATTAAAGAGAAAGTGTTTCAGCCACTGAATATCCTTGTATCACACACATAATACACAGGCAGTGTGTGCATGTACATTAAGCACAGCTCCAGGATTCCACTGGAGGGTCTCTGGTCATTACCCAGAACACAGGCCCCTCCACACATATCAGTGAGCCCCTTTCTCTTCTTTTATCCTCCAAGCTGGCATTAACTTAGAGTGGAATACGGGGAGTAAAGCAGCCAATAAAAAAAAAAAGGGAGGGAGAGGAAGCAATATCTTCCTGGTTTCAAATCCACTTCTTGTTTCTATTCCTGTCCCCAGCCCAGAAAGATCAAAGAGGGATGGGCATTGTGACCCTATCTTTCAGAGCATTTGGGAGTGATTGAAGATCTTTCTGAAACACTTGACATTGGTACTCCAGGTACTGGACAGTGGATGTGAGCCAAATACTATAGGAAGAAAGAGTCATATAAAAGGATCACTGTGTGCCTCTACACAAACCAAAGGGCAGAAGGTTACTAAGGAGGATGGGTGTGGATATGGCTGGTCCCTTGCAGCACTCCCTGGTTTCTGGTCAATCTTCCTTTCTCTCTGTCTCTCTGGCTGTCATTTCCCTTTTGAATATCTTATTTGTGATTCTGACTTCTGGAGAGACAGATCAAGCCCTCTGAGTGGACATTTTGCTCATCATCGCCATAAGTGAAGGGCATTTTCTTCCCATGAACTCAGCACACTACTGAGCTTCTATGGAGGGGGCCTCTCTGGTCTTCAGCCTACCCAGACTCTCCCATAGGAGTTCACACCCTTCCTTTGCTGAGTGGTCAGAGTTCATATGATCTGTGTGAGACTGCCTTCATTATCAGTACTCCATCAATACCAATTTTTGGGGAAATCACACAAGTTTGAGGTAATATAGAGTACAACCTGGACCTCCTGCCCCACTGGTATGGACATTTTTACTATGTTCCTATACTAGTATATCCAAGACTGTCTGGCATGTGCTAGTCACCATTGCTAAATTTCTCTGTGCTGCTGGTTTTGTCTCTCAACAGGATGATTGTGAGCTTTATCCACGTTGGTTCATGGAGCTCTATGTTGTAAGTATTGTGTTTTCCCTTAGATGCCAGTGGACTGGCCATAATGGGTCCCTGATCTCTAGTTTGTCTCCTCCTCCCTCTACCAAACTCCCTGGTTTACTCCTCCTCGCTCTATCCTCAGATCTTCACCTCAACTCTTCATGTTCCCCCATGTCACTGCCTTTATTTGCTCACAAGTAGGAGGTTAACAGTCATAGTTCAGCTCAGATACCCTCCCCTCCATCCCACAGCCATACCTGGCCCTCTTGAGGAGAGACTGGCTATACTCTGACAAAGCCAATTCATAGCATGCACAAGTGAAGGGGGTATGAACAAGGAGGGATGTTCAAAGGACATGGAGAGGTTAAATTGTCTGCATAATAAAGATCTGGGAGAAACTGGGCAAAGGAGACAGAATGACAGTCCCTGAACTGTAAGTGGGGGAGAAGGACAAGAGGGTGTTGTGGAAATGGTTTACAAGTTGTAAGGGGAGAGCAGAGAGGGTAAGGGAAAGGCGGCTCATAGCTTACTTTTGGATTTCACTTTACAGGAGAGTCATGCCTGGAATATGTGATGGTATGAACTTTTTGTCGTTATTTTAAGGTAAACTTACTGGTCATTTTGGCTTGCCCATATCCACCTCTTAGCTCTCCCTATCTTCTCTTCAGCTTAGCTCTCACTTCTGAATGCCCAATTTGCCACTTAACGCCCAGTTCCAAGTATTTTTTTTTTTTTTGGTTTTTTTTTTTTTTTTTAATCCTCACTGGTGGATATTTTTCCCCATTGATTTTTAGAGAGAGAGAGTGGAAGGGAGAGGGAGAGACAGAGAGTAACATCAACGTGAGAGTGACACATTGACTTGTTGCCTCTCACACATGCCCTGACTGGGGCCCGGGATTGAGCTGGCAACTGAGGTACATGCCCTTGACAGGAATTGAACCTGTGATCCTTCAGTCCATGGGTGATGCTTTACCAACTGAGCCAAGCTGGCAAGAGCCCATTTCCAAGTTCTTGAGTGAGTATCTGCCTTTCCCAGAAATTCCTTTGGGAAACTTTTTTTCTGAAAGCCCTTGCACTACTGGTCTTTATGACCTATAGGCTGGCTTCACTTCAGTTAAATGAATTCTCTTCTGTCAATAGTGGCCTGAACAGGTTTACTTAACATGGCAAAATAAAGGGACCTGGGTGGCGGGGGGGGTTCCACTCTTTGGGGACAATGAGAATAACAATGACCTTTAGAAGGCCATTAAGGTTTGATATTTTCATATTAAAATGCCTGTGATCTATTTTTTATATTTAGTAGAATAAATGAAGAAACACAGCTGTAGTTTCTAAATGATGTTTTCAAAGCATCAGAGTAGTTTCCTAACCTCCCCACCCAGCTCATTGCCTGTTCTTAATGTCTTCTCATCAGGGTAAGCAACTAGGTTTCAGAGGTGAATATATGGCTGTCTCTCCACAATGCCCAGGGGAGAAGAGTCCTGGGTTCTGGAGTGACCTGGTGCTACATCACTATTTCCTTGCTTTTTCACATTAAAGGTGGAAGAACTCTGACATCCAGCATGATCTCGCCATCCCCAGTATTTGAGAGCTGTGCTTAGTATGTGAGAATGAATGGACTCCCCATCCGTGTAAATCAAGAAAGTTATATGGCATAAAAACATCAAATAAAAAGGAGTGAAAATGCAGTTTTATTTTAAAAGCTGTCAAAAGGAGGAATCTGTTATCCTAAATCACTTTTTCCTTTCATTTTCAAAAGTCACAGGCAGGCATAAGCAGGCAAGTCACATGAATTTTTTCAAAGGTCAACTCTACTCTGGTGTGGCTTATGTCAGCATCCACAGCCACTTTGACAGATCCACATCATTTCTCAGAATCCCCAGCTACCTACCAAGTAAGAAGATCAGCACGTTTTTGGAGGCCATGTTGGGTTTTATATATGTATCTTCCCTTCTCCTGAGGATTACTGAGGGCTTGCTGGGAATGACTTCAGACTGTTCAACACCACAGAAGAGTACAAAACCTAAAAAGTGTGGAAAAGATTATGAAACCCAGTTAATCCAGGGAACCTAGGAACCTTTTCCCTCAGCCTCCTCCCCAGCACACACACACACACACACACACACACACACACACATACTCACTTACTTGGTTCCAGAATGAATCATAAGAGATAGCTTTGGGGCATCATCTGACTTCAAATGCCGATCTTATCATGTATTTCATTTTTTTTTTAATGTTCATGTGACTGTATCTAGAATCTGTGTTCCTTTACACTGACATATTATCAATTTCTATTTTAACTGCTAAATCTACAGTGCAGATATTCATATATTGTAGAGAAAGCTCAATACCATGGGTACTCCCACATGTGTTCTCTTCAAGTTTACTGAATAATCAGTTCTTTCATGGCAAAATCTTGTTGAGAGTCATGACTGTGCTTGCACTGAGTGCATAGATTCATTTTAGGAAGAACTGATAACAATAATTATTTTTCATATCTTGCAAGAAATGGTATTTTTAGTGTAAAACAGGAAACACACAAAATGTTTCATGCAAATTTCCCACTATGTAAAAAATTATATTCACATATGTTTTGTGGCCAACTGAACTGGCTATAGTATTTCTTTACTTTCATACTTTATATTTAGAGGAATGTATAATGCCTCCTAAAGTGCATGCAATCTTTTTGTAAGCTATCTGAATAATTGACTTGGTTATTCTGAAGAGTCAGTCACATAAGAAGCCATAGGCAATTTTCCAATTTCTGTATGTAAAGAAATTATAGCATATCAATAATCTCTATATATAAAAGGCTAATTAATATACTAAGTGTCTGACTGTCCATCCAGTGGCTATGATGCACACTGAGCACAAGGGGGCAGATGCTCAACGCAGGAGCTTCTGAGCTGCAGTAACTTGAGAGTGGTGGTTCTCGGGTGACTCACCCCAAAGTCAGGGAGGAGGGAGCCTAGTTCCTCGTAGGGCCATGCAATTCCACTTTTGGCCGTGGGTTATGTTGTTGCCCTAAATATGGTTTACTGCACACTTACATTTGCATTCCCCACCCTGTACCACAGCAACTTTGCACAGTGCCCTCTCACACTCTGGGACCCCTAGGGGGATGTTGGAGAGTGGATTTTGGCCTGATCCCTGCAGGCCAGGCCAAGGGATTCTACTTGCCAGAGAGATCTGGCTCATTCCACAGACACTGGGAGAGGGATCATCGGAGGCTGGCCCCAGGGCATATCTGGTCCATATTGCCTAGTCCCACCCCACCAACCACCTTCTAAATAATTTCCTTTCAATGTGCATGAATGTGTGAACTGGGTCACTAGTATGATATAAAATGTAGCTATTGAAAAAGATGAAGGAGTCCTCTGTGTACTGACATGGGCAGGATCTCCAAGAAATGGTAATTGAAGAAAGAACCTTGAAAAACAATGGGTGTCTCCTTATTCCATTTGTCTTTCTTCACAGAGTCATCCATATGGCAAAAAGTAAATGCAAAGAATAAGATCTGAAAAATGTACAGCAAACTGCTAATCGCAGTTCTTTTGGTAGAGGAGGGTAAGATGGTGGGGTATAGGAAAGGAGCCAGACAGGGATTACATTTGTAACGATCTGTGTCTTTGACAGATTTTAATTTGGGAGGCAAAGAAGAGGTGAACACACCCATCCTCCAGTCTCTGAGACTCCTCCCTGTTTTACCACGAATACAGTAACGAGAGTCACAACCAGCATTACCAGACCTCTGCTCAGGATGTCTGCCTGCCAGGTACTTCTCTAAGGGATGTACATACAGTAGCTCATTTAACTAACAGCTTTGGTGGGCAGGCACAAGAAAGGTATGTAACAGGCCCAAAGTCACATAGCTGCATGTGGCAGAACTAGGACGTGAACCCTCTTGTCTGGCTACAGAGCCCCAGGCTTCCACCCCTTCAGAATGCTTGTGGGAGGCCAGGAAACCATTCTCCACCTTCTATTTGTTTTGCTTTTACATGTTTCTATATGGGATGGAAAGAAATCTGGAGAACTGAGCCTTCCCTGCTACTCAAGAAAAGGTAATGTATGGTCTGGGTCCCTCTTACAGGCATCTGTGCCTCAACTTCCTCAGTTATGTGAGACTGAGTGGCGTAGCAAGTCACATCTCATAATCTGTTTTAGTTCTTCAGAGAACAGCACTAAAAAAGCCACAAAGCCCCCTCCTCACCATTAGTCCTCTCACATCTTATAAAAATCCATGTCTTACCCCAACACAATACCTACATAGGTCACATTCTGTTGTTAAGCATATGGTTGCTCTGTATCAGAGACTCGCTAGGTAATATGGCATGAGAAGTGTGACTATTCACAGGCATATTTTCTACAACTAAACACCCCATTTATTTGAATTGGCATTTTTAAAAAGCAGTAATTTAAGAGTCATGACTGAGGTTGAATCCAGACTGAGAAAGAATAGAGCCCTAACCGGTTTGGCTCAGTGGATAGAGCATAGGCCTGCGGACTGAAAGGTCCCTGGTTGATTTCGGTCAAGGGCATGTACCTTGGTTTCAGGCACATTCACAGTAGGAGGTGTGCAGGAGGCAACTGATCGATGTTTCTCTCTCATCCATGTTTCTAACTCTCGATCCCTCTCCCTTCCTCTCTGTTAAAAAGCAATAAAATATATTTTTTTAAAAAAAGAAAGAATAGAAAATTCTACCTGAGACTGAGTACTTCTGTAATTTTCTCTTTGTAGTTGGATCTTGAAGCCAGTGTTGCTGACCACTGCCCAGTAGATCTTTTGAAACACAATGAACACTGTTCGGACATTTTGGTAACTCCTCCCTCAGGATATTTAAGTAGAGAGATTTTGCTCAAGCCAAGAAAGAGCTCTGAGACCATGATAACCAATGTCCAGGGAACAGATAAGTAAGCAGTTGGTACCCAAATCAAGGTAATATCTTCTCTCTCCTCCAGCACTGCTCACTCACCATATTCAGCCATGTTCATGCTGTAACCCAAGTAGTGGTGGTCAGTGCTTGGACCTTGTAAAAGGTTGTGGTTACTAGGTTCTAAAGATCATTGTGAGTTGTAATGACACCTCTTGGTGTCTAACCAATCAGAACCTGGGACTCAGGGAAAGAGTGGGGGGAGGGGCAAGGGAACTTCTTTCTCTTCTTGCCTTCCATTCCTGATCAATTGTTGTTTCTGCAGGACATGGAGCTACTCAGTGGTCTGGGAAATAAAACATCCAGATACACCAAGATAATGTGGCATCTTAATCTTCCATCAACAAACTAATTGAAATGATGAACTCCAGCCCTGGTGTGTAATGGCAGGATGAGGACTGTCATTTCTAAGTTAGTAAAAATACATTATATTCAGAAGAGGAAGGTGGTCTGATTTACCAGTTCTGTGTGTGCTTGGGCAAATCTCTTAAATTCTCATCCTTAGGTTCTCCCTTGGTGAAGTAGAGATGACAATAGAAACCCCACTTGTAGAATTTTGTGAGGATTAAATGAGATGAGAGTGTAGTATCCCCAGAACTTTTATGTGGTTTGGCTCTCACTGGTTTCAGTTACCCTCCGTCAGTTGCAGTCTGGAAATATTAAATGGAGAATTTCAGAAATAACCAATATATATATATATATATATATATATATATATATATATATATATATATATATATATTAAATCTCTCCCCTCTCCCAGTCACTCATGTATCCATCCTTGAACCAGAAATAACTCAGGTGCTGGTGGCTGGTGTTTGGAACTTGCCATTGATTCTGGTAACAATGTTCTGAGAGCCATTGTAGGGTTATCACGATTCCTCTAGGTCAAGCATGTCAAACTTTCGGCCCTCAGGCCTCATGTGGCCCACAATGAATATTTTTGCAACCCAGCCAATATAATGGTATGTAAAAACGTTTTAATAAAAATGTCATAACTTAATTTTTACAATATCTTGTTATACATAATCTATAATAATAAAAGGGTAATATACTAATTAGACCAGACATCATTCTGGACTTCCGTTCTGACCAAGCTGGGGCAAAGGGAAGCCAGCCCATGTCCTGGGACCTGGGTGCCTGGAGGAGGGAAGCCTGGGTCCCAGGTGCCAGAGGGAATCCAGTGCAGGAAGCCGGATGAAGGAAGGCTTACTCTTGCACAAATTTTATGCATCAGGCCTCTGGTTATTAATAATGAACTACTAAGTTTGCTAAGGACTGATTACTATAATTGTGTTGCTTTCATTTCTTTTACGAGCCTTACACTTAGGTGCACCATTTCTCTCCACTAACACTAGCACTGAATATTTTAGCAACCAATCGCCATTTCATTACTCTTGTACTGACTTGTTTGGTGTGCGCAACAGGAAATATCGAATATTTCACTTTCAGAGAACAAGAAAAATAGGTTTATTTGCCTTATGCTTACTAATTTGTGCAGTTATTCAGTGTCTGGTAAGTTAATGTTCAAGAAAAAATATTAAGTTTTATTAAAATGTTCTATTATTTTATGTTAACAATTATTTATTTCAACCCTTTGTTTTCAGCATGTCTCTATTGAAATCTACGTTTCTATGAAAATTGAAGCTTTTGTTTTTTTATGGCCCACATAAACTTAAACCTTCCTTGTTTATTTGGCCCCTGTTAGCCTTTGAATTTGACATGCTTGCTCTAGGTGCTTAACCAAACAGACCCTGTGGCTTACAGAAAGGCAGTGGAATAAAAGGAATTTTTCCTCCCTTCAGACCAATTGTTACTCTTGTGGGAAATGTGGCTGCTCAAAATAACTCCTGTGATCTGGATAAAACAATTAATTAATTTAGCATTTTATCTGTTATCTACTAAATGAATTGATTTATGAACTCAAACCCTGATGGGTAACAACTATGTGGAGGACTAGTATTTGCCCATAATAGTAGAATGATGTTGCATACAGAAGTGGTTAGGAGCACAAGCTCAAGAGACAGGCTACTTGTTTTCCAATCCCTGTTCTGCGTGACGATGGACAAGTCTTTAAGCTCGCTGATACACACGTTTCCCTTTTGTAAAGTGGGATGACAACAATTCCTTCCTTACGTGTTTGTAAGGTCTTAGACTATGCAATTACACAAGAGAGAACATTCCATTTGTATCCATGAAAGTTCTGCCAGCATCAGCTGCTGAGAGCCTTATCTGGAATAACTCAGCATGCACTATAACCCCAGAGAGCTAGGACAACTTCCCTTGAAGCCATGCATAAGCTCAATTCCAGTTCTCACTGAGACTGGCGAGCCCAGGACCCATTTTGGAGCCCAGATGGGTGTCAGTCTGGGCATCTAGGCTTGAAGCACTGCTACTGATGGTATTTATGCTACTCAGAGAGGTCCCCAGGCCGACGCTCTATCCACTGAGCCAAACCCACTTGGGCTGCTGTTGTTTAGTTTTTCCACATTTTTTCACCCAGGCCCCCAACTCCCCTCCCCTCTAACAGTTATCAGTCTGTTCTCTGTATCTATGAGTCTGTTTCTATTTTGAAAAGAGCATGAGTCATTTTCCAGAGTTCATAGCCCAGTGTAGAGCCAAGGTGGTCCCAAAGCTAGCAGGAAGTTATATGCGGGATGAACTCACTTCTCACCTTATCTGTTTTCTGCATGCCCTGGTTTCCCCTCCAACTTTTCGTTTTAAAGCTTTCAAACCTACAGAAAAGTTGAGATAATAGTACAATGAACACCCATAAAACATTTACCTAGATTAAAGAATTTTTAAAACTTTACTATACTTGGTCATTCTCTCTCTCTCTCTCTCTCTCTCTCTCTCTCTCTCTCTCTCTCTCTCTCTCTCTCTCTTTCTCTCATAGTTTTTAGAATTAGCATTCTACTATCAGTCCATAAAAATCCTCAATTAACCCAATGTCATTCTTTGTACCTTGTTTCTAATCAAAGATTATACATTTACTTTTCATGTTTCCATAGTCTAATTTTATTTAGAATATATCCACACATTTCTTGTTTGTTTGTTTTCTTACAAAAGGGTAATGTTTTTGAAAAGTTCATTTCAAGCAGAATGTCTCTATATTTAATTTGTCCAAGTTTTCTTCATTATTAGACTGAAGTTAAACATTAAAGTGTCTCAAGATTTCTCTATTGTAATTAATGGAGAATTTTCTCTTTATAATAAATAAATAATCTTAGAATGTGTAAATGCTGCCAAGACTGGTTTGGCTCAGTGGACAGAGTGTCGGCCTGCGGACTGAAGGGACCCAGGTTCGATTCTGGTCAAGGGCATGTACCGTGGTTGCGGGCACATCCCCAGGGGGTGTGCAGGAGGCAGCTGATTGATGTTTCTCTCTCATCGATGTTTCTAACTCTCTATCCTTCTCTCTTCCTCTCTGTAAAAAATCAATAAAATATATTTTTTGAAAAGAATGTGTAAATGCCTTATTTTCCTACATTCTTTCACCCAATGATTTTTGCATCCAGCAATACTTTTGCTTAAATAAATTATTATAAGGATGGTTAACAATGATGATAGATTATGATGTCACTCTGTTAAAAATGGCAAGACAGCCTGGATCCCTAGAGGACTAGACTGTCTCAGTTTGATTCTGTAAAAAAAGTGACTTCTATTCAAAAGTAAGTAAATAGTATAAATTAAGACAAACAAAAAAACCCCCACAGCATCTCTAAGCTGAATGGTTCAGGAGAAGTGCAGAAAGTTTGAACCATGATGAAAAAATGATGCCAAATAACAGAGAAGAAAAAGACCTCCTTATAATAAATAATAAGTACATTTCTACATTTTTCCTTAGCTTACACCTAAAAATATAGTTCTTACAGGCATAGTACACAGAACATCTTGATTGACAGAGGAGAGAATGACCCAAATTACTGGTACATGCTAACCAATATATTAGTGAACCAGATCATAGCTAGATAAGGATTGGTGAACATATTGATAGAACAAATAGTAGATATGTGCAAATCTCAGGTTGAGCAAGAAAGATACTGGGCTCTCACCATGACCAGCAGGCACTGTAAGGACCCTGAAGGCAGCTGTCTCACAGTCAATTTCTGGTATCTGAGACAAAGGAATATATGGACTAATGATGGGACCATGTCTCAAAAGTTACACACAGAAAACTGTGGGCTCCTGGAGCTGCTGACTTCCTAATATCAGGCCAGGGAAGTCTTCAGAGTAGAGTCAAAAGCACCTACAAGTTAATCTGCGATGATCAAGAGGAAAGCAGAGTTTTCTAGTCAAACCAGTAATATGTTGACAATTGAATCAAAAAGAGTAAATTACCCAGGGATGGGACCAACTGGGTCTGGGTCTCACAGGATTTTGAGGTGTGCACAGGTAGGCAGGGACTTGACTCTGTGTCCCTCAGCTCTCCCCAGACTCTGACAGGAGAAACATTTTAATATATATTTTACTAATTTTCTTTCATCTCTCACTCTTCTGTTATAGAGAAAGGGCAAGTAGTAATATTAAAATATTTTCTCTAATTAATTCCCTTTTAATGTGCATGAATTTTGTGCATTGGGCCACTCATTAGTTAATAATGAATCCACAAAACAACATCTTTTTATCTAGGATAAGTACATTACATTCAAAACCAATAAATGTAATACTCAAACTTTATTTCTACTATCTCTCAGATCAATTTTGAAAACAATATTTTGGAAAGAATTTTGAAGCTTATGAAGAAGCATCTTTGTCCCCTATAATCTCTTAATAAAAAGATTTTTTGAATGATAAAAAAAGACACTAATTCAAAAAGATAAATGTACTTTTATGTTCATTGCAGAATTATTTACAACGGCCAATATATGGAAACAGACTAGGTATCCATCAAAGAAAATGCAACACACACACACACACACAAACAAACACACACACAGGAATATTTTGCAGCAACAAAAAAGAATGAAATCTTGCCATTAGCAACAACACAGACAGACCTGGAGGGCACTGTGCTAAGTGAAATAAGCTTGGCAGGCAAAGACAAATACCTTATGGTTCCACTTACATGTGGAATCTAAAAAACTAAAACAAGCAAAGAAAATAAAACAAAAACAGACTCATAGAAAAACAGACCAAAGAATGGCAACCAGAAGCGAGGAGATGCGGGGAAGGGTGGAAAGAGGTAGGGGAATAAAGTCTATAATATTTTTATTAGTGTACAGAGTGACAGATGATTACTAGAACTCGTGGGGTGATGACATTGTAAGGTATAAATATATGTTGATGCACTATATTGTACACCTGAACTAATACAACCAATATAAGATTGTATAGCAACTATAGTTAGAAAAAATAAAACTAAACAAATTTTAAACAGGATATGTTGAAACAGCGGAGGTACTTTTAGAAAGAGGGCCAACTAATCTCCAGGTGATTTAATATATTTATTGCGAGAAAAATAAACATACCATAAATATCGCTATAGCTCTCTAAAATGTAAAATTTTGTGATTTTAGTATATTCATAAAGCTCAGCAACCATGTACCATCACTACCTATTTCAGAAGAAAAGATGCCTCTCAGCGATCATCACTATCATCCCCACACCACGAGCCCTGGCAACCGCAAATCTCAGTTTTGGCTCAATGGGTTTGCTTATTTCGTACATTTCCCACACATGGAGTCCTGCAGTGTATAGCTTTGTGACTGGCTTCTTTCAGTTAGCACACTGTTTTCAAAATATCTGTGGCAGAAGGCGTCACTACTTCATTCTTTTACACGGCTGAATAATCCCCCATTGCACGGATATACCACTTTGTTTATCCAATAATCAATGGATGGATATTCGTGTTGTTTCCCCTGGTGTGTGCACGCGCGGGCGCGGGCGCGGGCGCGCTTGCGTGCGTGCGTGCGTGCGTGTGTGTGTGTATGTGTGTGTGTGTGTGTGTGTGTGTGTGTGTGTGTGTTAATCCTCACTACTAATTTTTTTTTGAGAGAGAGTGCGGGGGGGGGCGGGGAGTGTGGGGAAAGACAGAAAGAGAAACTTTGATATGAGAGAGGCACATGGATTGGTTGCCTGCTGCTGGCGACCAGGGGTCGAGCCTGCAATGGAGGTACTTGCCCTTGACCAGGATCGAACCAAAGACCCTTCATTCCTCGGGCTGACACTCTAACTTCTGAGCCAAACCGACTAGGGCTCTGTTTGGCTCTTATTAATAAAGTTGACATGCATATTTGTGCACGATTGCTTGCGTGGACATGTTTGAATTGTCTTGGATATACAGTCTATGTACTAGGGAGTGAAATTGCTGATTCACCTGGTCACTACATTTTTTTTTGAGACATTTAAACATTTTTAATAATTTAGTAATCCTACCTGGTTCATTATTTCTCTCAAGTTTGAGGACTCCTGTGTTTCATAAACTCCAAAGGGTCAACACGCACATTTTAGAACGACAACTGGCCAGTCAAATCGGAGGAACACTTATTAAAATGTCCGTAATGTGACTGTCAGGAGCTCAGGGTTTGGGGGTACATGCGGGTGAGAAATCTGAGTTGTTCTTAAAATATTCTTATTGGTTTCAGAGAAGAAAGGGGAGGGGGAGAGAGATAGCAACATTCATGATGAGAGAGAACCACTGATTGGCTGCCTCCTGCACGCCCCCTACTGGGGCCAAAGCCCAGAACCCCGGCAGGTGCCTGGACCAGAATCGAACCCTGTACCCTTCGGTTCTGAGGCCCGTGCTCTGGGTCAGAAACCCGAGTTTTACACCAGCTCTGGGAATCTCCTGCATCGGAGGGTAGGAATCCGGCCTGAGCCACAGGAAGCTGACAAGGATCCCACCAGGACCTACTGCTCCCTGGGGACCGCGCCCAGCCCGCCAGGGGCAGCCTCAGAGACCCCGCAGGCCGCGCCCCCGCCACTGAGGAGAGCTCCGTCTGCCTGCAGGGGGCGCCGCTCTGACTGCAGGGGGCGCTGGTCTGCCTGCAGGGGGCGCCGGTCTGCCTGCAGGTGGCACGCAGTCGGTGGTGGCGAAGCCCAGCTGGACGGACCCTAGCACCTAGGACGGCAGCACCAGAACCTGCCGGGAGCACAGCGGCCGGCGTGGGCAGCAGTGAGTCCTTAGGGTCGGGGCGGGGTGGGGGTAGGAGCCGGGGTGGGGACGACTCCATGGTGTGGGGAGCGGGCTCGTTGGGTTGGGACGCTCCCGCTCCCATAGCTCTGTCGCGGGGAGCGCCTTCCTGGCCGCCGGGCGGGAAGAGGCGAGGGCGCGCTCCTCAGGATCGTGGGAAAGTCAGTGGCGCTCTGTGTGGTCCCGCAGCGCGGGCGCGGGAATGGCAGAAGCGGCGGGCGCCCATCCCGTCCAGTTCTTCCTCCGACGGCCAGGAACGGAGGGGGCGGCGAGCCAATGGGCTCGGGCGCCTTTCAAAGTCTGGGCGTGTGAAGGGGGACAAGTGAAGGAGGTGCGGGTGGTGCGGCCCCAGTTACTGTCTCCTCACGGGCAGGGGATTGCCTTCCCGTCACGGGCAGGAGATGACGGTCCCTTCACGGGCGGTGGGGCCAGAATTACAGACCCTTCAGGGGCTGGGCGGCCCCAGTTACCGTCCTGTCACGGACAGGGGATTGCCCTCCCATCAGGGGCGGGGGATGAGGAAAGAGGGACGGCACACGTCCTGGACCCTAACCAGGAGCTGGAGGTGAAGGAGGGTGTCCGGGACACCGGGTTCGGGCCGCTCACAGAGACGACGGGGTGCGGGACGCAGCGGCGGCCCACGCCCACCTCCATTCCCACCTCCATTCCCTCCTCCATTCCCTCCTCCATTCCCTCCTCCATTCCCACCTTCATCTAAAGGGGCTGGAAATGGGGGGGCGGGGGCGCCGTCCCTTAAACAGAGGCTGGAAATGACGACGGGGGCGCCGTGCCTTCCCAGGTGGGGGATGTGGACAGAGACGGCACATGCCCCAGACCACCACCCGGAGCGGGATGGATGGGAAGGAGGGGGCACACCAGACCCTTCCCGCCCGTAAAAGAGAAGATGGAAGGAGCCGCAGGCCCACGCCCCCTCACCCTGAACTGGAGCTGACACCAAGGAGGGGGCTGGAGGCATGGGCTCAGGTCCCTCATGGGTTTAGATCCCTCGCGGGCGGGATGCGAAGGACGGGGCTGGAGGCAAGGGTTGAGGTCCCTCACGGGCGGGGGAGGGGCGGATCTGGAGACATGGCGGGAGCCCCCTGCCACCCCTCCCCCCCAAACACACACACACCCCTTAACCCGGGTGGGAAATGGGGGAGCTGCTGGAGCCCAAGCCGATTTGGCTCAGAGAATAGAGCATTGGCCTGTGAACTGAAAGGACTCGTTTTTAATTTGGTCAAGGGCACCTACATTGCAGGCTTCTCCCTGGCAAGGCCCCCTCCCTGATGATCAGAGAAAATGGATCCGAGACAAAATGGAGGGAGCAGCGCCTCCTTCGCACCCAGAAGTCCACGTGGTGCTGGAGCCGGACTAGAGAGGGCGGCGGGTCCCGAAATCTCTTTAGCCAGAGGCTGCCCGCCGCCCCCCCCCAGGGCTCCAGGCGGCCCCCCCAGGGCTCCCCAGGGCTCCCCAGGGCTCGAGGCGCACCCCCCTCCCCCGGAAGCCAGACATCTTTGCTGCCAGAGAGAGCACTATGCTGGGCGCTTGCCACAGGCGTCCCACTTTATTTGTTTGTTTGTTTGTTTTACTTTATGTTTTAAATACTTTATTGTTAGAGGGAGGAAGGGAGAGGGATAGAGATCCATGTGCCAGCTGGCCACCAATCGGCTGCCTCCCGCGCGCCCCCTAGTGGGGAATTGAGCCAGCAGAGCCAGAATGGAACTGGCGACCATTTGGTGCAAGGGAGGTCCCCAAGCACCTGAGCCACACCGCCAGGGGCTGGCCTCACATTTTAAACCGGCTTTTCGAATGTTTGGGTCTCGTCCCCCTATCCTTTCCCCTAGGGTTCTCTTTTCAAGACTCCCAGAGCCTCTCTCCTCCTCCTCCTTCTCCTCCTCCTTCTTCTCATTGATTTTTAGAGAGTGGAAGAGACTGAAAGTAAGAGAGAAATATTGATGTGAGAGAAACACATGGATTGGTTATCTCCTTCAGGCACCAGGATCCCGGCCCTAGCTAGGGAGAAGCCTGCAGTGGAGGTGCCCTTGACCAAATTAAGAACGGGTCCTTTCAGTCCACAGGCCAATGCTCTATTCTCTGAGCCAAACCCGCTAGGGCTCCGCACACTAATCACTGGACTGTGAGCACGGGCTCATTCCGGAGGGTTTGGAGAAAAGGCATCAGGCCTGTGGGGAAGTGAAGTTTTCATCTGGAAGGGCCAAAGGAGGGAAACCCAGAGGGTCAATTCCGTGGGAGACCTGGTATAAGGTTTGGGTCAATAAGGGAAGAGCTGCCCAGCTGTGAGGCTGGTGTACATGAAAGGTGGATCCCCAGACTAAATAGTTAGGGTTCCCCTTAGGTGTCTAGACTGGCAGGGTGGGGAATAGAAGCTTTCTAACAAGTAGTTCTCTGGACAAGAGCTGTCTCTGTGCCAGGCATACTGTTGTTCACTTTTCAAGAAATTGGATACTCCAAAAGCCTTTTTGAAAGCAGATGTTACAAAGAGAGTTACTGGGTGTCATTTAAGAAACTAGCACAGGGATGAGATGGGAACAGAGTGAAGTTTTTTATGACTGGGCAGGAAGAGAGTTGTGAGTATTTTTCTTTTTCTTGATCTCGAGCTGTGTGGGCAAATACAAAGGTACTGCAACTGCCTATGCTACCTCAGAGATTTCACTACGAACATTTGGATGTTTTTATTTTATTTTTAAAATTTTTTTATTATTTTACTTGATAATTTTATTTCACTTTTTGTATCCTGCTACTTTTCCAAATTCATTTATTAGATCTAGTATGCATATTTTTATTTTTTAAAATTTAAAAAAAATATATTTTTTTGATATTTTTACAGAGAGGAAAGGAGAGAGATAGAGAGCTAGAAACATCGATGAGAGAGAAACATCAACCAGCTGCCTCCTGCACACCCCCTACCGGGGATGTGCCCGCAACCAACGTACATGCCTCTGACCAGAATCGAACCTAGGACCTTTCAGTCCACAGATCAATGCTCTACCACTGAGCCAAACCGGTTTCGGCAAGTATGCATATTTTTAGACATGAGCACTGCAGGAGGCTAAATTTCTACCCTCATCACCATTTCCTTCTGGCATTTGCTATGGGTTCAGGGACATGTTATTCAGTTCTCCGAAGCCTCAAGCCTCAGTGCCCTAATCTGTATTCAGGACATAAAACTAGTACTCACTTTCTAACATTAGGTGAGGGCTAAATGAACTAATACATATACTAGTGACCCTGTGCACGAAATTCATGCACATTAAAAAGGGATTAATTAGAAGAAATAATTTTAACATTGCTATTTGCTCTTAGAATAAAAGTGTCAGAGATGAAAGAAAATTAGTTAAATGTATATTTAACTCCTGTCAGAGTCTGGGGCACAACATGGGACCCAGAGTCAAGTACCTGCTCACCCACATGCACCTCAAAATTGCATGAGACCCAGACCCAGCCGGATCCCCCGCCCCCATTGGGCTAGATCCATACCTGGCCAGTCCCACCTTTGTCAAGCCCTGCTGGGCAGGGGGCGTAGCCTTAGGTTCCCCAGCCCAGACCAGGGCGGGGGCATGCCTTCATCAAGCCCTGCCAGGTGGGGGACACAGCCTAAGATCCTTGTCAAGCCCTGCTGGGTGGGATGCATGGCCTGAGGTCCCCCATCAAGCCCTGCCAGTCTGGGGGAGAGGGAAGGATGCATAGCCTCAGGTCCCCTGGTCCAGCATCGGGAAAGGGTGAAGCCTCAAGTCCCCCATCAAGCCCTGCCAGGTGGAGGGCGGGCCTTAGGTCCCCTGGCCTGGCACTGGGGCGGGGGGGTGAGGCCTGAGGTCCCCCAGCCTGACGCCAGGGTCAGGGGCTCAGCCTGAGGTCCCCTGTCAAGCCCCATGGGAGACAGGGGGCCTGCTGATTGCTCATTAAGGCTCCTTATGGGAACTTGGCCTCAGCTGTTGGTGCAGCCATCTTTGTGATGGAGTGGTGGTCAATTAGCATATTCTCTCTTTATTAGATAGGATATATGTGTGTGGTACTTAGTGTGCTGAACATGATAACTGTCCTTCATTATTAATGCAGACCAGATCCTGATGGCCTGCTCTGGGCAGTGTGTTTTTGTCATGAGAAAAACCCTGGGAATGCATATGAGGTTCCTAATGATGTTGGCTCAACTATACATAACTGAAATAAAGAAAAATGAGAGATTGATAAATTGCTGTCTTTGCAGAGCATGCTTCTTGCTAAGATGTACATAACTGCAGGTGACTGAGGGTTAATAAAAGCTATGTGAACTTTTAGGTTTACTCACTACCGTGTTTCCCCGAAAATAAGACATCCTCCAAAAATAAGACCTAGGGCATGGAAAGATAAGAAATCCCCTGAAAATAAGACCTAGGGCAACTTTGGGATAAAAAATTAATATAAGACACTGTTTTATTTTCGGGGAAACAGGGTAGTATAATAAGTATTACTCCTGCAATGTAGCTAGGGATGATATGCTATTTTATTTTATCTAAATATATTTTTTATTATTGATTTCAGAGAGGAAGGAAGAGGGAGATAGAAATATTAGTGATGAGAAATAATCATTGATCCCACAGTGGGGATTGAGTCCGTAACTCAGGTATATATATGCTCGAACCAGGAATCAAAGCATGACCTCCTGGTTCATAGGTTGATGTTCAACCACTGAGCTACGCCAGCCAGGCAATGTGATATTTTAATAAATTTCAATGAAAATATCCACTGGCTCTAGTGCCTGCCATATTGGATAGCAGTTTTATGGATCAGTTTGGACATTTTATAAACTTTTTGGAAATTGGATTCAGAATTGGAAATGTGTGAGTAATTTTCTGGCAAGTAAGTCCATTGCTTTAATCAGATTTTCTTGTTGTTGCTTTATATTTTAAGATGTCTCACAACTTGTCAAAACTTTTCCTACATATAAATAAGTATATTTCTGTCAATGTGAGTGATTTTTAAACAATTTGTCTAACATTTTCATCCAAATAGATCACTTTTATTCAAATCATTGCATTTGCATTTTTAACATAGGTTCATTTTCCTTTTTACAGTTTGCATTCAACATAGTTTTGTATTTCTTTCCATTGCAGAGCATAGTAATTAGACAATCACATATTTTAGAAAGTGTCCCTTCCCCAAATTTCCAGTACCCATTTAGTACCATACATAGTTATTGAAATATTATTGACTATATTTCTTATGCTGTAGTTCAATCTCTGTGATTATTTTGTAACTACCATCTGTACTTCTTAATCCCTTCACATTTTTCACCCAGCCCCACAAACTGCCTCCTGTCTGGAAAACATGAGTCTGTTCTCTGTTTCTACGAGTTTGTATTTTGTTTGTTTATATTGTTCTTTTGATGTTCACATAAGTAAAATCATATGGTATTTGTTTTTCTCTTACAGACTTATTTCACTTAGCATAATACCCTCTAGGTCCACCCATGCAAATGGTAACATTTTCTTCATTTTATGGCTGAATAATATTCAATTATACATATGTACCACCACTTTTTTTAAAGAATAGTTCACTGATTTTTTTTTCCTTTTAGAGAGAGAAAGGAAGGGAGAAGATAGGGACGTGGGTGGGAGTGCACAACATTGATCGGCTGCCTCATGCACACCCCCTAACCTGGTCTCAAGCCCACAACCCTAGCATGTGCCCTGATGTGGAATTGAACAAGCAACCTTTCATATGCAGGATGACACCCTACCAATTGAGCCACAGCAGCCAGAGTGAACCACCAAATTTTGTACCCATTATTCTATTGATGTGCACATGGGTGTCTTCTATATCTTGACAATTATATATAATGCTGCAATGAACATAGTAGTGCATATAGTCTTTCAAATGAGTGTTTTGGATTTCTTCGGATATATACCTGTATGTGGAACTGCTGTATCATAAGGCAATTCCATTTTTAACTTTTTCAGAAATTCCCATACTGTTTTCCATAATGTGTGCACCAATCTGCATTTGCACCAACAGTGCACAAGGCTTCCCTTCTCTCTGTAGCCTCACCAACATGCATTGTTTGTTGATTTATTGATATTAGCCATTCTGACAGGTATAAGGTGATATCTCATTGATGTTTTAATTTGCATTTCTCTGATGATTTATGACGTTGAGCACTTTTTCTGTTAATAATCTGTATGTCCTCTTTGAAGAAGTCTCTATTAAGGTCCTCCGTATATTTTTAATTGGATGATTTGTGTTTTTTTTTTGGTGTTGAGTTGTATGTGTTTTTAACATAAATTTTGAGTATTAACCCTTTATCAAATATATCACTGGGGAATATCTTTCCACATTCAGTAGACTGTCTTTTCTTTTTTTGTTGAAGGTTTTCCTTGCTGTGTAAATACTTCTTAGTTTGATGTAGTTCCATTTGTTTATTTTTTCTTTGGGTTTCCCTCTCCTAGGAACTATATCAGAAAATATATTCCTAAGAGAAATGTCCAAGATTTTACTATGCTTTCTTGTCGTAGTTTTAAGATTTTGAGTCTTACATTTAAATGTTTAATCCATTTGGAATTTATTCTTATATATGGTGTAATAACGTGGTCTAGCTTCATTTTTATTGCGTGTATCTCTCCAATTTCACCAACATCAAGCCCACAATCTGGGCATGTGCCCCGACTGGGAATTGAACCATGACCTCCTGGTTCATAAGTGGACACTCAGTCACTGAGCCACTTCAACCACTGAGCCACTCCAAGGGGGCCTTTTAACACTTTTGTCAGATTCTTAAAATTACCCAAAAGAATATAATCTACTACTTTAGGGCTTTGCTAAAAAGCAAGCATTTAAGGAAGATAAGGATCCCATTTGATAAGCAATGCTGCTTCTCTCATTTGCACTTTCCTCAGCAGTAGGTGTTTACCCCCAGGAAACACACAAAGAAACACATTGGAGCCTGAGACTTCAGACAGCAGGTAAATTGTACATTGTGGGAAGGCAACAATGATGACTGTCTTGGGTTCTGCAATCCATGCCTCCTTGAATCCTAGAGTATGATAAAGACATTGAATTCTTCCTTCAGCGCTTTCAGCAGTTCCAGTACAAAGAAACAGCCAGACCTCCTGATGTTTTCAACAAACTCCTGGAGCTTTGTTCTGAATGGCTGAAGCCAAATATGTGTTCTAAGGAACAAATGGTGAAGCTTCTAACTTTGGAACAATATTTTCTAGTTATGCCCCAGGAGCTAGATACCCGGGTGACAGAACGATGCCGCGAGAGTACAGAAAGAATTCTGTCACTCCTAGAAGAAATACAGATGGAACCTGAGACAACAGAGGCAAAGGTGAGAAAAGACTTTGGGATCTGGGGAACTAGACCAAAAAGGTATCAGAGGCAGGTGGGATTGGATCTGTCATTTGTCTCTGTGTCATTCTTCTGCCCCAAACTTCTGCACAGTCCTTTTCATGTCTCTTCTGGTGGAGAAAACATATGGATAAGTGGTTTCAAAACTCATCTTAGCCACTTCCCCTCTGTAACAAATATTTTCTAATGTCCCAGTAAATATACTTAAATGAAATTCATAGATAACATAACCTACTTAACAGTCATTCATCAAAAACACTGGTGCTATGCTTTCGGACCTAGAGACCAGATCCACTCACAGCATGTTTTGTATACTCCTAAGCTAATAATGGATATGACCAGTTAAAGCACTATTAAAAAAAAAAAAAGAGGAAGAAGGAATGTGGTACACAAAACCTAAAATATTTACTATATGATCATATTTACAGTATGATCTTTGCAAACCAAGTTGGCCAAATCTGAGTCAAGTGGCATCAAGAAGAAATAGAAAGGAATAGGTAGGTAGTTTATTATAAACTAAAAAACTTTTCAGTGCCTACATGTCTGGGCTTCAGCACATCAGAATATCTGATGAAGTAGTCAGATGCTTGCCTCTCTGTACAGACTCACTGTGAAGATGACTGGCAATTAATAAAGTGAATCCAGCTTAAACACAATGAACAGTGCTCCTCGTTATTGTATGATTTTTCCAAAGGGGGAAAATTGATGAATCTGACTAAATAGTAGTATAGTCTTGTTTTTAAAAAATTTATTTTATGTAAATTATATTTATTGAATGACTTGTCAATAGGGTCATATAGGTTTCAAGTGTACATATCTATGATACATGCATGGTAAGTATATTGCATTGTGTACCCATCACCCAAAGTCAAATTTTGTTTTCAATATTGTTTTGTATTAGTTTCAGATGTAGAGCATAATGGTTAGATAACCATGTACTTTACAAAGTGTTCCCATTTATATTGCCAGTACCCAGATGGCACAATACATAGTTATTACAATATTATGGACTATATTTTCTTTGCTGTACTTTACATCACCATGACTTTGGTTTCCAAAAGAGTGTTTTCCCAGAAAATGCAAGTCATGCTAACATTTGCAAAAATGTGTTGTGATTATATGACCAACAGTGTGAGGTTCTTGACAGATTCTTTTTACCTACAGGAATATTTGAAGGTAGGTGGGACACAGTAGCAATTCTGCACTGTGCATTATCTATACTTCCGTCTCTGCCCACAAATTCTGTGAGCCACCACCTGCCATCATTTCCAAAACATCTCCTGGGAACGGTGACCCTGTCCTGTGAACAGAACCAGCCAGTAAAACGTTTTGGGGACATATGATAGCTGAGCAAAGGGCAGAATCTTTGGAGATGGGAGGAAGTACTTCTTGTTGGGCATTAGGGGCACTGGAGTCTTGGGTATAGATGGGGCTCTGCAGTTAACCTGTATGAAAGACTCTTCCAAAGTTTCCTGCCTGCAGGATGGAATGCGTTTATGGTTTCCCTTCCTTTCTGTGTCTCCTTGTCTGGCTTTCTACAAGAGACTATTTTCTTTCTGTGGTCTGCCTAGGGTGGATCTTGAGCACTAGAAATGTGGCTGGTCCAAATTGGGATATGCTGTAAGTATAAAATGCACACCCAATTCAGAAGACTTAGGGTGGACAATAAAGTAGGTGAAGTGCCTCATTAATAATTCCTTATACTGATTACATTATGAAATTATGATATTTTAGGTCTCACAAATTGGTTTAAATAATGCATATTATTAAGATTGATGTTATCTACTTATTTTATTTTTCATATGACCACAGGAAAATTTTTAATAACTTGGGTGGCTTGCATTATATTGCTACTGGGCACTGCTGGTCTAAATAGATTTTAGAGTGATGGGTTCTGGCATTTCCTCCAGATTGATAGTCAGGAAAAGCCCTTGGAAGATCCAGCAGTAGTCGGAATAGCGGACATGATACCAAATATCCACCTGGAGATCCCCCCATTCCAAGCAATGGGAACTGTTCCAGAAAACTCACTGGAAGATTTGTGGATCCCAGAGGAGCTATGCCTCGGTGCTGGTGGAGAAGACCCGCTACTTCTGGACCCTCTTGGTAAGGCAAAGATTTTATTTCTTTTCCTTGATTTCTCTTTTGAGAGCCCAGGAGCTCTCCAGGGGTGGGGTTGGTTAGAAACACTGAATAATGGATGAAAATTGATAGCTCTTATAAATAGTAGTAGGAAGCATCTCTCGGGGAATAGCTGCCCACAATGCCCATTGTTAGAGGAACAGGATTCAAAATCTCTTAAGATAATGAGCCCACCCAGGAAGCAGTGTTTGACCAAGAATATTATCAAGGAAATTGAGGGGAGTATGTGTGATATGAATAAAGATTAATTTCCCCAGTCAATTTTTATCAGTGGAGTCTGTGGTGTTTTGGGTCCCATGGGCCTCAGTTATAATTATGGCATAAGAGCCCCATTCAAACATGATACTTTTTAATATACTCACATCAGATCCTTTAAGAGGATTTAATTGTTGCTGCAGTAAAAGGAATACGTATCTTACCCATAAAAACCTAGACCAGTGTTTCTCCAGGAATGGTAAGCGGATCCTCCATATCAGGATCACCTTCTGTGCATTTAAAAATATATATATATATATATTATTGATTTTTTTACAGAGAAAAAGGGAGAGGGATAGAGTTAGAAATATTGATGAGAGAGAAACATCCACCAGCTGCCTCTTGCACACCCCCACTGGGGATGTGTCCGCAACCAAGGTACATGCCCTTGACCTGAATCAAACCTGGGACCATTGAGTCTGGAGACGAACCTTCTATCCACTGAGCCAAACATGCTTCAGCTCCTTCGGTGCATTTTTAACAGGAGCTCCAGGTGTGTGCTGTACATACTACCTTTTGAGAGCCACTGCTCCAGACAATACAATACAAAGAGTTAGTTCAGAGTGAAGAAGTCCAGGGGAAGAAAGGCTCATAGAACTTCATGGATGTCTGGAGGGTGATCGAGGTCTTTCCAGGACTTGATAGAGTAATAAAGCACAAGGTTCTCTGGGCAGACCCTGGGAGATATCATATTAGAAAACATAGTTATGTAGGAATTTGAAAATCTGTTAAACTTGCAGTTACCTTTCCTGTGTTCCTTGCTTTCCCATGTCCTAAGTTCATGAGAATGGATATCCTTGACACTTGAACCCATTTGCTCTTGAAGGCAATAGAAATTCTAGCTGTATGCTTGCCTATGGTTTTCCTTCTCTCTTGTGATTTCCATTCCAAGTGCCATCTCTCTGCTCTGAGTGTCTGGCAGGCAATGGGGAAGGACACATGTGAGACTCTGCCCGCTCCTTGGAAAGGATGGCTTGGTCTATTCCAGGCCTAAGAGTAGGACCACATGTGATGTGTGCACTGCCACCACCAGCATAGAATTCAACTCATAACGTCACAGTGTGGTTTAGTCATGAATTTGTCTCATTTTCTGCACTTATTCAGTTTGTCCAGGTTCCAAATTTTGTAGCTGGCTCTAGTAAGTGCTGGTGATGTAGAGACAAGAACTGTGTCTTCTTTTCCTTAGAGGTGACCAGGAGGAAAAAGCCCAAAGGATATACAGATATTAAGGTCAAAGCCAGACTATATAAAGTATTGCCATTTATATTCCAGTCTTTACCTTACCTACATCTCTGATCTGTTAACAAGTTTTTTAAAGCATCTGTATTTCTGTGTGTATGCCTGTAATAAGTGGCAGAGCCTAGCAAGTGGTGTTGAGTTATACAGATGAGTTACCATTACATGTGTGAATTTTCTTCTCTTGGCAACAGTGTCAGATGTCACATATGATGCTGAGAAGTACTATTGCTCTTTATTTGCATACTTCAGTCTCCAAAGTATAGGAAATTCCAGTACTAGTATACCAAACAAGGAAGAAAAAGAATGCTATAACAAGTAAAATATATCCATTAGGAGGAAAGGAAAGTACCCCTTTCTCATCACTGTTTAAAGTGCTATAATATGCTTTGTCCTGTGGACTGGGAGGTCTCCATTTGTATCTCCTGGTCACCAAAGTCTCATCCTCCTTAACACTTGTACAGGGCCCAAGGGATCTGAGGGCTGATGTAGGAAGACAATATGACCAGGAGGTGGCAGTAGCACACACAAGCTTTGTTGGGCAACTCTGTCAGGTGTGCATGTGGAGGAAGTCAGGGGCCTAAAGGAGAGGAAAACAAGGGAACTTTCCAGGCAGTAAGAGCTCAGAGGGCTGGCTTGCCTGTCTTGGTGAGGTCATAGCCCAGAAGCACACTGGGAGTCTATGGGTCTGGGAGTTGCAAAGGGCAGCAGCATTTGGGGGCCCCATAACTACAAGGCTAACATCTTTTCAGTGGCTAGCAGTTGGGGGGTGATATTTTCTGAACTATGCATAGAAGGCTGGCTCTAAGTGGCTAAACATCTGTTTCTGGGGGCTAATCAATGCTAAAAGAAAAAGCCTCGGGGGTGATCAGGTCAGCAGGGGAGGGCAGTTGGGGGCAATCAAGCCAGCAAGGGAATAGTTCGGGGTCAATCAGGCTGGCAGGGGATCAGTTAGGGGGCATTCAGGAAGGTGAGTGGATATGAGCCAGTGGTCCAGGATTGTGAGAGGGATGGTCGATTGCCAGTTTAGGCCCATTACTTGGGCCTAAATCAGCAGTCAGACATCCACCAACAGATCCCAGATTGGAGAGGGTGCAGAACGGGCTGAGGGAAACCCCTTCCCGTGCACAAATTTTATGCACTGGGCCACTAGTTTTTAAATAATTGGGTGTGTGAGAATTTTAGTTTGACACCTGCAGGCTTTTGAGTACTGAGTCCCAGGTGGGAGTGAAGAAATGAACAACCCAGGGCCCAAAGCCTAGAGTGCTCCTTCACAACTTCTGGGGTGGTTACTGTGGTCTTTGAGGGTAGAGAGGAGCCCTGCCAGCAGAAGTAGGCATCAAAGCATGACTTCTGACTGATAGTCACTCTTGGCCAAAATGCCCTGGGGACAAGCTCTCAAACACTCAGCATCTTTCCATGGGCATGTGTCAGCAGAACAAATATCTAGATCAGGTATGATTGATTAGGGGGCATATCCATCTAAAACTTTAACAGATATGGTCAAATGTCCTCCAAAATTATTGTACCAATTTACCCTCTGACCACAGCATATGACTACTAATGTCTGCTCACCTTCACTCACAGACTTGCCTTTTGATGAGTGCCATGGCTATTTCTATGTGTTGGCATACAGAAGGAGGGCTGATGTCTGTGAAAGTCTTTTGAATCAGTGTCCAGTTCATTCAGCATTTGTGACAGTATTGTATTGAATGTATAAGTAAAGATGGGAACTGAGGTCGGAAGGGCATGACATGGATGAAAGGGGGATGGCTAGTGCCCCTAGCTTGCATGGCCTGTGAGGATAGGTTGGGGAATGTAAACTAGTGCTGGGAGCAGGGCTTTGAGAGTCTGGACAGTGGAGGTTGAGGGCACCTGTTCCTCAAAGATCTGAATGTTACAGGGGAGGGGAGGGAATGGGGTGAGGTTGGTAGACAGTGACAAAGTGAATGAAGTTAACAACTACCAAGGAGCTCAATTTGGGCCAGCCTCTTTGAAAGCTGTCCCCAGGGAGTACTATGCTAGGAGAGGAAGTAAGGTGACAGCTCTCAGTCCTCTTTCTGAACTGGCTTCAAGTCTCTGTTACTGGGTATATTCTGGGCCTCCAAGTTTCTGGCACCCTAAGGCTGTGCTGCTGTCCACCCCCACTTTTCAGACCGCTCGCACTCTCACTTGACAGCATCTCTTCTCTGATGCACGACCTCCAGTTTTATTTGACCTGTGCTCCTATCTTCCCATTCTGTGCTTACCTTTGAGATGCAAGCATGAACAAAAGGAAGAGCTGCATTTTAAATTATTTTCACTGTGAAAGTAGAAATAAGGTATTTTAGTCAATGTCCTATGCTTTGATACAATGTCAAATTCACATTAGCCAAACTAACTTGCTCATGCCATGTTACCAACCCTAATATTGAAATACTAGAGGCCTGGTACACGAAATGTATGCACTCCAGCGGGGAGGAGCCTCCTCAGCCAGACCTGTGGCCACTCAGTCCCGGAACCCTCGTAGGATGTCCAACTGTCTGCTTAGGCTGGCTCCCCATTGCCTAAGCCAGCAGTCACTAAAGAGGTGGGAGAGGCTCCTGCCACAGCACTGCACTCCCCACCTTGAGGCCAGCTGGGTGATGCTGCCCATGTGGGAGCGCACTGACCACCAGGGGGCAGCTCCTGTGTTGAGCATCTGCCACTTGGTGCTCAGTATGCATCATAGCGATGGCTTGTTCTGCCCTTTGGTCAATTTGCGTATTAGCCTTTTATTATATAGGATATCCTTGTATTTCAATCTGAAATGAACCATTTTCAACCTTGGAAGTTTATTGTAGATCAGTAAACTTGAGCAGAGCCGAGGAAGGTGTGTGGAAAGAGGCATGAGCCACAACAGCTCTCACTGAGGGGGACAGTGGTAAGACCCAGGAGAAGAGTGAGTGTAGAAACATCTTCTGGTTGTCCTTAGATTGACAGTGAGAAGCACTTTTTTGATGATTATTTTGGTTAGTTTCCAGAGAATTGACTTCTAGACTTGTACTTAAACAAACATATACAGATTATTTTTGCTGTTGCTGACCTACTTCAGTTGCCATTTTAATTTGAATTTCTCTTACTAAAATTACTCCAGGTACCATTCCTTACCCCCACACTTTGGCCTGTCTCTCTTTTTGCTTGGCAGTCAATAAGACAGTGCTTGTCAGTTTTAATAGGGTAACTCTTTAGAAAGATTGAATTCATGTTCTGGCCCTCACCTACATAATTCCATTCTCAAAACAGATGTGGAACTCACTCAGTGCATTGACTTCACACCAGAATTGACTCACTTTCCTTCCATAGACTGGAGGAAAATATCTTGGAACTGAGCACAATGGAATCCCTCTCCCCCCACCCGCACCCTGACATTTGGGTCTTGTTCTTACTGGCATCCTGAAAAAGGAAAAAGCACAACAAACACAAAGGGCTTGTCAGAGGCTCCTGGTGAAGCAATGCTGAGAAGGAAGTAGGCAGATCTTGAGAGGCTCTGTGTCTGAGAACAGACCTGGACTCTGGAGAAACCTGTGTTGATTCAAACTATCCTTCCTCCCATCTCTCCTATGGATAGAATACCTGTCGCCAAAGCCTGTACTCCAAGAGCCTTGTGAGCAAGAACTACAGGACTGCAAGGAAGTAGAAAAAAGGGAATTTTTTGACTTCAATCTAGGTAAGTGAGGGTTCATGCAATGCTCGGGAAGAATCTAAAGAAAAATTAATCTTCATTCCCAGGGCAACACGGTTTGGGATGGCACTTGGAAGTTTGTATCTTCCCAGCAGCATTGAGTATAACTCTCCTCAGTCACTAGCTGTCCATTCCTCTAGGAACATGGTGACATCTGCGATTTCTGTTCACAATCTTCATTTTGATATTGGGAGAGAAAATGTGTCAGAGTGGAAAAGACTGGAGAGTATATATCTATTTTCTGTTTCTTCAGACAGAAATGTGCTTCTTGATGCCAATTTTCCAGAAGATGTCGAAGAGCTATACTTCCTACTGGGAAATCCCGCTGAGCAGCTACTCGGAGACCACACACAGCCTCTCTGTGATCAGAATCCTTCTCCAGGAGAGAGCGCTGAGGGGTCCAACCAGGAAGAACCTCTCAATCCCAGTGGCCATGCACAAAACAGTGACAGTGCCCCAAAGAAAGCATACCAATGTATTCAGTGTGGGAAAGATTTTCTTTCCGAAAAGGTCTTTAAGGGGCACCTGAAAATTCACTCAGGAAAGCTCCCTCATGAGTGCGCTGACTGTGGGAAAAGATTCCTTCGTAGGTCAAACCTGCGAAGGCATCTTCGAGTTCACACAAGAGAGGCACCCTATAAATGCAGCGTGTGTGAGAAGCGCTTCACTCAGTTGGCACACCTCACAGAACACCAGAGAACCTCTGCTAGCCAGGGAGTATCCACTTGCCCCGAGTGCAAGTTGCAATTTTGTCATAGAAAACAATTTATACAACACCTCAAAATCCACACAAATGGAAAACCCCATAAATGCCAGAGTTGTGGGAAAACATTTAGACGCCAAAGAGATCTTAATTTGCACTCTACATCACACTCTGCAGAGAGACCATTTACCTGTGAGCATTGTGGGAAAAGCTATAGGCGGAGATGCAGCCTTGTTTTTCATTCAAGAAAACATTCCAGGGAGTAGCCATAGTAGTGCCCCAATTGTCCTACAAGCATCATAAAGAAAGCACACTTTAATATGCACTTTAGAGAAGAATTCTTTGAGAATTTGTTGAGGGAAACAGTTCCTAAGCAAAGTGACACAAATCTACCAAAGCTTTACTTGCACTAGGCTGTCTTGGAAGAACAGTTTTGTTTGAGCTTATGCATTAGAACAGCTTTGTATTTTGCTGTGTTTAAAACCCACCTTCCAAGGCACATACATTCTAGAGTATTCACTGACTCTTGCCACTGTTCCAGACATGACTGTTTTCTGTCTAGGCAAGTTATGTTTAATCTTTATGATGACAATGTCTTTGTGCCCAGCCAACCACCATATCAGTTTTAGTGAGGAGCATATCAATGCTGGCATTCCTTTTCGTTTTGGGTCAGCATTCCAGTAGATGGGGAAGTGCCCAATTGACCTGTATCTGTGCAATATTTCAGTCACATGGAAATGGCTATGCTGTTCCTGTTTGATTGCCATTGACTTGTAGTTGGAGCACCATGTGGAAGCTTTCCTGACAGGGCCTACAAGCACTTGCCTTGACTCCCACTCACACTACATGTCAGAATCCCCTGTGCCCCCACTGCTATGTTTATGCATCATTTGAGCCTTGAACACAGCCCATTTCTGAAATGTGGAGCACTTCCAAAGGATAGGGACAAGGGAAGATGTCCAAATCATAAAGCACTGGGAAGGGCAGAGAACAGTACCCACCACACAAGTACTAGGAATATTGAGCGGCTTATAGAAGGGTGGAGACCCTACTCCAAACGAACTTCCTGTAAATTCTGTGTTTTCTTTCTTTGCTCTCTGGAATGATGAAAGCATTGAACGCTACAAACTTTAAGCCTAGCTTGGATCACATGCCACAAAACGTGTTCAATGTTCTGTTTGTGATTTTATAACTATTTGTTATTACACTTTTCATTTTATTTCCTTTTTGCCCCAAGAGTTGAACATTGTTGATAATTTCCTGTGAATTTTTGGTTACAATGCAAATTTATTAATAAATTTGGTCCATTCTATGTCTGCTTTAAAGTTTATTTAGATCTTCTTGAAGACATGTCTGATGACTGTGGAGGCTACGGGTTCCATTTGTAGGTACTCCCTAGGACTCTAGAAGACGAATGGTTGTGCCATCGGTTTATACTGGTAGCTGTTCACCTTCTTCAAATACTGATGAAATGTACCAGAAATATCTCTTCCCACTCCTTGGCTTCTGGTTTCACTCACTTATTGCTGTCCTTTGATGAAGATAATAGCCCAAGTGTTGCATAGTTCAACTCATCACTTCCCCCTTTATTATTAGTGCTGTTTGAATTCTGGTGAAGAAACGTTCTGTCTACCCCAAGATCATGAACCTATTTCTACATTTTCATTTTTAAAATTTTATTTTATTTTATTGATTTTTTTACAGAGAGGAAGAGAGAGGGACAGAGAGTTAGAAACATCGATGAGAGTGAATCATCGATCAGGTGCCTCCTGCACACCCCCCACCGGAGATATGCCTGCAACCAAGGTACATGCCCTTGACTGGAATTGAACATGGGACCCTTCAGTCCACAGACCGACGCTCTATCCACTGAGCCAAACTGGTTTTGTCTCTACATTTTCATTTTTAAAGTTTTATTTATTTATTTATTTATTTATTACCTTACACATTGAGATAGCATTTTACCTGGAGTTGGTTTCTTTTACAAATGATGTGAGGTAAGGTTCAAGATAACTTGAGAATGGAAGGTCCTTTCCACTTCAGATTTTGTCCTCAGCCTCTGAGTCTTACAAAAATTGAGATGCTAAGAGGGTGCTTTTACCAGCCTATACATGGATTTGAGCAAGTTATGGACAGCATCCCAGGTGAAGGGATGTCTCCTATAAAGACCTGATGAGAAGAGCACAGGCTGGCTAGAGGGAAAGCTAGAGTGCCAGGCAGAAGCCAGGTGATGGAGGGTCTAGTAATCTACCTGATGGAGTTGGGACGTCATCCGGCACTCCAAAAAAAATCCTAGACTCCAGTTGAGAAGTACTGGTGAGGCATTTTAGAAAGCTTACTCTGGCTCCTGGGTGGGAATTAGGACAGACAAGATGGGAGATGGGAAGATTAGTGAAAAGGCTACTGCAGATGAGAAAGTGGGCTGAGCTAAGGACAGTGGTGTGCAGATGAAACAGAAGATAAGAATTCGGGAGGAATTAAGGGGCTCAATCCACAGTCTCAGATGACTGACTATATGTGGGTTGGGGAGGTGTGTGACAGCCAGCTCTGTGTCCTGAGCATCTGGAGTTGGGAGACTAGAGGAATAGCTCAGGAAAAGGGAATGAGGGCCCTCTTAGCCTATAAGCCCATGGTCACCCATTTAAACTCATGGACGTTTCAATCCTGTCACCCTGTTTGCTCCCTTGTAGACTGTCTCCCACCCACAGTGATTCATTCCTTTGATAGTCTTTGGGTGGCCATTATGTTCTAGGTAGCATCATAGGTGCTGAGGATGGCAGGGTCTCAGGCTTCAGGAGAGTCACGGGTTAGGAAGACAAGACTAAAAGTTAAGCAGAAAATTCTTCATCATATTAGTAAGTCCATTAACAAACTAATATGTATAAGTTAGTATTGGAGGAAGGTACAAACGTCCAGTTGTAAGATAAATAAGCACTAGGGAGGTAATGTATAACATGATGGCCATAGTTAACACTGCTGTGTGCTGTATAGAAAAGTTGTTTAAAAAGTATATATAATTGTTAAAAGAGTTGTCATAGTCACACTTTAGAACCAAGGTAGAATGGTAGTTACTAAGGGAGGGGTAAATGGGGAATTGTTACTCTGTGGGATTAAGTTTTCAATTATGCAAGTGGAATCAGTTCTGGAGATCTGCTCTACACACTGGGCTTATCTGAATAATATTGCTCTCTGGACTTAACATTTTTAGGAGAGTAGAACATGTTCAGTGTTCCAAACATAACTTTTTGTTAACCCTCACCTGAGGTTATTTTCCCCATTGATTTTAGGGAGAGTGAAACGAAGAGGTGTGTGTGTGTGTGTGTGTGAGAGAGAGAGAGAGAGAGAGAGAGAGAGAGAGAGAGAGAGAGAGAGAGACTGAGAGAGGGAGAGAAAAATTGGTGTGAGAGAGACACATTGATTGGTTGCCTCTGAACATGCCCATACTAGTGTAGGGCATCAAACCTGCAACACAGGCCTATCCCCTGGACCTGGAATCAAACCTTCTGTGAGCATCACCAGCCAGGGCAATCATACTTTTTAAAAAATAGAAAAGAAAATTACCAATACTCACATTTATTGAAATAAAATGACACCAAACACGCAATCATTCTACAAAATAACATGTCAAACTGTGTTTAAGGAGCGTGGTTGACTGGCTCTTTAATTTTTTTCATTTTTAATGTGTAATTTTTAAGAATGTCATTCTTCATGTGTAATCATATCTTCAAATAACTTTAAGGCACCAAAGAAATAATTACAGAACACAGAGGATTTTCAGGGCTGAAAGGTCCCAGGTTCGATTCCGGTCAAGAGAATATACATTGGTTTTGGGCACATTCCCAGTTGGGGGTGTGCAGGAGGCAGCTGGTCAATGTTTCTCTCTCATCGATGTTTCTATCTCTCTATCCCTCTCCCTTCCTCTTTGTAAAAAATCAATAAAAATATTTTTAAATAATTTTTCTTATTTTAAATTGTGCAGGATCACAACAAATTATACTTTCCCAACTCCCTCTATAAAGCTGAAAGAAAAGTAATTCCAAAAACTGACAAAATAAGCATAAAGAGAGACAACTGAAGACTAATTCCACTTTTGAAAATGAAAAAAAAAAATATCTGAATAAAAAATAAACAAATTCAGCCGAAACCGGTTTGGCTCAATGGATAGAGCGTTGGCTTGGGGACTGAAGGGTCCCGGGTTCGATTCCGGTCAAGGGCATGTACCTTGGTTTCGGGCATATCCCCAGTAGGGGGTGTGCAAGAGTCAGCTGATCGATGACTCTCTCTCATGGATGTTTCTAACTATCTCTCTCCCTTCCTCTCTGTACAAAATCAATAAAATATATTTTAAAAAATAAATAAATAAACAAATCCAGCAGTATATTAGAAGAATTATGCATTACTTCCTCAAAGTAGTAATAGCTCAATATTAAGAAATCAATTTATATTTTCTCCATATTCACAATTCAAAGGCATAAAACGATATGAGAATCTTGAGGGTGGTGAGAAAAAAAAAACAACCCTGAAAAATCTATCATACCTTAATTTGGAAAATCATTCCTTTACCAATCAGGTATTTTAAAACAAATATCAGGGTCAGACATTCCCAATAAAATAAGGACCAAATAAGGACTACAAGTCTTTTTATACTTTTAAGATGCTCATTTTTTTTTTTACATTTTAACATTTATTAAATAAAAATGATAAGCAGGCATGCTTGAGATTTTCATTATTAAATTAATGGTGTGCACTAAAGTTGATGTTAGTCTTGGAATTGAAGAGATTTTGTTCTGAAAGTGTCAATTAGTGTGAGATCTGCAGAAATACTGTGTTTTGTGGATTTTAAAATCTGCTTTTAAGATTCTGAAATACACCTGTCAAAATTGACCAAAAAGAAGTTGTGGTACATATATGCAATGGAATATTACCCAGCCACAAAAATGAATGAAATCTTGCCATTTGCATCAGCATGCATAAACCCAGAACATATAATGCTAAATGAAATGAGTCAGTCAATGAAAGACAAATACTATATGATTTCACTTATATGTGGGATCTAAAGAATAAAATAAATGAACCAAAAGTTGAAATAGACTCATAGAAATAGAGATCAGACTGATGGTTGCCAGCAGGGAGAGAAGTTTTTGGGCTGGGTGAAAGGGGTGAGGGGACTAACAAGTCCAATTCAATAGTCATGGGAATGTAAAGTACAGCATAAGTAATACAGTCAATAATATTATAACTATGTACAGTGCCATGTCGGTACTTGAAGTATACTAGAGGGCCGGTATATGGACTGGAGGCAGTCTGGGACCCTTCACTCCTTACTGCCCACCTGCTCACTGCTCCTTACCACTCAGCTCGCTGCTCCTCAGCACTGCCATGGAGGCAGGAGAGGCTCCCACCACTGCCACTGCGCTCGCCAGCTGTGAGCCCTATCTTTCTGTGTAGTTGTTTGTATGCCAACTGCTCTCTTCCTTCTCACTTAGGGCGAGTGGCATGTGAGGGTAGAGTGCACTGTCATGGAACACAGAGGGCTGATCAGAGCTGAGGGGACTGGACAGGCCCACAGGGTGAGAGGTGAACACAGAGACGCTATCTCACCCAATTGTGGGGCGGGCTGGCCAGCCTTCATCTGCCTGACCCCATCCAGGGAGGGACCAAGCAGGGTATCTGCCTCTCCATTCTCCATCCTTCCATCTGTGACACCTGTCACCCTTGCCAGGCCTCCCCCAAAGTGAGTTCAGCTCAATCCCTGAATGTAAAAGGGCACGGGGGGAGAGGGGTTCCACTCCAGTGCCCCCTGATTCCCAGCGACAGGACCTGGTCAACAGGACCTGATCTCAGGACAGTGCCCACAGCTGCAGAACATATTGTAGATCTGTTTTAAGAAAAGTTGGAAATGCAGACTTTCCTATGAGCCCCTATTGCAAAAGGTGGCAGTTTATTCACATTGTGGCAAAGACACCTTCAAGAGTAACATAAGTGGGTAAAGTCAGGGCCAAACCAGGCCATTTCCTCATCCAATCTCTCTGAGGCATGCGGACAGAACCAAGTCTCAGCTGACACTTCTGGGTGTTTTTTGTTTTGTTTTGTTTCGTTTTAAGCCTAAAGGACAGTAGTCTATCTCCATTCTTGTTCTTTGGGATTTTTTCATCATCGGATAAGAGGATGCGTACATTAGGGCAATCCTCTTGAGATACAATATTCAAGTTGCACCCATATGATGACAGCACCCCTCAGAGGGAGGGAGCTGACAGATGGGGAGCAGGGAATTCTAAAAACCAAAGCAATGACAGAGATGCTAAGCCTTTCCTTCAGGCGTCTGACACCCCTCTTCAGGCAGCCTGCAGGCCGGGTGTCTGCTGGACCTTTACCACTTGATGTCCTGACAGGAGCCCTGCTAGGCGGTGTGCAGTGCCACCTGGGCCCAGGGGGAGTCACTCCCTCCACCCCAACCACTCCTGGTACAGCTCCTGCATATTCACATGACAACTGCATGAGGTAAGTTCCAAAGGCATCTGGGGAAATTCAGGAGTGACTGTATGGCCTCTCATGGGCTTTTTCTGTTTATACCATCACTATTTTGGACAAGAGCATTCAGAAGTCAGTCAATGCAGGCCCAGCTCTTAGGTACCCAGTGAAGACGGTGCTGTCAGCCAACCCTTCCCTTTGTTGACCCAGAGAAAGAAGATGCCTGTCAGGAAGGGCTCCTGCTGCTAAGTGTGCTTAAATTTAAAAGCATATCATAGCAGCCATTTCCAACCCAGCACCTCTCACACAAGCTGTGCTTCAGGGAGATGCCTGCACTAAGCTGCCTGTCCTCCTGCACTGAATGAGCTGCCTGCGGTTATGTTCCTGCCATCTGAGCCAGCCCTTTCAAAGGAGTTCTTGGAATCATATTTCAACCAATAGGAATAAGACTTTCCCTGTAAAATAGGAGCTGTGCAACTGTAGTACATTAGTATCTTCACCAACCAATCAGAGTGGCTTCTGTGAACAATCAGAACAGTGTTTTCTGGATTAATAAAATGTGAGGGTTTGGAGTCCACATTTGAGACAGACCAATCAGGGATCAGGGACTTCTCTCTATATAAGTCAGCTTTCCTTTATATAAGCATGCTCAGTGGCCAGAACCTGGTGACCAGCCAAGTGGAAATACCAGCCTTCTATTTCTCCTTTCATTCCAGAAACACTCCCCAAAGGAGAGGTAAAGACCTGTAATAGAGGGGTTGGTTGACAGATAGGAAGGAGGTCTGGGTTGTGTGTGTGGCTTAAAGAGCTAGCTTCTTTTCCTGGGCTTCTGCTCTTTGTAAGCTGTGATTCTGTTTGCCTTTTATTTCTACTTTTGGGGCAGTCATTTGCCCCGTGGCATCAATTCTCTGATATATTTTAAGAGTTGTTAATTTTCAGTTTAATTTTTTTGTCTTATTGTGAGGGTAAGAATAATGAATTCCAAGCTTTTTACCTGATGGGCAGGAAATTTGGTTTTATTTTTATGTAGGATAATGTTCTGATTTTAGGTCATATATGCTGGAAATTTTAGTAATAAAGTGACATGAGGTTGGGAAGTATCTATGGAAAGATTCAGTACAATGTTCAGGGCAATATGTTAATGTTTGTTGAGTCTAGATGATGAATATTTGGGTGTTCATGATACTATTCTTTCCATTTATCTGTGTATTTAAATTTCTAGATGCTGAGAACGACTCTGGCACCACAGTAGTCCCCCTTATCTGCAGGGGATACATTCCAAGATGCCCAGTGGACACCTGAAACTGTGGCTAGTACTTAACTCTAATAAATTCCTTTAGCCTGCTGGAAATATGGCAACAACATCTTCATTGGCAGAGCATCCTGTCCAGTAATTTTAATAATTTTTAGTCTAAACCTAATCCTGAATTTGTGTAACCATCCCTTACTTGCAGTAAATGGCTTAGTGTCGCTCATTTCAGAGGGTCCCTTGCTGAAGTTTTTGTATAGGCTCAATCTTTTCTGGCACAACACGTTGCCATCGATTGAAACACATATTCTCTTCATATCATCCACCCACAAATTTGATTTCCATCTAAACTAAGCACTCATCACACACTGTGTCTATAACTTCTGCAGTTGGAGTTGCCACAGCAAAATTAGCAAGGATTTCTTTTACCTTTATCACAATTTCAGATAGAAGATTAATTCTTATCAAATAGTTAGCAACCTCAGCATGCAATGCAATTTTTTTATTTCCTTATTAAGTAAAAAGCATTTACCTCTCACTTTAAGGAAGAAGCAGTTGATGGCTTGTCTTGTTTATCTAAATTTCCAGCATCATTACTCTTAACATAAAAACCATTGAAACCTGTAAAGAATTTTTGTGAGTTTATTTGAGCCAAACTGTCAACATGCTGAGAAGCAGAACTGAGATATTTTTCCAAAGATTGGCGGGTTACATTTGTATTTATACATTGCAATCAAAGGAAAGGGACATAGGTGGGTTACAGGAAATCTATTGGTGATAGACTAGAGAGGCGGGAGAAACCCCTGGGATTGGATAAAAAGTAAAATGATGGACACATAACTTAGGTGGATGCAGGAACAATTAACTTGATAATGAAGGAATTTGTGGTATCTGTTCTGGCACCTGGTGCCCCAAGGGGTCTGGAAAAAGGGAAGTCACAAGTTACTTAGACCAATGTGGTGTGCCATAGGTGCAGACAAGACAAGAATTTTATAATTTTTCACTATTTTGTTTACTTAATATTTCATAATAAAGTAATTATAAAATACTTTCTTTGTGTTTATTTGATTCCTATTCAAGAGAATTACTTTATATATAGTCAATATAGGCACAGAGTTAAATTTTTTAACATTTTCTAATGGTGGTGTGCCTCGTGATTTTTTTCATGAAACAAGTGTGCCTTTGCCCAAAAAAGGTTGAAAAACACTGACTTAGACATTTCAAAAGGTATGTTATTATAGATGCAAAAAGACAAACAGGCTCAGTTAAGGTAAAGGTTGACCTTATCAATGAAGATACCAGCCTAGGAGGTGACTACCCACCATAACTGCTTTTAGTCAAAGTTTAATTTTAGACCTTCCTTTGTGGTTACTCTAGGTCTCTGAGTCTGCAAGACTGCCATGCAGGCCTCCCCTGAGCCTGTCAGGTTAGCATGTGGCCCCTTTCATACACACTCTTATACTTTGAGGCCATTAATAAGTAATAGTAAAATAAGGGTCCCTTGAACAGAAACACTGTGATAGTGTGACAGTCAATGTGATAAGCAAGTCTGTGCTTAACTAATGGGCAGGGAGAGTCTAAAGTGTGGAGACCCTGGACAAAGGGATGAGTCATATTCCAGGTGTGATGGAGCAGGATGGCGCAAGCTTTCATCACATAACTAAAACACACAACTAAAAATTCAAGAATTGCAATATAGTTTGAACTTGGAACCAAGAATCCTCAATTCTCTTCCTGTTTCTGCCCATTCATATCTAAAGGCCTTCCTGACACTTACCTTAACTGATTTCTGTAACAGGACCCATTACCCTGTTTTTTTGTTGTTGTTTTTTACCTCTCCTGGGAATGCTAGATGAGAATCTGCCAAATGAGCTTTCAAGCTAACAGGTGTTGTAACAGGGACTGGCAGTTATGTGAAAATGGAGTGCCCTTTTGCTGACCTGTTGTTAGGAACTTTGCTGAATCTCCCGAGTGGACAGTAACTGCTGGCTCTGTTCTACTGTAAATGTTACACGAATAGTGATGATAGCAGCTATCCAGGGTGCTGCTAAACATGGATTCATGCAAAGACAGTACTCTCTGCAAGAACTTTAATGCCCCCTTAGTTCCAAGGACACAATCTCATTAAATTCTGGGAAGGATGGTGGGGCAGTCAGTCTCCCAAGTTTTAGGAATATAGTGGGATCTTTTCCTTCCAGGCAACTTCTTCCTCCAGGCTTAGCAGTTTCATTCTTTTTAGTTACCATTGTACACTCACCTTTTCCTTCTTTCATTAGTTTGTGGATGCACCTAACAGTGTAAATAGTATCCATAAAAATTCCAATCCAGCCATCACCTCCTGCTTCCTTTTCCAGGCATCTAGTATATTTTAGTTGTCACTCATTAAAAGTGTAACTAGCTGAATAGGGACATTAGCTAATTGTTTAATAGCCTAGAGCAGTGATCGGCAAACTCATTAGTCAACTGAGCCAAATATCAACAGTACAACGATTGAAATTTCTTTTGAGAGCCAAATTTTTTTAACTTAAACTTCTCCTAATGCCACTTCTTCAAATTAGACTCGCCCAGGCTGTGCTATTTTGTGGAAGAGGCTGTGCTATTTTGTGGAAGAGCCACACTCAAGGGGTCAAAGAGCCGAGTGTGGTTCAAGAGCCGCAGTTTCCCTGACCTCGGGCCTAAAGAGAAGCACCTCAGAAAATGTTATACCAGAAGGCTACCATTCAGAACATCACAAACAGGCTTTAAAATCCCATTAATTAGGGATGCTTAAAATATGGACAACTAGATAAAGCAGATTAAAAAAAAAATAACTAGTGCCCTGGCTAAGTGGCTGTTGGTTGGAACAGTGTCTCATATACCAAAAAGTTGCATGTTCTATTCCTAGTCAGGGCACATACCTACACTTCGGGTTTAATCCCTGCATGGATGTTTCTTTCTCTTTCTTTCACTCCCTTCCTCTCTAGAAAAAACAAACAAAAACCACACACCATATACTCAGGTGAGGAATAAAATACCCAAAATGAATACAAAATAATATTGAATGTAAACTGAAATTGAAGAAAAAAAATCATAAATACAATGCTTAAAAAAAAAAAACTAGGTGAAAGATGAAGGAAGAATGCTCCAAATGTTTATGGAATAGTTATGTGGCCCATCGGTGTCAGGCATACTCACATGTTTCATTTAATCCTCATAGCAGCCCTGAGAAGGAATTATCTCCATTTTACAAAACTGAAAACAGGATTAAATAAGTCTCTTTATGGAAAAAAATATAGCTGTATATATTTCAAAAAAAATGAACATTGGCCATCTCTACATAATTTGGTAACAATGTTTTGTTTAATGTTCAAACAATATGAAACAACATGCCACTTTCATAAAAAGGTACAATTTTATGAATCAATATATAGATGCCTTGGTCAACATCATAAACTAGGATTGGACGAAGATATAAATCCATGTCTTGACATCACATTGCTTTTCAGAAGATAATCACTGAGGCCAACGGGGAAAGAGAAACCACCAATGTCAAAAACCAGTTTCCATCTGACCAAGCTCTCATTGAGGCCATCATTCTAAGCCACAGGCCTTACTTTGCTCTGACATTTCTGGATGTTTCCTCCCGATAAGTGCATTGAGGTTAGGTCACAGGGCTCTCCTTGCATTTCACAGTCAAGTAGTTCACAAAGTCTCCAGATCTTCTGCAGAGCATTCAGGTATATGGGTTTGTGTTGAACAGCTATAATAATGGGCCTTCCTTTAGGCCCTGGAGCAGTGTGGCACCAATTTGAGTCTCCAGTCCACAAAGTTAAAGTCAAAAAAGACCAATAACCACTGCTCTGTGCTTTTGAAGATATGGGAATGAGGGCCAAGACTACCTCCTTCACCATTACACTCCATATACCTCAGTGTTGAAAGGATCAGCAGGAAGGGATATATCAAGTGCTTACAAGGTCCCAAGGTCTGTGTTGATATTAGGCCTTCACATGTGGCTTGGAATTCCTTGATAGAAAACATTGCAGTAGTATTCATGGGAGGAGCAACTAGAATGGGTGTACTTCTTTCAGGGCAGTGAATCCTCTCTTACTATTCCAGAATAAAGTTCCCTGAGCCATGGGATTTGTTGTTCATCCACAAATAATAATAGCCCTAGAAAGTCTAACTTAGTAATACTCTCTGAGCTCCCTTCAGAGAACCTGAATATTCTTGCTTTCCACTTCTCCTGAGAATGAGAGTAGGACTAATGGCCATCATACATTAGCTGAGGACCTGATACCTACCTGAAGAATTTAAATCACATAGGGTTGGGAAGGTAATAATATAGATAGATAGATAGATAGATAGATAGATAGGTAGATAGGTAGATAGATAGACTATAGACATATGATTGGTATATTTTCATTCTTTTATAATATTTATAAAGTACCCATTATGTTATCAGTCTTATGCTGGGCATTGAAGATACAATACTGAATAAGAGACAAGTTAGATTCCTTTATGTGAAGCATGACATGTACCCCTCTCAAATTTTCTGTTGATGACATAATCCTAGGTGCCTCATGATTTTGTATTCTTTTGCCTCTAGAGTCAAGCCCCATATGGTGACTTTCTTCAGACTGGAGATTCTGGACATTATTCCTTTCTCACATGGAGCTTTTGGTGTCTAAGAAGGCTTGACCGCCTGCTGAAGTTTCTCCTACATATGCTACAGGAATAAGGCTGCTCACCTGTGTGGGTTCTTTGGTGTTTAATAAGGTGCGAGTTCTGAATGAATCTTTTTCCACATTCATGACATTTAAAGGGCTTCTCTCCTGTGTGAATTCTTAGGTGTGTGTGTAGATTTGTGTTGTGACTAAAGCTTTTTCCACACCATGAGCATCTATATGGTTTTATTCCCTGGTGTGCCATTAAGTGCTTATTTAAATCTGAACTCCATCTAAACCTCTTATCACACTGTTGACATTTATAGGGTTTCTCTTCAGTGTGAATTCTCTGGTGCTTAATTAGGTCAGAGCTAACTCTGAAGCCTTTTCCACATTCCTGACATTTAAAAGGTTTCTCTCCTGCATGGCCTTTCCCATGAAGATCCATATGTTTTGGAAGCTCTTGTTTACAAGTTGAAAGTTTCTTTCTCTTCCTCCCCAGAAAAGCTCGAGGCCGTTTCCGTACCTTATGTGTACCACCAGGATTTTCTTTGACTGTCGTTTTCTGGGCAACTTTCATTCTGGCCTTTCTTAATACTTTGCATCCTGTTGTTTGTATTTCTAATGGAGAAGTAGACATAGGTGGGTCATTTCCAGTGTCATTTTTGAGCTTTAACCCTGTTGGAATAAACAGAAGAATCAGCCATCTATATCCCAATACAACAAAACTAGAAACGGAGCTTAAAGATCAATGATTAAAAAAAAAAAGGAACAAGTGGTTTCTAGTCCAATCCACACGAAACTGCATAAGCCTATTTCACCTTGATCCTCCTCCCTACTAGGCCCAACAACAAGCCAATTAAAGAATGTAATAAACAACCAAGAGAATTTTAATAACATTTAAAAAATATTTTTAAAAATTGATTTTTAGAGACAAGAAGGGAGAGGGAGAAACATCAATGTGAGAGCTGAACATCAAGTGGCTGCCTCCTGCACACCCCCTTCTCGGATTGAGCGAGTAACCAGGGCATGTGCCCTGACCAGGAATCAAACTGGCAACCTTTAGTGCATGGGACGATACCCAAACAACTGATCCATGCCATCCAGGGACCAACAGAGAATTTTAAAAAGTGGGAAAATAAGTTTGGGACCCCAGGACTAGGAGAATAACATAGCAAGAATTCTTACATACCCACATCCAACAGAAGGCGGCAACCCAGATCTAATGTTTTCTAACTCACAACCTAGCAACAGAAGCTTTCCTGAATAGGCTTCTTCCTTCTCCAGTTTTCATGGGAAACCTTCTGACAGCATAAGAATCCATTACAAGACACCAAATGGGCAGGCAGGACTAGCAAGATGCCTCGGCACAAGTGGCCTGGCCCAGGAAGCCTTTTATCCCTGTGGGTCCAAGACTCCCAATTCCCACTGAGAGATACTCTAGCCCAAGTAAATACCTTCCTTACCTTCAGGAAGCACCAGGAGAGACACATGGGAGTCCTATCAGTGCCACATAAACCAAGGAAATAACAAAAAGTCTCTGAAAATTAAAATTGTCACTGTAGAAAAGAACATATGTAATAAACTAAAACATGGTGAATTCCCATTAAATTATTTAAATAGGACCCAGACTCTCCTAACATAATAGACAAAATGAGCAGGACACAATAAAAATTCACCCATCAGACTGAGAATAAATAAACAAAAAAAAAATTCACAACTTAAGTGAGAAAAGGAAATCTGATAAAAATGAAATCAGACTAGAATTCAAAAAACAAAAAAATATAAGACCAGAAAAATCTAAAAACACATGAAATTAAAAAATACTTCTAAATAGTCCATGGTTTAAAGAGAAAGTCTCAAAAGAAAGGTAAAAATATATATATGTGCCCTGGCCAGTGGAGTTCAGGGGTCAGAGCATCAGTCTGTAAACCAAAGGATTTCATGTTCGATTCCTAATCAAGTGCATATACCTGAGTTTCAGGTTATATCCCTGGCCTCATATAAGAGGCAGCCAATCTATGTGTCTCTCTCATATCAGTTTCTCTCTTTCTCTCTCTTTCTCTCTCTCCCTCTCTCTCTCTGCCCCCTTCCTTCCACTCTTTCTGGAAAATCAATGGAAAAAATATACTTGGGTGAGGAATAACAACAACAAAAAACATACATAGTTGAATGAAAACAAAATTACAACATATCAAAATATGTGGAATGAAGATAAAGAAATGCTTGGAGGAAAATGTATAGACAAAATGCTTACAATAGAAAAGGGGAAAGGTCTCAAATCAATAATCTAAGTTTCTACCCTAAGAAACTAGGGGTGGGGGGAAAGCAAAATAAAGCCAAATCAAATTGAAGAGAGCAAATAATAAATATCAGAGCAGAAATCACAATCAAACAAAGTTCTTTCATCATTAAAATGTACATACTATCCAAAGCAATCTATAGATTGAATGCAATCCTCATTAAGGTACCAATGGAACATTTTACAGACCTAGAACTAACTCTCCAAACATCCATCTCGAATTAAAAAATAAAAAGACCCTGAATAGCTGCAGCAATCTTGAAAAAGAAGAACAAAGTTGGAGGGATCACAATACCAGATATCAAGCTATATTACAAAGTCACTGTTTTCAAAACTGCCTGGTACTGGCACAAGAACAGAAATATAGACCAATGGAACAGAACTGAGAACCCAGAAATTGACCCAAGCCAATATGCTCAATTAATATTTGACAAAAGAGGCAAGAGCATACAATGGAGACAAAACAGTCTCTTCAATAAATGGTGTTGGGAAAACTGGACAGATACTTGTAAAAAAATGAAACTAGACCACCAACTTACACCATACACAGAAACAAACTCAAAATGGATAAAGGACTTAAATGTAAGATGTGAAACCATAAAAATCCTACAAGACTTTATAGGCAGCAAAATTGCAGACATATGCCATAGCAATATCTTTACAGACAGATCCTAGGGCAAGAGAGACTAAGGAGAAAATAAACAAATGGGACTACATCAAAATAAAAAGGTTCTGCACAGCAAGAGAAACCATCAACAAAACAACAAGAAAGCCCACTGCATAGGAGGACGTATTTCCCAATGTTATCTCCGATAAGGGTTTAATCTCCAACATTTACCTGGAACTCATACAACTTAACAAAAGAAGGATAAACAACCCAATCATTAAATGGGAAAAGGACCTAAATAAACACTTTTCGAAAGAGGACATTCAGAAAGCCACGAGACACATGAAAACATACTCAGAGTCACTAATCATCCGATAGATGCAAATCAAAACAATGAGATACCACCTCACACCTGTCAGAATGGTTATCATCAACAAATGACAAGTGCTGGAAAGGATGCGGAGAAAAAAGAACCCTCCTGCACTGCTGGTGGGAATGCAGACTGGTGCAGCCACAGTGAAGAACCCTAGAGTTTCCTCAAAAAACTAAAAATGGAACTGCCATTTGACCCAGTAATCCCACTTCTAGGACTATATCCCAATAAATCAGAAACACCAATCAAAAAGGATATATGCACCCCTATGTTCATAGCAGCACAATTTACCACAACTAAGATTTGGAAACAGCCTAAATGCCCATCAGCAGATGAATGGATTAGAAAACTGTGGTACATCTACACAATGGAATACTATGCTGCTATAAAAAAGGAATTCTTATCATGTGCAACAGCATAGATGAAATTGGAGAGCATTATGCTAAGTGAAATAAACCAGTCAATGAAAGAAAAACACCATATGATCTCACTCATTTATGGATAATAAAGAACGTTATAAACTGATGATCAAAAATAGATACAGAGGCAGAGTAGCATTGAACAGACTGTCAAAATACAGCAGGAAAACTGGGGACGGTTTGAGTAGGGAGGTAAGAGATCAACCAAAGAACTGGTATGCATGCATATAAGCATAATCAATGGATGCAAGATACTGGAGATAGGGGAGACTGGGACAAAAAAGGAGACATATGTACTACTCTTTCTAATACTTTAAACATTAAAATAAAATTTTAAATAAAGAAATGCTTGGAGGAAAATATTATATATAGCCAAAATGTTTACAATAGAAAAGGAGAAAGTTCTCAAATCAATAATCTAAGTTTCTACCCTAAGAAACTAGAAAAAAAAGGCAAAATAAACCCAAATCAAGTTGAAGAAAATAATAAATATCAGAGCAGAAATCATAATCAAACAAAGTTCTTTCATCATTAAAATGTACATACTACCCAAAGCAATTTAGATTGAATGCAATTCCCATTAAGGTACCAATGGAACATTTCACAGACCTAGAACAAACTCTCCAAACATTCATCTGGAATAAATAAAAAAAAAGGACCCTGAATAGCTGCAACAATCTTGAAAAAGAAGAACAAAGTTGGAGGGATCACAATACCAGATATCAAGCTATATTACAAAGTCACTGTTTTCAAAACTGCCTGGTACTGGCACAAGAACAGAAATATAGACCAGTGGAACAGAACTGAGAACCCAGAAATTGACCCAAGCCAATATGCTCAATTAATATTTGACAAAGGAGGCAAGAGCATACAATGGAGACAAAACAGTCTCTTCAATAAATGGTGTTGGGAAAACTGGACAGATACTTGCAAAAAAATGAAACTAGACCACCAACTTACACCATACACAAAAATAAACTCAAAATGGATAAAGGACTTAAACATAAGACAGGAAACCATAAAAATCTTAGAAGAAGCTATAGGCAGCAATATAACAGACACGTGTCCTAGAAATATCTTTACTGATACGACGCTTAAGGCAATGGAAACCTAGAAAATAAACAAATGGGTCTACATTAAAATAAAAAGGTTCTGCACAGCAAAATAAACCATCAACAAAACAACAAAAAAGCCCACTGCATGGGAGAACACATTTGCCAATGTTATCTCCAATAAGGGTTTAATTTCAAAAACTTATAGGGAACTCATACAATTTAACAAAAGGAAGATAAACAATCCAATAAAAAAAAATGGGCACAGGAACTCAATAGACACTTTTTGAATGAGGACCTACAAAATGACAAGAGACACATGAAAACACTAGTGGCCCAGTGTAAGAATTTGTGCTCACTGAAAAGAAATTAATTAGAACTATTTTAGTATCACTATTCACTCTTTATAATAGTAGTGTCAACCAAATTCACAATCAACAATGACATAATGAAACACACGTGTGTGATTGGCACTAGCAAGAGCTTTATATGAACTGTGCATGCGCAAGTCAACTTAACTTGTTATATATAGAGGCCCGGTGCATGAAATTCATGCACGGGGAGGGGGATGTCACTCAGCCCAGCCTGCACCCTCTCCAATCTGGAATCCCTTGAAGAATGACCTAAAGTCAGTTTACAGGGATTGGGCCTAAACTGGCAGTCAGACATCCCTGCCACAATCTAGGACTGCTGGTTCTTAACCATTCACCTGCCTGCTTGCCTGATTGCCCCTAACCACTCAGCTTTCTGGCCTGCTTGTCCCCAACTGCCCCTCGCTGCCGGCCTGCTCACCCCAAACTGGCCCCCCCTGCTGGCCTGCTCACTCCAAACTGGCCCTGCCCTCACTGACGGCCTGATCGCTCCCAACTGACCCCGTCTGTTGGTCTGTTTACCCCCCAACAGCCCCGCTCCCCACCAGCCTGATCACCCACAACTGCCGTCCCACCCTGGCCTGATCACCCACAACTGCCCTTCCCTCTTGGCCTCTAACCACCTCTACCTCTGTCCCGCCACCATGGTTTTGTCCAGAAGAATGTTCGGAAGGTCTCCTGGAAGGTCTCCCAGTCTCATTAGCATATTACCCTTTTATTAGTATAGATAGAGGCCTGGTGCAAGGGTGGAGGCCAGCTGGTTTGCCCTCAAAGATGTCTCGGATCAGGGTGGGGGTTCCCTTGGGGCATGGGACAGCCTGGGTAAGAGGCTTAGGGCCATTTTCAGGCTGGACACGCCCCCTGGCAATTCAGGCTCCTAGCCCCTTGAGTGGAAGCCAGGGCCATCTGGAAGCAGGTATCTGGGATTTATTTATTTTCTATAATTGAAACTTTGTAGCCTTGAGCGGAGGCCAGGGCCAGCCAGGAAGCTTGGCTTCCTCTATCACAGGTTGGCTGCCACCAGCTTTGTTGGGTTACTCTGCATATTCGCTCATGATTGGCTGGTGGGCGTAGCGAGTGATGGTCAATTTGCATGTTTCTCTTTTATTAGTGTAAATAATAAACTTGCCTTATTAGACTTGCTTTCTGATTTAGCTAAACTTGTTTCAGCCCAGTGAAGTACCCCAACTTCTCTTTCAGGTAATAAATATCAACATGAAGCAGATTATTACTCTTGATCATGCAGGGGGAAGAAAGGGTAAAATATTTAACTGTAGCAGTGTTTGACTATATTCTGTGCAGTAAAAAACCTGAAGTCACTTTCAAGGTCCACCATTTCTTATTTCTTTTCAGTTTGGTGAAGTGTCTAAACTTTCTAAATCTGTTTTCTGTTTAATGAAAAGAAAATAGGATTCCACTGAGTCTCCTATCTACTTACTCTAGGACTTCTGTGTGGATCAAATGAGATGAGGCATGGGAAAACACTTCACAGACATTTGGTTAAAGTGTGAAATGTTTGTACTGGCTATAAAGCAAGTCGTGTTCCTGGGCTGAAGAAACTCCAAGGAGGCTAGTTGTCGCTAGGAGAGAGGAAGCCAGTTGTTGCTACGTGAGGTCATTACCTAGTGCCCACAGCGACCATTTTTGGGCTGGGTTGTGGGCTGCATTTTTACCCATGGGGTCTTGGCAGCGTTGACTGCGATTTGGTGGGCTGTTGCTCCAGCGTGGTGACAGGACCTGTGTTCCACTTGGTGGGTGACAAGTGTTGCTTTGTGTGCGCCAGGTCTGCGGTGCCATTTCTCTGTGTGTGACACGGCAGGTCCTACATTGAGCGTATGCCTCCTGGTGGTCAGTGCGTGTCATAGTGACTGGTTGGATGGTCGGACACTTAGCCTTTTATATATATATAGATGCTCAGTCACTAATCAGCTGAGAGATGCAAATCAAAATGACAGTGAGGTACCATCTCACACCTGTCAGAATAGCAGTCATCAACAAATCAACAAGTGACAAGTTCTGGCGAGGATGTGGAGAAAAAGGAACCCTCTTGCACTGCTGATGGGAATGCAGACTGGTGCAGCCACTGTGAAAAACAGTATGGAGTTTCCTCAAAAAATTAAAAATGGAGCTCCTATTTAATACAGTAATCCCACTTCTAGAAATACCCAATATATCTCAAGAAAATAGAAACACCAATCAGAAAGCATATAGGCAGCCCTATGTTCATAGCAGCACAATTTACCATAGCTAAGATTTGGAAATAGCCTAAATGCCCATCAGCAGATGAATGGATTAAAAAACTATGGTATATCTATACAATGGAATACTATGCTGCAGTAAAAAAGAAGGAATTTTTTTCTATTTGCAACAGTATGGATGAACTGGAGAGCATTACGCTAAGCAAAATAAGCCAGTTGGAGAAAGATAAATATCACATGATATCACTCATTTGTAGAATATAATGAATAACATAAACTGATGAATCAAAATAGAGCCAGAGAAAATAAAATATTTTAGAATATAATAGAAGAAATCTTGTTATTTGTAGATTTTTAATATTTCCTACAACTTTTGTGATATTATACTATGTTAGTACAGTTTTGGTAATATTATAGTTAAAATCTGTTTTTCTTAGAATAGTAATTTTTATTGCATGTAATATTATATTTAAAATCTTTTTATAATATTAATGTTTATTGCATGTAAAAATAAAATACATAAAGTAAATAAATAAATTAAAAATAAGTTCAGTATTATCCTGATAGCAAAATCATACAAGGACAGTACACTAAAAAAGGCTACAGACTAATATCTCCCATGAACTTAAATGCAAAGATCCTCACCAAAATATTGGTAAACTGAATATAACAATATTTAAGCATTATATACCATAATCAAGTCAAATTTATTGCAGGTTTGCTAAGCTGGTTCAACATATGAAATTGATCAATACAATCCACCATATCAATAAGCTTTGTAAGATCACAACCCTATCAACTTACACAGAAAAGTATTTGAGAAATTCCACATCCATTTATTATAAAACACTAAGGAACATAGAAATTGTATTTAGACTTGATACACCAAAGGTAATGATGAAAGAACATTTTCATGCAGATTGGAAACAAGGCAAGGATGTGTACTCTTATCACTCTTATTCAGCATAGTACTGGAAGTTGGGACGACTGCAATAAAAATAAAAGGTAACTTTTGGGCAAGATGGCCTTTAGGTAAATGCAGTATTCGCCTCATCGCACAAACACATAAAAGATACCACTAAACTACAGAATAACCATCATTCATCACCACCAAACCAACCTTATATGAAACTAGAGGCCTGGTGCACGAAACTTGTGCATGGGTAGGGTTCGTAGGCCTGGTGGGCGATCAGGTCTTATTAGATCCCCCACCTCCTTCTCTCACCATCCATACACCGCCACTGCACAGTTCCTTCACCTCCCTGCCTCCTTCTTCCCTTGCCACCTGCGCACCCTGCCACTAGGCAATTCCCCCCACCTCCTCCTTCCTTCACTCCCTCAGCACCCTGATGATGCCCCCTGGTGGTCAGTGCACATCATAGCAAATGATCAAACTCTCAGTCTCATAGCTGAACTTCCGAAGTGAAACTTTGCATATTAGCCGTGTATGTGTGTGTGTGTGTGTGTGTGTGTGTGTGTGTGTGTGAGATAAAGGATCTTCTTTAAGAATAATATGAATAAAAGATAAAAATATGAATAATAAAATGGCAATAAATATGTATCTATGATCAATTGAATCTAAAAAACAAAATAAATGAATAAGCAGAACAGATAAGCAGACTCATAGATATAGAGAACATTTTGATGGTTGTCAGATGAGAAGGGGGTTGGGAGATGGGTAAAAAGGTGAAGAGGTTAAGAAGTACAAACTGGGTCCTAACTGGTTTGGCTTAGTGGATAAAGTGTCAGCCTGTAGACTGAAAGGTCCCAGGTTTGATTGGGTCAAGGGCATATGCCTCTGTTCTAGGCTCGATCCCCAGTGAGGGACATGAAGGAGGCAACCGATCAATGATTCTCTCTCATCACTGATGTTTCTCTCTCTCTCTCAATCCCTTCCTCTCTGAAATCAATCTATATATATATATATATATATATATATATATATATATATATATATATATATTTTAAAAAGAAGTATAAATTGGTTGTTATGGAATAGTCACGCAGCAGAACAACTAGTCGCTATGACATGCACTGACCACCAGGGGGAATGCCACTCAGCCAGAAGCCCTGAGCTGGACTCACTGCAGGCAAGTGCAGTGGTGGTGGCAGGAGCCTCTCCCATGGAGAGTGGGCCTAAGCTATCAGTCAGACATCCACTGAGGGCTCCTGGACTGCAAGAGGGCACAGGCAGGACTGAGGACCCCGCCCCTGAGTGTACAAATTTCGTGTACTGGGCCTCTAGTTATTTAATAAAAACACAATGACCATGTTGAAGCTGAAATTAAAAATATTACCACTTATAATTGCTCCAATGAAAATGAAATGCTTTCACATATACTTAACAAAACATGTAGAAAATTACAAAAAGTTGAAAGAAATCAGACCTATATAGAAAGACATACTTTGTTCACTGACTGGAAAAATCAACATAGTAAAGATATCTAAATATAAAGAAACTAATATATAAGTTTAATGTGATTTCTAGCATAATCTCAACATAGCTTTTTTAAAAAAATATATTAATATATATTTTATTGAAATTTTTTTTTTTTTTTTTTTTTTTACAGAGAGGAAGAGAGAGGGACAGAGAGTTATAAGCATCAATGAGAGAGACTCATCAATCAGCTGCCTCTTGCACACCCCCTACTGAGGATGTGCCCGCAACCAAGGTACATGCCCCTGACTGGAATCGAACCCGGGACCTTTTAGTCCCCAGGCCGATGCTCTATCCACTGAGCCAAACCAGTTTTGGCTCAACATAGCTTCTTATAGACATAGAGGCCTGGTGCACGAAATTTCATGCGTGGTTAGGGTCCCTAGGCCTGGCCAGAACCTTCTTTCCCAGGTTGGAGCAGACAGCCTTCCTTCCGCCAGGGCCTCCCACTGCTGGTTTGTTTGCCCCCACATGCCCTCCCCTGCCAGCATGATCACCCACAACTACCCTCACCTGCCGGCCATCTTGTGATGACATAAGGGCGTTGCACGAAGGCATTAGGACCACCTAGGCTTTTTATTAGTATAGACTAGAGGCCTGGTGCATGAAATTTGTGCACGGTGGGGGGGGGGGGGGGATCCCCTCAGCCCGGCCTGCACCCTCTCACAATCCATAACCCCTCAGGTAGGTTCCCTAGGCCTGGCCTGAGACCAGGGCTTATCGGGGCTTTCCTTCCTCCGGCTCAGGCAGCTGGCCCCATTCCCACCACTGCAACCCTGCTAGCGGTTCTCTAGAACTACTGCTCTAGAGCCTAAGACCATCAGAATACACAGATATTTACATTACGATTCACTAACAGTAGCAAAATTAGTTATGAAGTAGCAACGAAAATAATTTTATGGTTGGGAGTCACCACAACACCAGGAACTGTATTAAAAGGTCACAGCATTAGAAAGGTTGAGAACCACTGCCTTAGATTGTCAAATTAAAAAACACACATAACAGCCAACATAACAATAGCCATCCAGTGTGAGTGAATCAAACTTAAACCTATTTTTTTTTGTCAGATTGGCAAAAAATATAATAGATATTTTTGGTGTACCGAAGAATTTTAGTAATTAATTAGTTTATGTGTGCCGTGAGATGAAAAAGGTTGAAAATCGCTGCTCTGGGTGATTTGGATATGCCTTTCTTTTCCCACAGATCACCAAGTTGAGAACCAACCAGCTAGTGGAACATAGGGACTCTCTTACTGGAATGCATTTTCCATAAACTGAGGCCATAACAGATTATTCAACTTCTACACAAAGGAAAGGAAGAATTTTTACCTAGAGAGATGACAGTCTCATAGTTTTCCTGCATTACTTCATTGTAGAGGATCATCTGAGTAGGGGCCAGTAATTTCCATTCTTCTTCGGAAAAATGCACAGCCACATCTTCAAATGTCAACAAACTCTAAAGAAGAGAGTGGGTTTTAGTTCAGTATTTGCCAACACAGAAGTGGTACTGTCACTCATTTCTGAATTACATGGTAGTTCAGTCACTGAAATTAAGTGTATAAAATTTAGGGAGGAAAAGTGAGCAGCAGAAAAGAAAGAAAAGAGATCAGTAAACAAGCTTGGGAGGTGTCCAATTCCCACTGTCCCAAGCCTAGCTGTGTAAAGGACATCTGAGGCTAACTCCGCTCAGAATACCTGCTGGGCATTGTGGGTCTTGGGCAGCAGAGAAAATCACAGACAAGGTCACATTCAGGCTGCCTGCAAAATCTGGAATGTACAGCTCACCTGGGATTCAGGCAAGACGAGCTCAGTTGCCATCTTCCAGTTTGGGATGCTTTTCTGCTCAGAAAAAGCTAGAATCTGTTGAGCAGGCACAGCTGTGGGTGGAAAGGAGCCAGAAAATTTCTCTTTTCTGTTTATGAATATCCTGAGCTGATTTGTAAAATATAGACTATCAGGACGCCTTCAGTAAAGATAGTTCACCTTCATGTGTATGAATGTGTGTGCAATGCCAAAAAGTGGCCTTTTCACGGTAAATAAGAAGCAAATATCCACCACTCCATAGAATGGGTTCCCCAGATTTCAAGAGATAAATTATTAAAGGAAATTGGCTATTTTTTCCTATCATAAAATAGTTTGTTCATTGGGCTGGTCAAGAATCAGGGATGTTTGAAAATGAGTGACTCAAGTCTTCCAGTGTATAGTAGGAAATGTGAAATGTTTTAGTCTATTATTATTTTTTCCTGGTGTATAATTCTCTTCCTCTTTTGTCAATGACAGCTCATTTCGGATCTAATTTCTTCTCCAACTTACAGATGACCCCACCAGTCCCTATTCCATTTTCTCTCAAATTTCTAAGGAACAAGGTCCATGACATGAATATCAGGATCCCATGGTTTGGATATTTCTGTACACCACACTGCTCCTCACCTTCACCCACCATTGACCTATTGTAGTCCCATATGAGAGACATCCTAACTGCTAGCATGGCTGGGCACCTGGAAGATTCCCATGATATTCTAGCTGAATGGATTACTCTCATGGCTCCCAGAAGAGAATTATTATGAAGCTCCTCACCTCTTTCATATACAGGCTGGGTTTCTGTGTGAGTTTTCAAGCCCAGCTGTTCTTGTAGTACCTGGTATGCATCCCAACATTCTTTCTGGAACACACCCATTGCTTGGGGCTCTGCTGGCTTCCACTTAAAGCCTGGGACCTCTGCTGTTCCTCCCAAGAGCACTGCCTCCTTTCCCAGGTCATGGACTGTGACCTAGAAATAATCCCCATCCTCATTAGCACAGAACTTACTCGCAGTTTCAGGCTGTGGTAGAGGAACGAACAAGAATAGAGCCCAGATTTCGGGAGTGTGTGACATTAAAGGAAGTATTAAAAAACCGGTAACGGTATTGTGCTCCCCTTTTCTCACAAAGAACTATATACATCACCTGGGAAAATGAGGATAACATCAAAAAAGCAGTGACTGCTGCTAGGCTCCACCCCTCCACATACTAGCACAGCCACGGCTCAGGCTGCTAGCAAACTGGGTGCAGGCTGCCTTCACTGGCTTGTTTCCTTGACTTAGTTCCTTGCCTGATCGGATTTCTATATTTTAGTCTTATTTAAGGCATTCAATAAAAAAGGTTTTTCCTCTTTGTCAGATTTTCTAACCCCCTCATGATTAGGAAAGGATTTCATGGAGAAAGGGGATGCAATGGGGGGGAAAACTGGGGAAAGTTCAGCTCTAACCTCCCTCCTCACGGGATTCAGTTGTAATAAGACACAAATATATCCTGCCCTGTGTTCCTCAAGGTGAGCTCCTGAAGAAAGGGAGTGTGCTGCCATCTCCCCAGAGCATACCTTGGTCCCCCACTCACCAGCAAAGTCAAGGATAGATCACTAAGGAAGGTGAGGGAGGCTCTTTTCCAGGCCTAGAGATGTGTATTCCCACTACAGAGGGCACTAACCCTCAGCATCTTGATTCTTGCCACATCCCTTTGGCATTTTTCTTCTTTCCATGTCCTTGCTTCCCATTTATTCTACTTCTCCTCTGCAGTCTTCCCAGAGTTGTTTGATTTATACTTCTGTTTGCTACCCTTGCTCTCCTTTGATCTTTCTAAGTGCTATCTTAGCCCCCACTCCCCAATTTTCTCCCTTTTCCCCATTTGTTCTTGCCTTTTAGTTCTGTTTCTAGGAAATCAAGTCCTATCTCCTTGGCCATGCCAGATTAGGCTCACCACACTCAATTTGCATTGGCCCTAAATAGGGAAAAATGCACTTATTTTTGCTAAGGCCAGGAAAGATTGCCAGGAGCTCTGAAACTTATAGACCAGTGTTTCCCAAAGTGTGGTACGCATACCCCCAGGGGTATGGGAAGAGTTTGGTGGGGGTACGCGTTGCACCGGAGTTTGGTGGGGATATGCACTGCACCGTGCTTAGCTGCGCCTAATTCTACATTCTCGTGAGTACGAGGGGTACTCAGCGTTACGAAAATTATAGAAGGGGTACACATACGTCAAAAGTTTGGGAAACACTGCGTGTAGACTATTGCTGCATACATGTGATTTCAGATCTCACTTAATTATCCCAAAGGAACAACGGAAGAGCGACCCAACCAAAATCATTCCCCCATTAACCTCCCCATCCATAAACATACCCACCCTTATCCTATTTCATTGTATGTGTGAGGAATCTTTTTTCTCACCTCATTACTTATTCCACCAGGTTCTCTCTGAAAGTGCTCTACTAGGGCCACAACCTCTTTGATGCTCTGGGGACGATACCTCTGTACCCAGTTCTGAATATCCCTGGGCAGAATGTTTAGGAACTGCTCTAGCACCAGCAGTTCCAAGATCTGTTCTTTTGAGAGGATTTCTGGCTTGAGCCACTGATGGCATAATTCCTGAAGTTGGTGGACAGCCTCAAGGGGTCCAGGTGCTTCCTGGTAACAGAAACTCCGGAACTGCTGGCGAGCACTCTCAAGACCAAGACTGTCCATGTGTGGGCTGAATTTCTTACTCTGACCAGAGCTCTCTTTCACAGACTCCTTAGTCTCCCACGAAGACTCCACGTGTGCGTACGAACAAGCATTCATCTTCAGATGTCTCATCATAATTTGCTCTTGGAACAGTTTTTCTCCTATTTGTGATATTCTCCTGGTGCCACCTTTGACAACTGAGGCCTTGTCAGGTTTGGTTACAAAATCAATGAATGGATCTTCTCCCCAAGGGCACTGAGGGAAGAGAGGAAAAAAGTGAAAAGTCAAAATAAAAGCCACATGATATATATTTACTTGCTCTTTAAAATTATCAGAGAAAAATGAACAGAAAAGTTTTGTCCTGCTTCCCCCTTAAAATCAACTGCCAAGAATTAGGACGCTCAAGAGGGCAGATTACTTCAAAGTAAATGTTTCTCTCCTTTAGTGTTACTCAACTTTGAAACAAAGAACAGCTCAGAGGATACAGATGTCAACTGAAAACTGTTTGCTCAAAGGCTGAGGAACAAATGGTAGGTGGAAAAAATAGCACCCATTTGCTAAAAAGGAGCTTTAAGACTATTTAATACTTAATCTGTGTGCTTCCTATCCCATCTTCACAAATAGGGCATATTTGAGTTTCTCTAAATTTTAACAGATCATTCCAATCTTTTGTCTTTAGTCAGGGGGGAAATAACTTCTATGCCCCTTCATTCCCTTAAGAAGACTGAAACCTTTACTTCATGGAACATTTGATAGTCTTCTTTCCATTACATTAACAATGGCAGGAGAACTGATACAGGAAGATCAGAAAAAGAAGTATTCAGGAAAAAAAGTAACCTTATTCCTCTCAGCAAATATCCCCCAACTAAGCAACCAGATGTCCACAACATTTTTTGTTGGTACTTTTGGGGGAAATTTATAAAGGCCTCTGTGCAAATGTGTACCTATGCATTCAATTTCTTGTTTACTTACTTCCATTTGTTTATAAGCTATCTAAATAGCAGATTTTTTAAAAAAAGGAAAGAAATGGTGATGGTTGAATTTCTTTTTAAAAAAAAAAATATATTTTATTGATTTTTTACAGAGAGAAAGGGAGAGAGATAGAGAGCTAGAAACGTCAATGAGAGGGAAACATCGACCAGCTGCCTCTTGCACATCCCCTGCCCACAACCAACGTACATGCCCCTGACCGGAATTGAACCTGGGACCTTTCAGTCCGCAGACCGATGCTCTACCACTGAGCCAAACCGGTTTCAGCGGTTGAATTTCTTGAGACAGGAAGGGTGTAGTAAAGGTACTCCTTCTCCTGATTTTACATTTCTTCAGGGTCATTACAGATTTTTAAGCAAGGCTGAGGATAGCTGGAAAGTCTGATTTTCCCTGAGGTGATCCAGCAAAGAGAGCAACACATTTATTTCGAGGATACCCCTGGTATTCAAAGAAATGGTTGGTTCTTTGCTGCTTATACAGGCTGAGGATACACAGGGACATCTCCTATACATTTAGCTTGTGGATTTTTTGGTTTTGTTTTTACATTTATGTATGTATTTATTTATTTATTTTCGTATTAAATTTTATTGGGGTGACATTAGTCAACATGAACAAATAGATTTCATGTGTCAATTACTAAGTTACAAAATCTGTATATAGGACCATGTGTCCACCACCCAAAGTCAAATCTCCTGTCACCTCATATTAGGACCCCCTTCTTCCATCCTTCCTCCCTCTGGCAACCTCCTATATTTTTTAGCAGCAGAAGCTGTAATTACCTTTCCTCCAGGGATATGACCATAAGCCAGCAGAAACTGGAAAACGTCCCTGGGTGCAGTGGTAGTCATCACTGCCCCATCCCCCACCACTAATTCTCTACACCTATGTCAACCACAAGGGTGACAATAAGCCCTGTGCACGTGCTCAGCCTCGGAGGGTTCTTCAGCAGCACTCCTGGATGATATTTGCACACAGAGTACCAAAAGATCACTTCCGGAAGTTAGATGTGGAAATAGGAGCCTGAATACCGGCCTCACAGAGAAAAGGTCGTGCCTGAACTCAGGCTGACGGCCGCCAGGCAAAGACGCCACCACGAAGTGGGACTGCTACATCCCCCATCCCCCACCCCCACCCCCCAACCCCCACCCCCATCCCCTCATCACCATGCAGGCTGCAACTGGCACCTGCGGCGCTTATCTCTCGAGAGCTGTCTATACCAAATACAAAGGGGAAATCGGGCTTCTGGATTACCTTCACGCGGCTCTGGCCTCCGGGGACGCCACTTCCCTCTTCCTCACTGGACTCTGGAGTCGCCACGCCTCCGGGTCCTCTGGGAAGAAGCTCTCCGCGCCTGCGCTGCTGCGGAGCGGCGTCGGGAGCCTGTGACGCCTGAGAGAGGAGCCCAAGACTCAGAAGCGCAGGGAACTTGGAAGATCAGTCTCCCATCCGTTCCCTCTATCTCCCCGAGCTTGTACCCCGACTCGCCATTTTAAGGTCGCGGGATGCGGACCGGGCCCAAACCGGAAAAGGAAGAGTCGTTTCCGGTGGCTTTGTGACAACCACGCCCAGCCATCTGTCTTCCTTCCTCCACCTGTGCAGTCTCAGCCCAGCCTGCTAGGAACAATCCCTGAGGTCCTTTCCAACCTCCAACCTAGAAGGATTGCCTTTCTTATCCCATTCAGCCCCTGATGCAAAAAAAAAGTTAATCCCATTGAGTCTCCAGACCCCACAATCCTCTCTCTCTCTCTCTCTCTCTCTCTCTCTCTCTCTCTCTCTCTCTCTCTCTCTCTCTCTCTCTCTCTCTCTCTCCCTCCCTCCCCATCCATGGATATATTTTCATTTTTTAGTGCATTTTATTTTTTAATTTTATTTATTGTTTAAAGTATTACATGTAGTAGTACATATATTTCCTTTTCCCCCATTGACCTTCCCCCAGCCCCCATATTTTGAATCTTTGTTTTTAAGTTAAATCTTTATTGTTCAAAGTATTACATATGCCCCCCCCCCCCCCCATTAATCCCTTTTAGCCTGCAATGCCCTCCCCAGGCCTCCACCACCCAATTGTCCGTGCCCATGGGTTATGCATATATGAATACAAGTTCTTTGGTTGATCTCTTCCCACCCCAACCCACCCCCCTGCCTTCCTTCTGAGATTCAGCTGTTCCATGGTTTTATGTCTCTGGATCTATTTTGTTCATCAGTTTGTTTTGTTCATTAGATTCCACATATGAGTGAGATCATGTGATGTTTATATTTCTCTGACTGGTTTATTTCGCTTAACATAATAATCTCCAGGTCCCTCCATGCTGTCTCAAAGGGTAGGCAATCCTTCTTTTTTACAGCACCATAGTATTCCGTCATATAAATGCACCATAGCTTTCTTATCCACTCATCTACTAATGGGCACTTGGGCTGTTTCCAGATCTTAGCTGCTGTAAATTGTGCTGCTATGAACATAGGGGTACACACATTCTTTCTGATTGGTGTTTTGGGTTTCTTAGGATATATTCCTAGAAGTGGGACTACTGGGTCAAATGGGAATTCTATATTTAATTTTGTGAAGAAACTCCATAGTGTTTTTCCATAATGGCTGCACTAGTCCATTGATGATAGAAAGAATGGAAGGGAAGGTGGGGGGAGCAGGAGGGAGGGAGAGAGAGACATCAATTCGTTGCCTCCCAGATGCAGCCCTCATCTGGGCCTGGATCAACTTGTAACCCAGGTACATGCCCTTTCCCAGGAATGAACCTGAGACCTAGTGCACAGACCAACACTCTAACTACTGAGCCACACTGGCCAGGGCTCAATCTCTCCCTGACTTCAGTGAAGTGTTGCTAGTCCAGATTATTCTTATATCACTTTCCAGCTGCTGGCTTCCCTTTTTATAGGGAACCTCCCCGGTGAGGGCCACAGCCCCAAAAGTTGTCACTAGGCTTGTCCAGAGCCTCCTTTAGTAAGAGGCAGTTTGGTCCTGGTCAGGCTCCTGCTTCGATTAGGAACCACAGTCCTTTATGGTGTTTTTGTTGTTGTTGTTTTTGTTTCTTTGTTTTTTGTCCTTTATTTTTTTTAAATTTTCTGGTGCACTGCCATGTTCTTCTCAACTATTATTACTTTATTATGGTTAGGTAGGTTTGAACCTCATAATATAAGTTCCATATAAGTCAGGCCCTGCACTAGGATTTGATCTTAAAGTATAGAGAGCAAGACAAACTTCCGAGCCAGTTTTTACAGCAGTGTGGCGATCTTGATGCCAGGTCAGGATGGGCCTTAGACTCCATGTCTAGAGGGACCAGAAGGATAAAATTTGATCCCACCCATCAAGTCTTGCTACAGCCCTCCGTGTCCCCTACAGCCAGCCAGAGGCAAAGGAATACCTTTCACTCATCTATATAACATCTCTTTCACCCATTTGTCATATAGCAGACGGCTTTCTCCTTAGTGACCTGACATGAGACTTTTTACTGTAGCTTTGTTCAGAACAACAGCAACATTTCTTGGGTGCCTTAAGGTTATTTGAAGATATGATTACTCTTGAAGAATGACATTCTTAAAAATTACACATTAAGAATGAAAAAATTTAAAGAGCCAATCAACCACGCTCCTTAGACACAGTTTGACATGTTATTTTATAGAATAATTGTGTGTTTGGTGTCATTTTTCCCCCCCAGTAAATGTGAGTCTTGGTAATTTTATTTTCTATTTTTTAAAAAGTATGATTGCCCTGGCTGGTGTTACTCACAGAAGGTTTGATTCCAGGTCAAGGGGATAGGACTGTGTTGCAGGTTTGATCCGCCACATCAGTATGGGCATGTGCAGAGGCAACCAATCAATGTGTATTTCTCACACCAATTTTACTCTTCCTCTCTCAGTCTCTCTCTTTCAATCTCTCTCTCTCTCTCTCTCTCTCTCTCTCTCTCTCTCTCTCTCTCTCTCTCCCTCTCTCTCTCTCTCTCTCTCTCTCTCTCTCTCTCTCACACACACACACACACACACACACACACACCTCCGTTTCACTCTCCCTAAAATCAATGGGAAAAATAACCTCAGGTGAGGGTTGACAAAAAGTTATATTATGTTTGGAACACTGAACACGATCTACCCTCCTAAAAATTTAAATGCAGAGAGCAGTATTGTTCAGATAGGCCCAGTGTGTAGAGCAGATCTCCAGAACTGATTCCACTTGCATAATTGAAAGCTTAATCCCACAGAGTAACAACTCCCCATTTACGCCTCCCTTAGATACCACCATTCTACCTTGATTCTAAAGTGTGACTATGACAACTCTTTAACAACTATATATACTTTTTAAACAACTTTCCTATACACCATACAGCAGTGTTAACTATGGCCATCATGTTGTACATTACCTCCCTAGTACTTATTTATCTTAAAACTGGACGTTTGTACCTTCCTCCAATATTAATTTATACATGTCAGTTTGTTAGTGGACTTACTACCTTGATGAAGAATTTTCTGCTTAACTTTTAGTCTTGTCTTCCTAACCCGTGACTCTCCTGAAGCCTGAGACCCTGCCATCCTCAGCACCTATGATGCTACCTAGAACATAATGGCCACCCAAAGACTATAAAAGGAATGAATCACTGTGGGCCAGAGACAGTCTACAAGGGAGCAAACAGGGTGACAGGATTGAAATGTCCATGAGTTTAAATGGGTGACCATGGGCTTATAGGCTAAGAGGGCCCTCGTTCCTTTTACCTGAGCTATTCCTCTAGTCTCCCAACTCCAGATGCTCAGGACACAGAGCTGGCTGTCACACATCTCCCTGCCTCATATATAGGCAGGCATCTGAGACTGTGGATTGAGCCCCTTATTTCCTCCCGAATTCTTATCCTCTGTTTCATCTGCACACCACTGCCCTTAGCTCAGCCCACCATCTCATCTGCAGTAGCCTTCTCACTAATCTTCCCGTATCCCATCTTGTCTATCCTAATCCCCACCCAGGAGCCAGAGTAAGCTTTCTAAAATGCCTAACCAGTACTTCTCAACTGGAGTCTAGGATTTTTTTGGAGTGCCGGATGAGGTCCCAACTCCATCAGGTAGATTACTAGACCCTCCATCACCTGGCCTCTGCCTGGCACTCTAGCTTTCCCTCTAGCCAGTCTGTGCTCTTCTCATCAGGTCTTTGTAGGAGACATCCCTTCACCTGGGATGCTGTCCATAACACACATGCTCAAATCCATGTATAGGCTGGTAAAACCACCCTCTTAGCATCTCAATTTTTGTAAGACTCAGAGGCTGAGGACAAAATCTGAAGTGGAAAGGACCTTCCATTATCAAGTTAATTTGAACCTTACATCATTTGTAAAAGAAACCAACTCCAGGTAAAATGCGATCTCAATGTGTAAGGTAAAAAAAAAAAAAAAAAAAAAAAAAAAAAAAAAAAAAAAACTTTAAAAATGAAAATGTAGAAATAGGTTCATGATCTTGGGGTACACAGAACGTTTCTTCACCAGAATTCAAACAGCACTAATAAAGGGGGGAGTAATGAGTTGAACTGTGTAACACTTGGGCTATTATCTTCATCAAGGGACACCAGTAAGTGAGTGAAACCAGAAGCCAAGGAGTGGGAAGAGATATTTGTGGTACATTTCATCAGTATCTGGAGAAGTTGAACAGCTACCAGTATAAACCAATGGCACAACCATTCCTAAAACTAGAGTCCTAGGGAGTACCTACAAATGGAACCCTTAGCCTCCACAGTCATCAGACACCAGTCTTCAAGATCTAAATAAACTTTAAAGCAGACATAGAATGGACCAAATTTATTAATAACTTTGCATTGTAAGCAAAAATTCACAGGAAATTATCAACAATGTTTCAACTCTTGGGGCAAAAAGGAAATAAAATGAAAAGTGTAATAACAAATAATTATAAAATCACAAACAGAACATTGAACTCGTTTTGTGGCATGTGATCCAAGCTAGGCTTAAAGTTTGTAGCATTCAATACTTTCATCATTCCAGAGAGCAAAGAAAGAAAACACGGAATTTACAGGAAGTTCGTTCGGAGTAGGGTCTCCACCCTTCTATAAGCCGCTCAATATTCCTAGTACTTGTGTGGTGGGTACTGTTCTCTGCCCTTCCCAGAACTTTATGATTTGGACATCTTCCCTTGTCCCTATCCTTTGGAAGTGCTCCACATTTCAGAAATGGGCTGTGTTCAAGGCTCAAATGATGCATAAACATAGCAGTGGGGGCACAGGGGATTCTGACATGTAGTGTGAGTGGGAGTTAAGGCAAGTGCTTGTAGGCCCTGTCAGGAAAGCTTCCACATGGTGCTCCAACTACTAGTCAATGGCAATCAAACAGGAACAGCATAGCCATTTCCATGTGACTGAAATATTGCACAGATACAGGTCAATTGGGCACTTCCCCATCTACTGGAATGCTGACCCAAAACGAAAAGGAATGCCAGCATTGATATGCTCCTCACTGAAACTGATATGGTGGTTGGCTGGGCACAAAGACATTGTCATCATAAAGATTAAACAAAACTTGCCTAGACAGAAAACAGTCATGTCTGGAACAGTGGCAAGAGTCAGTGAATACTCTAGAATGTATGTGCCTTGGAAGGTGGGTTTTAAACACAGCAAAATACAAAGCTGTTCTAATGCATAAGCTCAAACAAAACTGTTCTTCCAAGACAGCCTAGTGCAAGTAAAGCTTTGGTAGATTTGTGTCACTTTGCTTAGGAACTGTTTCCCTCAACAAATTCTCAAAGAATTCTTCTCTAAAGTGCATATTAAAGTGTGCTTTCTTTATGATGCTTGTAGGACAATTGGGGCACTTCCATGGCTACTCTCTGAATGGTTTCTTGAATGAAAAACAAGGCTGCATCTCTGTCTATAGCTTTTCCCACAATACTCGCAGGTAAATGGTCTCTCTGCAGTGTGTGACAAATAGTGCAAATTAAGGTCCCTTTGGCGTCTAAATGTTTTCCCACAACTCTGGCATTTATGGGGTTTTCCATTTGTGTGGATTTTGAGGTGTTGTATAAATTGTTTTCTATGACAAAATTGCAACTTGCACTCGGGGCAAGTGGATACTCCCTGGCTAGCAGAGGTTCTCTGGTGTTCTGTGAGGTGTGCCAACTGAGTGAAGCGCTTCTCACACACGCTGCATTTATAGGGTGCCTCTCTTGTGTGAACTCGAAGATGCCTTCGCAGGTTTGACTTACGAAGGAATCTTTTCCCACAGTCAGCGCACTCATGAGGGAGCTTTCCTGAGTGAATTTTCAGGTGCCCCTTAAAGACCTTTTTGGAAAGAAAATCTTTCCCACACTGAATACATCGGTATACTTTCTTTGGGGCACTGTCACTGTTTTGTGCATGGCCACTGGGGTTGAGCGGTTCTTCCTGGTTGGACCCCTCAGCGCTCTCTCCTGGAGAAGGATTCTGATCACAGAGAGGCTGTGTGTGGTCTCCAAGTAGCTGCTCAGCGGGATTTCCCAGTAGGAAGAATAGCTCTTCGATGTCTTCTGGAAAATTGGCATCAAGAAGCACATTTCCTTCTGAAGAAACAGAAAATAGATACATACTCTCCAGTTTTTTCCACTCTGACACATTTTCTCTCCCAATATCAAAATGAAGACTGTGAACAGAAATCACAGATGTCACCATGTTCCAGGAGGAATGGACAGCTAATGACTGAAGAGAGTTATACTCAATGCTGCTGGGAAGATACAAACTTCCAAGTGCCATCCCAAACCGTGTTGCCCTGGGAATGAAGATTAATTTTTCTTTAGATTCTTCCCGAGCATTGCATGAACCCTCACTTACCTAGGTTGAAGTCAAAAAATTCCCTTTTTTCTACTTCCTTGCAGTCCTGTAGTTCTTGCCCACAAGTCTCTTCGAGTGCAAGCTTTTGCGACAGGTATTCTAGCCATAGGAGAGATGGGAGGAAGGATAGTTTGAATCAACACAGGTTTCTCCAGAGTCCAGGTCTGTTCTCAGACACAGAGCCTCTCAAGATCTGCCTACTACCTTCTCAGCATTGCTTCACCAGGAGCCTCTGACAAGCCCTTTGTGTTTGTTGTGCTTTTTCCTTTTTCAGGATGCCAGTAAGAACAAGACCCAAATGGCAGGGTGCGGGTGGGAGGGGAGGGATTCCATTGTGCTCAGTTCCAAGATATTTTCCTGCAATCTATGGAAGGAAAGTGAGTCAATTCTGGTGTGAAGTCAATGCACTGAGTGAGTTCCACATCTGTTTTGAGAATGGAATTATGTAGGTGAGGGCCAGAACATGAATTCAATCTTTCTAAAGAGTTACCCTATTAAAACTGACAAGCACTGTCTTATTGACTGCCAAGCAAAAAGAGAGACAGGCCAAAGTGTGGGGGTAAGGAATGGTACCTGGAGTAATTTTAGTAAGAGAAATTCAAATTCAAATGGCAACTGAAGTAGGTCAGCAACAGCAAAAATAATCTGTATATGTTTGTTTAAGTACAAGTCTAGAAGTCAATTCTCTGGAAACTAACCAAAATAATCATCAAAAAAGTGCTTCTCACTGTCAATCTAAGGACAACCAGAAGATGTTTCTACACTCACTCTTCTCCTGGGTCTTACCACTGTCCCCCTCAGTGAGAGCTGTTGTGGCTCATGCCTCTTTCCACACACCTTCCTCGGCTCTGCTCAAGTTTACTGATCTACAATAAACTTCCAAGGTTGAAAATGGTTCATTTCAGATTGAAATACAAGGATATCCTATATAATAAAAGGCTAATACGCAAATTGACCAAAGGGCAGAACAAGCCATCACTATGATGCATACTGAGCACCAAGTGGCAGATGCTCAACACAGGAGCTGCCCCCTGGTGGTCAGTGCGCTCCCACATGGGCAGCATCACCCAGCTGGCCTCAAGGTGGGGAGTGCAGTGCTGTGGCAGGAGCCTCTCCCACCTCTTTAGTGACTGCTGGCTTAGGCAATGGGGAGCCAGCCTAAGCAGACAGTTGGACATCCTACGAGGGTTCCGGGACTGAGTGGCCACAGGTCTGGCTGAGGAGGCTCCTCCCCCCTGGAGTGCATACATTTCGTGTACCAGGCCTCTAGTATTTCAATATTAGGGTTGGTAACATGGCATGAGCAAGTTAGTTTGGCTAATGTTAATTTGACATTGTATCAAAGCATAGGACATTGACTAAAATACCTTATTTCTACTTTCACAGTGAAAATAATTTAAAATGCAGCTCTTCCTTTTGTTCATGCTTGCATCTCAAAGGTAAGCACAGAATGGGAAGATAGGAGCACAGGTCAAATAAAACTGGAGGTCGTGCATCAGAGAAGAGATGCTGTCAAGTGAGAGTGCGAGCGGTCTGAAAAGTGGGGGTGGACAGCAGCACAGCCTTAGGGTGCCAGAAACTTGGAGGCCCAGAATATACCCAGTAACAGAGACTTGAAACCAGTTCAGAATGGCAGGATGTGTTCACATGGTGATTCCCATACTGTACATAGAGCATAGAGTTGATATCCTTCAGGCTGTAGACTTCATCACATGAAACCAACTCAGGCACCTGCCCCTCAGGTGAAAGGTAGTCAAAGAAGAGACTAGGCAAGGACTAAAGCAGCCCTGGAGGCAGACTCTAGCACCCATGAGAACACAGCCAAGAGTAGCATCACCAGGCAGTTGTCTCATGGACTTACTATCAGCCAACCACTCCTGTCTGTGCAGTACCCAACCAAAGAGGACTGAGAGCTGTCATCTTACTTCCTCTCCTAGCATAGTACTCCCTGGGGACAGCTTTCAAAGAGGCTGGCCCAAATTGAGCTCCTTGGTAGTTGTTAACTTCATTCACTTTGTCACTGTCTACCAACCTTACCCCATTCCCACCCCTCCCCTGTAACATTCAGATCTTTGAGGAACAGGTGCCCTCAACCTCCACTGTCCGGACTCTCAAAGCCCTGCTCCCAGCACTAGTTTACATTCCCCAACCTATGCTCACAGGCCATGCCAGCTAGGGGCACTAGCTATCCCCCTTTCATCCATGTCATGCCCTTCCTACCTCAGTTCCCATCTTTATTTATACATTCAATAAAATACTGTCACAAATGCTGAATGAACTGGACACTGATTCAAAAGACTTTCACAGATATCAGCCCTCCTTCTGTATGCCAACACATGGAAATAGCCACGGCACTCATCACAAGGCAAGTCTGTGAGTGAAGGCGAGCAGACATTAGTACTCATATGCTGTGGTCAGAGGGTAAAATGGTACAATAATTTTGGAGGACATTTGACCATATCTGTTAAAGTTTTAGATGGATATGCCCCCTAATCAATCATACCTGATCTAGATATTTGTTCTGCTGACACATGCCCATGGAAAGATGCTGAGTGTTTGAGAGCTTGTCCCCAGGGCATTTTGGTCAAGAGTGACTATCAGCCGAAACCGGTTTGGCTCAATGGATAGAGCGTCGGCTTGGGGACTGAAGGGACCCAGGTTTGATTTCGGTCAAGGGCATGTACCTTGGTTGCGGGCATATCCCCAGTAGGGGGTGTGCAAGAGGCAGCTGATCAATTACTCTCTCTCATCGATGTTTCTAACTCTCTATCTCTCTCCTTTCCTCTCTGTAGAAAATCAATAAAATATATTAAAAAAAAAGAGTGACTATCAGTCAGAAGTCATGCTTTGATGCCTACTTCTGCTGGCAGGGCTCCTCTCTACCCTCAAAGACCACAGTAACCACCCCAGAAGTTTTGCTGGAAATGAGCCCAAGGTCATGAAGAAGCACTCTAGGCATTGGGCCCTGGGTTGTTCATTTCTTCACTCCCACCTGGGACTCAGTACTCAAAAGCCTGCAGGTGTCAAACTAAAATTCTCACACACCCAATTATTTAAAAACTAGTGGCTCAGTGCACAAAATTTGTCTACGGGAAGGGGTGTCCTGCAGCCTGTTCTGCACCCTCTCCAATCTGGGATCCGTTGGTGGATGACTGACTGATGATTTAGGCACGATCCCGAAAGGATGGGGACTGGCAGTCGGACATCCCTCTCATAATCCGGGACTGCTGGCTCCTAACCACTCACCTGCCTGCCTGCCTGATTGCCCCTAACAGCTTCTGCCTACCAACCTGATTGCCTCCTAACTGCTCCCTTGCTGGCCTGATTGCCCCCAACTGTCCTCCACTGCTGACCTGATCACCCCCGAGGCTTTTTTTAGTATTGATTAGCCCCCAGAAACCGATTTTTAGCCACTTAGAGTCAGCCTCCTATGCATAGCTCAGAAAATATCACCCCGCAACTGCTAGCCACTGAAAAGGTGGGAGCCTTATAGTTATGGGGCCCCCAAATGCTGCTGCCCTTTGCAACTCCATGACCCATAGACTCCCAGTGTGCTTCTGGGCTATGACCTCACCAAGACAGGCAAGCCAGCCCTCTGAGCTCTTACTGCCTGGAAAGTTCCCTTGTTTTCCTCTCCTTTAGGCCCCTGACTTCCTCCGCATGCACACCTGACAGAGTTGCCCAACAAAGCTTGTGTGTGCTACTGCCACCTCTTGGTCATATTGTCTTCCTACATAAGCCCTCAGATCCCTTGGGCCCTGTACAAGTGTTAAGGAAGATGAGATTTTGGTGACCAGGAGGTACAAATGGAGACTTCCCAGTCCATAGGACAAAGCATATTATAGCACATTAAACAGTGATGAGAAAGGGGTACTTTCCTTTCCTCCTAATGGATATATTTTACTTGTTATATCATTCTCTTTCTTCCTTGTTTGGTATACTAGTACTGGAATTTCCTGTACTTTGGAGACTGAAGTATGCAAATAAAGAGCAATAGTAATTCTCAGCATCATATGTGACATCTGACACTGTTGCTAAGAGAAGAAAATTCACACATGTAATGGTAACTCATCTGCAGAAAGATGTATAACTTAACACCACTTGCTATGCTCTGCCACTTATTGCAGGCATACACACAGAAATACAGATGTTTTAAAAAACTTGTTAACAGATCAGAGATGTAGGTAAGTTAAAGACTGGAATATAAATGGCAATACTTTATATAGTCTGGCTTTGACCTTAATGGATATACAGATGTCCTTTGGGCTTTTTCCTCCTGGTCACCTCTAAGGAAAAGAAAACACAGTTCATGTCTCTACATCACCAGCACTTACTAGAGCCAGCTACAAAATTTGGAACCTGGACAAACTGAATAAGTGCAGAAAATGAGACAAATTGATGACTAAACCACACTGTGACGTTATGAGTTGAATTCTATGCTGGTGGTGGCAGTGCACACATCACATGTGGTCCTACTCTTAGGCCTGGAATGGACCAAGCCATCTTTTCCAAGGAGCGGGCAGAGTCTCACATGTGTCCTTCCCCATTGCCTGCCAGACACTCAGAGCAGAGAGATGGCACTTGGAATGGAAATCACAAGAGAGAAGGAAAACCATAGGCAAGCATACAGCTAGAATTTCTATTGCCTTCAAGAGCAAATGGGTTCAAGTGTCAAGGATATCCATTCTCATGAACTTAGGACATGGGAAAGCAGGGAACCCAGGCAAGGTACCTGCAAATTTAACAGATTTTCTAATTCATACATAACTATGTTTTCTAATATGATATCTCCCAGAGTCTGCCCAGAGAACCTTGTTCTTTATCACTCTATAAAGTCCTGTAAAGACCTCAACCACCCTCCAGACATCCATGAAGTTCTATGAGGCTTTCTTCCCCTGGAATTCCTCACTCTGAACTAACTCTTTGTATTGTATTGTCTGGAGCAGTGGCTCTCAAAAGGTAGTATGTACAGCACACACCTGGAGCTCCTGTTAAAAATGCACCGATGGAGCTGAAGCATGTTTGGCTCAGTGGATAGAAGGTTCGTCTCAAGACTCAATGGTCCCAGGTTTGATTCAGGTCAAGGGCATGTACCTTGGTTGCGGACACATCCCCAGTGGGGGTGTGCAAGAGGCAGCTGGTGGATGTTTCTCTCTCATCAATATTTCTAACTCTATCCCTCTCTCTTTTTCTCTGTAAAAAAATCAATAAAATATATATATTTTTAAATGCACAGAAGGTGATCCTGATATGGAGGATCCGCTTACCATTCCTGGAGAAACACTGGTCTAGGTTTTTATGGGTAAGATACGTATTCCTTTTACTGCAGCAACAATTAAATCCTCTTAAAGGATCTGATGTGAGTATATTAATAAAGTATCATGTTTGAATGGGACTCTTATGCCATAATTACAACTGAGGCCCATGGGACCCAAAACACCCCAGATTCCACTGATAAAAATTGACTGGGGAAATTAATCTTTATTCATATCACACATACTCCCCTCAATTTCCTTGATAATATTCTTGGTCAAACACTGCTTCCTGGGTGGGCTCATTATCTTAAGAGATTTTGAATCCTGTTCCTCTAACAATGGGCATTGTGGGCAGCTATTCCCCGAGGGATGCTTCCTACTACTACTATTTATAAGAGCTATCAATTTTCATCCATTATTCAGTGTTTCTAACCAACCCCACCCCTGGAGAGCTCCTGGGCTCTCAAAAGAGAAATCAAGGAAAAGAAATAAAATCTTTGCCTTACCAAGAGGGTCCAGAAAGGGCTGGTCTTCTCCACCAGCACCGTAGCATAGCTCCTCTGGGATCCACAAATCTTCCAGTGGGTTTTCTGGAACAGTTCCCATTGCTTGGAATGGGGGGACCTCCAGGTGGATATTTGGTATCATGTCTGCTATTTCGACTACTGCTGGATCTTCCAAGGGCTTTTCCTGACTATCAATCTGGAGGAAATGCCAGAACCCATCACTCTAAAATCTGTCTAGACCAGCAGTGCCTAGTAACAATATAATGCAAGCCACCCAAGTCATTAAAAATTTTCCTGTGGTCATATGAAAAATAAAATAAGTAGATAACATCAATCTTAATAATATGCATTATTTAAACCAGTATACCTAAAATATCATAATTTCATAATATAATCAATATAAGGAATTATTAATGAGGTATTTCACCTACTTTATTGTCCACCCTAAGTCTCCTGAATTGGGTGTGCATTTATACTTACTGTATATCCCAATTTGGACCAGCCACATTTTTAGTACTCAAGACTCACCCTTGGCTGATGCCTACCACACTGACAATGCAGGATTAGACCACAGGAAGAAAACAGTCTCTTGTAGAAAGCCAAACAAGGAGACACAGAAAGGAAGGGAAACATAGACCCATTCCATCCTGCAGGCAGGAAACTTTGGAAGAGTCTTTCATACAGGTTAACTGCAGAGCCCCATCTATACCCAAGACTCCACTGCCCCTAATGCCCAACAAGAAGTACTTCCTCCCATCTCCAAAGATTCTGCCCTTTGCTCAGCTATCATATGTCCCCAAAATGTTTTACTGTGTGGTTCTGTTCACAGGACAGGGTCACTGTTCCCAGGAGGTGTTTTGGAAATGATGGCAGGTGGTGGCTCACAGAATTAGTGGGCAGAGACGGAAGTATAGATAATGCACAGTGCAGAATTGCTACTGTGCTCCACCTACCTTCAAATATTCCTGTAGGTAAAAAGAATCTGTCAAGAACCTCACACTGTTGGTCATATAATCACAACACATTTTTGCAAATGTTAGCATGACTTGCATTTTCTGGGAAAACACTCTTTTGGAAATCAAAGTCATGGTGATGTAAAGTACAGCAAAGGAAATATATTCAAAAATTTATAATAACTATGGTGCCATGTGGGTACTGGAAATATCAGGGGCAACACTTTGTAATGTACATGATTGTCTAACACTAGGCTGTACACATATACTAAAATTAATACAATATAATATTCAATATAAGATTTGAAGAATTCAATATACAGATTATGCATGTATTATAGAAATGTGCACTTGAAACTTATATGATCCTATTGACCAGTGTCACTGAATAAATTTTATTTAAAAAAAGAAAAAATTGAAAATGTTTTTTAAGGAAAGACTATACTACAATTGTTCAGATTCACCAAGAGTTTCCCCCCTTTGGAAAATCACATGATCATCAGCAATGCTGCTCAGTATGTTTGAGCTTTTATCAGTCTGAATTACTGCCTGTCACCTTCACAGTGAGTTTGTGCAGAGAGGCAAGCATCTGACAACTTCATGAGATCTTCTGGTGCACTCAAGCCCAGACATGTGCACACTGAATAGTTTTTTAGTTTATAACAAACTACCTTCTTATTCCTTTATATTTCTTCTGGAGACCACTTGACTCAAACTTGGCCAGCTTTGTTTGCAAAATGTCATATAGTAAATATTTTAGGCTCGGTGTACCTCATTCTGTCAGTCACTTATTCTTCTTCTTCCTCTTTTTTAGAACAATGCTTTAACAAATCCATTATTAGCTTAGGGTTTACAAAACAGCCGTGGATGGATCTGGTCTACAGACCCTAAAGGATAATACAGGTGCTTTTTAAAAATATGTATTTTTATTGATTTCAGAGAGTAAGGGAGAGGAAAAGGGAAATAGGAACATCAATAGTGAAAGAGGATCATTGATCTCCTGCCTCTTGTTCTCCCCACTACTGGGGATCAAGCCTGAATCCAGGGCATGTGCCCTGACCTGGAATCAAACTTGGACTTCCTGGTTCATAGGTCAATGCTCAACCATTGAGACACATTGGCCAGACAATACCAGTGTTTTTTTAATGAATGACTGTTAAGTATAATAGGTTATGTTATCTATGAATTCCATTTAAGTATATTTACTGGGTCATTAGAAAATATTTGTTACAGAGGGGAAGTGGCTAAGATGAGTTTTGAAACCACTGATCCATATGTTTTCTCCAGCAAAAGAGACATGAAAAGGACTACAGAAGTTTGGGACGAAAGAATGACACAGAGACAAATGACAGATCCAATCCCACCTGCCTCTGATACCCTTTTGGTCTAGTTCCCCAGATCCCAAAGTCTTTTCTCACCTTTGCCTCTGTTGTCTCAGGTTCCATCTGTATTTCTTCTAGGAGTGACAGAATTCTTTCTGTACTCTCAGGGCATTGTTCTGTCACCCGGGTGTCTAGCTGCTGGGGCATAATTGTTAGGTATTGTTCCAAAGTTAGAAGCTTTACCATTTGTTCCTTAGAACGCATATTTGGCTTCAGCCATTCAGAGCAAAGCTCCAGGAGTTTGTTGAAAACATCACGAGGCCTGGCTGCTTCATTGGACCGGTACTGCCTGAAGCGCTGACGAAAGAATTCAGTTTCTTTATCATATTCTTGAAACACTAAGCTAGGATCCAAGGAGGCCTGGGTTTCAGAACCCAGGGTAGTAGCCATTGACCCCTTCCAACAGTGTACACTTTATTTGGTGTCTGAAGTCTCAGGTACCAATATGTTTCTTTGTGTATTTCCTGGGGGTGGACACCTACTGCTGAGGAAAGGGAAAATGAGAGAAACAGCAGTGGTTACCAGAGGGCAACGTAATCTCCCTTAATTTTGCTTTTCATCAAAATTCTAATGTAGCAGATAATCTTTAAGGGAGTTTTTAGAATCTGATAAAAATGTTAAAGTGTATTCTTTAAGAAGAAGAAAAAGTGTAAAAGAGTTATAAAGATTAAAATACCAATAAATGCATACCTATCAATAATCATTTTAAATGTAAATGGTTTCAATGCTCCAAGCCCAAGAGATGGGATATAGATATAGATATAGATATAGATATAGATATAGATATAGATATAGATATGCTGTTTACAAGAGATCCACCTCAGAAAGAAAGACAATAAAGACTGACAGTAAAAGGATTGAAAAAGGTATTTTCTGCAAATGGAAATGAAAAAGCAATAAGAACAATAGCAACAAAAAAAGCAATGTCTGGGGTAGCAATACATATATCTGACAATATAGAGTTTAAAATAAAGGCTATAATAAGAGACAAGGAGGGACACTACATAATGATATAGGGATGAATCCAACCAAAGGATATAACCCTTGTAAACATATATGCACCCAATATTAAAGCACCTAAATATAAAAAGCAAATCTTCATGGACATAAAGAGAAAGATTGGCAGTAATAAAGTCATAGTAGGAAATTTTAACACTCCATTGACATCAATGGGTAGATATTCCATATATAAAATCAACATGGAAACAGTGGCACACTAGACTAGATGTATTTAATTGGTATTATAAAAGCATTTCATCCCAAAGCAGTAGAATATACACCCCTTTCAACGGTACATGTGACATTTTCTAAGATAGACCAAATGTTGGGAAACACAACAAATCTCAATAAATTTAAGAAGACTGAAATCACATCAAGCATCTTCTCTGATTACAGTGGTATGAAACTAGAAATCAATCATAATAACAAAACTGAAAATCACACACGAATGGTGGCTAAATTACATGTTACTAAGCAATTACATGTTACCAAGTATATCAAGGAAGAAATAAAAAGATACCTTGAGACAAATGAAAATGGGAACACAACAACTCTAAATATAAGACACAGGGAAAGAATCCCAAAATGAAAATTCTTAGCTATATAGACCTACCCCAAGACACCAAAAAAATCTCAAATGATCTAATCTTACACCTAAAGGTATAGAAAAACAATAGCAGCCAAAGCTCAGAAGAGTAGAAGAAATTAAAAAATAAAGGGGGGAAATAAGTATATAGTGTTTAGAAAAGCAATACAGAAGATCAATGAAACCTCGACAGTTCTTTGAAAAGATAAACGAAATTGATAAACCATTAACCACACTCATCAGGAAAAAAAGAGAAAGTAACCAAATAAATAAAATCAGAAATAATAGAGATTTAAAACTGAAACCACAGAAATACAAAGGATTATAAGAAAATATTGAGAACAACTATATGCCAACAAATTGGACAAACTGGAAGAAATGGATAAATTCCTATAAACATACCATCTTTCAAAACTAAATCAAGAAAAAACAGAAAATCCGATGAAACCAATTATAATTAGTGAAATTGAAGTAGTAAAAAACAAAACAAAACAAAAACAAAAAACAAAACTGCCCACAAACAAAAGTCCTGGATCAGTGGTTCCACAGGTGAATTTTATCAAACATGCGAAGAAGCACTACCATCTATCCTTCTAAAACTAGCCCCAAAAAATTGAAGAGGAGGAAAGACTCCCAAGCATTATCCTAATTCTTTGTAGATAAAGATACTACAAAGAAAGAAAATTGTGGGCCAATATCCCTACTGAACATATATGCAAAAATCCTGAACAAAATATTATTAAACCAAAGCCATCAATACATCATGATCAAGTAGGATTTATTTCTGGGATACAAGGATAGTACAACATCCTCAGATCCATTAACATGATACACCATACCAAAAATGATGATGTGGTTCAGTGACTGAGCATTGACCAGGAGGTCACTGCTCCATTCCTGGTCAGGGCAAATGCTTAGGTTGCAGGCTTGATCCCCAGTAGGGGTTGTGGAGGACGCAGCCAACCAATGATTCCCTCTCATCGTTGATTGTTTTCTCTCTCCCTTCTTCTCTGAAACCAATAAAAAATATATACTAAAAAAATGAAGTACAAAAATCATAAGATCATATCAATTGATGCAGAAATGCGTTTTAATATACATAATCCAACACCCAATTATGATAAAAATTCTCATCAAAGTGGGAATATATCTTAGTAGAGGGAACATATCTCAACATAATAAATGCCATATATGACAAACCAACAGCTAACATCATACTCAATGGGCAAAAACTAAAACCATTTCCCCTATGAACAGGAACAAGACAGGGATGCCCACTCTCACCACTTCCATTCAACATAGTGCTAAAAATACTAGCCATTGCAATCAGATAAGAAGAAGAAATAAAAGGTATCCAAATTGGAAAAGAAGAAGTAAAACTGTCCTTATTTGCAGATGACATGATATTGTACATAGACAACCCTAAAGACTCCATCAAAAAATTATTAGACTTAATAAATGAATTTGGCAAGGTAGCAGGATACAAAATTAATGCAAAGAAATCTATGGCATTTCTATACACCAATAATGAACTTACAGAAAGTGAGACTAAAAAAGCAATCCCATTTACCATCACACCAAAACATTAAGATACCTAGGAATAAACTTAACTAAGGAGGTAAAAGATCTATATGTGGAAAACTACACAACACTGAAAAAAAAAAAAGAGATAGAGGAAGACATAAACAGATGGAAGAACATACCATGATCATGGATTGGTAGAATTAACATAATCAAAATGTCCATACTACCCAAAGCAATCTATAAATTCAATACACTTCCCATTAAAATACCAACAGCATATTTCACAGACCTAGAACGAACTTTTCAAAAATTCATCTGGAATAAAAATAGACCTCTAGTAGTTACAGCAATCCTGAGAAAGAAGAACAAAGTAGGAGGGATTTCAATATCAGACATCAAGCTATATTACAAAGCCACTGTTCTCAAAATTGCCTGGTATTGGCACATATAGATCAATGGAATAGAATAGAGAACCCAGAAATCTATTCAAATTGCTATGCTCAATTAATATTTGACAAATGAGGCATGAACATACAACGAAGTCAAGACAGTTTCTTCAATAAATGGTGTTGGGAAAATTGGACAGATACATGCCAAAAAAATGAAACTAGACCACCAACTTACACCATACACAAAAATAAACTCAAAATGAATCAAGGACTTAAACATAAGATGGGAAACCATAAAAATACTAGAGGAATCTATAGGCAGAAAAATATCTTACATTTGCCAAAAGAACTTCTTCACTGATGCTGCTCCTAGGTCAATGGAAACTAAAGAGAAAATAAACAAGTGCGACTACATCAAAATAAAAAGCTTCTGCACGGCAAGAGAAACCATCAATAAAACAACAAGAAAGCCCACTGCATGGGAGAACATATCTGCCATTGATGTCAACGATAAGGGTTTAATCTCAAACATTTACAGGAAATTCATGCAGCTTAACAAAAAGAAGAAAACAACCCAATCAAAAAAATGGGCAACTGATCTAAATAGATACTTTTTGAAAGAAGACAGAAGGCCAAGAGTCATATGAAAGCCTGCTCAATGTCACTAATCATCAAAGAGATGCAAATCAAAACAACAATGTGGTACCATCTTCCACCTGTCAGAATGGCTATTATCAACAAGTCAACAAATGACAAGTGCTGGCAAGGATGCGGAGAAAAAGGAGCCCTTGTGCACTGCTGGTGGGAATGCAGACTGGTGCAGCCACTGTGGAGAACAGTATGAAGTTTCCTCAAAAAACTAAAAATGGAATTCCCATTTGACCCAGTGATCCCACTTCTAGGAATATATCCCAAGAAACTAGAAACATCAATAAAAAAGAATATATGTACTCCTATGTTCATAGCAGCACAATTCACCATAGCTAAGATTTGGAAACAGCCTAAGTGCCCATCAGCAGATGAGTGGATTAAAAAACTGTGGTACATCTACACAATGGAATACTATGCTGTGGTAAAAAAGAAGGAGCTCTTACCATTTGCAACAACATGGATGGAAATGGAGAACATTATGTTCAGTGAAATAAGCCAGGCAGAGAAAGATAAATATCACATGATCTCATTCATTTGTGGAATATAATGAACATAAACTGATGGGGGGAAAAATAGATCCAGAGACAGAGAAAAACATCAATCAAAAAGTCAAACCTCATGGAAGAAATTGTGAGGTAACCAGAAACCCAAGAATGCCTGAGAACACCTTTCTAGCCAAGCTAGCAATCATCAGATGTACAGTAATATTACCTGGGGCAAATGGGGAAGTATTTTGGACTTATGCTCCTGACCCTTCATGGGTAAGATCCCTTAAGTGGGCTGATCCCCCGCCTAATGTAGTCCCCAATAATAGCAAACACCTTGGTCATCCAGGAGGACCATGGGAGAGGCAAGAAAGTATAATTACACAAGGGTCTCCACCCAGCTTCCCTTTTGTATGACACAAAATCAAAACACTGCCCTTTGTGTGTGAAATTAAAGAGAAGTTTCTGGTTTGTGTGGACATCAAAGAAAGGGTGTCACTACTATCACTACTTGCCTCTGGGAGAGGTGCAGAAAATGTAACTAAGACCTTGTCTATACAAGAAGAAATAGATATCCAGTTTGAAATGTAATTGCCATGGTCTAGACTCTAGACTAGGGGTGTCGAACTCAATCAGAGAAGGGGCCAAAATCTAAAATCCAGCCTAAATCGCGGGCCGAATGGTTTACTGAACAGTCATAAACTGTCATTGTGATGGAAACGCAGCAGAGTGCAGTGATGACAGCGCGGTGCGGGCCACATTGCAAGGCCTGGCGGGACAGATTTGGCCCGAGGGCCTTGTGTTTGACACATGTGCTCTAGACCATGATCTGGACCGTGATCTGGCCCCCACTTTAAAAAGTTTGAAGACGCCTGGTCTAGAGCAAAGAATATCCTTACATGATATTATTCTACAATGTCATGAAAATTTTCCCCAGATTTGTTATCCCCATTACTTATAATAGTACTTCACACCCTTGGGGATCAATAAAAAATCATCTTTTTGGTACTTGGAGACAAAGGTAACACATCTCTTGATATTTTATTGCTCAATCTCGGGTGGCTGAACGCCACTTGTCCCTATAAGAAGCTGTAAATCTCTTGATATTTTAGAACTACAACAGCATAACATACAATTATCCCAAGCAAACTTACAAACTAATTCTTTGAATGTTTGGCAGCAATTTAAAAAGGACATGAAAGGATTTAAGCCCTTCCATTGTGTAGAGGGCCTCCTGGGAAGGCACCTGAGCATTCTATATTGGCATCTCTTGCCCTTTTGGCCAAGAGGGACCCTCTTCTCACAATCCAATTGCCCACAGCTGTTGTCAGAGCTTTCTGTTCATGTCAAGGTTGAAGCCTTGTGATAACTGGTACCATGGATCTGACTCTCGCACAGGATGGCGAGCTGGGTCTTCCCTGGAGTAGAAACCCGGTTCCCCGAGATATGTGATCAGTGCTTGGGCCCTGCCAGCAGGCGAGGGGATCCCAAGGTAGGATCTGGGCATGGAGGCCACAGGGGCATAGGGTACCAAGGAGACAGAACTGAACCTCACATCACCCTGCTTGGCCCCGGAGGATGTCTGGTTAGCCAGACAGGTAAGATTCCTCAGGGAAGGAACAACCTAATACAGGCACAGTTGAAGAGGGGCCATCTGGAGAGAACTTGGGGGTCAACAGAGGTGGGGCACAGTCTCTCACCCCCCAACTTTGCAGGGGCCTGATCCCTCACCCCTGTTGAGGGAAGTCTCCTGCCCCCATGGCTGCTTAACTTCCCATGCTCAGCTCAAAATGGGACCCGGGTAACAGATAGAGACTTGGCTGACATCAGCTGCCCTCTCACTACAACAAGACATTTTGAGTTGTCTTGTACCCATGGTGTGGGGAAGTGGATTTTTGATATCTAATCCAGCCTAGTACCAGGAATGCTCAGGGCCTACTCAAGAAGGCACATAATCCTTTCCAGTAATATTTACAGGGTAAAATAAGATTGTTGTTAGAGTAATAAATTTGACAGTAAAATAGTAGACAACTTTTCAGGCTAATTTAAATTGGCTAATTTAAATAAGCAAATATTTTAGAAAAATTAATTGTACTGGACAAAAAGCTATGCCTAAAGTGTTAACTAAAATTTTTTTGGTAGTTCATCTCATGATAAAATTGCATAACATATAATGGACATAAAGCAGTCATATTATAGTGCAAAAAATTAAAGTTTAAAAGCTATCAAGACTACATTAAAAAATTTTCAAAAGCCTCCTAATATTTAAATCAAAAAAAGGAGGATAGTAGAAGAATATCATGTAAGGAAAAATATCCTGTAAGTAAATTACACCTAGAAAATTTGTACTTTAGAAAATTAATTGTAATGCTAACACCAAGACACCCATGAAAAACATACACGGTGTCAAAACAAGCCAGAGGAAAATCATTTGGGCAAAAAATTAAAAAGGATTCCAAGTCAAATTTATAGAAAATATTCCTTTATTAACTTTTGGTCAAGAATATGTTTGTATATTTTCAGAAAACAACTCCAAGGTCATGTTGATTCCAGCAACAGAGAGTAATTGACAGGTCTACTCCAGCCATGAAGACAGAAGAGAAGCAGTCCAGAGATGGAAGACGATGACGCCACCTTTCCATACTAGCAGTCAGCAGCTAAGCGTCATTGCAGGTTGCCTAGGACCAAACCAGAGAGGATCGGACCTGCATTACCACTATTTGTCCACCATCCAGAACTGAAATATCATTGCTGACATGTACACATAAGGAACTGTTTGACATTGAAATTGGGTCTCAAAAGAACTGTTGGCCCAGAAAGAAATTCACTACAGACTGATTCATTTGCCTTTCAGCATAACCATTATTGCTTGACTCATTTTTGGTTCTTATAAGTTTATTTTTAGTAGGACATGATCTCTCTCATCTAGGAGAAATGATGAGCAACATAGACTGATGAACAAGAACAGACCCAGAGACAAGGAGGCATGGATCACACTGTTGGACCTCAGAGGGAGTGTAGGGGAAGGTGGAGATAAAGATCAATCAAAGGACTTGTGTGCATACATATGAGCCTAACCAGAGGTCAAGGACAACAGGGGGATAAGGACAAATATGTAATACCTTAATCAATAAAGAAATTTAACAAAACCGATGAACTATTCTATTTTTTAGAAAGTGGTAGTACATATATGTAATGGAATAGTATTCAGCCATAAAAAAGAAGGAAATGTTACCATTTGCCACAGCATGGATGGACCCAGAGACTAATACGCTAAGTGAAATAAATCAGTAAGAGAAAGACAAATACCATATGACTTCACTTATATGTGACATCAAAAGAACAATATAAACAAACAAAATACAAACTTATAGAAACAGAGAATAAACACATGTTTTCCAGACAAGAGGTAGTGTGTGGGGCTGGGTGAAGAATGTGAAGATATTGAGAAGTACAGGTGGTAGTTACAAAATAATCACAGAGATGTGAACTACAGCATAGGAAATAATATTGCAATAATTTTGTATGGTGCTAAGTGGGTACTGGAAATTTGGGGGAGGGATATTTTCTAAAATAAATGATTGTCTAATTACTATGCTCTGCAATGGGAAGTAATACAAAACTATGTTGAATGTAAACTGTAAAAAATAAAATGAAGGTATGTTAAAAAATGCAAATGCTTGTGTGCTATGGATCCTCTCTCTGTGTTTGCCCACTCAGCTCAGGATCAAGAAAAAAAAAAAGTACTCATGTCTGTCTTCCTGTCCCATCATCTAAAAACTTCACTCTTACCCTTTGAGATAGCATGGAGGGACCTGGAGAGCATTATGCTATGTGAAAGAGAAATATAAGTATCAAATGATCTCACTTATACGTGGAATCTAATGAAGAAAATAAAATGATGAACAAAACAGTTTCAGAGACATTGAAACATGCAACAGACTAACGCATTTTAGAAGGGGAGATGGGAAGAGATTAAACAAAGAGTTTATATGTATACTAGAGACCTGGTGCAGGAAATTTGTGTACTGGGGGGTCCCTCAGCCTGGCCTGCACCCTCTCACAGTCTGGGACCCCTTACTCCTTACCACCTGCCTGCTCGCCGCACCTTTCTGGTTGGCTCTCTGCTCCTTAGCACTGCCAGGGAGGTGGGAGAGGCTCCCACCTGGTGGTCAGTGAGCATCATAGTAACTGGTGGTTCTGGTCATTCCTCCCTAATGTTTGATTAGGCTTTTATTATATAGACTAGAGACCTGATGCATGAAATTCATGCAGGAGTAGGCCTTCCTTCCCTCAACTGCCAGCACCAGCTTCCCTCTGGCACCCAGGACCTGGGCTTTCTTCCAGCTACCAGCCGGTAGCTGCCCTGACTTCGTTTGGAAGGTCGTTGGGAAGGACATCCAGTTTAATTAGCATATCACATTTTTATTATTAACTAGAGGCCCAGTGCATGAAGATTCATGCAAGAATGGGCCTTCCTTACCCTAGCTGCTGGCACTGCCTTCACTCTGGCCAGAGCTGCCTTTCCCCTCCAGCCCAGAGCCACCTTTCCACCTTCCCATGCTGCCCAGAAGCCCAGAGTGGCTGGGGTGGTGCAGAATGCCTGAGTCTTCACCATATTGGTTGGGTTAATTTGCATACTCACTCCTGATTGGCTGGTGGGTGTCATGAAGGTATAGTCAATTAGCATGTTTCTCTTTTATTAGGTAGATAGATATTCATAGCCTATGGACAAACAACATTGCAGGGAGGCCTGGGGACCGGGCAGGAGTGGAGTAGAAGTGATTAATGGGTAAAAAAGGAGGGATATTTATAATATTTTCAACAATAAAGTTTAAAAAGAAAATTTCACTCTGTTCTCATCTCATCCTTGGGATAGTTTCTTAAATGACACCCAGTGCCTCTCTTTGTAACTGCTGCTTTTAAAATGGCCTTTGGGGGGATCCAATTGCATGTTAGTGAACAGCAGTATGCCTGGCACAGAAAAAGCTCTGTACTATTCTGCTCCTCACCCTATGCCCCCATCTAGGCACCTAAGGGTCTCTGGAAGGCATTTAGTAGCCTACCTTCTAAAATGTTAGTCTGTTGCATGTTTAGTCTAGGGAACCATTTTTCATGTACTCCAGCTTCACAGCTGGAAAGCTCTTTTTTACCAACTCAATCCTTATCCCACCTCTCCCACGGAATTGACCCTCGGGGTTTCACTTCGTTGGCCCCTCCAGGTAAAAAGTTCTTCCCCACAGGCCTGATGGCTTCTCTCCAAACCCTCCAGAATGAACACCTGCTCACAGTCCAGTGATTAAAGAGATGTGAGGAAAGAGGCTCTGGGAGTCTTGAAAAGAGGACCCTAGGGGAAAGGATAGGGGGGACGAGACCCAAATATTCAAAAAGCCGGTTTAAAATGCGAGGCCAGCCCCTGGCAGTGTGGCTCAGGTGCTTGGGGACCTCCCTTGCACCAAATGGTCTCCAGTTCCATTCTAGCCCTTTGCAGGCTCAATTCCCCACTAGGGGGCGCGCGGGAGGCAGCCGATTGGTGGCCAGCTGGCACATGGATCTCTATCCCTCTCCCTTCCTCCCTCTAACAATAAAGTATTTAAAACATAAAGTAAAACAAACAAACAAACAAACAAATAAAGTGGGACGCCTGTGGCAAGCGCCCAGCATAGTGCTCTTTCTGGCAGCAAAGATGTCTGGCTTCCGGGGGAGGGGGGTGCGCCTCGAGCCCTGGGGAGCCCTGGGGAACCCTGGGGGGGCCGCCTGGAGCCCTGGGGGGGGGCGGGCAGCCTCTGGCTAAAGAGATTTCGGGACCCGCCGCCCTCTCTAGTCCGGCTCCAGCACCACGTGGACTTATGGGTGCGAAGGAGGCGCTGCTCCCTCCATTTTGTCTCGGATCCATTTTCTCTGATCAGCAGGGAGGGGGCCTTGCCAGGGAGAAGCCTGCAATGTAGGTGCCCTTGACCAAATTAAAAACGAGTCCTTTCAGTTCACAGGCCAATGCTCTATTCTCTGAGCCAAATCGGCTTGGGCTCCAGCAGCTCCCCCATTTCCCACCCGGGTTAAGGGGTGTGTGTGTGTTTGGGGGGGAGGGGGGACAGGGGGCTCCCGCCATGTCTCCAGATCCGCCCCTCCCCCGCCCGTGAGGGACCTCAACCCTTGCCTCCAGCCCCGTCCTTCGCATCCCGCCCGCGAGGGATCTAAACCCATGAGGGACCTGAGCCCATGCCTCCAGCCCCCTCCTTGGTGTCAGCTCCAGTTCAGGGTGAGGGGGCGTGGGCCTGCGGCTCCTTCCATCTTCTCTTTTATGGGCAGGAAGGGTCTGGTGCGCCCCCTCCTTCCCATCCATCCCTCTCCGGGTGGTGGTCTGGGGCATGTGCCGTCTCTGTCCACATCCCCCACCTGGGAAGGCACGGCGCTCCTGTCGTCATTTCCAGCCTCTGTTTAAGGGACGCCCCCCCTCCCCCCACTTCCAGCCCGTTTAGATGGAGGAGCGAATGGAGGAGGGAATGGAGGAGGGAATGGAGGAGGGAATGGAGGAGGGAATGGAGGTGGGAATGGAGGAGGGAATGGAGGTGGGAATGGAGGAGGGAATGGAGGTGGGAATGGAGTGGGAATGGAATGGTAATGGAGGAGGGAATGGAGGAGGGAATAGAGGTGGGAATGGAGTGGGAATGGAGGAGGGAATGGAGGAGGGAATAGAGGTGGGAATGGAGTGGGAATGGAGGAGGGAATGGAGGAGGGAATAGAGGTGGGAATGGAGGAGGGAATGGAGGAGGGAATAGAGGTGGGAATGGAGTGGGAATGGAGGAGGGAATGGAGGAGGGAATGGAGGTGGGAATGGAGGTGGGAATGGAGGTGGGAATAGAGGAAGGAATGGAGGAGGGAATGGAGGTGGGAATGGAGGTGGGAATGGAGGAAGGAATGGAGGAGGGAATGGAGGTGGGCTTGGGCCGCCGCTGCGTCCCGCACCCCGTCGTCTCTGTGAGCGGACCAAACCCGGTGTCCCCGACGTCCTCCTACACCTCCAGCTCCTGGTTAGGGTCCAGGACGTGTGCCGTCCCTCTTTCCTCATCCCCCGCCCCTGATGGGACGGCAATCCCCTGTCCTGCTCTTGAGAAGATGGTAACTGGGGCAGCACCTCCCGCACCTCCTTCAGGTGCTGCTCCCTGTTGGGGTGGGGCGCCACCCTCTCCACACGCCCCGACTTTGAAAGGCCCCGGAGCCCATTGGCTCCCCGCCCCCTCCGTTCCTGGCTGTCGGAGGAAGGAGGGGACAGGACAGGCGCCCACCGCTCCTGCCATCCCCGTGTCTGCGCTGCGGCACCACACAGCGCGCCACTGACTTTCCCACGCTCCTGAGGAGCGCGCCCCGCGCCTCTTCCTGCCCCGCGGCCAGGAAGGCTCTCCCCGCGACGGACCAGCCCGCTCCGCACACCATGGAGAAGCCCCCACCCCGTCCCCACCCCCATCCCGCCCTGACCCTAGGGACTCACTGCTGCCCACGCCCGCCTCTGCGCTCCGGGCAGGTTCTGGTGCTGCCGTCCTAGGTGCTAGGGTCTGTTCAGCTGGGCTTCGCCACCACCGACTGCGTGCCACCTGCAGGCAGACCGGGCGCCCCCTGCAGGCAGACCGGCGCCCCCTGCAGTCAGAGCGGCGCCCCCTGCAGGCAGACTGCGCTCTCAGTGGCTGGGGCGCGGCCCGTGGGGTCTCTGAGGCTGCCCCTGGCGGGCTGGGCGCTGTCCCCAGGGAGCAGCAGGTCCGGGTGGGACGCTTGTCAGCTTCCTGTGGCTCAGGCCAGATTCCTACCCTCCGACGCAGGAGATTCCCAGAGCTGGTGCAAAACTCCGGTTTCTGACCCAGCGGGGTGGCTCAGTGGGCAGAGCGTGGGCCTCAGTACCGAAGGGTACCGGGTTCGATTCTGGTCCAGGCACCTGCCCGGTTCCGAGCTCTGGCCCCAGTAGGGGGCGTGCAGGAGCTCGGGCCCCAGTAGGGGGCGTGCAGGAGGCAGCCAATCAGTGCTTCTCTCTCATCATGGCTGTTGCTATCTCTCTCCCCCTCCCCCTTCCTCTCTAAAGCCAATAAGAATATTTAAAGAACAACAACTCAGATTTCTCACCTGCACCCCCCAAACCCTGAGCTCCTGACACTCGCATTACGGACATTTTAATAAGTGTTCCTCCGATTTGACGGGCCCGTTGTCATTCTAAAATGTGCGTTTTGACCCTTTGGAGTTTATGAAACACGAGAGACCTCAAACTTGAGAAAAAGAATGAACCAGGTAGAATTAGTAAATTATTAAAAGTGCGTAAATGTCTGAAAAAACGTAGTGACCACGTGAATCAGCAATTTCACTCCCTAGTACATAGACTGTATATCCAAGACAACTCAAAACACGTCCATGCAAGCAACCGTACACAAATATGCATGTCAACTTTATTAATAAGAGCCAAACAGAGCCCTAGTCGGTTTGGCTCAGAAGTTAGAGCATCAGCCCGAGGAATGGAGGGTCAAAGGCAAGTACCTCCAATGCAGGCTGGACCCCTGTTCCCCAGCAACAGGCAACCAATCGATGTGCCTCTGTTTCTTTCTTCCTGTCTTTCCCCATTCCCCTCCTCACTGTGTCTAAAAATCAGTGGTGAGGATTAACACACACACGCACACGCACGCACACGCACGCACACACGCGCACACACCCGCGCGCACACACCAGAGAAAACAACAGGAATGATCATCCATTGATTATTGGATAATCAAAGTGATATATCCTTGCATTGGGGGATTATTCAGCCGTGTAAAAGAATGAAGTAGTGACGCCTTCTGCCACAGATATTTTGAAAACAGTGTGCTAACTGAAAGAAGCCAGTCACAAAGCTATACACTGCAGGACTCCATGTGTGGGAAATGTACGAAATAAGCAAACCCATTGAGCCCAAACTGAGATTTGCGCTTGCCAGGGCTCGTGGTGTTGGGGATGATAGTGATGATTGCTGAGGGATATCTGTTTTCTTCTGGAATAGGTAGTGATGTTACATGGTTGGAGAGCTTTATGAATATACTAAAATCACACAAAAATCACACAATTGGCCGAAACCAGTTTGGCTCAGTGGATAGAGCGTCTGCCTGCGGACTGAAAGGTCCCAGGTTCGATTCCGGTCAAGGGCATGTATATTGGTTGCAGGCACATCCCCGGTTGGGTGTGTGCAGGAGGCAGCTGGTCGATGTTTCTCTCTCATCGACGTTTCTAGCTCTCTATCCCTCTTCCTTCCTCTCTGTGGAAAATCAATGAAATGTATATAAAAATATAAAATCACACAATTTTACATTTTAGAGAGCTATAGCGATATTTATGGTATGTTTATTTTTCTCGCAATAAATACATTAAGTCACCTGGAGATTAGTTGGCCCTCTTTCTAAAAGTACTTCCGCTGTTTCAACATATCCTGTTTTAAATTTGTTTAGTTTTATTTTTTCTAACTATAGTTGCTATACAATCTTATATTGGTTGTATTAGTTCAGGTGTACAATATAGTGCATCAACATATATTTATACCTTACAATGTCATCACCCCACGAGTTCTAGTAATCATCTGTCACTCTGTACACTAATAAAAATATTATAGACTTTATTCCCCTACCTCTTTCCACCTTCCCCGCATCTCCTCGCTTCTGGTTGCCATTCTTTGGTCTGTTTTTCTATGAGTCTGTTTTTGTTTTATTTTCTTTGCTTGTTTTAGTTTTTTAGATTCCACATGTAAGTGGAACCATAAGGTATTTGTGTTTGCCTGCCGAGCTTATTTCACTTACCATAGTGCCCTCCAGATCTGTCTGTGTCGTTGCTAATGACAAGATTTCATTCTTTTTTTTTTTTTTTTTTTTTTTTAAGATTTCATTCTTTTTTGTTGCTGCAAAATATTCTTCTGTGTGTGTGTGTGTGTGTGTGTGTGTGTGTGTGTGTGTTACATTTTCTTTATGCACTCATCTTTGATGGACACCTAGTCTGTTTCCATATATTGACTGTTATAAATAATGCTGCAATGAACATAAAAGTACATATATCTTTTTGAATTAGTGTCTTTTCCTTTTTCATCACTCAAAAAAATCTTTTATTGAGAGATTATAGGGGACAAAGATGCTTCTTCATAAGCTTCAAAATTCTTTCCAAAATACTGTTTTCAAAATTGTTCTGAAAGATAATAGAAGTAAGGTTTGAAGATTACACACACACACACACACACACACACACACACACACACACATATATATATATATATATATATATATATATATATATATATATATATATATATATATTTCAGAGGGAGAGTGAGTGATAGAAACATCAATGATGAGAGAGAATCAATGATGAGAGAGAATCATTGAACTGCCTCCTGCACACCTACTACTGGGGATCAAGCCTGTAGCCTGAGCATATTCCCCTGACCAGAATTAAACCCAGGACCTTTTGGTCTTCAGGCCCATGTTCTATCCACTGAGCCAAACCAGCTAGGGCACATTTATATTTTTTGAATGTAAAGTAATTATCCTAGATGAAAAGCCATTATTTTGTGGATTCATTATTAACTAATAACTTGTTATTTTTATTTAATTATTAATCATTATTGCAATTATTTATAAAGAACATTTATTTTTAATTATTATGTATTTTATTTTTTAAATTAAAAAATTTAATTTATAGTTGACATACAATATTATATTAGTTTCAGGTACATAGCATAAGTGATTAAACATTCACAAACTATTATTACCATTTTATTTCTTCTCTTCCTGTAGCAACAGGAGAGCTTTTTTAAAAATTTAATTTTCTCCCTAGCTGGTTAGGTTCAGTGGGTAGAGAGTTGGCCTGGGACTGAAGGGTCCCAGGTTCAATTCCAGTCAAGGGCACATGCCTCAGTTGTGGGCTTGATCTCCAGTAGGGGATGTGCAGGAGGCATCCAATCAATGATTCTCTCTCACCATTGATGTCTTCATCTCTTTCTCTCTCCCTCTTCCTTCCTCTCTGAAATCAATAGGAAATTATATTTAAAAATTAATTTTCAAGTACAGTTGACACTCAATATTATTTTGTATTAGTTTCAGTTGTACAGCATAGTGGTTAGACAATCTTATACTTTATAAAGTGACCCCCCCACATATTTTAAGTACCCCTCTGGCACCATACATACTTATTATAATATTATTAACTATATTCTCTGTGTTATACTTTACATCCCCATGATTATTTTGTAACTACCAATTTGTATTTCTTAATCCCTTTACCTTTTTCACTCAGCCTTCTAACTCCTCTTCCCTCTGGCAACCATCAGTCTGTTCTCTGTGTCTGTGAGTCTGTTTCTTTTCTTTTCTTTTCTTTTTCTTTTTTTTTTTTTTTAGTATGTTTTTATTGATTTCAGAGAGGAAGGGGAGAAGAAACGACGTAAACATCAATGATGAGAGAGAATCATTGATCCACTGCCTCCTGCATCTTTCTTTTCTTTGAATAAATTCCAAGGGGTAGAATTGCTGGGCTCTCTGGTATATCTACTTTTAGATTTTTGAGGAATCTCTATACTGTTTTCCATAGAGGCTACCCTAGTTTGTAGCCCCACCAACAGTGCATTCCTCAGAAAGATTCTTCCACACTAATAGCCAATAGAAATAGTATACTTTTTTTTTATGTCACTCAGAATAAAAACCAAAGTGCTTAAAATGTCCCCCAAAACTACTACATAATTTATTTTACCACCACCTTTCCCTCTGATAGTCCACCAACTTTGTTTCAGAGACAATGGTCTCCCTCATGTTCACCAGCCTCACCAGGCACATTCCCACCTCAGGGTCTTTACCCTGCTGTTTCCTCTATCTGGAATATTCTTTCCATAAATTTCTATATTGTTCACCTTCTCACCTCCTTCAGGATTTGGGTCAAAGTTCATTTTTCCAATAAGGTTTTCCCTGACCATCCTAACTTAATTGCTATCCCTGGCATGCCCTGTTTTAGTTTTCTTCTTTGGAGTTTTTACATTTTCAACATACTATATAATATACTTGATTTTATTTATTGTATATCTTCACTAGAATATATGCACTATATGTGGACTGCAATCCCCCATTGTTTTGTTGGGTAATGTATCCTTAGCTCTCAGAATATAACCTCATGAGTATTACTTATGCGTGAGGTAAGCATTGTATGAAAATCTTTACATGAACTGCCTCATTTGATCCTTAAAGCTTAAGCTATGAGTTAGATTCAGTTACCTGCTCCATATTATAACAGAAAAAAAAAAACCTGTTCATATAGATAGAGACAGGGGTAGAGATTCATAGACATAGTCATAGACATAGTACTTTGCCTAAAGTCGTTAGTGGTTGAAGTTGGTTTTGAATTCTGGTATACTGCTGCTAGAGTTCACATATTTAATTTAATTGTTACCTTATAATCTACATAATGGTTACTATGGAAAGATGAAGGACAGTCCATGCAAAGTGATTCAGGTCAAAGACAAAAAAGAGGCCATGATGTATTTGGAGAACTGAGAATGGCTCAAAATGATTGGTATGATGGCTGATGGGCAATAGATCAATAATAAATCTTTTGCTTGGTGATTATCTTACTTCCTTCGGGCTGCTATAACAAATGCCATGCACTGGTTGGCTTATAAACAACTTTATTTCTCACAATTCTAGAGGCCAAAGTCCAAGATCATGGTGTCAATATGGTTGGGTGAGTGTTCTGTTTTGGGTTCATAACACCATTATCTCTGTTCTTATCTGGTAGGAAGGGTGAGGGATCTTGGTCAGGACTCTTAAAGAGCACTAATTCCACTCATGAGTACTCCACCTTTATGACCTAATGACTTCCCAAAGGCCTCACTTCCTAATACCATAATGACATTAGGGGGCAAAAAAGGGCAACACAAACATTCAGACCATAGCAGTGATGCAGTATGGTTTTTATCTTTACATGACAGTCATTTTGTCTTTACATGATAGTCACTGAAGAACATTAAGCAAGAACGTGACTAGACTTGTACTTTAGAATAAATTATAGAGGACTCAGTGTTGTGTTTTGGAAAGATTTAGATACTATTCAAGTATCCTCAGCAAAACCTAACAAAGAACTTAATGAAATCAATGGTGGTGGAAATCAGAAGGGAAGGGTTAAAAAGACAATTTGAAGGCAAACTGAACTGAATTGTACTAAACATAGATATGAAGGGCATTTGAGGAGAGTACAAGATGACATTTGTGGGAAGGATGAAAGAGATGAAAAGTTCCATTTTGTTACCTTCTTAACTATGTTTTCTACTTCTCTATATATTTTTAAAATATTATTTCCAATAGTAAACCATGCAGTTAAATATTTTAATATGCGAACATTTAGGAATGTATTGCATTTCTTCACATCACACTATTCATTAGAAAGCCATGCCTTGAGGAGGTGGGTTCTTTATATGATGTCTATACTCACAACACAGTTACTGGCTATGTGGACCCCTATCGGTGCTCACAAATGCTCCTGTGAAAGCCCTTTGAACATGGAAAAAATGAAAAATGAATGTGTACACTATACTCATTATCATCATTATCTGTAGCTTACTCCTCCAAAAGATTGCTTGAAGAAAAAAATGGAAAGCCAATCCAAGAATGAAAATTTATATAACTAAAAGAACCACTAGTTAAACTTATATTTAAAAAACTATAAAATTAAAATATGGTCATCAGAGTAACCATAAATTTCCCAAGTTACAAGACCTACATTATTATGAAAACATATAATTAACTCATAAGAAAGGTGAGTTGGGAGCTATAGTTATTGAGAGAAATTCACTGAAATATTTTTTGGATCAATAAGAATCTGGAGAGCAATGTCATAATTGGGGAGAAAGGGACTAAGCCATTGAAGGGAAAAGTTCAATCATATTAACCAACTTTACAGTTTGTAGAATCACCACTTAGCATTTTTTTTAAAATTAAAAGGATTCTATCTTTTCTTAAATGTAAGTTTTATGTGAGCAACAGTCACCATGATAATGAAACCAGTGAGCAGTGCAACAGTCCCTGTGCACAATTGTGCCAAGTGAATTCTGTATGACAGCCTAAGATAAGCATATAGCTAACTAAACAAAGCAGGAAAGTGACTGGCAGTTTACTACAGCCCAAGTGATCCAGGAACCCATCACAGGGAAAGGGAAAAGACTTAATACAACAGACTGCCTATGACGGGGCCAAGAAGAACAAAAGTTCCTACTTTAATGATGTAACAAAAAGTCAAACCAGAATAAAAATGACCGTGACTCAGGTGTAGGTAAATGCTCTATAGTTTTCTGTCAAACACTCAAGTGACCGATAAGACTACTTAAAATGCCAACAGAAGTTTTTTCCTAATGTGCTCTGAAATCTTTGCCCAAGACACCATCACCCGAACGAAGTACTTTATTTCCAAGGTAGGCCTCAAGAGTCCACCAATAATTCCTGGAAGTAAGCCTGATTGTTGATGCTGATCTGAAGATGCCTGCTCAGTGTGTCCTGCTGAAATGGAATCTTATTTGGACTGATCACATCAATGGCCAGGCACCCAGACATATATCTTTCACCTAAAAAAAAAGAATCCAAGAAATATAAATCAACTTAGATTTCATCCAGGCTAGAGCGAATATGTTCACAATGAAGAGCCAGATCTAGAAAGCTTAGCTAGAGATGTAATTCACATCTAGTGCCTATATAAATGCAGGACCGGTGACCCTTCTACTTATTAAAGGATCAGAATACATGAGAAGGAGTCACATATCCTCCAACCCCAGACCAAATATAAGCAAATAGGTGAGCAAAGTTGTGAAGACCACAATTATATTTTTATATTAAAAAAATAGCAAAGAACTCAATAAATGCTTTGAATAAAATATCTTTGATTAAAATAATAATAATAATAATAATAACAAAGTGGGCTGCTGCTGATACCCAAAAAGGTATCTAGTGTTAGCAAGTTCTCTTAACATCTAAGTAAAGTTGGGAACCTAGGAACTGTCTCTCACTATATATTTCATCTCTAGTACAATAGCAGAATTTTCCATATTGTAATGTTTTTACACAAGTTTTAAAAAATTATTTGTTTATTTACATAATGGGTTTGCATGCTAAGAATGTCTTGGGAATTGTTTGTTTTTAGGGGGTGTGAGGATAGCCTCTGATACTCATTTCCTTGTCTCTAACCTGGTGAAAAAATTATCATATAGGTTTAATATAAAGGAATTACATGAGATAATATTTGTAGAGTTTCTTGAGGCAAATACCAATAATGTGTAGGGGTTCATCAAATGGCAATTAGAAGTAACATTATTAGTATCATCTTTAGAACAAGTAGTACATTATTTATTGATGTTATTTTAATCTAGAAAACCTTTCAGTATATATACTACAAAGCTTGCTACTAGTAAAGTTTTTATATTAAGACATAAAAGTTGAAGAACATAATATTTGTTTGTAAAAGTAGCCATAGTTAGAAGAAACTGCTTTATTTAACTTAATTCTTGCATATAAAACCCTACATCTTCATTGCAGCAAATAGTATGATCCTGATTTGCATACAGGCAAACATTACCTGTCATTCAAACAGAACCCTCACATAATTATATAATTTTTGTGAGAAAGCGATAGCAAATGAGACTGTTAATTGTCTTGGGTTTATTATAATGACTGCCATTTTGCTTTTATTTTTTAAGGATTTTATTCAATTTTGGATAAACATGCATTCTTCAGTTCACCTTTGCCTCCATGTCACCTTTAGTTCTTATGTCTAGCCAACTCACACATTTAGTGCATATGTTGCACCCCATTTGAATTTGTGATTCTAGATGTAGATGAAGAAAATGTCTTAAGGATCAGCATAATATTGATATTTCTGTGTACTACCATATTTTATAATCTACTTTTTATATAATAATATACTTATACTGAACCATATGGAGTTACTGATATTAGATGGTTTTAGTCCTTAAAAAATAGCAATTTATTATTAGGTTCAGAAAACAAGGTGGAGGTAATAGGCTGTAAAACTTTAGTCTGATGATGATTTCATTATACTAACATGGCAGAGGGAAGAGCAGATGGATTTTTCTCTTTGTTCTTGCTTATTTGACTACTAGAGGCTTGGTGCACAACATTCATGCACTGGGGGCAGTGTCCCTCAGCCTGGCCTACACCTTCTCACAGTCTGAGACCCCTTGGAGAATGTCCCTGCAGGGAGCGGGCCTAAGCTGGTAGGCAGACATCCTCCCAAGGGGTCCTTAGTGCTGCCACCACTCTCCAGCGGTGAGCTCAGCTTCTATCTGAGCGGTGCTCTCCTTGTGAGAGCTCACTGACCACCAGGGGGAAGCTCCTGTGTTGAGCGTCTGCCCCCTGATGGTCAGTGTGCATCATAGTGACTGGTTGTTCTGTTGTTCAATGGATTTGCATACTAGCCTTTTATTATATAGGATAGATAGTGGGAAGTATTCTAAGAAAGGAAGTTCAAAGTTTTTCAGATATGTAGAAACTTTTCCTGTCCTTAACGACTTAGAAGAAATATTTGAATTGCATAAAAACATTGAGATATGCAGGTGAGATGACTTACCAAAGAGATTGACTGAGCATAGTGTAATTACAGAAACAAACACTGGATCACATAGTAAAAAACTAATTTTATTGTACTACACAACATCTAATCTTTTATAGCACCACTTTGATAGGCTTTTAACTTGATAGTTATAAGTCTAAAACATTTTTTCTTTCTTTCTTTTTTATGTAGTTTGTGGTTCTTTATTGGGTTCTCCTTCAGTCTATATTCTATCCTGTTCAGATGTTCCACTTAGCAAAATAAAAACTGTGTACATAGAATGGTATCCATTCTGATTTTCTTGATAAGTATGGCAAATACAACCTTGGCTTTAAAAGCCATCTCAACATTTAGAATTAGAAGGAAATCTTCTGAAGAAAAAACAAGTCTAAGAACTAAAGTTCTATTGACATCAAGTACAGATTCCAAGACTACAACTTCTCTCTAAAAGTAAAATTTCCATAAAAATACTATTCCTTTGAAAATACTCTTCGCTAGTGAGTTGAACACAGGTCAGTGTGAGACAATCAATAAAACAAATGAATAAACAAACAAATGCAATATACATCTGCCTGTTCTTTTCCCTTGACACAGCAAAACCACAGAAACCTTTTACAAATTTGTCTCTCTTTCCTGAAATAACTCAATCATGATTCACAAAATTACAAAATCATGTTTGCTGTCATAATTTCATTGGAAAGAGACCGGCCCAGAACCATTCTCCCTCAGACCAACCAGTACTGTGTGAGTTCTTCTCTCCATGCAGGAAATATTTCAGAATAGAAATATTTTGAGAGTACATTTATTAAAGCTGGGGACAGTGAAACAAAGGAAGGGCTTAGCTTAGAAGAAGCAACAGGAGAGAGCCTAGTCAGTGTTCTGCATTCGATGTCTAGAAACTTTATAGGAAAGAAGTGAGCCTCAGTGGGGCTGCTGTTAGGTCACTGAAAGTTCAGAGAACAGGGGGCTTTGAAGATAGATAGGTTTAGGGCGTAAGCCAAGGATGAATTGCCACTGGTTGCTCCCCTGGTACCAAGTCTCCTAGGGACCCTTAGAGCTTAGGAAAGAAAAGATGCACTCCTTAGGGGAAAGGCATGGGCATAGAGAGAACCTACCCTAGTCTTTGTTTTGAGGGTTCTTATACGTTTACTAAAGGCAGAAATTTTATGGGAGGTTTTAGGAGAGGATCTCAATAGAATATACATGAAAGGATGTTTTGGTTATATGAAATTTTTTTTTCTATTGAGTGATCATGTGATTTGGGCCTTTATTCTGTTAATATGGTGTACAACATTGATTGATTTTAATTTTTAACCAACTTTGTATTTCTGGGATAAATTCCACTTGGTCATTTTTATGGGCTGAATTGTGTACCCCTAAAATTTATTTGCTGAAGTTCTAATCCCAAGTGCCTCAGAATGTAACCGTGCTTGGAGGTAGGATCTGTAAAGAGGCAATTAAGTTAAACTGAGGTGATTAGATGGGTCCTGATCCAATATCACTACTGGCTTTATAAGAGGAAATTTTGATACAAATATAGATAATGGAAAAACCATGTGAAGATACGGGGGGGGGGGGGGAATGACCATCTGCAGCCAAAGAGAAGAGATCTCAGAAAAAATATCCAACTTGTTGACATTTTGATTTTAGACATCTAGCCTCCAAAATTGTGAGAAAATAAATTTCTGTTGTTTAAGTCATCCAGTCCATGATATTTTGCTATAGCATTTTAGCCAATTAATACAGTCATTGTGTACAATCCTTTTATATGTTGCTGGATTAGTTTGAGGATTTTTGTTTCTGTATTCATAAGGGGCACTGGAATGAGGTTATTTTTTCTCTTTTGATGCTTTTGTCTAGTTTTATATCAGGGTAAGACTACTCTCATATAATGAGTTGGGGAGTATTCTCTCCTCTTCTGCTTTTTTGGGAGAGTTTGAGAAAGATTGGTACTCATTATTATTATTTAAAAATATATATTTTATTAATTTTTTGCTGAGAGGAAGAGAGAGGGATAGAGAATTAGAAACATCAATGAGAGAGAAACATTGATTAGTTGCCTCCTGCACAGCCCCTACTGGGGATGTGCCCGCAACCAAGGTACATGCCTTTGAACGGAATCAAACATGGGACCTTTCAGTCCACAGGCTGACACTCTATCCACTGAGCCAAACCAGTTAGGGCAGTTCTCATTTTTTAAGTGATTTGTAGAATTCACCAGCTCTAAACCTCAGCTACTGTGTGTGTGTGTGTGTGTGTGTGTGTGTGTGTGTGTGTGTGAAATGTTTTACTTATAAATTCAATCTTTTGTCTACTCAAATTTTCTCTTTCTTTATTTTAAAGGTTTAATTTTAATTTTTATAGTAGCTTCATTCAGATACAATTCACATACCATAGTAATCACCTATTTAAAATTGGTAATTCACAATGTCTATTTATTCTTCAGTTAATTATAATTTCATCCAGTTTAATTTTTGGCATGCAATTGTTCATAGCATTCTCTTATACTTCTTTATAAAGATAGAGATGTCCTCTCTTCATTTCTGATTTTAGTAATTTACATCATCTTTTTTTCTTGGTAACTCTACCTAAGGTTTAGGTAGAGTTGGTTTTTTATTTCAAAGAAACAACTTTTGGTTTTATTGATTTTCTCCGTTGTTTTCTGTTCTCTAGTTCATTTATCTCTGTTTTAATTTTTATAATTTCTTTCATTCTCCTTGATTTTTACTTAGGTCACTCTTCTATTTATAGTTTCTTAAGGTGGCAGGTTAGGTTATTGATTTTAGATCTTTCTTTGTATGTACTCTGCAATTTTTGAATTGGTTCTCACCTAATAATACTATTTAGTTGCTCTGACAATAAGATTAAAGACCCTAGTGGACCTCAAATAGATAACCTTTTCTTGGCCCCTTTACACTGGATCAGTTGCCAGGGTAACTAGCCATCCTTTACATCAGGATGGGGAACATCCAGCCCATGGACCATATAAGGCCTGCAAAATCATTTGGTCTGGCTCTGCCAGGGCAACCACAGGTGGGACTCAAAATGCAATAAATGTAGGAGCCTTTTTCACAGCAACATACAATTAAATGGGTTATAAATATCCAAATGGCTCTTGGCGGAAGAAAGGCTTTCTACCCCTGCATTAGGTGCTCAGAAACATCAGCACTCTGAAAGTCTCTTATGAACACACATTGCCTTGAGTTGTTTATTCATTCCTCATTTGTTTGACATCCTTTTTTCTCCAGACACCAAGCCTCATTTCTTCATATTTCTTAGCACAGTGTCTGGAACTCTGGTGTAATCCCTTGCCAATTTTTAACTACTGACTCACAAACTGATGGATGGGCCCTTCACATTATATGGCAACTGCCTATTCTCTTGGCCATATCCCCCTTATTAGAAATTCAATGAAAAAATGAACTTGTCTGTCTAACTACTTGGATTAGTCCAGAATAGTCAAAGAGAAAACAATACAGAACAGTGCTAGATGTGCCAAAGCCAGAGCTTTCATGATGCCCCAGAAATGGAGACTGATGGGAATGTGGAGTCTGAGAAAGGAGCAGGAACTCCCACTCCCTTAAGCCTGCACTAGCCTGCCACCACTAGAGCCAGAGAAAGAATGCACCCCTCTAGCCTCCATATCTTGCAGAAGTGCCTTTAGAATAGACTCTGTCTGGAACCGTGCCTGCAAGGGGTTATGGGCATGAGAATGGGATCAAATGAAAATGAAACCCAGAAGTTATTACCTGTTGCTTGAGTGGTGTGTGTGTGTGTGTGTGTGTGTGTGTGTGTGTGTGTGTGTGTGTCTGTATGTGTACTTGTGGGTATGTAACATTTTAGGGATGGCCAATACCTTTTATAGAGTCTAGTGGTAGTTTATCATGGAATTCTTTCTTAATCACTACTACCATTTGAAAAGTGTGTGTGTGTATAATTGATTTTAGAGAGGAAGGGAGAGGGAGAGGGAGAGCGAGAACCATCAATGATAAGAGGGAATCATTGATCAGCTGTCTCCTGCATGCCCCAAACTGAGGACCGAGTCTGCAACCTGAGCATATGCCCCCACCAGGAATCGAACCGTGACCTCCTGATCATATTTTGATGCTCAACCACTGAGCCATGCCGGCTGAGCACTACTATCATTTTTGAGTGCTTACATCATTATGCTAGCCAGTTACTCTGCCAGATACATTTCCATTTATTCATTCATTTAATTAATATTTGTTGAGTGCTGACTAATATATTATCCTGAGCACTTGGAATAAATCAATGAACAGAAAGACAAAAACTTTGGTCCATGTAGAAATAACATTCTTGTGGCTTGAGGAAAGGGTAGATGCTAAAGCAATAAATAACTAAAACATATGGTATCTTGGAAATTTGGGAAAATATACCAGGAAAGGAAGTTCTGGAGTGCTGGGGAAGGGTGGAAAGTTGTATGTTAGAATAGGGTAGTAGTCAGAATAAGCTTCATTAGAAAATTAATAGTTGAGCAAGGATTTGAAGGAAGTTAGAGTTAGTGAGATAGACACTTGGAATAAGAACTATCCACAGTGAGACTTTGAAATCATCCCCTTTAAGATCAAGATCAAGACCAAGGAAGCACTGGAGACTGAAAGTTTTAACTAGGCTTTGTAATGCAAAAAAAAAAAAAAATCATCAATATAAGGTTAGAAAAAAACAGAGAACTGTCATTCTTTACAGATTATGGGGTTTTCTACTTAGAAAGCACAAAGAATCAGATATTTTTAAAAACATATTTTTGTTGTTGCTAGTATTACAGATATTTCCCATTTCTCCCCCTTCATCCCCTTCCTCCCAGCCTCTACACTTCCTTGGTCTTCACTACCCTATTGCCCGTGTCCATGGGCTATGTATATAAGTATATGAGTTCTTTGATTTATCTCTCTTCGTGCCCCCAACCCTACATAGAAGTATGTCTGTCTGTTCCATGCCTCCATGCTTTGGGTTTTATTTTGTTATTCAATTTCAAATATTTTTTAATGTTTATTTTTTATTAAATCTTTATTGTTTAAAGTATTACATATGTCCTCCTTATTTGCCCCATTGACCCCTTCTAACCAGCCCCTGCCCTCTGCCCCAGGCCTTCACTACACTATTGTCTGTGTCCATGGGTTATGCATGTATGCTTACAAGTTCTTTGGTTAATCTCTTCCTACCCACCCCCATGCCCACCTTTCCTCTGAGAGAATCACATATTAATCATTCAAATTATTAAAAGAGTTTAGCAAGCATGCTAGATGTAAAATCAATCTAAAAATAATGTTTATTTCTACCAAACAGTCCAATAGAAAAGCGGACAGGAAAAAAAAGAAAAAAAAGAAAAGTGGACAGAAGATTTGGAAGAAGCAGTTCTTAGAGGAGGGAGCCAAATTGCCAATAGACATTGAAAAGATACTCGACATGCCAGGCCGCTGTGGTTCAGTGGTTGAGCATTGACCTAAGAACTAGGAGGTCATAGTTCGATTCCCAGCACATGTCTGGGTTGTGGGCTAGATCCCCAGTGAGGGAATGTGCAGGAAGCAGCCAATCAATGATTCTCTCTCATCATTGCTGTTTCTATCTCTCTCCCCCCCTCTCCCTTCTTCTCTGAAAGCAATGAAAATATACATTAAAAAAATAGAAGATACTTGGCTTCATCAGTAACTGGACAAATAAATGCATATTAAATGCACAATGACACGTCAATCCACATCTCTCAGACTGGCAATAATTTTAATGGTTATATCAAGAATAGGACAGGACAGGTGCTGCAACTTTTATCTACTGATGGAAGACAAATGATTGCTGCTGACACTTTGGAATATGGAATTAGTTAATAAGTGTTCAAGATGCACACATTTTGGCTCACATTATGACTCCCAAGTGTACCTCATAGGGAAACGTTGCCCATTGGCAGACAAACACTACAAATAACCCTGGCACATAATAAGCACCCAATAACTCTAGGAAAAGGGGCTGCATAGATACATAAATTATGAATGATTAATAAAATACAGACTATTCAGCCTTCTACTCCAAGTGTGGTACAGCACCACAGCGTTCATTCTTACTTTCCTTCTTGCTTACTTGTAAGTTATTTTTGGGACAGTGAAAACCTGATTTCTTTTTTTTTTTTAATATATTTTATTGATTTTTTACAGAGAGGAAGAGAGAGATAGAGAGCTAGAAACGTCAATGAGAGAGAAACATCGACCAGCTGCCTCTTGCACACCCCCTACCGGGGATGTGCCCACAACCAATGTACATGCCCTTGACCGGAATCGAACCTGGGACCCTTCAGTCCGCAGGCCGACGCTCTACCACTGAGCCAAACCGGCTTCAGCGAAAACCTGATTTCTTATGTTCTGTGCACTCACTTTCATTTTACCAAAATGGTACTTTGTTATATACATTTCATCCTCTTTCTTTCTTCATCTGTAGATTTGCTGTGTGTATATCTAGTCTCTTACTTACAAGTATAACATACAATTTCATTATGTGTATCCACTTACCTTATTGACTTGCATTCTTTGCAGAAAAAAAAATATATTACCTAGCTGGTTTGGCTCAGTGGATAGAGCATTGGCCTGTGTACTGAAAAGTCCCAGGTTCGATTCCGGTCAGGGGCATCCCCAGTGGGGGCTGTGCAGGAGGCAGCTGATCAGTGTTTCTCTCTCAACAATGTTTCTAACTCTCTATCCCTCTCCCTTCCTCTCTGTAAAAAATCAATAAAATCTATTTTTTAAAAATATATATTACCTTTAAAAAGAGCTTAGGTAAAGACTTCATCAACAATGCCCAAGCAGAATCAAACTTACTGCATCAGCAATTGCTGTTCTCTCAATCTGGGTGGCTCTTCCTTTAGCTTTTCCAAAGCTATTTCCTTCCCATGGTCCCTTGGATTTCAGCTAAAATGTGACCTCCTTATAGTTGCTTTCCCTGACCAAATTATATGAAAGAGTTCTCTTCTAGTGTGAAACACTCTATTACACACTCCTGCTATATTGTATGTCCCTGGTTACTAGCTGAAAAATCTTATCTATTGATTTACTTACAGATGAATTGTCTGTCTCCCCCCTACTATACTCACCCCCCCCCCCGTTAAATATTAGGTCCTTGGGAGCAAGGATTTTATTGCCTTTCTCTGCTTCCAGCACATAGAACAAAGCCTGGAGGATAATCAGTGTTTAATAAATACTTGAAGAAGTATTGAATGAGAGAAGTGTAATGTCCCAGGCAATTCAAGGCAACCTATGGAGAGGATCTGGCTTCAAAATGACCAAATCAGAATATTTCACTTTCCCACTTTTCTCTTTCTTAACAGTATTCCTTCTTATTACTGGTAATGTTATACCGTTAGTTGTAAAGAGAAGGGGTATTGCTCAGCAGATCTGAGACTCAGATCTGAGATCCAGTCCTAGCTAGGTCTCTTCCTGGTTTTGTGCCCACAGGTTTCAGGCTACAATTTGTAGGTGAAATAGCCAAGGAACTTGGAATTTCTGTGATATATATTTTTTTAACTCCCTGGTGTAGATGAGTTGCAGTCTGTAGTAAAACGATGTTCCTAAAGTAAGGTGACCAGATCGTCCCGCTTTTGGCGGGACAGTCCTGATTTCTAACAAATTTTCTTGCCTCCCGCAGCGTTTTTAAAAAGTCCCGATTTTTGGATAGAATTCTTTCCAAAAATCAAGACTGTCCCGCCAAAAGCGGGATGTCTGGTCATCCTTCTCCTAAAGCAACAAAAGCTCTGTAAAAGACATTGGGGAGGGTCGTGAACAGGAGGGGCCTTCTGAGGGGCCTACTGTACAGAATCAACACAGCTGTCCATGCACTCCAACCCCTCATCCCTCTACACCTCTCCAGGGGAGCAGTGCCTTTCACTTAGCTCAGGCCCTCTAACTGCTCTTCAGAGCTTGGGTTGGCAAGCCCAGAGGCATCTCCTATGGGGCTTGCCTAGGGGCTGGCTCCATGGGCGGGGCTATATCTGAAGCCGCAGCTTATTGGCTCCCAGTGAGGGGCGTGCCCAGGATAGGGGCGGAGCTACTCTGGCAAGATGGCTGAGCAGCTCTAGAGCAGGGGAGGAGGAGGAGTAGCTGCTGCTGCGGCAACCAGTGCCCTGTTCCGGAGGAGTCGGTGGGCGGGGCTTGAGGGTGCTCTGGCCCCAGGTCCCCCTGCCCTCGGCTGCTGCTCCTGCGGGTCCGCGGGGCCCGAGCCGCCCGGCCATGGCGGTGACGGCGGCTCTGTCGGTGGCGGCGGCGGCCGCGGCCCTGTCCGGCATGGCGGTGCGGCTCTCGCGCCTGGCGGCGACCCGCGGCTCCTACGGCGTCTTCTGCAAGGGGCTCACGCGCACGCTGCTCACCTTCTTCGACCTGGCCTGGCGGCTGCGCCTCAACTTCCCCTACTTCTACATCGTGGCCTCCGTCATGTTCAACGTGCGCCTGCAGGTGCGGATCGAGTGAGCGCGGGGCCGCGGGCCCCCCAGGAGGGCGCCGCTCCCGCCCCCCGCCCCCCGCCGCATGGGGGCCGGCCGCGCCGCCCGGGTCTCCGGGTCGCGGCGCGGGAAGGAGGGCGGGTGGCCCGGGTCCCTGGCCCCCGGGGCTCCCCGACAGGACGCTGGCCACTGAGCCACCCGGCCACCCGACCCCGGACCCGGTCGGCCTGGTGCGCATCGCACAAACACGGACAAAGCGGACCCTTCCCTGGGCTCCGGAAAATCAGCTGTTACCTCACGTTGGCCAAAGGGGGAACCAGACAGAAATGCTCCTGCGGGCCCTGCTTTGACCGGTCTCACCAAAAAGGTAGGCTGCCAGAGAGGCGGTTGGAGGGAGGCGGTTGCCATGGATCTAACCGTCCAGGCCCCTGGGGTTGTGTGTGTGAGTGGGGCGGGGTATGGAAGGACCCCAGGACGCCAGCCCAGAGAGCTGCTGAGCAGAGGCAGAGCCACAGGCTCCTGGAGTCCCTTGCTGTGATTCCAAATTGGGGGTGAGGGTGGCTGTGGCTTAGGCATCTTGCACCTCAGCAGTTCAGCCTTCCACCCATGGAGACCTGGGTGTCCTGTCCCGCCCACAGCCAGCTACCCCGCCCCCCCTTCCCCCAATCCCGCTCTATCCCCAGAGGCCCAGGAGGTGTCACCTGAGAAAAAGGTGATGGAGGGGAATGGGCTGGGGTGGCCCCTGTACCACACTTCACCCCCCTGGAGAGGTAGCCTGGAACCCCAGGTCTGCCCCCTTCTCAGCACTCAGGCCTCGGGCTCTCTGCAGCCCCCTGAATCCTGCCCCTGCTCTCCCTTTTGCTCCCCCTTCCTCTTGGAGGAAGAGGGGAAAGATGCCCTCCTCCCTAGCAGCCCCCCAGTTTGGCTCTTCTGCCACCTCCAGCCGTCCCCTGGCCACAGAATGCCGTCCTTTGGCCCAGACAGCGCCCAGGAGTGCCCTGTGAGCCCAGAGCACCTGGGAAACGTGGGTGTCCTTGAGCAGAGGCAGCTTCAGGCTGGGGTGGGGAGCACAGAGGGAGAAGGGGCTTGTGGAGAAGACAACACGTGGAGAACTGGGGCCTCTCTGGGTAGGGAGGCAACTCTCCATCTCCATTTCTTTTTCAGGAACCAGTGTTTGCAGCCAGTGACTCGCCCCCTCTCTGGCCTCATCGACAGTCAAATCTGTGCCCAAGGACCCCCTGCCCCCAGAGCTTCCTGGCAGCAGCCGAGTGAAGAGCCTGGCTGAGGAGAAGATCAAGGGCCTGCCCGGCAGAGGCCCGAGGTATGGGGGCGGCCCAGAGGTCTGGTTGTGGCATGGGAAGGACAGGACACTGGCACCGGGGCACTGAAATCGAGCTCACCCAGTGTTCTGTTCTCCCCACCTGCTGACATGGGAAACGGTTCTGGGAGGGGCTCACATTTGTCCTGTCACACAGATAGGAAGTGGTGGAGCTAAATCTTCCCGAAGGCCTGCTCCCCCACCCGCACCCCGTCTTCTGGAAGACCTGGCCCAGTGGGCTGGGCAGGGGACCACAAGGCTCCCAGGGAGCTAGGGAGAGAGGTTCCCGGTGGGGAACTAGCTTTCCTTGGAGGGGGATGGGCGGCCACAGGAAACACCAGGAGGACAGTCTGAGCTGAGATGGGCAGAAGACAGATGTGTCCAAGGATCCCTGGGCAGCTAAGGCCCTCACCCACAGAGCCAGGTCTTCCCCCACCCCACCACCACCACCACCACCACCACCACCACCACCCCAGGCTTAACCAGGGGCTCCTCCGCAGTTGGTTACAAGCCTCTCAGTCTGGGAGGGGGAGGAGAGGTAGCTCCTGGGGACACGATGTGACCAGAGGGTAAGGGATGAGCTGGGGGTGGGGAGACAGGGAACCATGCACGACCCATTTCTCTGTCCCAGGCTCGGATCCCCCACGCCCAGGATCACACAGGAGACTGTCCTCCAGATGGGCTTGGATTGGTCCTGGAGGCCCAGCTGTGCTGCTGATGGTGTACCGGCATGGCCAGGAGCAGCCCGGAGGGGAGCCCGGAGAGACCCTGGCCCTCACCACCCACCCCGGCCCCCACCTGCACTGACACTGGCTGCTGCCAGCCCAAGTCCTCAGAGTTCCTGAGACTGAAAACCACAGCAGTGTGCTCAGCCCCAGGGACGGAGTGGCCCGATCTCACCACGTCTGCCCTCTCAGCTGCCCGGCTGGAGCCTGGGGCCTGGGTGAAGTGCTCCTCCTGCCTCACCACAGGACTGGGGACCCCGGCTGCCACGTGCCCCTGCAGTTTCCCACCAACAGAGCCTGATGGCTCCCTTCCTTGTGCCAAGTCACCTGGGAGCCCCTGGTCCTGGTGGCCCCTCCGCCCCCACGCTGTCCACCCAGGACCACTTCTGGGAGCCTGCCAGCCGGCCTGCCAACTCCACCTGCCGATCTTCGGGGACGGCCTCAGGAAAAGGAGAGCAACACGGGCTGTGTAAGGTGGGAGGAGGGCCCGGGGCCTCCTTGGGGATGGTGCACAGATGTGCCCCTTCCTTTCAAGCCCAGGTCTCCCGTTTGGGAGACTCGATCCGCAGCTCCAGCCTCTTCCTGGGCTGGCCAGGGAGGAAGCAGACCTGAGACTGGCATGAGGGAGGCCCCTCACTGACTGTGGGCTGGTGTCCCACAGGGGAAATATGTCTCTGACCTCAGGGTCCCCCGGCCTCATAGACCCACTCCCCTGCCAGGAAGCTCCTCCCCATCCGGGGGGACCCCGGAAGCCCTCCAGCTCTGGCTCTGGCTGTCTGCTCAGAGGGAAAGGCTGGGGAAGGGGCCAGCCGCCAGCCAGTCCTTAGCCTGTTCCTGCGCTGCTTTTCTTACCATTTTGGCCTTGAGTAGTGTGAGCTGTTTCTGCTTTCCCACCTCCCCCAGCCCTCCTGGGCCCTGGCTGCTTGACTGGCTCTCAGTGCACTTTACTTGTTAGCCGTCTGTGTTCCAGGCAGCGGAAATTCTGCCAATCAGAGACACCAACCTGAATAAGATGTCTCAGTTTTCTGTTTGTGGTCACTCTGTTCTTGTCAGAAATGTTCCTGTTTCTGGTGTTGTTCACAACTTGTTGTCTAAGTTATTAAAAGGTTCTCAAGTTCAATAAAGTAAATAAAACTGGAGGGCGCCTGTGTCTGGTGTGGGGCAATGGCCTGGGAGGACAGAGGGGCCAGTGGTGAGATCTCCGCCAGAAGGAGAGCTGCAGGTGGGAGGGCCTCCTCAGGAGACGCTGAGACCCCCACTGGCCCTGGACCAATGCTCCCGCGAGGGGAAGGCGGCAGCATGGGCCTGGCCCCGCGGGTGGCAATTGTCCCACTCACAGCCTTGTGTGAAGACACTAATAGCTAAGTCTCAGCTTCATTTCAGAGCCTGGTGTTACAAGGCGCTTCATTAAATTGAACCCAAGGGTGGGCAGAGGGAAGTGAGGTGAGATTGTCCTTCTGCTAATCGTGGTGTTTCACCAGAAGCCCCTCTGCAGCAGCAGGTGGCAAGGTCCCCATCGCCTCCCTGCCGACCCTTTGGGTGCAGAGTTTTGGCGGAGATAAATCACAGAAAAAGAAGCTTCCCTTCCCTCCACCTTAGATCCCAACTCCCATTGGAGCTCCGCTCCCAGTGCCTCCCCAGAGGAGCCAGGCCAGGGTGCTGCCTTCTGAGGCTGCTGCAGGGGAGAAGGTGGCAGGTGGGCAGAGGGCTGAGTGCAGGAGGCCCGGGGAGGAACACAGCAGCCAGGAGAGAGAAAAGCAAGTCCGCAGGCCGCAGAAGGATTGTGGTGACGAGGAGGAGCACAGCCTGGGGAAGAGCCCTGGGTGCACTCCTCATCTGTTGTCAAGATCTCCCCAGGGGTCAAAGCATCCTGACAGGACAGACCCTTTCAACATCTGCCACCACAGGAAGAAGGACCCAAGTGCCCTGAGCTTCCCACCCTTTGTCCAGATGGTCCAGTGCCGTCCCTGATGGTGTCACACCCATTCCAAGGACCATGTGTCCTGGCACACCAAGATGGGAGAGGATCAGAACAGAGCCCCAAAGCCCTCTGAAGAGGGAGGACCACCGTTCCCCAGACACACCCTGTTCTGGTTAAGACCTGTGCCCTGGCCCAGCTGGCATGGCTATCTATGAACCAGGAGGTCACAGTTCGATTCCCAGTCAGGACACATGCCCAGGTTGCAGGCTCAATCTCCAGTGGGCGGTGTGCAGGACACAGCAGATTAATGATTCTCTTTCATCATTGATGTTACTATTTCTCCCTCTCCCTCTCTGAAATTGATAAAAATATATTAAAAAAAAACAAAAAACCCTGTTCTCTGAGGAGATGAAAGGAACTGGCGTGTAATGAGAACCTACTGAACTCCTGGTTTGCTCCCATCATTTATATCTATATATCTATATCTATATCTATATATCTATATCTATATCTATATCTATCTATATCTTTATATCTATATCTATATCTATATCTATATCTATATCTATATCTATATATCTATCTATATCTATATCTATATCTATATCTATATCTATATCTATATCTATATCTATATCTATATCTATATCTTTATCTATATCTATATCATCATCTATATCTATACTGTATCTATTTTTATCATCTATATCTATATCTATATCTATCTATATATATCTCTATCTCTATCTCTATCTCTATCTCTGTCTCTGTCTCTATCTCTGTCTCTATATCTATATATTAGCCTAAGTGACCATGTGACTGTTCGACCGGTTGCTATGATGTGCAATGACCACCAGGGCGCAGATGCTCAATGCAGGAGCTGCTGAGCTGCAGTGACTTGGCAGCTGCGGTTCTCAGATAACCCACCAGGTACCAGAGAGGAGGGAGCCAGATTCCAAGGTGTGTCACCTGAGAACTGCCCTCTCACAATCACAATCCAGGACCCCTTGGGGGATTTTGGAGAGCTGGTTTTGGCCCAATTCCTGCAGGCCAGGCCGAGGAACCACATTGATGTATGAATTCATTCACCAGGCCTCTTGTTTTATTAGAATTCCACAGTCATCTATTGGATGAGGTCATTGAGAGGATGTGACAACCAATTGACTCTTGAGCTGGACCTGGACAATTAGGCCCTTTACCCTCATCCTTGTCCTTGGATTGGACATTCTGCCCACCATTCCCATAGGCAGAGCTGTTTCAAAGACAGAGCCTTGAGAGAGTAAGGTGTTGAGATCATCTGGACAATAGAGTGACTGAACCAATTAGGGAATTTATACAAACTTTAAGATTCTCACAGTCACACAACAAGCCTTGAATGTTAGTTCCCTAGCTTATTTAACCTTTCCCCCACCAATCTGAGTAGTCTGTCTCTAGTCACTCTACCCTTGTCCTCCATATTCATTGAGGTTGGAGGATGCATAAAATTTTGACTACATATCTTTCTAATAGATATATTTTATTAGTATAAACAGCCCCTCATGGACATGCTTAATGCATGATTCTTTGATTTGTTTTGTTGGAAAATGAAAATGCTATTTACTCAGCCATTTCTCCAAGGATTCCTGATCTTTCTTATTGTAGAACATCGTGTTTAGAAGCCAAGATCTTATTTCTATATCTGTTGAAAACCATGAGGTTACAGCAGCACCTTCTGTGCCAGTCCAACACTACAGGGATCACACCATATTTCTTTCACTTTTTACCTTTCCATGTCAATAGTGCCTTCTGACAGGAAAACTCAACCTCCCAGTATCCTCAATATATTTGCCTTTTTGCACAGTCCTTGTGTATACACTTTGATCCTGCTGGGCAGCCTTTTCATTATACTCTAATTCACTCCTCTGATGGGCCCTGGCTTTCACTAGGCCACCTTCACACCTTTATGGGGAAGGAACCAGACTACCATTCTACCCTCAGTGACATACCAATTAGGAACAAACAGCTAAGATTCATCTATCTCTGCAGGGGTTCAAACTTCATTGGCAGAGAAGCAGCTTGGAGACTGACACCAGGAAGGCCAAGACACTGCTGGGAGAGGAATGCTCACCAAAGAGGAATCACTTCTGAGCACACTGTGAATTTATTCCCATAGGGGAAAGCCCCTCAGGGGTTATAGTACAGAGATCAGAAATGGCTGCAGGGCCATGGACTGGGTGAGACCAACCTTCTGCCCTCCCTTCCCTGGTGTATCTTTTTGACACAGATGTAAAATGAGTTTGACAATACCACAACTTGTCTGATAAGAGTTTTTTGAGGATTAAAATTATGAATACCTTTAAGGCCCAGATGTAATGACCACAGAAAATCTTCTCATATTTTTCCAGATTCCCACAAAAAATATATATATAAAGCTTAAAATTGTCCTCTGAGTCATCAACTCGGTGCCATATTTGAGGCAGATTTTTAAAATCCAAAAGTGAGCAAGATAAATGCGTCCCCTGTGCTTCAAGGAATGACAGATATATGACTCATCCTCTTGGCTTCCAATAGTCCATTGAATTCCATTGTATCAATAAGGCACAAATTATTTATTCATTGGCCTAATATAGCAGCATATTCTATCTAACAAAAGAGTAATATGCAAATTGACCATCACTCCAACACACAAGATGGCAGCCCCATATGGTGAAAGATGGCTGCCCCCTTGTGGACCCAAGATGGCCACCACAAGATGGCCATGGTGCAGGGGAGGGCAGTTGTGGATGATCAGGCTTGCAGGGGAGGGCAGTTAGGAGATACAAGGCCTGCAAGGGAGGGCAGTTGGGGGTAATCAGACCTTCAGGGGAGAGCAGATGGGGGGAACCCAGGCCTGTAGGAAAGGGCAGTTGTGGGGGACCAGGCCTGCAGGGGAGGGCAGTTGTGAGGGACCAGACTGTCAGGGGAGGGCAGTTGGGAGAGACCAGGCCAGAAGGGAAGGGCAGTTGGGAGTGATCAGGCCTACAGGGGAGGGCAGTTAGGGGTAATCAGGCTGGCAGGGGAGCAGTTAGGCATCAATCAGGCTGGCATGGAGTGGTTAGGGGCAATCAGGCAGGCAGGCAGGCAAGTGTTTTGGAGCCAGCAGTCCTGGATTGTGAGAGGGATGTCTGACTGCCCATTTAGGCCCAATCACACCAGGATTGGGCCTAAAAGGGCAGTCGGACATTCCTCGAGGGGTCCCAGATTGGAGAGGGTGCAGACTGGGCTGAGGGACACCTCTTCCCCTCCATGCATGCATTTCATGCACCGGGCATCTAGTTGAAATATAACACATTGCAATTAAATGAATTTTACCCCAGGAAAGCAAGATTATTTTAGCAATTAAAAATCATGCAACATGCCATACATACTAACAAAAAAGGAGAGTGTAGGAGAGAGAATAATGGTCCCTCAAACTGCCTATGTCTTAATCCCCAGAATTTGAGAATACTTTGCTACAAGAAATTAAATGTGGGGATGACACTATATGGTTTCTAATCCGTTGACCATAAAATAGAGAGATTGTCCTGGATTATCTCATCACATAAAACTGCTAACAGTGGAAGAGAGAGACAGAAGAGTGGGTTAGAGAAATGCCATGTGAAAAAGACTCAAACCACCACTGTTGGCTTTGAGGATGGAGGAAAGGGAGCAGGAGCCAAGAAACATCGTGGCCTCTTAGGAGCTGGGAATGGCCCCCAGATAGCAAGACAATTGGACTTGGGTCCTGCAACCACAAATAACTGAATTCTGCCAACAGCCAAATGAATAGGAAAGGGATTATCCCATAGGCTCTCCAGAAAGGAATGTAGCTTTCCAATACCATGATTCTGTCTGGGAAGACCCGTACCAAAATTCTGGCCTACGGAACTGTGAGATGATAAATGTATGTTGTAAATTTGTGCTAATTTTTTAAAATATATTTTATTGATTTTGTACAGAGAGGAAGGGAGAGAGGTAGAGTTAGAAACATTGATGAGAGAGAGTCATCTTTCAGCTGCCTCTTGCACACCCCCTACTGGGGATATGCCCGCAACCAAGGTATGTGCCCTTGACCGGAATCAAACCCGGGACCGTTCAGTCCCTAAGCCGATGCTCTATCCATTGAGCCAAACTGGTCTTGGCTGTGCTAATTTGTTAAGACAGCAAGAGAAAACTATTACAAAGAGAAAGATCCCTATGATCATCCTAATTGTGTAAACACAGGCCTTGCCCTTTTAGGACAGATATATGACTGTCTACCTGGCATCAAATACATGCGTGTTTGTGAAACAAAACCAAATGCACCCTCTAATGAGGGCGGTGCACTGTGCTGGAAATACAGAAAGGAATCTGTTGCAGGAAATGCAGGGGAGGGCAGCACCCCCAAGGACTTCTCTGCCTCCACCTTTGCCACTTTGGATGGACAGGAGAGTCTGGGCCTTGGGTGGATGCAGGCCCAGCTTGGGGGACACTGGGACTCCAGGACTTGGGGGCTCCCCTATGCACACTCTCCACTGGCTGCCTCAGGAACTGTCATCCCATGGAGTCTGCCCTGCTGCAGAAGAAGACCACAGCCATGGTCAGAAGCTTGACCATGGCCTGGGCACTCACTGCAGAAGAAAAAGCACAAGGCTGCCTCCAGACTGGCTGTAGTGACAAAGACCTCTCAGGGTCCCTCCTCTTACTTCACTTTGTTACTCATCCTCAAGAGCTCCCCACCCTTCTTTCCTACTGGGATCTGCTGCCATTCCAGGAGCTGGCTCACCAAGGCTGCAGACTCCCTACCCCTTAGTGCCTCTCCTGCAGGGCCTGTGCCCATCAAGGTCTGGCCAATGGGGGTGCAACAGGAGGGTGGGTTCCTGGGCCACTAATGGGCAGTGACTGGGCTGTCTTGGCTTCTCCCATCATTGAGAAAGACACAAATATGTGTCTTGGCTTCTGGGACCTGTGTGTGCTTCAGGGGATAGAGGTGTTCCTCTGTGGTTCCTCTGTTGCTAGGAGGATGAGAGGTGTGGCTTTTTGAGTAGGGGTACAACCCTAGAAGAGACTGGTCGCTTAACACCACCAACACTAGGATTTCATTTTTTCTGCCTCATAGATAGCATTCTAGAATGCAAAATAAGGAGATCTGGCAAGGCCTGGTGCAAACACCCTAGAAGTATATACCATGGCCAAGTGGAATTTATCCCAGGTTCAAAGCTAGCTTAACATCTGAAAATCAATAAATATGATTTCTCAGTAAGTTAAATATAGTCTTACCATGTGTTCTAGTAATTTCCCGCTTAGATATGGATCTCCAAAATGAAATTAGGTTTTCAAATAAAACTTGTACATGAATGTTCACAGTGTCACTATTCAAAATGGCCAAATGGTTGAAACAACACATTTTTATCTACATTATTAATGCTGGGGGTGGGAGGAGTGACTGGGATGTCCATTGCAATAAATGTATAAAACATATTTGACATAATCTAACACCCACTCATTTTTAAAATGTTCAACAAATTTAGACTAGAAGGAAATGTCCTCAACCTAATATAAACTCCCAGTGTGCATAATAATTAATGGTGAAAGAATGAATATTTTCCCTAATATTGGGAACTATGTAGGATGTCCACTTTTACCTTTCTGTTCAACATTGTATTGGAGGTTCTAGCCAAAGGAATAAGTGCCCCCATCCACTAAAATAAAACCATCCTTATTGAAAAGGAATAAATAAAATTTTCTGTATTCACAGATGATCCTATATAGAGAAATCCCAAGAAATGCACATACACAAAAAAAGCTGCTAGTTCCATAAAGAAATTTAGCAAGGCAAGAAAGCACATGATCAATAGTAAAATGTTGATTTTATTTCTGTATACTGGTGACAAAAATGAAATTAAGAAAATAATTTGATTCACAATAACCTTATAAAGAATAAAACACTTATGTGGCCCAGTTGGTTGGGTGTCATCCATGCAACAAAAGATTGCTGGTTCAATTCTGGGTCAGGGCACATGCAGGGATTGAAGGGTCATCCCTGATAGGATGCATGCAGGAGGCAGCAGATTGATGTTATGCTCTCACATCCATTTTTCTCTCTTCTCCCTTCATCTCTCTCTACAAATCAATAAACTATTCTTTAAAAAAGAATAAAACACTTAGGCACAAGTATTATAAACTATGCACAAAACCTGAATATTAAAAACTACAAAACATTTCTAGGTCACATTTAAAGAAACAAGGACATTTCATAGATTGGGTAACTCAATATTGTCAAGATGGCAATCTTCTCCAAATTTATCTGTATATTGTCACAACATCTATCAATATCTCAGCTGATTTTTCTATAGAAATTGGCAAGCTGATCCTAAAATATATGTGGAAATGTATGTTACCTTAAATAGCCAAAATATTTTGAAAAACAAAATTAAGTTGAAAACTTACCATACCTATTTGAAAAATTACTATAAAGCTACAGTAATTAACACAGTGTTGTATTAGTGCAGAGATAGGTATATAGATCAATGAAACAGATGAAGACACCATAAAATCCTTGAATTTTATTGTGGCAAAATACATATAACAATTGCCATTTAACCATTTTTAAGTATACAATTTAAGGACATGAAGTAGGGTGCAACCATAACCACTATCTAGTTCCAGAATATTTTCATCATCCCAAATATAAATGCCATACCCATTAAATGGTCACTCTCCATTCATTCCCTACCTCAGCCCTTGGAACACATAAACATGCTTTCTGTCTTTATGTTTATACTTATTCTGAATATTTCATAAAAATGGAATCATATGATATTTGGCCTTTTATATCTGGCTTCTTTAACTTAGCATAATGTTTTGGAGGTTCATCCATATTGCTGCATATATCAGTATTTTTGTTCATTTTAAATGACTGAATTATATTCCATTGTATGGATATACCACATCTGTCTATCCATTCATATATTGGTGGATATTTGTGTTCTTTGTACCTTTTGGACATTTTAAATAGTGCTGCTATTCATGTACAAGTTTTGTTTGAACACATGATTTCAAATTTTTGGATTCATATTGAGAAGTGGAATTACTGTGTCACATGGAAATTTTATGTTTAACTTATTGAGGAACCATCAAATTGTTTTACATAAAGGCTGCACTATTTTTCATTCTTGCTAGTAACGTTTGATGGTTCCAGTTTTACAAATCCCCTCTAACAGTTGCTATTTTCACTTTTTAGAATTATAGCTATCCTAGTGAGTGTGAAGTGGTCTCATTGTAGCTTTACTTTGCAATCACCTAATGACTAATGATATTGAATATCTTTTCATTTGCTTGTTGGCCATTTGTATATCTTCTTTGTAGAAATATTAAGTACTTAGGGATAACTTTGATAAAAGATATATGAGAACTGTACACTGAAAGCTACAAAAGAAATTAAAGAATACATACATACATAAATAAATGGAGAAACATACATACTATACTCACAGATTTTAAAAAATATATATTTTATTGATTTTTTACAGAGAGGCTTGCACACCCCCTACTGGGGATGTGCCAGCAACCAAGGTACATGCCCTTGACCGGAATCGAACCTGGGGCCTTTCAGTCCACAGACCGACGCTCTACCACTGAGCCAAACCGGTTTCGGCTATACTCACAGATTTAAAGACTCAATATTGCTGTCAACTCTACCAAACTGATCTATAGTTTCAATGCCTACCAATAAAGTCATAGCAGGACTTCTTTTAAAAAACTGACAGGTAATTCCAACATCTATATTTATAAAACCCTAATATGCAAATAGACCAAACTTTGGAACAACCAAACAACTGGTCACTATGATGTGTGCTGACCACCAGAGGGTGCATATGGAACATGGTGGACATCAGCTGAGGCAGGATGGTGGAGCAGGTGAGCAGGAGTGCCAGAACAAGGTGGGGCACCAGTCGCTGTCATAGGGGTGAGCCTCTGGTGGTTACTGAAAATTCTTTGCTCCCACATGCCACAGTCCCGCCCAGCGCTCACATCTGCTGCTGGCATCAACCCCAATTGCACCCACTGCCAGTGTCTGGTACTGGCCCTGATCTCCCCTCAGGGCTTCTCCACCTCTCCCTGCTCCTAAGGGGCGACCAGGGCAGCAAGTACTGCTCACACCCAGTGATGGTGCAAGCTCTGCTCTCACCATCTGCTAGTGTCAGCCCCAATCACTTCGTGCTGTCAGCAGATATGAGAGGGGCTGGCACCATCAGCAAGTGGGACCAGCGGGGGCAGGAAAGGGGGTTGCTTTCAGACAGGGGACCTGGGTTGAGGCAGGAGGGGCGAGGCAGTGATGCAGAGGATGGGCCAAAATTCACCCCTGTGCCCACCGCAGCCTCATGGCCCACAGTTCCTTTCAAGGTGCACAAATTTGTGCACTGGGCCCCTAGTTCTTGTAGAAATGTAAAAGGCTGAAGACAGGGAAAACACTTGAAAAAGAACAAAGTTACAGGACTTACACTACCCAGTGCCAAGATTTGCTGTTGAACAGCAATAATCTGAGCATGGTGGAGTTTCATTAAAATAGAGATCAATGGAACACAACACAGAGTTGAGAATATATTCACAACTATATAGACAATTGACTTTTGACAGAGAAGTTAAGCCAATCAAATAGAGGAAGATTGTTTTCAACAAATAGTATTAGAAACAATGGAAAAGCATATCTTTGAAAACAAAACATGATTCTTATTTCACATCATATACAAAAATTAACTCAAAATCATAACATACTTGTAAGAGACAAAACCATAATAACATGTCACCTGCTTGTTACTTCAGTTCGAGGATGCAGTGCCGGGCCAGCATTTCCCTGGTGTCAAGGAATAAAGTCAGACCATATCAACCTGAGAATCAAGTGAAATTGCTAAAGCAGAGGCTCTACAACCACACGCTGACTTCACTCCCCCAGTCTCTTCCTGATCCCAAGGACCTTCCTTCTCTTTCCTTTACCAACAACACCTATTGTGCCCAGGTGACTAGGGCTCTGAGCTATACTTAGACTTTCTGATACAGTTCCAAGGATTAGCCAGTAGATGGCGCCGCTATACTAGAGCAGGTCAGACTAGGGCTGTGGAAAGGGGCCTTTCACCCCTCTTAGACAGTCAGCTTCCTGTAATTGATCCAAGCACAAGAAGGAGAGAAACACGTTTTCAAAAGTTAGACTTGGTGTGAGCTTTTGAACAAATAAGAGCCTCTGACCTGAGTATGTGTTTCTGATTTCTATGCACATTACAGCAGTGATTTGCAGATACAACCTGGGAGAAGGGCCCATCCATAAGTCAGGGTCCTTTCAGAACACCAGTGATACTGGGAGATGGTCAGTCCCATCTTTCGTCTTGGAAAATGCGGTTTCAGCAGGCTTGGGAGAGGGAAGCCTGGCTCTCCAGGTCACGAGCAGGGTGACTATGGCCAGCTCCCACAGACTGCCTGAGCTTCACTTTCTTCACGTGCAGAGCGGTCAGTACTTGAGAGGCTCTGTGAGGAATCGGTGAAACAGTGCACATCGCTCAGTGAACACTGAGCACCGTGCCTGACCCGTGGGAGGTGTCAGTGAAGGAGGACTAGTCTTTGTTAGCTATTAGCCTCATTCACCATCGGAGCTGTTCAGTCTCAGGGGCATCCAAAGACAGCACCGAGTCCGTGTCAAGGGTCAAGGGCACACACATTGTCCTCAGATACAGCAGCTCTCCCACTTGACAAGGACTGTGGGAACCCCTTGGCCTATCTGAGCCCCAGCTTCCTGACTGATAAAATTAGCTTGTGCACCACGCACCTCAAGGGACGTCATGGCAATCAAATGCCACTCTGTGTGTGGAAGTGCTTGGCACTTGGAAGGGCTCCAAAGGTGGCAGCTGCTGAGGCACTCTGCCAAACAGCAACACCAACAGCTCGAGCTCCCCACCCCCTCACCCCCACGCACCCTCACCCACCCCTCACCCACCCTCACCCCATGGAAACAACTCATTCCTTCTGCCTTTGCCTTCTCTGAGCCCTAATAATCTATTTCTCACAAGCTCTCACCCTCAGTTACACTGATCAGGTGGCAGATATGGGGGGTGGGAGGGCAGTGACATAAAACAGGACATTTTTCTCAATTTGGAAAAGACCTCCATGACTCTGATGGTTGTACTACAGCTTAAAGCCACATTGAGCCTCCCCGACGCTCCAGCCTTCCTCTGCTGGCCCCAGCTTTGCTGGAAACACACAGTGTCTTCAGTGTGCCTGAGCCTTTGGCCTCCCTCAGCCACAGAGCAAGCTTCTCCAGGAGGGTGCCTCTGGGGCGGGCAAATGAAGGACAAGAGCCAGGCCACATTCCTGCCCCCACCATTTCTTCCTGTGAGTTGGCTGTTTCCCCCTGCCAGGTTGAAGCAGGCCTTGTAATGCTTTGCAAAGTTTCCTGTCCTTGCTTCCTGAGAAGTCTCTTAAGCAGGCATACTTATTCCCCACTTGTTAGTTCAGTCCAGCCAGCGAGGCTCTGTGGCGTGGCTTGTTTATAGTGGAAAGAATTTTGAATCCCAGCATTTTAGGGACCAAACATAATCTATGTGTGTGTGTTTTTTTTTGTTTGTTGTTGTTGCTTTTTGTGTGATTTGGTTTGATTTCATTGTGATCACTAATAATATTATTGGACACTGAAGAGAAACATGGCCACCCTCTGCCATGCTTGCTTATTGATTATTTGTCCCTCATTAGAGAATGTGAATCCCAGGAGGGCAGCATCCTTGTCACACACACACACACACACACACACACACACACCTCAGTTATCTCCAACACTTAGAACAGTGCCTGGCACATAACAGGAAGCTGGTAAATATTGGTTTAAAACTATCAAGATAATTGGACTATTTTTTTCCTCTTTTCTTGAACATACTGTGATTCTCCACCTGGTTTTCTTATACTTTATAGTAACTTTAAGCTGGGAAATGGAAAAAGGATCCAGGTATGGATTCTTGTCCTTGAGGAATTTTGGATAAGTGCTTCAGCTTTTCTAAACTTTAGCTTTACTTAAGCCCTACTTACCTTATGGGCTCTTAGAATCCTATATAATAAAGAGGTAATATGTGAATTGACCTCCACACCCTCACACAAGATGGCTATTCCCATGTGGTTACAAGATGGCCAGCAGGGGATGGCAGTTGTGGGCAATCAGGCCTGCAGGGGAGGGAAGTTGAGGGCGATTGGGCCAGCAGGGGAGCAGTTAGACATCAATCAGGCTGGCAGGCAGAAGCAGTTAGAGGCAATCTGGCAGGCAAGTGAATGGTTGAGAGCCAGCAGTCCCGGATTGTGAGAGGGATCTCAGATTGGAGAGGATGCAGGATGGGCTGAGGGACACCCCCCCCCCCTTCCCCCCTGAGTGTATGAATTTCTTGCACCAGGCCTCTAGTTAGATAATAAATGAAAGTGAAAGCTCTTATGAACTACAAAGCACTGTATTAGATCACAAGAATGGGAAGATGATGAAAAGATAGCCCAGAAAAAGTAAGTGATGGCAAATAGAGATTTGTCCATTGCACCAAGCTATAAAGCACAAATACTAAATATTATGTAAATGCATTGATTTTAAGTAGGTAAAAAATACCAATACAACACTATTAGGAGAGGTACTAGATGTTGAATGATGTGGGAAAACTTTTTTAAATGGTGTTTTTCATTCTTTAAAAGTTTATCTCCTATTTCTCAAATTGCTTGTCCTTGAGGATTTAAAATAAGCTTGTAGCAACCTTATTAATATGATTTTAGTCCTTTCCTACAGTCTATACTACATGAACTGCCTTCAAACATGCAATAGTATTGTTCCTAATCTTCTGTGTTCTTTTTTTTTTTTTTAACAAGGGATAGAATTTTCTGAAATTCTACTCAAATAATAAATTACCCCAAATATTTTAAATTTCAATAATGACTACAGAATTGTATTATAATTTAGTGGAAATATTGTGACTGTTTTAGGCATTTGAGCTTTTCATAAAGACAGCACAGCAGTTCCAGCACTATAAGCTCTGGAGCTAGGTGCTCAAGAATGGAATTACAACTCATCCTTACTAATGGTGACTCTGGTTAATTACTCAGCTACTCAATGTTCAGGTCCTCTGTTTAAAATATAGGGCTAAAACAAATCTACCTTACAAGGATGTTGGGAGGATTCAACAAAAATCATATATGTGCAATGCCTCACACATGTTCAGAATTTTGCCTCTTCTTAGAATCCTAGCTCGATAAAATGTATAATGTTTACTCAGATACATTTTATATTTATCATTCAGACATTTAAACATCTGAATTACTAAAATCATGAGGAAAAAAAGGTATAACAAATTTTTTCTGGCTCCCAAACGATCACCTGCCTGCCTGCCTGATTGCCCCTAACTACTTCTGCCTGCCAACCTGATTAACCCCTAACCACTCCCCTGCCAGCCTGATCAACGCCTAACTGCTCTCCCCTACCAATTCAGTTGCCCCTAACTTCCCTCCCCTGCAGGCCTGATCACCCACAACTGCCCTCCCCTGCTGGCCACATTGTGGGGGCCATCTTATGACCACATGGGGGTAGCCATTTTGTGTGAGGGTGTGGCGGTCAATTCACATATTACCACTTTATCATATAGGATTCTCAGAGCCCATGAGGTAAGTAGAGTTTAAGTAAAGCTGAAGTTTAGAAAAGCTGAAGCATTTATCCAAAATTCCTCAAGATTATATGCATGCATAAGGACTTGTATGAATGCATATAAGCATAACCAATGGATGCAAAACACTGGGGATGAGGGCATGTATGGGAGTGGGGTTGGGGGGGAGGGCAATGGTAAGATATGTACACATATAATACCTTAATAAAAAAAATGAGAAAAAGAAAAGACCAGGGTAGCCCTATTTCTGGTGTCTGGCCTTAGGCTCTGTTGAATGAAACAACCTCTCTGATGGCTGATTCAATATTCATTTCTGCTTTAATGAGCCTGAGTTTGGACAATATAAACTGAAATTTTTTTTTAATTCTTTTATTTTTGTTTTTTGTCTTTATTTGTTTTTGAACATTTCCCCCCCCCCCCTCCCCAACCCCTTCTGGACACATTCCTCAATCTAGTGATTGCTAGAAACTGTTTTTGATGAGTCTGAAAACCTAATGAGTAAAAGTCTAGGAGGGAAGGCATTTGACATTGGGAGGGCCTTAGGTTTTTTGGAGTTCAAGGCTGGGATTCCAATTTCTGACAAGAACTAGAATGAGCAACATGGAGACTGTTGTCCACTCATGCTTCTTGAGTAGAGTACCATTTGGACTCTATTGCTTCTGATGAAGCTAAAGCTGAGAGGCAGTGCAGCTTCCACCCATAACAAACATTTCAGCCTATTCCTTCTAAAAAATAAATCAAAACATTTTAAAACATAATGTATACACCGTGAAACTGAAATAAAAAACCTTAGCTTCCTGGCTTCTGATCTCAGAACCATTCTCATTGAAACCTTGTCTTGGGCCACACTGGCCTGGGTAAAACAAGGAGTAGTGGCTTATGGTGGCTGTGGTGTGTCCTGACCCAGGACTGCAGCAGTGGATTTCTCTATAAAGTCCTGGTACCATGTTGCCAACTGGCACTATTTCTTTAACTGAATTTTCCATACCAGGGATTTTCATCTCTTGGAACACATAATTACTAAAATTATTTGGCACTCCAAAAAATACATTATATATTTTTGCTGATCTGACAAAAATATTAGATATAATTTTGATTCATTCACATCGGATGGCTATTGTTGTGTTGGCTGTTGTAATTTTCTTATTTGCCTATCTAAGGGAAAAGAGGTCAATGTCCTTGACTAAATAGATATTGCATGTTTTAAAAATTCTTGCAGCACACAAGTGTGCTTCTCCACACAGTTAGGAAATTACTGTCCCATATACATCTGACATGCAACAGTATCCCAACAGATGAAGATGAGGAGGGGAAAAAACACATCCCAGAACTTCTTCCCTCCTCATGGATTTCAGTCTATCACATCTAAACATCTGAGTCATGCTATCTTTGCCTTAGGACTTCTGAACCCATTCAGTAAAAGAAGAGGCTAGAGAGAAGCCTTCTTTCTAGTATCAAGTTATATTTTTCTCAGCACAAATTGGATATCAGTCTGCAGCAGAGGAGCACCCTACATTTTTAAATGACTTGACATTTTTGGACATGATTTTCTGGAGATGAATGATTTATGTTAAAGAACTGAGTATTCCTACTGATATGACTTCTAGGATAATGGAAACTAAGGAGAAAATAAACAAATGGGACTACATTAAAATAAAAAGCTTCTGCATAGCAAAAGAAACCATCAACAAAACATCAAGAGAGTCCACTGCATGGGAAAACATATTTGCCAATGTTATATCCAATAAGGGTTTAATCTACAAAATTTATAGGGAACTCATGCACCTTAACAAAAGGAAGATAAACAATCCAATAAAAAAAAATGGGCAAAAGTCCTGAATAGTTAAAAAATAAAAAAAATTAATAATAAACAAGGTAAAAATAAGTGAGAGGGAAAAAATGTAGTTTCTTAAGTAAAAGATAAAAAATAAAAATGTGAAGTAGTGAAGGTCATTCACTTCATCTACTGTTCTGGTTGGTACGTTTTATTTTCTTTCAGGCAGTCAACACAGTATTGAAGTCCCCTGTGATCCACTGCTCCTCTGTGTCATAAGCCACAACCCTGTTTTTAAGCAGGCATGATCTCTCTGCCCTCTTTGGTTCTCAGCCTGCCTCTAGTTGTATTTACACACACAAGTAAATTTCTGATACAACCCCTAGGTGGCAGTGTTTCTGTCTTAACATCCATGGCTAAAAGGCCTCTCTATCCAGCATTCAGATTTTGGTTTTCCTGCCACACTCAATACTTGGTTGGAGGGACAGACTGCCCCAGAGCTGGTTTTCTGTTCTTTTCTCCCAACTCTGATCTCCAGTTTCCACAAAAATAACTTTCCTCTGCAGTCTTGGTGAGTGTTTTTAATTGGAAGATCTTATATACTGGACTTAGCAAGCAAAAGTAAGGATTTAAAAAGAGTAAAAAAGCCAGAGGAGGCACACCGACTGGAGTCTTTTTCCCCTGGCACTGCACTCAACTCCTCCCCCCTCCCCCCTCACTCTCCCGCTCTGTGCAAGTCTCTGCGAGAGTCTTTTCCCCCTGATTCTGCAAAGTTGGCACAGAACTTCAGGCTGCCTTTCTGGGCCCAGTTCAGCTGTGGATTGATTTCTAGAGTTCCCTTCTGTTTGCAGCTCTGTGGACCCCTACCACATTCATAGGCTACACTGACCCTAACTACTGCGGATTTTGTGGGGTTCAGTCTTCCTCTGAGACTTTGGTTCCTGCCATATGTGATTCTTCCTCCAGCCCGGATCCCAAATCTCACCATTCTTTAGGCGATCTATTTCTGACCTTTCTGTCTGTGGATTGCCTCACTGACTGTGTTTAATTGCCAGTTTTGGGTGGATGTTGTTAGATCCAACTATTTTTTTTTTTTATTTGCTCTGTGAGAAGGCACAGTGTCTGTCCGCATTTTTGGTGTCTTTTTGTCTCCCCCTTAACAAACCTCTCAGGCACCCATGGTTGAAGAGGGTGGAGTCCCGCATTCACAGGTTAACAACTGAGGTAGCTGGTCCCTTGGTGTTGTAGCTGTAAGGTCCCCGGAGGTATCCAAGGTCTCCCCAGTTAAAGTTAAGACTGGGGTTCTGATCACATCTGGTCTCCCAATCACCACAGGTCTCCCCTTCAAGATGGTGTGGGCTCCGCGGCAGAGTTGGCTGCTCTGGGAGAGATTTCAGCAGCAGTAGAGGCTGCCTGGTCAGAGGGACCTGGTCTGCCAGCCCCCAAAAGTCCCTTGGAATCTAGTTGTCCCTCACTCACAAAAACAGACACTCACCACACATCCACACACTCTCCTTTCATTCTCTCACTCACACACTATCTTGCACTCTGCCGTCCCATCGGCAGCCATCTTCACTCTCCAGACTTTTGCTATTATATTTTACTAGAGGCCCAGTGCACAAATTCGTGCACATTGAAAGGAAATTAATTAGAAGAAACATTTTCGCTATTCGCCCTTTCTCTATTATAGAAGTGTCAGCCAAATTCGCGATTGACAATGACAGATTGAAACACACGTGTGCGATTGACACCAGCGAGAGCTTTATATGTATCACACATGCACGAGCCAACTGAGCCTTTTAAAAAATATATATTTTATTGATTTTTTTTTTTTTTTTTTTTTTTTTTTTTTACGAAGGGAGAGGGATAGAGAGTTAGAAACATCGATGAGAGAGAAACATCAATCAGCTGCTTCATGCACACCTACTGGAGATGTGCCCACAACTAAGGTACATGCCCTTGACCAGAATTGAACCAGTGACCCTTCAGTCTGCAGGCCAATGCTCTATCTACTGAGCCAAGCTGGTTAGGGCTCAACTTAGCTTTTTTTATAGAGAGAATAAACTTGCTTAATTAGATCTGCTTTCTGATTTAGCTAAACTTTTTCTAGCCCAGTGAAGCACCCCAACTTCTCTTTCAGGTAATTGTTAGCAACACAGCAGTAAATATCAACATGAAGAAAATTATTATTATAGACCACACAGGGAGAACAAAACATTAAATATTTAACTGCAGCAATGTTTAACTTTATTCTATGTTGTGAGAAAACTGAAGGTCTCCAGTTCCATTCCCAGAAGATTTGGCTTTAGTCTCCAGTAGGAGATGGGCAAGAGGCAGCCGATTAATGTTGATACTTCTCTCTCCCTCTCCCTTCCTTTTTCTCTCCTGGTGCATCAGTTGATGCTCAACCACTGAGCCATACCAACTGGGCCAAGAAACATTTTATGATTCTGCTTTCTCCATAATGTTCTAAGTTCATCAACTGTAAATTCTCTTACTGTGATGATTTTCAGGAGCATAACCAGAGCAAGTGGAGAGAGACTACAGTACAGGTCTTTATCTGGCATGTTTGCTCTATTACACTATGCAAAAATAACTGTGTCTTGACTTTAAAAGCTATAATCTTAAAAGCTAAATAGGAGCCATTATAAGAAGCTTTTTGTTCCCAAAACTATAGCCTGGCCTGGAGCTTGGAACTATTTTGACAGTGCAGAATAATGTATTCTGTACCCACGAGGTATGTTAGCAGGGGTAGTCATCTACTGTGATGATGTCTTCACAATTATTTACTAGGCCACCTGTGTGAATAGGGCTAGAAAAAAAACCAAAAAACCTGCCAGTAAAAAAATCCTCCATATCCCACTTCAGACACAACAATTATTCTTGCTTTGTTTCAGAAAGGAATTAACCTGCAATGTTCAAATTCTCCCCATAATTATTAGAACGTATGTCTGCTTAAGTCCAGGAAGTAACTACTGTGATCAAATCTCCTACAATTATCTATTGACCCTGAATGGGATTCAGATGGTCTTTGATGGCCCTGAAATTATAGGTATAATTTTGTGCTAATGTGAATTTGAGAGTGTCCATGGCTTTCATCAGTTGCCTATGGTGGCCTGTGGCCAAAAGAATTATAATATCCATTGATTTAAAGGTTTCCTGGATTGAGAGTGATGAAATACATTCCTTCATCCACCCCCACCCTCACCCAGATTCTTCAAAGACAGCTCTGAGTCTTGGGTAATCCCTGTACCTGCAGTTTTTTTACACTATATCCAGGCAGAGGATGAAAGAGCTGAGGGGGAGAGATGGAGAAAAACATGAAAAGACAGAAGGTTGCTTCCAAGCTCCTGACCAAAAATGGTCTTCAGAGAGAAGGATCTATCCCAGCTATTAGAGTAACCCCAGTCTAGATGAGAGGGAAGCTGGATGTTTCTGGATGTAAGGACCAGACAATGAGTAACTGCCATGTAAGGAACTATCATGATCCATTTTCTAGTTGGATCCCTAGGAATTGTCCCTGGGACCCAGGCAAGATAAGACCAACAGCCAGGGCTGAGTAAGATAGCCTGCCCAGCCTAGAGTGAAATAGGCTGGAACTGGGCATCATCAATAATATATAGGGAGAACTGAATAGCGGGACAAGTCCATAAATCTCAGTCCTTGACCAATTGTGTGCACTTCAGGAAGACCTCTTACCATTAGAGATCTCATTTCCTTCTTTACAGACTGTGAGTTTTGGAATAATGACACTTAGGAGCATGTATCAGTTAGAATTTCAGATATAAATATTTGTTTATGTTCTCAAAACTCAGAAAAGCCTGACTTAAGAGCTAATTTCAGTCAAGTAAGATGTGACTCGGGTGATCACTATTTGGGGACTTTGATATGCCTCACACCACAGATGAGTAGATTTTGATGTCTCAATTGCTATCTCAGAGTGTTTGGATTTAAATGAAATGCTAAAAAAAAGAAAAGGCTGGAAGTGTAATAATCTTAGAGCTGCAACCAAAAAATTGCTTTTCTAACAGGATAAATGAATGCATTTAGCATTCAGCAGCTTTAGAGTAAAAAGGCAGAAAGAAGACAGGTGCAGTTGGATTGATCCAAGATTGAAGTTCTTCTGGAGAGGTGATATGGAATATAAGGGATGCCTGGCCAGTATCGCTCAGTGGTTGAATGTCAAACCATGAACTGAGAGGAACTAGATCAATTCCCGGTCAGGGCATATGCCTGGTTTGTGGGGTCAGTCCCCAGTGGGGGGGTGCTGGAGGCATCCAATCTGTGCTTCTCTTTCTTATCGATGTTTTTATTTCTATATGCCTCTACCTTCCACTCTCTCTAAAATCAATAAAACATATTTTTAAAAGAAATATAAGCCATAACCAGTTTGGCTCAATGGATAGAGCGTTGGTCTGCGGACTGAAAGGTCCCTGGTTCGATTCCGGTCAAGGGCATGCACATTGGTTGTGGGCGCATCCCCAGTAGGGGGTGTGCAAAAGGCAGCTGATCAATGACTCTCTCTTCGATGTTTCTATCTATCCCTATCCCTATCCCTCTCTATCCCTCTCTCTTCCTCTCTGTAAAAAATCAATAAAAGATAAGAATCTAAAAAAAGAAAGAAATATAAAAAGATAGGGAGTCATTGAATGATGTTTGGTATGGTCTGGATTGGAAAGGAATTGAAGACAGGGAGTAATTGACTAGGAAAACTTGGGAGGGTTTGGGACTGAAATCTGGTGAGATTTTAAAAACCAAACAAAAAACATGTATGCTATGGGTTGAATGTGTTCCCTTAAAAAAAAAAAAAAGTTAAACTTTTAATCTCCAGTACCTCAGAATGTGACCTATTTGGAAATAGGGTCTTTACAGTCATAATCCAGTTAAAATGAGGTTATTAGTATGGGCTCTAATCCATATGACTTTATATGTTCTTATAAAATGAAGAAATTTGGACACAGAGACAGACACATATAGAGGGAAAACACAGGAAGAATGCCATGTGAAGGTAGAGGATTGTAGTGATATTTCTAAAATCCAAGGAATCCCCAGAGATTGCTGGCAACCCCCCAGAAGTTAGTAAGACATAAGGAAGGAATCCCTTAAAGGTTTCAAAGGGAGTATGACCCTATCAACACTTTAATTTCAAACTTTTAGCCTCCAGAATGTGAAAGAATAAATTTCTGTTATTTCAATTAATCTAGTCTACAGTACTTGTTGTAGTAGACCTAGGAAATTAATACTAAGTATATGGAGAGTAAGGGAGGCAAAAAGCCTGAAGGATAAGGGTTGATTAGAGAGTAGACTTTAATTAAGTCCAGATCCCTAAATCAGTTAAGAAATCTTGAGAGATATCTTATTATACAGAATAATCAGTTGCCTCAGACTTTCTGAAAAACCCAGATTTTAGAGGTTGATACCAAGTAACTAGGGTGCTTAATTGGAGTCACTAGATCTTTCTTATCTCAACCCAAATCTCACTGGTGGTCTTAGGACACCCCAGAACAAACCAGGGGTTAAGAACTTCCCCAATGTAATTGTTTGAGGTAAAGGAGCACTGTGTTGTTTTTATCAAACATTGCTACAAGGCCAGTTTGTGTGAAACTGTAATGGCAAACAGACTTGCGGTTCACCATAGGGTGATTTCCTTTGGCCGTCACTAAGCAACAAGTCAGGATGTATCCATCTGTAGCTAATTACATACTCTCCAGAAAAAAAAAGACCCTTTCTTTAGGAAGCAAACCTAAAAATCCCATACAATGTCATACTCATAGCAGCAATCCTTTGCTTTGCTAAACACACTTAAACCTTTTGGAATTTCTTCAAAGCAAAGGTCAAAACTTCATGCTATAAATTGGGTTATAAGTTGTAGTTAGGACATTCATTATTGTATGAGAGTATCTGGTTTTGTTTTATAAAGATAGAGTGGCAGGTGACCCATTTCACTGACCTATTTTCAGTCTACACAGAAAGTGTCAACTAAAATCTACCTCATGTCAGTTACAGAGATCTGTCAAAAACAGTGCATTAGGAAAAACTATTACTTCCAGTTTCCTCATAATCAACAACAAATTTCCATTGGATATTGACTTCAAAGATGAGTAAGACCCAGTTCCTGCCCTCAGTGATATGCTACAACCTAGTTGGGAAGACAGTATATAGATTGTAAATAGAAAGAGAATAATTCAAAGTAGTACAGAGATTATCTCATTTAATATTCACAACAATCCTATGAGGGAGGTACAATTATTGTGGCCATTTTACAGATAAGGAAATCAAGGCAAGGGAGGTTAAATAAATTGTCTAAGAAAACATAACTATCAAATACTACCTCCAAAATTTTAGTCCAAGTAATCTGGTTTCAGAATCCACCCTCTTAAGACTTTACTAGAGTGAAAATGAATAACTCATGAACATTAGCTTTTCAGGTATTCTAAGTCTCAAATTAGGGCAAGAAGATAGACACTTAAGAAAAGCTTTTTGAATATATAAACTTAATCTCCAGTACCTCAGAATGTGACCTTATTTGAGAGAGAGAGAGAGAGAGAGAGAGAGAGAGAGAGAGAGAGAGAGAGAGAGAGAGAGAGAGCGCCAGGGTCCATAATATCCAAAATGACCAAAGGGATGACCGAATGCAGCAGGCTTGGGTGTGCGGGGACTGGTGAACGGGCTGAATTGCTGACCTCTTGGGGAGAAAGAGAGAAGCAAAGACTGATCCGCAGCCACCATGGCAACTGCTAATCAGCCCTTGCCTCTCTCTCTCTTTCTAGGCCTCTTCAGCAGCCGTGCCCCCCTCTCTCTCTCTCTCTCTCTCTCTCTCTCTCTCTCTCTCTCTCTCTCTCTCTCTCTCTCTGAGAGGTTAGCAGTTCAGCCTGCTCACCGGCAGCCTGGGGTGGCTGCTGGTCAGCCCCGCCTCTCTGATCAGGCCCGGAGATAGGTCCACAGACACTGACTGGCATAGAAACTGACCACTCAGAACCAAACCTGGGTTAACTGGAGGAGCCAATGACTGTCTAGGAGGCAAAGCTTGTGACACTGACTGGCATAGAAACCAACCAATCAGAACCTAATCTGTGTGAACTGTGAAGGCAGAACCTAAGGTGTGGACTGAGGAGGGATTTTAAGGGCAACAGCTGTTTGGTGTAAGGCACATGTGTCAAACACAAGGCCCGCGGGCCAAATCCGTCCCGCCAGGCCTTGCAATGTGGCCCGCACCGCGCTGTCATCACTGCACTCCGCTGCGTTTCCATCACAATGACAGTTTATGACTGTTCAGTAAACCATTCGGCCCGTGATTTAGGCTGGATTTTAGATTTTGGCCCTTTCTCTGATTGAGTTCGACACCCCTAGTAAGGTGTAAGAAAGCAGTTCAATTTCTTAATGACCAGTTTGGCAGCATAGTGCATATGGTTGGCTATCAGTCCAGATATAAGGATTATGTATTTTTGTCTGCCAAGAACATATCCTCCTGCTGAAAAAGGCTCCCCCCACCATTTAAGCAATCCTATTCTATATAATCTATCTATACTAATAAAAGACTGATATGCTAATTAGACTGGGTCAACCATCCATCTTTTGGACATCCTACTTCCTTCCAGACAAAGCCATGGTGATGGGGGTTGAGGCAGAGGCAGTTAGGGGTGATCAGGCCAGCAGGGGTGGGCAGTTAGGGGTGAGATCAGGCTGGCAGGGGAGGGCTGTTGGGGGGAGAGATCAGGCTGGCAGGGGAGAACCACTGGGGGCGAGATCAGGCTGGCAGGGGAGGATAGTTGGCAGGTGAGATCAGGTCAGCAGGGGAGGGAAGTTAGAAGTGATCAGGCAGTCAGGCAGAAGCAGTTAGGGGCAATCAGGCAGGGAGGCAGAGGCAGTTAGGGGTGATCAGGCAGGCAGGCAAGTGAGGGGTTAGGAGCCAGCGGTCCCAGGGATGTCTGACTGCCAGTTTAGGCCCAATCCCAAAAGGGTCCCCAATTAGAGAGTATGCAGGCTGGGCTGAGGGAACCCCCACCCCCACCCTGTGCATGAATTTTGTGCACCAGGCCACTAGTAATTGTACACTCAGATCCATAGTCTCTTTATAAATGGATAGCTTTTTAAAAGTACACTAGGTTATTATAGATGGTTAGCCAGTACCAATCTATTATAAAAATCCCCGGGCATAGGTGAGCATGATAAAGGCTCTAGAAAGATCACCTATACTTCAGTGGAGAATCATCTCCTCTCTGGTTTGTTGCATTAAGTATTTCCATGATTATCCTCTGACTTCACTGTGATGGTCTGCCGTCTGGCCAGGTGAGAAAATATGACTAATAAGAGACATACAATCTTACATTTGCATTTAAAGGACAATAGCGATAATATATTGAACACTAACATATCTCAACCTGTTTGTATCTATTATTTCAATCTCTATAAAAAATCTATGGAATTAGTATTGTTATTATTATCCCATTCAACATCTGAAGAACCTGGGGTGCAGAAAGGTTAAAATCCATACAGCTAGCAAGTGGTGGCTGGGATCAGGTCTAACTGTGGTGTGTCCTCTTAAACATTGCACCCTAAGGAGTTTCACACAATATTGAATGAAAAAAATATTTCTACATGCCAATTGACTGTACTATTTTATATTTTTTATAAATTTTGTGTGTTTATTCTGAATATCTCTTTTTAGCTTATTTTGAATGTGATTGCTATAATATTTTGAATGTGATTCCTGTCATTAATGTCTGCAAAGAAACCAGAATCCCCCACTTCTATTTTGGGTGGCAAACATCTCTAATTTGGGCTAACTCATTCGATTCACTCACTTTTCCTCTTTAAATGTGCACATATGTACATGCATGTGTGTGCATGTGCATGTGTGATAGTGTTTGTGTATGAAGCAAAAATTTAGTTCAGGATAGCTATCAAATGAAGGACCTTACTTATACCAAACTTGCATTTCTAGATGTGATTTCTGTGAAACAGCTAACACACACACACACACACACACACACACACAACTTATGTCAAGTCAGAAGAATCATTCTTACCTTAAAGTCATTTGAGCAGGTGACTTTAGGATCCCCATTTTGCTGGAACTCATGTAAAGGGAGTGCTGGGAGAGGGAATAAATCCGTGACATTAAAAAAAAAAATTACGTGGCACTTGTAAAGTGAGACTGTAACGTGAGAGAGTGGCTTCCCTGGCAGCCATCCTCAATCATCCTGCTCTGACTTCTTTTCTTTTTAAGACTATCTTGATGTGCATTTTAACTGGATTTGAAAAATAGACTGCAATGATCAGTAAAGGCATTGTGAAGTGATTTTCCTAGGCTCCTATTACTGATGACTTAAAATGTTCTATCATCATCTATTCTTCTCCAGTCCCACAACCTCACACCTAGCCCAGACTCTCATTTTCTCCTGATTGAATTATCACTAGCTGGGTGGGATAACCACAGTGAATCCCCACTTCAATCCATGCCACATACCGATACTAGAATAATGGTCTTTGAACATCATACATGACACTCACTCTCTAGTGCTAACTTCTTTAATGGCACCCCAGATTTCCAATAGCAAAAAATCTAAACTTACCAATTAGCCCATCAAGACCCTCCCCCATCAGGCCTCATCCCATCACCCATTCTTTTTTCCCCACAGCTCCCAACATTCCTCTTCTATTCTGCTCAGGCCTATCCCACTGGTGCTGCAAGAACCTAGCGAGATTATTCAGTCACACATTGTTATATTACAATGAGATACTGTATTTGTTTCATTCAAAAACATATTTTAAGTCTACTCTGTGCCAGGATCTTGATGAGGTGTTAGATCCAAAGATGAACAAAATAGTTGCTAGCCATCTGGTGGAGGTGACAGATAGCTAAAAGGGCAATCATATTGCTATAGCATGATAAGTGATGTGGTAAAGGAGGCCCAGGAAGTCGTGAGTGCCCAAAGGAGAAGTACTTAACTCAGACTTGGGAGAGCAGTGAAAGATTTAAGAAGTAGTGCCATTATCCTTACACATGAAGGTTTAGTAAGAGCTAGGGAAACAAGGAACTGGAGTAGGGAAGTGATATTCCCAGTAAAAAGAGCAGGAATTAAAGAAGACCACGGAGACATAGTTGGGATATGTTTCAGACATATTTGTACTGTACCTGCACCTAGCATTCTCTTAATCATATAGGAAGCACCCAGGAATTGATTCTTAATAGACCATTCTGCCTCTTTACCTTATTGGCTATTTAATAGGTTCATTTTGGCAAGAGATCCTATATTATTTATTCTGTGGTAATAAACAATAAAAAACCTCAGTGGCAGACTACAACTAAATTTAATTTCTTCCTCAAACAAAGTTCATTGCAATTCCAGGTGACTATCTGGGGTATCTTTCCTCCATGTGGTGACTCAGTGATATCTGCTACTCTGATTTTTATGGCAACTACATCTCCACATATATTGTCCCAATAACTGTGGAAGGAGGAAGAGAAAGTGGAAGATCTCACACAGGCAATGAAATGCCCAGTCATGAAACATGTCACTTCATCTCACAATTCATTGGCTAGAACAAGTCACATGGCTCCTCACAAGAGCAAAGGGTTATGGGGTAATGGAATCATTCAATGTGCTGAGAAGGAGAAGAAAGCCAGTTAGACTAGCACCAGCAATGTGAGTGCTAGACTTCACTTAAGCAGATATTATTTCTGATTATCATGTACTACGTAAGCTGGTTTATTGGTTATTGTGTTCAGGGAACAAACTACTCTAATGTTTGGGCTTAGATGGTTTTGTTACAGTTGTTGCTTTTCCTGAGGGGAAATTATGCCATCATCTATTCTTGGGTTTGAACCAAGAATGCTGTCATCTGGCAAAGTGATTACATTACTTGAGCCACAGTATTAGTGATTATTTTGTCACCATTTGGAAAATATAATTTATACATGATATGAGTGAAATAAGTGGTAAACAGTCAAGTGGTAGACTCAAGACAGATCTGCTATACTCTCTAGGTCTTTGTTACCTAATATTTTCTTCACTTGTGTGTTTGATGGATGGTTAGGCTAATTCTTTGGATCAGGATAGTATGCAACCTGTCACACCTATTATTCATTTATATCTATATTTCCTATATACACACTCTAAGAAGTCATGTATACCAGACAAATGTCTTGGTGTGTTCCCATAGTGGGCATCTAACATCTAAAAAAAATGGTCCTAATATATACACACTCTAAGAAGTCATGTATACCAGACAAATGTCTTGGTGTGTTCCCATAGTGGGCATCTAACATCTAAAAAAAATGGTCCTAATAACATCTAAAGATATTTGCAGGTTATATGGAAGAATCAGAGATGCCAGTTAATACTAGCTTCCTTATTCATCCTAAATATAGAAGTTAAGTATATATTGATCATAGAACAATAATAGCAGGAAAGGTTTAAAAGTTTGATGCTACTGAAACAGATGTGAACAAATCAGCACACTCTTACTGAAAGTGAAAATTAGTATAACATTTTCAAAGAGATATCAAACATATCTTTCAATATATATTAAAAGATAACTTTTAAGACCCTATGATATAATATTTCCAGGGCTAGAAATTTATTCTATGTAAATGTCACTTTAAATGTGCAAAGCTTTATGTACAGGATGTTTATTGCAGCATTGTTCATAATAGAAAAAAAATGGAAACAACCCAAAACTCTATTCATAGAGGAAGTGAGAAAATAAGTAATGGTACATTATTTTTTTAGAAAATTAGATGGATCTTCATGTACTGATATGGAAAATTTTCCACAATTTATACTCTGAAGAAAAAAAGTTTGAAATAACATGAATAGTTTGTTTTAAAATGGTTTTGTCTTAATAAATGCTATTAATACATACAAGAAAAAATTTGGAGAAATAGATAGCAATATAACAGTAGTTATCTCTGTAGCACTGGGACTATGGGACACATTCACTTTCTATATTACCTCTATAGTTCTGTAATGTTTGAAAATTTTGTAATAAAAATGTTACATTATTTTTCTAATTTAAAAAGCAATGTAAACCCTTTTTCCATAAAAACTTATAAAATTCTTTGAATAAAACCTAACTTCTGAGAAAATCCTGATTTACTCTGAAACTCAGGGAATATATTTGACCAGCCAACTGTAACAGAGTAGAGCTTAGTAAAAGCCTCTGAGCAATTAAAGCTGCAGAATAATTACCAGTCATCAGAGCTTTTGATGGAACCCAGGCCTTTGCACTGTCGGCTTTGATCTACTCTCAGGGCCTAATGATCTAAGTGCTTAGTGCTTTTGGGACAAGAGCAGAGTTCTCATCAGACTAGACTCTTTAAAACTTTCCATGGCTACCAGTTGTCTACAGAATAAATCCAAATAATTTAATATGGCATTCAAGGCCCTATGCTATTTCTAACCCTAATCCCAATCTATTCAAAGGGCTTATATAGCATAATGTCTAAGAGATGAAGCTTTAGATTTTTATTCAGATCTAAGATTGAATTTTCTGCCTCATGACCATTTCAACAAACCCTAAACTATTTGTCTTTCAAAACCAAGTTCACATTTTCTTTTTTCCATATCCCACCCTTCCCAGATCCCTAACAGAAAGCATTAAACTGCCTTTCTCCTAAACTCCTGCATATTTATACTGCTTTCGTGGTACTTAGTTGCACTTTCTTACAAATGACATTCCTAATAAAATGTCATCCCATGAAGGCAAGAAAAGCCCCCAATAGTGCACAGCATCTTGCTTGCACCCTCCAAGCTAATAGTAAATATTTATGGAATTAAATAAGTAAAGAATGAATGAATTCCATATTAACAAGGGCCCCATCAATTTACACTCGCTGCCAGCCAGTGGCAATAGTCTCCTTTGACTCTTCTACCATTCAGCACACTGCTCCTCAGAGTCCAAAATTATTCTGTAAGTAGAAAGTAATTCCCAGTTTAAGACAGTTTGGAAGATTTCAAAGTGCTGAACTCAGAGGCAAGTAACCTGGCCTTTTAGCCTCAGATCTTCCACTAACTAGATACGTGATTTTCAAGCCACTTCTTTCACTTTCTGGATCTATTTTCATGTCTTCAAAATGAAAGAATAGTTGGGATCATTTCCAGAGTCTGACATTCTATGGTTTACATGCTCTGCAAACTCAAGATAACTAGAGCTATGAGATCCTTGGATAGCTGCCACCACCATTTCTCATCTATTCCAGAATGTACTTATGATAACAATATGGACAGAGGCATTTCCTTAAATTTTTTCTCCAAAAGCTCTTTCCTTGTTTGGGTATAATGGGACACATCAGGGCCCAGCCATCTCAACTGTGTGACTACTGTTGACTCTCAGGAGGAAACTGGGTAGAAATCCTTAAAAGTGGGGGTAGGGAGGATAAGGGGAGCACATTCAGTTTCAGAACATGGAGTCATCCAAAGCCTCTAATAGTGTGAAAGAACTCTTGTATTTATTTTAAACCTTTTTTCTGTTAGAAATGTGTTCAAAAGCTATATTCTGGGGGAAAGCAATAATAACTTTTAGCATTATTATAATAATTGAACTAATTGATTTATTTTAAAACCACAGTTTGATATCAATAAAACATTGTTCTTGCCTTCCCAGGTGGGAAGTAAAGAAAAGGCCAAGGTAAGTGCAGGTAGGCATAAGAAGAAGAGAAATTGTAATTATTTAGGTCAGATTTTAAAGACAAGAAAGAACCAAGGGCTGCCAAGTTACTTAGAAAAATATGTATATAACGAGGGTTTTATATATTTTTTTGCCAGATTTAATGGATATTGCATTTAAAATTTGGGTACTTATAAAATTACATAAAGGAATATATTGTTTTGATTTTAAAAAAGTTGAACCTGGTGTAGAAGTCTGATTCTAGCTCCAACAGAAAATAATCACCATTTCTCTATTATACGGTGGCAAAAGGTAAAAAATTACAAGAACAATGATGAAATTTGGAATAAGAATCTCCCCTGAGAAGGAAACTACCTGGTGAGGGGAAAAATAAATGACTGCTTTAACTTTTGCTGAACCAATGATATAATAATATTTAAAAAAAATAGTATCTGCAGAAGACAGCAAGAGAGGGGGAAGGGCGGAGAAAGAGGAGGTACACATATATCACACTCTCATATACAAACCTAAAATAAAACGTTTGCAAACAATATCTGACAACCAGGCCTGGTTTCCTAGTCATGTGACCTGTATGGTAGTCCAGAGCTCTATGTCTGGGTCCCTCACTGTATTGAAATACTTAATAATTTTATTTTAGAACTTATGTTTTGCAAGTGAAGTCAGATGGAACAGTGGAGCATGCCTGCAAGCAGATGAGATTCGGGCAATATGTGTGTCTGCTGCTATTTCTTGATGTTCCATTTGCATATAGAATTTGTGATGCCACATAAGCCTAGAACTCCAGTGAGCCCATGATGCATGCTAGCTCAGCAAGAGTCAAAGTGAGAACAACTTCAGTAAGTTGTATCTACAGTTGAGTTAAGATTGGGGTGTGGGGTGTGGTGGTGTTGGTGACAAACCAAAGAGGCCACACTTTCCTTTCCAAGCAGAATTTGTTTCCAGTGCAGAAAGAGAAACACGAAGACCAAGGAACCCAGTCACATCTTATTGTTTTACTTTCCTGTATTAGCCAACAACTTCTGCAGAAAATGATGACATCAAAGGAAAAGGAAAGATAAGCCAATTAGTTTTCATTCATCCTCCTTTATCATCAGTAAATTGGAGTTAGACAATGTTGATAGAATGCACATGTATGAAGAAGTGAAATAAAAACAGTGGAATTAGTTTCATGCAGTGTGCTCAGTGTTCTGGTTAAGAACTAAATACATAATATATGTGCATGTATGAATTACAAAATATGAACTATGTGATTTTGGTGATTTAGCATGTAAGTTAAGTGCTGTTACGTTTGCATTTTAAATTGGTATTGCAAAACAAAGATGTATGGTAAATTCATGTTAATTATTATTTTTTACTTAAGATGATAATAAATATTAAATAAAAATACTACAACGAGAGAAAGAATGCAGAAGAAAGGAAAAAGCTTTACATTTGAATATTTTTAACAACACTTTCCCCCCCCCTGCTTTTTGATCAAGCAAGCTCATATTTTCATTTTGCACTGGGCCCTCCAATTCTGTAGCTGGTCCTGCTTATAATGTGTGAGGCCCTGTCATGCTCTTTACTCTAATCTTTCCTGTTTCTTTTTAAATATTGTTCATAATCCACTAAATCGATTTCATGACCCCTAAAGGGTTGTGATGGATAGATGGGAGAATCCTGGCTTAGAAGTGAGAGGGCATGGTTAATATTCCCTGAAACACTTTTCTCCTCAACCAAAGTAAAGGTCTTAACAGCCAGGCCTGGGGTCAATCAGAGGTGGCATTGGTCCCCTTGAGAGAGATAAGCAGAGGTATCAGAAATGTCCTGCCAGCACTTGATTAATTATTGCCATGGCTTCTAGAACCAATGAGATTGGTCATTTGGTCCCTCAAGGCCTTACACATATGTCTCTTTGATCTTACCTCAGAAGTCTCTGTAATCCATCAAACTAATGCTTCAATTACGTTTATCCCAACGCTATGCCAAGTACTAGGTCAAGAAGTCAGTCATCCCTATGCTATTTCCCATCTAAAATCATGCGTGACTCTATTATCCCAATAAGGTTATAAAACAGAATTATACAGTGTGTACCAGATATTCACATCCTGCAGAAGAAACTACAGTTTTAACAAAACTAAGACTATGGTGGTTCAGAACATAAGCTTAGGAGTCAATTACACACAGATAGTAATCCCATCTCTGCCCCTCTCTTGGGCATGTGACTTAATCTTTCTGAGTTTTGACGTCCTCATCGGTAAAATGGGAATATTAATCCTTACCTCATAGTGTTGGGATTAAATTAGTTAATGTTTTCAAAGTGTCCAATAGCACTTAGTAAATGATAGCTGTTATCATTGTTGCCGTTAGTATTTCCAACAGGAATTTAAGTGATGTTATCCTCCTTACATCATTTTTATCCTGAATTGTTCGGTCCAGACAGAAGGGTCTTTCTTGAGTGCCTTTTAAGTGGAAGTTGACTTTGACTCACCAGGTGATATTTGGCAATGTCTAGAGAAATCATTAATTGACACAATTGTGGGAGAGATGCTACTGACATCTAGTGGGTAGAGGCCAGAGATACTGCTAAACTTCCTATAATTTACAGTACACCTACCTCCTGCCCACATATAACAAAGAATGATCTAGTGCAAATGTCAATAGAATCAGGGTTGAGAAACCTACCCTGGTTGAAGCCTGGACTAGCATCTGTAGGAAAAGTACATACTCTTTCAACACCTCCAAAATCAAATTATTCCAACTCACAACTCCTATCTTCCAAAGCTCCCAGAGCTGTCCAATTACCTGACACAAGGTGTAGTATCAAAGAAGAATATTCATAACTGTCTGAAAAAGTTATTAAAATATGCCTCTTTAGCCCTGGCCATTTTTTCCCAGTGGTTAGAGTGTAGGCCCACAGACTAAATGGCCATGGGTTTAATTTCTGGTCAAAGGCACATATATCCATTGCAAGCCTAATCCCTGGCCCCAGTCAGGCCACAAGCAGGAGGCAACCACTACAAGTGCCTGTCTCACATCGATGTCTCTCTCTCTGTCTCGCTCCCTCCAACTTCCCTTCCTTCCACTCTCTCTAAAAAAAAAAAAAAAAAAAAAAAAAAAAAAAAAAAAAAATCAATGAAAAAAATATCCTCAGGTGAAGATTAAATTTAAAAAATCCTCTTTTTCAAATACATATCTATCTGAGTCCCAATTATCTTCACATACTATAACCAAAGCAACATATGGCAGCCAATTGAACACAGAAACATTAATGTGAGAGAGACACATAGATTGGGTGCCTTCCACATGTGCCCCAACCAGGCCAGGGAATGATCCTGCAACCCAGGTACATGCTCTTGACTGGGAATCAAATCCATGACCCTTCAGTGTGCGGGCCTATGCTCTACTACTGAGCCACACAGGCCTTGGCTCCTGTTGTTCATTCTTTATAGCACATCTTGTTCTTTTCTTTCACAAACTTTTCATGATTTAAAGTTATATATTATTAGTTTGTTCATTTGTTTATTGTTTGTATTTCCTACTAGAATGCTATTTCTCCAGGGTCTAGCATTTATTCACCAATAAACATCTGGTGAGTGGATGAATGAATACTCTCATCCTCCTAACTACCTCGAGAGGGTTTTGTTAGTCCTTTGGAGGATGCTATGAAAACTTGCCTAACGAAAAAGACAGGGAATTCTGGATGGAATAGAGAGAGGAGAAATAGTGTAATAATGAAGGGTATCTGTTGTTTTAAGGAGTGCCCTAGGTGATTCTGAAGCAGATGAGCCCCAAATGGGACTTATGCTTTAGTTGGTGCTACAAACAGTTAATTGGCCTTGGGTGCAATGGATACAACAGAGAATGAGATAAACAGTTCTGCCCTCACAGAATTCACATTCTTGTAGAGCAAATGACTGTGAAGTATAATTTTAAGGCTGCGGTGATGCTCTAGATTAGGGGTGTCGAACTCAATCAGAGAAGGGGCCAAAATCTAAAATCCAGCCTAAATCTCAGGCCGAATGGTTTACTGAACAGTCATAAACTGTCATTGTGATGGAAACGCAGCGGAGTGCAGTGATGACAGCGCGGTGCGGGCCACATTGCAAGGCCTGGCGGGACGGATTTGGCCCTCGGGCCTTGTGTTTGACACATGTGCTCTAGATTAAGAACTTGAGTTGTAGCAGTGGCTCTATCTACTCTATATCCACCCCTACCATTAGAAGCCTAGCAAGTACCAAGATGTACCACCATGACCTGATCACATTACTTCTCTCTGAATTCTCACTATTTTGAACTAAATCCTGATCAGGCACAGCCCTTTTTATTTTTACTGTGTTTCCCAACCATTCCTTCACAACGGAATTACTTGGGGAGTTTTAAAAACTACTAATACACTAGATTCTGGGCATGTGGGTTTTTTTAAGTTCCCAAGGTGATTCTATTTGTGTGACCAAGATGGAGATGCTGCATTAAAAAGAATACTTCCAGAGTCCAGCTGGCATGGAGCAGTGACTGAGCATTAACTTATGAACCAGAAGGTCACAGTTCAGTTCCCAGTCAAGGGCACATGCCTGAGTTGTGGGCTCAATCTCCAATGTGGGGCATGGAGGAGCCAGCTGATCAATGATTCTCATCATTGATATTTCTACCTCTTTCTCCTTCTCCCTTCCCCGCTGAAATCAATAAAAAGGCATTAAAAAAACATAAAAGAATACTGTCAGACACACTAAAGCTTGGACACTTGTGATTATTTGCAAGTCCTTACCCTTTGTTGAATGTTTTAACCCCAAGCAGAGGTTGTCAATGTGTAGTCCTCTGAGTGCCTAAATCTGCTGAGGAGCTTGTTTAAGGCAGACTTCAGGATTTCAAACCCAGAGTTTTTAAGTGAAGCCCATGGATCTGCACTGAAACAAGCATCCTCCATGGCTCTTAGAAATTCTAAATTATGAGATTCAGGGTCCTAGAGATGGGCCAATACCAGCAAGTGAGGGTGCAAAGCCCTGTTATAAGTGATGCAGTGGGTTACAAAAAGAAAGAATAAATCAAGGAGCTCACAACCTAATTAGAGTGTTTAAATATCAGTAATTTTCTATTTTCCACCTAAATATAACTGCTATGTCATCCTCCATATTACATACATTAATGCTCAGCTATTCATGTTCAGCTTTCCTCTCCCCTACAAAACTGTAATGCAAAAAGAATTTTAAAAATGTAACCAAATAGAATCCAACAATACATAACAACTAGAGGCCTGGTGCATGAAATTTGTACATGGGGGAGGGGAGGTGTCCCTCAGCCTGACCTATACCCTCTCCAATCTGGGACCCCTCATGGGATGTCCGACTGCTGGTTTGAGCCTGATACCACAGACAGGGATCAGGCCTAAACCGGCTGTCAGACATCCCTCTCACAATCCAGGACTGCTGGCTTATAACCGCTCGCATGCCTGCCTGCCTGATTGCCCCTAACCACCTCTGCCTGCATGCATGATTGCTCCCTAACTGCTCCCCTGCTGGCCTGATAGCCCCCAACTACCCTCCCCTGCCGGTCAGATCGCTTCCAACTGTCCTCTCCTGCCGGTCTGATCACTCCCTAACTGCTCCCCCATGCTGGTCTGATCTCACCCCTAACTGCTTGCTCCCCTGCTGGCCTGATTGCACCTAACTTCTTGCTCCTCTACCAGCCTGATCGCCCCTAACTGCCTCTGCCTCAGCTCTTGCCACTGTGGCTTTGTCCAGAAGAAAGTTGGACATCTAGAAGATGTCCAGTTGATCCAGTCTAATTAGCATATTACCCTTTTATTAGTATAGATTCTATATCATAACCAAACTAGTTTTATTCCAGAGATGCAAGGCTGAGCCAGTAGTTTTCAAAAAATGAATCAATAGAATCCACTATAATAATCTAAACTTATTTATAATTACTTCCTTGGCTATTTTTGTACCTAAGTTCAGGAGAGATATTAGTCTATAGTTTTTGTTTTTGTAATGTCTTTGTCTCATTTTTTATATTAGAGTAAATCTGGTCCCATAAAATCAGTTGAAAAGTGTTCCCTTCAACCAGCCTGTGTTGCTCAGTAGTTGAGCATCAACCCATGAACTAGAAGGTCATGGTTTGATTCCCAGTCAGGTCATATGTCCAGATTTGAGGCTTGATCTGCAATTGGGCAGGGGGGTTGGGGGGCTGCAGGAGGCAACTGATCAATGATTCTTTCTCATCATTGATGTTCCTCTCTCTGAAATCAATAAAAAATATGTTTTTTTTAAAAAAGTGTTCTTCTCTTCTGTTTTCTGGAAAATATGGTAGATTATTACTGTTAATTGTTCATTAAATGGTTGGTAAAATTCTTTAGTGGAATCATTGGGCCAAAGGATGTCTTTTTAGGGAGATTTAAACTTAAAATTTCAATTTCCCTAATTGTTCTAGTGCTAATAAAATTACTTATTTCATATTGGGTGAGTTTGATAGTTTGTGCTTTTGAAAGAATTGGTTCATTTTATCTAGGTTCTCAAATTTATGGGTGTAGAGTTGTTTGTAGTATTTTCTTATTATCCTTTTAACTGCTTCAGTCTGTAGTGACATCCTGTTTCATTCCTGATATTAGTCATTTGTCATTTCTCTTTTTACAGTCTGGCTAGAGGTTTCCTAATTTTATATACTTTTTCAAAGAACCAGGTTCTTATTTCAATGATTTTCTGTAAATTTTTTCTATTTTCAATTTAATTAATTTATCATTACCATCCTTCTCCTTGCTTTGTGTTTATTTTGCTCTTTTTTTTTGGGGGGGGGGGTAGGTGGTTCTTTAAGTGAATGTTTAGATTATTGATTTGATATTTTTATCCAAAAGAAACAAAAAGACTATTTTGAAAAGATTTATTACCTCTACAGATATGCACATTGTAGCGTTGTTTATAATATTTTTATTCTTTTCTAATGTAAGCATTTAGTGCCATAAATTTCCTCTTTAACGCTACTTTAGATGGGTCTCAAAAACATGATATATTGTATTTTCATATCCATTCAGTTCAATGTATTTTTAATTTCCTTTGAGACTTCTTTTACGACCTATGGATTATTTAGAAGTGTGCTCTGTAGTTTCCAAGTGTTTAGAAAATTTCCTGTTATCTTTCTCTTATTAATTTCAAGTTTGATCCCATTGTGATCAGAGAAAAAACTCTGTATGCTTTCAATTCTTTTAAATTACTTAAGGTTTACTTTCTGGCCCAAGATATGGTCTATCTTGGGGTTATGTTCCATGACTGCTTGAAAATAATGTTCATTCTGCTGTCATTGGATGGAATATTCCATAAATGTTGATTAGATACTTTGGTTGATGGTGTGCTTTGCTGATTTTCTGCCTGGTTGTTTTATCAATTGTTGGAAAAGGAGTATTGACATCTATAATAATAAAAGTGTAATATGTTAATTAGACCAGACAGCTGAATGACCTTCCAGACAACCTTCTGGATGAAGCCTCGTGGGCCAAGGCAGAGGTGGTTAGGGGCGATCAGACAAGCAGGCAGAGTGGTTAGGCGTGATCAGGCAGGTAGGTGAGTAGTTAGGGGCAGTTAGGCAGGCAGGCAGAGTGATGAGAGGTGATTAGGCAGGCAGGTGAGTGGTTAGGGACAACCAGGCAGGCAGACAATCAGTTGAGTGATGATGCAGGCAGGCAGAGTGGTTAGGAGTGATTAGGCAGGCAGGCAGGTGTGCAGCTAGGAGCCAGCAGTCCCGGATTGTGAGAGGGATGACTGACTGCAGAATGGGACTGAAACTGGCAGTCAGGCATCCCCTGAGAGGTCCCAGATTGTGAGAGGGTGCAGGTTGGGCTGAGGACTCCCTCTGTGCACGAATTTCATGCACAGGGCCTCTAGTTTCAATTAGAAATGTGGATCTATTTTTCCTTTCAGTTCTGTCAGATTTTGCTTTACAAATTTCTCAGCTTTGCCATTTGGTGCATATATTGTACATTTAAGATTCTTAGCAAATTATCTCTTTTGTCATTATGTAATGATCCTCTGACCCTGAAACTTTTCTCTGGTTTATTGTATCTGTCTTCCTATAGATTTGAACATTTTTTTACAATTCTATTTTGAGTTATAGATAACTTACCTTTTGAGACAGCATGGATGGACCCAGAGAGTATAAATGCTAAGTGAAATAAGCCAGGCAGATAAAGACAAATGCCATATGATTTTACTTATATTTGGAATCTGATAAACAAAATAAACCAACAAACAAAATAGAAATGGACTCATAGATACAAAGAACAGACTGATAGCTGTCAGAGGCGAAGGGGTAGATGAGATGGGTAAAAAAGGTGAAGGTATTAATTTTAACAAACCCTCATAAACAGAAAGACAACAGTATGGTGATTACCAGAGGGAAGAGGTATGAGGGGAGAGGTAGGAGAGGGTTAAGGGGGAATAAATGGTGATGGAAGAGACTTGAATTGGGGTAGTGAACACATAGTACAATATAAAGATGATGTATTAGAGAATTATACATCTTAAATATATATAATTTTATTAACAAACTAGAGGCCTGGTGCACAGATTTGTGCACATTGAAAGAAAATTAATTATAAGCTGGCTGGTAGAACAGGACTGGGTGAGAAGGGCTGAACACACTCTAGAGCCAACCTCCTATGGTCCCTCCCCGGCCAGCTGCACCTGGGGTGGCACCAGAGCTCAAAGGGTGTCTGAGAAGTGAGTAGGATCCCTCTGGCAGGTGAGGTCCCTCAGCCTGGCCTTCAGGGATCAGACCAAAACCAGCAATCTGACATCCCCCTAAGTGTGAGAGGGCACTCTGCAAAGTTGCTGTCTCTAGGCAGCTCCTGCATTGAGCCTCTGCCCTCTGGTGGTCATTGCACATCATAGCTACCAGCTGGCCGGCTGGTTGCTTTGGCTTTTATGTATATGGACTAGTTAACTGGTGCACAAAATTTGTGCATGAAGTGTGTGTGTGTGTGGGGGGGGTTCCTCAGCTCAGCCTGCACCCTCTCCAATCAGGGATGTCTTAGGGGATGTCTGACTGCTAGTTTATGGCTCCTAACTGGGACTGGTAGCTCTTCCTGGGGTTACATTATGTATTTATATATAACTTACCATGGTCTATCATAAAATTATCTTAAATAATTGACAACCAGGTAAAGGTACTGTTATAATTTTTGCTTCAACCATCAAACATCTCTTTCACCTGCCTGCCTGCCTGATCACCCCTAACTGCCCTCCCCTACCTGCCTGATCTTGTCCCCAATTGCCCTCCCCTGCTGGCCTGTTCTTGCCCCAACTGTCCTCTCTGCCTCACCCCCCACCACCATGGCTTTGTCCGAAAGTAAGTTGGACATTCAGAAGATGGCCGGTTGACCTGGTCTAATTAGCATATTACCCTTTCATTAGTATATATAGATTATATAGGATAGGATTGCTTACATGGGGGGGAGCCATTTTCATCAGGAGGAGATGCTCTTGGCAGACAAAAATACATAATCCCTATATCTGGATTGATAGCCAGCCATATGCACTATACTGCCAAAATGGTCATTAAAAAATTGAACTGCTTTCTTACACCTTACATCAAACAGCTGTTGTCCTTAAAATCCCTCCTCAGCCCACACCTTAGGTTCTGCCTTCAAATTCACCCAGATTAGGTTCTGATTGGTCAGTTTCTATGCCAGTCAGCGTCAAAAGCTTTGCCTCCTAGACAGCCATTGGCTCCTCACAGTTCACCCAGATTGGATTCTGAGTGGTTGGTTTCTATGCCAGTCAGTGTCTCCGGGTCTATCTCCGGGGCTGATCAGAGAGGCGGGACTGATCAGCAGCCCCAGCAGAGGCCCAGAGAGAAAGAGAGGCATAGCTGCTGGCAAGGCCCGGAGAGAAAGAGAGAGGCACAGGCTGATCAACAGCTGCCATGGAGGCTGCAGATCAGGCCCTGCTTTTCTCTCCAGGTCTCTCTCTGGGCCTGATCCTCAGCCCCTTCAGCAGCCAGTGATTGGTTGCCACCTGCAGCAAAGGCAGTCAGTGCTGGGTCACCACAGTAATGCAGGACTGACTTTCGGTCAGTCGAGCCTTCAGTCGTTATAGGCCCTGGGATTTTATATATTAGGATGTTACCCCAATAAATTAAAATTTTAAAAGTGGGTTTTAATAATGTCTCTTCCTACAACTTTTTAGTAGCTGCTCTAGTGTTACATTATGTATTTATATATAACTTACCATGGTCTACTAGTATCATCATTTTACCAGTTCAGGTGAGTTTAGAAACTTTATTTCCCTTTATGTGCTTTTTGCATTCCACTACTTATCATAAAATTATCTTAAATAATTGACAACCAGGTAAAGGTACTGTTATAATTTTTGCTTCAACCATCAAACAATTTAGAAAACACAAAAAGAGATTTAAAGTTTTATGTATATATCCATATTTTTCTTCATTCTCTTATTCCTCCTTCCAGATAACCTGATACAGTACTCCTATTATTTCCTGCCTATTTATAAAAGTTCCTGTAAACATTCTTTGCTGCTGGCATCTCTTTCACTTAATTTATCATTATCTGAGAATGTCTTTTTCCCTTTTTTAATATAAATCATCTTTTATTTTTTAATTACATTTGACATATAATATTTTATTAGTTTCAGGTGTACACTCAGGTATATAACTTACTAAGTGACCATCCTAATAAATCTCATACATAGTTATTAGAATATTATCTATAAGTATTAATAGAAGCCTGTTGAATAAAAATTCATGCATTTGGGGTAGGGGTATCCCTCAGCCACGCCTGCACCCTCTCGCAGTTCAGGAAATCTCAGAGGATGTCCACCTGCCAGCTTAGGCCTGTTCCCCAGGGTATTGGACCTTAGCTGGCAGTCAGACATCCCTCGGGCAGCCCGGGAGACCTTGGGGGATGTTGGATTGGTGGCTTAGTGCTGCTGAGGAGGTGAGAGAGGCTCCTGCCACCACCACTGTGCTCACAGCCATCAGCCCAGCTTGTGGCTGAGCAGAGCTCTTCCTGGGGGAGCACTCTGACCACCAGGGTGAAGCTCCTGTGTTAAGCATCTGCCCCCTGGTGGTCAGTGCACATCATAGTGACTGGTCATTCTCAATCATTCTGCTGTTAAGGTCAATTTACATATTAATAAAAGGGTAATATGCTAATTAGAAGAGACAGCCAAATGATCTTCCAGATGACCTTCCAGATGAAGCTAGGGCTGTGAAGGCTGAGGCAAGCTGCCCTGGCTGCAAGGGCCAAACCCCTTGCATGAATTTCGTGCATCAGGCCTCTAGTTGACTATAAGCCCTTTGCTGTACATTACACCCCCATGACTATTCTATAACAACCAATTTGTACTTTTTAATCCCTTCTCCTTTTTCATCCAACCTTCAGCCCCCCTCCCCTCTGGCAACTGTTAAAATGTTCTTTGTATTTATGTGCCTGCTTCTGTTCTACTTGTTCCTTTATTTTGTTTTTAAGATTCTATTGTTGATAGATATGTATTTATTGTCATTTTATTTATATTTTTTATCTTTTATCTTCTTCCTAAGGAAGACCCTTTAACATTCAATTTCTTGCTCTCTCTCTTCTCTTTCCATCAAGTCCATAATGTAAATGTTGGTGCACTTGAAGTTGTCCCAGAGGCTCTTTACACTATCTTTATTTTTTGGGGTTCCTTTTTCTTTTTGCTATTCTGATTGGGTATTTTTTTGCTTCCTTATATTCCAAACCACTGACTTTATTCTTGGCTTCATTTACTCTACTATTGATTACCTGTAAATTATTCTTCATTTCAGTTAATGTATCCTTCATTTTTGACTGGTTCTTTTTAGTGGTGTTGAAGTTATAAGTTCATTGACTACCTTTTTTCTTTAATCCTCACCTGAGAATATGTTTTATTGATTTGAGAGAGAAAAAAAATTGATGTTACAGAGAAACATTGGAAACATTGATCAGTTGTCTTCAGTTCTCATCCTACCATGGAATGAACCTAAAATCGAGGTATGCTCCCTGACCAGGAATCAAACCTGTAACCTTTTGGTGTATGGGATGATGCTCCAACCAATTAAGCCTTTTGGTGAGGATTACTTGAGCATCCTTATAACCAGTGAGGTTTTTTATTGATTTGTATTTTTTATTGATTTGTATAAAAAATGTATTTTTTATTGATTTCAGAAAGGAAAAGAGAGGGAGATAGAAACATCAATGATGAGAGAGAATCATTGATCATCTGCCTCCTGCATGGATTGAACCCAAATCCTGGGTACGTGCCCTTGACTGAAATCAAACCTGGGACCCTTCAGTCCTCAGGCCTATGCTCTACCCAATCTGACAGCTGGGATAGCTCAGATATTTGAGCATCTTCCCATGCACGGAAAAGTTTCTGATTCAGTTCTTCATGAGGCACAAGCCTGGTAAGAGTAAGAATATCAAAAGTGGCCAGAGAGAGACAGAACGTTTCCTACAAATGATCTCCCATCAGACTAGCGACTGACTTCTCATCAGAAACACATCAGACCAGAAGGGAATGGAATTTAAGATACAAAATCATGCAAAACAAGGGTCTGAATCCAAGAATACTGTACCCAGCAAGACTATCAATTAAAATTGAGGGTGAAATCAGGAGCTTCACAGATAAAAAAGGACTAAGGGAGTTTATTACCACCAAACCAACAATGCAAGAAATGCTAAAGGATCTGTTATAAAAGAAGAAATAGGAAATGGAGAAGGAACACAGTCATAAAGAATAAAAATTGTGACAAAAAAGTACCTATCAATAATAATTTTAAATGTAAATGGATTAAAAGCCCCAATCAAAAGACATAGGGTAGCTGAGTGGATAAGAAAACATGACCCATATATCTGCTATCAACAAGAAACCCACCTTAGAAAAAAAGATGCACACAGACTGAGGGTGAAGGAATAGAAACATATTTTTCCAGGCAAAAGGAAATGGAAAAAACAAACCTGGGGTAGCAATACTTATATCTGACAAATTAGATCTCAAAGTGAAGGACATAACAAGAGATAAGTAAGGCCACATCATGATATTAAAGGGAGCAATCCAACAAGAAGAGATAACTCTGGTAAACATATATGCACCCAATACAGGAGCACCCAAGTACATAAAACAACTTCTGGGAAATATTGAGGGAGAGATTGGCAGCAATAGAGTCATAGTAGGGGATATTAATACCACACTGTCACCATTGGACAAATCATCTAAACAAAAAATCACAAAGAAACATCAATCCTAAATGACTCACTAGATCATATGGAATTAATTGACATTTTCAGAACATTTCACCCCCAAAGCCACAGACTATACATACTTCTCAAGGGCACATGGGTCATTTTCAAAGATAGACCATACATTGAGTCACAGGCAAAGTCTCTTCATATCAAGCAACTTCTCAAATCTCAATGCCATAAAATTAGAAATCAACTACAATAAAAACAATTAAAAAATCAAATACCTGGAGGTTAAGTAGCATGATATTAAACAATTACTGGGTTACTAGAGAGATCGAAGAAGAAATAAAAAGCATCATGGCAACAAACAACAATGGAAACACAACAATCCAAAATCTATGAGACACAGTGAAAGCAGTCTTGAGAGGGAAGTTCATAGTTCTACAAGCCTACCTAAAAAACAAACAAACAAGAAACAATGGTAATAAATTACCCAACCCAAAGAAAGCAAGAAGTAAAGCCCAATGTAAGCAGAAGAAAGGAATAATAAAGATCAGAGCAGTTTGGCTCAGTGGATAAAGCGTTGGTCTGCGGACTGAAAGGTCCCAGGTTCGATTCCGGTCAAGGGCATGTACATTGGTTGCGGGCACATCCCTGATAGGAGGTGTGCAAGAGGCAGCTGGTCGATGTTTCTCTCTCATTGACATTTCTAGCTCTCTATTTCTCTCCCTTCCTCCTCTCTGTAAAATATCAATAAAATATATTTTTAAAAAAATAAAGATCAGAGCAGAGTTAAACGACACAGAAACAAAAAAACAAAAAACAAAAAAACAAAAATCAACAAAACCAAGAGCTGGTTCTTTGAAAGAATAAACAAGATTGATGAACCTCTAGCCCGGCTCACCAGGAAGCAGAGAGAGAGGACCCAAATAAAAAAAAAATAAATTAAAAAAAAAAAAAACAGGAAAGAGGTGGAATAACATCTGATACCACAGAAATACAAATGATTATGAAAAAATACTATTAATAACTCTATTCCAACAAAAAGAACAACCTAGACAAAATGGATGTTTTCTTAGAAAAATACAAGCTCCCAAAAATCAACCAGGAAGAATAAAAAATAATAAAAAAAAATCTGAATAGGCCTATAACTACCGAAGAAATTGAAACAGTGATAAAAAAAAATCTTCCAGCAAACAAAAGCCCTGGTCTAGATGGCTTTCCAGGGGAGTTCTACCAAGCATTCAAAGGAGAACTAAACCTATCCTCCTCAGACTATTCCAAAAAATGCAGCAGGAAGACACACTTTCAATCTTTTTCTATGAAGCCGCCATCACCCTAATACCAAAATCAGATAAAGACAACACAATGAAAGAGAATTACAGGCCAATCCCTCATGAACATAGATGCCAAAATTCTAGCAAATCAAATTCAGCATTACATCAGAAAGATCATACACCATGACCAAGTGGGATTTATTCCAGGAATTCAAGGATGTTACAATATCTGCAAATCAATAAATGGGATATATCACATAAGCAAACTGAGAGATAAAAATCACATAATCATATCAATAGTTGCAGAGAAAGCATTTGACAAAATCCAGAACATCTTCTTGATAAAAACTCTCAGCAAAGTAGGGTTCATACTTAAACATAATAAAAGCCCTATATGACAAACCTATAGCCAACATCATACTCAATGGGCAAGACTAAACCCATTTCCCCTAAAAACAGGAACAAGACAAAGATGCCCACTTTCACCGCTCCTGGAGGGGATGAGGAGAAAAAGGAACCCTCCTTCACTGCTGGTGGGAATGCAGACTGGTGCAGCCACTGTGAGAAACAGTATGTTATTTCCTCAATAATTTGACCCCATAATACCCCTTCTAGGAATATATCCCAAGAAAACGGAAACATCAATCAGAAAGGATATATGCACCCCTATGCTAAGATTTGGAAACAGCCTAAATGCCCAGCAGCAGATGAGTGGATTAGAAAACTATGGTACATCTACACAATGAAATACTATGCTGCTTTAAAAAAGAAAGAATTCTCACCATTTGCAGCAGCATGCATGGAACTGGAGAGCATTATGCTAAGTGAAATAAGCCAGGCAGTGAAAGAAAAATACCACATGATCTCACTCATTTATGGATAATAAAGAACATTATAACCTTGAACAAAAAGATATATACAGAGGCAGAGAAGCATTGAAGAAACTGTCAAATTACAGAGGGAAGGCTGGGGAGTGTGGAGGTGAGTTATACTAGAGCAACCAAAGGACTTGTGTGCATGCATTTAAGCATAACCAATGGACACTAGACACTGGGAGTGGGGTAAGGGCATGCGTCAGGGGGTAGGGGACGCTAGGGAAAGATCAATGGGGGGAAAGGGGAGATATATGTAGTACTATTTGTAATACTTTAAACAATAAAATAAAATTAAAAATAAAATCCAGGACACCCAGTTACACTTGGGTTTCAGATAATCAATGAATAAAACATTATTTGTTGAAATTCAAATTTAAAAAAGAAGAAAAGAAAAATTTAGTTGTCCATGGACTTACCTACTTTCCAGAAAAATCTTCTCTTAATGCTGCAGTATATATAATTCCAGACATTATGCCTTTATACAAAAATGGAATAACACTATGCCTTCTCTCTTTTTCACTTAGTATGGGGAACATGTTTTCATGTCAGTGATTCAAAGATCTACCATATGCATTGTAATGACTGTATGCTATGTATGTATACAATATAATTTACTTAATCACTACCCTTTTGAGACACTTAAACTTGTAATCCATTTTGTTGCTAATATGTTTTTTTAAATTTGGAATACATATTTAAATATTTAAAAATAAAACTTTAAATGTACTAGGAGAAATGTAAACATTTTTATAACCATTAATTAGGGAGAGCTTCCTAAAGCATGACAAGAAACCCAGAAACCATAAAGAATATTTTTTAAAAAATTTTAAATATATTTTATTGATTTTCCACAGAGAGGAAGGAAGAGGGATAGAGAGCTAGAAACGTCGAGAGAGAAACATCAACCAGCTGCCTCTTGCACACCCCCTACTGGGGATGTGCCCGCAACCAATGTACATGCCCTTGACCAGAATCGAACCCAGGACCCTTCAGTCCCTGAGCCAGCGCTCTATCCACTGAGCCAAACCGGTTTCGGCCATAAAGAATATTTTGATCAAACTTGACAGCAGCAAAAAGTTACAACTTTAAAAAAAAGTTTTTTTAAATTTTTCAATTACAGTTGACATTTAACATTATATTAGTTGCAGGTATACAGCATGGTGGTGAGACAGTTGTATAACTTAAAAAAAAAAAATTCTCCTGAAAAAACAAGTACCCACCTGACACTTTACATAGTTATTACAATATTATTGACTATATTCACTATGGTGTACATTATTTCTCTCTTTTTTATATATAAATGTATTTTATTGATTTTTTTACAGGGAGGAAGAGAGAGGAATAAAGAGTTAGAAACATAGATGAGAGAGAATCATCGATCAGCTGCCTCTTGCACACCCGCTACTGGGGATGTACCTGTAACCAAGGTACATGCCCTTGACCGGAATAGAACCTGGGATCTTTCAGTCCACAGGCCGATGCTCTATGCACTGAGCCAAACCGGTTTTGGCTGTACTTTATTTCTCCATGATTACTTTGTAGCTGCCAACATTCACTTCTCAATCCCTTCACCTTTTTCACCCAACCCCCTACCCCACTCCCACCTGGCAACCATCCGTATGTTCTCTGTATCTATGAGTTTATTCCTGGGGTTTTGTTGTTTGTGATGGTGGTTTATTTTATTTAGATCTCACATATAAGTGAAATCACATAATATTTGTCTTGCTCTACTCACATTGCAAATGGTAAGATTTTATTCAGAACTTTCATTTTTTTCTAATGGATCTTTTTCAATGTCTCTCACCATCTCATGCACCTCACTATTTCCTATCTAGAAGACTCTTTCTCCTCCCCCACATTATTGTTCACCCCCACCAGCCTTCCTTCACCAGGATACTTCCTACATTTCCTGTTAGTGATGGCTTCAAAGTTTTACCTTCTGGGAAGTCTCTGCATGGCCCCCTGACCTCTCCACCCTCTCTAGAATATATGCTCCTTCTGAGAGTTCCCATGTATTTCCTCTTTCATAGCACTTATATCACATTGCATCTACTCTTGTTTATTTTCCCTACTTAATATAATTTATAAGAGCATGTACCATATTTATCCTTGCTTTTATTTAACAGTCATATAGAATTTACTCTGTGCTAAGCAATTCTATAGACTATTGATAAATATTAATTTAATCTTCATAGCAATCCTATGAGGAACTATTGTTATTAGCATTATACAGATCATGGAGCTGAGGCAGAGAGAGGTTAAGTAACTTGCCCAAGGTCACATAGCTAGTAAATGGCAGAGCTGGGATTTGAACCTTTAAATCAAAGCTCTTAAACACTACAATACACTGATCTCCTTATTTACCAATGTTCTTGTTTGCCTGAAATATAGAAGGTCTACCCAAGAATTTTTTTAATAAAAGAAAGAATGACTAAATGAATAAAGATAGTGGAAATAATAAAGGCCTTCATGGGAGCAGTGAGAAGGAAAGATGTAGCCACAGATTGAGACAGAGATTAAAGCCAGGAGTCAGAGAAGTTGAAAGCAATAGTCTGAGGGGTAAGAAAGACACAGGAGAAGTGGCAGGTGATGAAAGGTAAGGTGGGGGGGGGGGCAGCTCAGAAGGGCAATTGACAAATAGCTCTGCAGTCAACAAAGGAAAAAATAGAGTCAACCATTTGATTTGACCAGCAGCTGGCCTCTAGGGACCTCAGAACAATTTCCAAAGAGTGCTGGGGAGAAAAACCAGATTGCATTTTCTTCGGGAGGTTGTGGGTTAGATTTTACTTCCCTCTGAACCATGAAAGGCAGGATTTGGGAAGTGGTACTCATTAGGTTAAGTAAGGTCTTTTTTTTGTAAAGATGTGGTGATTAGGACTTGCTTGAAGGCAAGAGGTAACAAATCTTCAGAGAATATGATAACTCAAGTCAAACCAGCTCTCACCAAAACAAAGAGTCCTGTATAGTGGAGGACCACACCATAAGTCAACTACATTAAATGTAATCATGACCAAAATATGTTAATGTCTGTTGTGAAGGCAATGAAGGCCAGGAGAACAGTGGTTGGTAGGTTTTTTTTTTTCCTGAGAGATGTCTGGTAACCCTAGGCATGAGTTAGAAAGGTCTGGTATGATGGATATAGTGATTTTATTTAGAAGCTACTAATGAAATAAAAGCATATTAAGAGTGGAGATAAGAAGAGGAAAAAGGAAACTATTTTCAAGAGTTCAAAAAGCACAAGAAAGCCAGAAAGCAGACAGGATGGTTAGGAAAGGTCATGGAGTTGCAATGAAAAAAGAATTCTGTTAACTGGCCAGAGGCCTGGCAGTGAAAATGGGCCTGATATTTAGGATCAGTTGGAAAAAACATTTGGCTAAGGGAGCTAAACAGTTACTAATGGCCCAGAGAAGAGTCACTTCAGAAGGGCAAGTGCAGAGATTCTGGAGGGGGTTATCAGCTCAAGGGCTTGATCTGAAAAGGCTTACTGAGGCCCTGCATACACAGAGAAAGGGAGCTAGGCCTATTGCCTCTTGAGTAGGGGATAGTAGGCAGGGCCAAGATACAGGGCTGGGCAGCCTGAGAAAAGAGCACCTGGGAAGGCAATGAAAGAATAGTAGCCACAGCATATTCAATGATTTCTTTCAACAACTATTTATTGAGCATGTACCTCATACCAGTTATTGGTTAGAGGCTCTGCCTGTTCTCAAGGAGTTTACATTCCAGTAAAAGAAAGTCAAAGCATAGATTACTCTATAGGCACTGAAGTTCAGTGGTTGAGGCAGATGTAGAAACAGTTCTGGGGATTTTAGTGTTGATGTGTGCCAAAGAAACACAATAAAATGTCTGTACATACTCTAGTTAATATAAGGTCTACTTTCCTCCAGGAAGTAAAGAAGAAAGACAGAAGTCTTGGGGTTTGGTTTAATCTGAATAAATCCATAAATCTATTAGATGGTTATTTTTGGTATGTTGTCCCATTTTCCATTTTATAATAAGACAGGTATTTTGTATTTTTTATTTAGTTATTTATTTTAAAATATATATATTTTTTATTGATTTTTTACAGAGAGGAAGAGAGGGATAGAGAGTTAGAAACATCAATGAGAGAGAATCATCAATCAGTTACCTCGTGCATCACCCCTACTGGGGATGTGCCCGCAACCAAGGTACATGCCCTTGACCGGAATCGAACCTGGGACCTTTCAGTCCGCAGGCCAATGCTCTATCCACTGAGCCAAACTGGTTTCAGCAAGACAGGTATTTTTTAGACATTATCTTTACACTAGAGGCTTGGTGCACAAAATACCTGCACTTGGGGTGTGGGGGCCTTTAGCCAGGCCTGTGCCCTCTTACAGTCTGGGAGTCCTGCTATTGATTGCCCCACAGAGGGAGGCCCTGCCCACCACTGCTGGCCGGTAGCCTGGGCCTCCTTCTTTGGGGGCGATTGTGGGGTGATGACAGGGCCCCCTGACCAATCCCATTGCATAGGTCTTGGTGGCAGCAGTCAGTGCTGGGCCACCATGGTGCCCACAAACTAGGAGGGACTGAGAGGTCAACAATTCAGCCCGCTCTCCAGTCCCCACCCACCTGAGCCTGCTGAGTGCTCAGTCTGGCGTTCAATCATCTGTTCGGTTGTTTTGGATGTTACCGACCCTGGTTCTTTATATATTAAGATCATTTCAATTCCATTTGAGCATTTTCCAGAAAGGATCAATAATAAGTCCTGTTAGAAAAAATAAATATGGACCTGCCTGAGGAGCACATCCTAAGGTCCTATGGGGCCTGCATGCCCTCAACCTCTGGAGCACTGTGTGGCTAAAATCATTTGTGTTTCCCTGATACTGATAAATCAGTTTTGAAAATTACTTCAATAGTATTCACCTTGGAATGATTTTTAAAATATTTTGTATTTACATTTTTTACATAACCTCTTTCTGATTATAAAAATAAGGTATATTCATTTCAACAATTTGTCCCATGTCCCCTGGCGCTTTAAAAAAGTCCCTTCCCTGCAGGCCTGATCACCCACAACTGCCCTACCCTGCCAGCCATCATGTGGCAGCCATCTTGTGTCCACATGGGGGCAGCCATCTTATGTGTTAGAGGATGATCAATTTGCATATGACCTCTTTATTATATAGGATAAACTAATAGAAAATTTTGTACTTCTTCAACCAAAGGCTATTCTAAGCAACCAATCAACCCTATGCATTTATCTGATGGGCTGAAAGAGACACAGTATTACTTGGAGTTGACTTTAATAAGAAAGTTTGTTTCCAGGTACTAATCCCATCCCCACTTAATGTTAGGCAAAATTACTAGACTGCCCCATGATCTCCACCTCATGGTGTTACATCCTGTATAATCCTCTCTGCTGAGTGTGGGTGAGACTGGTGGATTGCTTCTAGACAATAGAATATGGCAAGGGTGATGGCTGGCTTTCTCATGATTAAGTCAAATTGCATAAACTGAAGCAAGTGAGTGTCCCGATGGCCCTGAAGAAGCAAACAACCTTGCTATAACTAAAATTATGGAGAGAGCCACATGCATTGAAGCTTCAGAACTGAAGCTGCGGATATACTGGAGGATGGCACCAAGCCATAAGAAAGTAAATTCTTCCAATACTCTGAATGGGCTTGGAAGCTGATTCTTTCCCAGTCAAACCTCCAGATGAAAACACAGCCTGTATGACACCTGGATTGAAGTCTTGTACAACCAACTGAGCAGAGAATCCAGCTACACTCAGACCCCTGACTCACAGCAACTGTAAGGTAATAAATGAGTATGTTGTTTTGAACTGCAGAATTTATGGTACAGTTTTTTATTTACACAGAAATAGAAAAATGACACATCAACCCTCACCAGCCCTGTAATTTATAGCACCATAGCCCACGTAGGCACTGCCCTTCTCCAATAATATTTGTATGAAAATGGAAATGGGGACTTCTAGGGTCTATTTCCCCATTAATTCCCACCAGGTGAATCCCACCAGACTTTCCTAAAATGCAGCATGCAAATTATTATCTCTGGCTGAACTTTTGTTTACACCATTCCTTCAAACCTATAATCTCTCTCTTTCCTCTTTGTGCTTCATCCAAGAAACCTTCTGAACTTCTAGACCACTGGACCATTGGTTTCATTGCACTTTTTGTTTTAATCACTTATTTGCTCCTGATTCATATACTGCCATGTGGCCTGTTCTGAAATTGTATTTTTCTGAAACTATTATTGAATGTGTTCACATATTTATTATATATAATACAAAGAACATAGAAAATATTACATAAAGAAATGTATCAATAAAAGTATAAACTCATTGAAATTCAGAATTCCATATCATGCATAGCATCCTGCTAGGAATACACACCTCTGCATTTAAAAATCGTGTTACATGTCCGGCAGGTATGGCTCGGTGGTTGAGCATCAACCTATAAACAAGGAGGTCATGGTTTGATTCCCTGTCAGGGCACATGCCTGGGTTGCAGGCTCAATCCCAGTGTGGGGCATGCAAGAGGCAAGCGATTGTTGATTCTCATTATTGATGTTTCTGTCTCTCTCCTCCCTTCCTCTCTAAAATCAATAAAAAATATATTTTTTAAAAAATTGTGTTATAGCCCTAGCTGATTTTGCTCAGTGGTTAGAGTGACAGCCTGTGGACCAAAGTGTCTCAGGTTTGATTCCCAGTCAAGGGCAGATCAAGGGCATGTACCTTGGTTGCAGGTTTATCTCAGGTCAATGTATCTGTCTCACGTCGATGTGTTTGGTGTTTTTCTCCCTCTCTACCCCTTCTCTCTCTCTCTCTCTCTCTCTCTCTCTCTCTCTCTCTCTCTCTCTCTCTCTCTCTCTCTCCTTTCTCTCTCTCTAAGGATCAATGGTAAAGGTATCTTCGGATGAGGACTTTTTAAAAATCATGTTACATAAAGTAGTCAGTCAAGGGTAATTGGCCACTTATTGAGCCTTTTCTTGGAGTCAGACCTGAGAACATTTACTGAAAAATGCCATCTACTATAATCATTTCAAGGATTAAGGGAGGCTAACACGGTTGCCTGGTACTTATAGGCGCTCAATAAATGTGAGTTGAATGAGAATCTTGGTTGGCTAACTTCCCATGTGCAAAGGCTGTACAGATACAAGAGTGGGTGGGCTTATCCCTGGCAGGTCAGTATCTCAAAGAGATCAGTGAAATTGAAGAAGCTTGTGCACACAAAAGACCAGTTTAGGTAACTATGTTTACGTTTTAGTTTCCTTTCAAAGTAGATATATGTGGAACGCAAGGCCAGCAACCAACTTATAAATACTGATCAAGAGTGGGGAGGGAGCTAAAGGAATGTGAGTAGGTCTTGCCAGGAATGAGGTTTGCTTTTTCTAAAATGTTTTGGTCTCGGCTAGTAGCAGGATTGATGGGCTGAAGTTAGAAAAGTTTTCTGTGCAGCCAATCTAAGCATCTGCTTCTGTACTCTGTACAACTGTTGCTCAAATTCACTCTTCCTTTGGAATGAGTCATCATCTCTGAAGAGCAAGAGAAAATCCATCCATCCCCCTCCCCCACCCCCACCCCCACCCCGCCCCGAAATAGCCTAACACCTCCTAAGGCTTTAAAGAAGGGTCCTTAACATTTCCCCTTACATCCTGCCTGGGTTCAAACTTCAACTCCCAGGGTTCGCCCAAATCCCTCCCTTTGCTGTCATCTAATGAATATGCAAATAAACATAATTGGCAGCCAATGGCGTAGGTCCTGGTCACATGGTGCCGGTGGTAGGTGAGCGAACAGAAGTTGAGTGTCGGTGAACACAGATAGCTCTCAGTCTGAGGCGAGCGCTTGAGTGAGCGTGGACGGATGCTTGGGCAGCAGTGGCTGTGGCAGCGGCGGCGGCTGTAGTGGTGGCAGAGGAGAGGAAGGGGGAGGGCCCCAGGGCTACACACGCTAACACTTTCAAGTTCCCTTGGAGGGAAAGGAGGTGGGGCTGCAGAAAGAGGAGGCCAGGGGCAGTCTCATCTGTCCAGTCTCTCTCATCTCCCTCTCTCCTCTGGCTCTCTGCGCCCTGGCTCTGCGAGAGTTGAGGGTTCGGGTGGCAGAACGCAGCAGTGAGGGCCCGGATAGCAGGGAACAGAGCCAGGGGTGAGGAGGAAGATGCCCATCCTACTGTTCCTTATAGACACGTCCGCCTCTATGAACCAGCGCACTGACTTGGGTACCTCCTATTTGGACATTGCCAAAGGCGCTGTGGAGTTATTCTTGAAGGTAAAGGGAAGGGAGGGGAGAGATGGGAAGATCTCCCGTGGGGGTGGGGGTGGGGGTGGGGTGGATTGAGGTGCTTCGGTAACATTCTTGTCGCCCTTTCCTCCCTCCTTCCCTTCGCGGGCCCCCTCTGTCATCCCTCTCCCGCAGCTGCGCGCCCGGGACCCAGCCAGCCGCGGGGACAGGTACATGCTGGTCACCTACGATGAACCCCCGTACTGTATCAAGGTAAGGGGGCATCAAGAGAGTGGGGCGACCAGAATGGGAACCGGTGGGCTGGGGCAGCTTCCCTTCCTTGCAGCCCTGCGGCCAGAGGGACGCGGGGAGGGGCGGGAGGCGCGGAGGGCCGGCTGAGCGGTGCCGTTGGCAGATGCGGAGCCTCTTGGGTGCCAGGGGTCAGGGGAGGGGCAGCCCCGGGGAGAAACCACGGGAGAGCCCGACCGGTGTCGGCGGGGCGACCGCAGTGGCCACGGAAGATGGCGGACATTTTGCTTTTGTATGAGCCAGGGAGGGAGACTGTGGGCGCTGCTGAGATGGAAAGGAGGGAGAGGAGGGAGGGGAAGAGACCCGCCCCTTCGGGGTGCACCCCGCGCGACTGTGGCCAAGGGGAAGGGCGAGCTTGCGACTCCGCCCCAGGTTCCTTGGCCCCGCGCGGGCTTCCCTGCAGCCCGGGCTCCACCTCCTGCCCCTCCTTCCTCCCCACTCCTGCTCCCCGCAGCTTCCCCTCTTCCACCCCCCCCCTCCTCCGCTGCTTCTCTCTCCCCCCTCCCTCCCACTTTCCTCCCGCTCCCTCCACCCCCTTCCTGCTGAGAGCGTGGCAGCGTCTGCTGCTGGCCTTCAAAGATTAGAGTCCTGCTTTTGCACTTCTGTGGTCTGTAACCCACCCCGGGCGATGGAAAATCTGGCCTCTGAGCCAGCCTCTCACCCCCCAGACCTGAGGAACTCTTTTCGTTTGTTCTTCCTAATTGTTTGGTTACCTTAGCTACTGTGAGCGTTCCATTTGAGACCAGCCGCGATGGGGTGGGGCGGAGGATGCCCATCGGAACCCCCAGGAGGCAGAGCTTTTTAGGGACCTGGCCTACCTATTTACATCGTGTTAGGCTTGTGTTAGCCTGGTAGGGAAGTGTCGGGTGAAAAAGAAAGGAAGGACTCGACTAAATGCAGTTACAATAGTAAAATGGGATGATTTGTTCCTAAGGATTCTGACCTACAAGGAGAAAAGTAGGGAGGACTTCATCTCCATGGGGTAGTTAATATATGTTACTAATGGAGAGGAGATAAAGAATCGCTTTGCCTGCAGTGACCCGATGAAATTGAGTTCAGACTATTAAATCAACCTGGGTAAGAGTCCCGTTTGCATAGTGAGCCTTAAAAAAATACATTACCGTAATCCTTGAAGTCTTTTTCTAGATTCCTTCTTAGAATTATCTTAATAGTGTTGGGGAGGTGCCATTTGGATGTGTTGTCATTCGTTTTAGTCAAGTATTGTATTTATAAGAACGGAAACTACCAAACTGAATAGTTGGTCAAGGAGAGTGTTCCTACAGAAAGGAAACCAAAGGGGGAAAGATCATAGACAGAAAAAAAAAAGGCTTTAACTTTGTAATTCTTAGTTGCCAATACCAGTTTGATTAGTAGGTTCCCTTTAAAAACTTCTGGTTTTGATACTTTATTTTTTGGTTTTTGATTTACCTATTTAGAAAAATGGGGCAAGTAGACATCTTTCAAAATACCATAATCTTTTAAAAAATGTCTTTCCCAAAAGGGTGTGACCATTTCTTCCACTTGGAAGAGCAGATGTTTTACATCTTAAGTCTGAAGGTCTACACCCCTTGAGTACTAATACAGATAATAACCCACCATTTACAGTGTGGCCACTTAAAGGATACACTACAAAGCAATGTGCCGATTCTTTTCTTTAAAGGAACTACTTATTCAGCATTTTTCTGAATGCCAAGACCCACAATTTAAAAAGGGGTTTGAGCAAACATAAACAAACTCATAGCTACAGACACCAGAATTTTTTTTTTAAGTAAAAATGGGTTTTGACCCATAAAACTCTCATGGCAATATTTACAGAATCTTTGGAAAGGAAAAATAAAGTCTCACTACCACCCCCCTTAACAACCATCATCACATCTTTTTACCTAGAATTGTAATCACAGTGTTCATATTACTTTGTGTTCTGCTTTTTTCTACCTATAATGTCCCATGAATTTTTCTGGGCTGCCACATAGTCTTCATACTTAAAATATTTAGTGGCTGTGTAATTTATCCACGGTATTTTAGAGGCTCCAGATAGTTCTGTGAACAGAGGGGGAAAGTTGAATATTGTTTTTAGTGGAAATTTCATCTGATACCTCTTTTTATTCTGCCATCTTACATACTTCATTTTTTCCTAAAGTAAAAAAAACAACCTTCTTCCCATTTGAGTTTGATCTTTTTTCCTTATGTAGGCCAGGCATGGAAAGATACTTTCTGTAATACCTTTAATGACCAATCCTAAGTTATATTTTTTTAGTCTTTATGTTTTTTCAAGGTTATTCAGGTTTTTCACTTTAATCTTACATGATAATTACATGTTCTAGGAAATGGTTAATGATCTTAATGATGCTCTTCTATACCTAAAGTCATGCTGCTATCTATACCTGAATTACCAATGATATGCTATCTTTTGGAAGCATTTTCTTTTTCTGAGTCTCTCTCAGCCACTCCCTCCTGCTTTCCCCCAACCCTCCCCGCAGCATGTGGTAACTATTTGGTTCTTTAGCTGTTAGGATCTAGCCATTTTGGAAGCTCTGAAATTTTAGAACAGCTGGGGAATTTTTCTTAAAATTTAGTCTAGTCTTTCATTTGCCCATAGCTAGGAGCCATAAATATCTGTTTTCTGTCACACTGATTATCAAATAGTTCTTCCTTTGATTGTTGGCAGACATCTTAGTTCCTCAGGTCTTTTCAGCAAAGTGATGTTAGGGTTTGATTTGTAGCTTATTTTTTATGCAGAATAATGTGAAACGTATTTTTCAATTTCTCTGTAGTTGGAGGGCAATTGTTTTGATCTCTTCTCAAAATAGCTTTTAATTTTGGGGGTCTTGGTTATATTCAACTGTAAACACTGCAAAATGAAAGGTGTTTTTTTTTTTCCTACTAGATGGTTCAATTCTGTCAGTGTTGCTACAGGCATAAGTTGTGCATTTAGTTGGGAGGTTTTTTCCCTAATAGGCATGGAACTATTCCCAGTATATCCACTTACAAGCTCTGACAATAAATCTTGTTGTGAAAAGTTACTGTGACTGGAACTTTTCACTAATGTATACTGTGGAGTATGTGAATATAGTATTTCACCTAGAACTTAGTAACTTCTTGCTACGCACCCCTTAGGACATGGATATGTGCTCTTTTAAAATTAGTCATACCTGTTACTTGCAGTCAGCTTTGGATGGATGGAATTAAGTGTGATTGGGGGGGACATATAAAAATCATATGAAATTTAAGCATTTGTGCTACATCTGTTCCAAGTGCTGCTTTGCAGGCAAGTTTTATATACACGGTGTCACAAATGTTAACACTACATTTATACAATGGTATCTTTAGTATATGCTAAGATGAGATTAATATTTTAAAATTTCCAGTGTATCCTCATAAGACTAAAACATGGTTTTTAAAAGTGGGGTTTTGGTATAATAGTTAATAGTTTTGTCAGTAGTTCTGCTGTCTTCTCGTATGTTTTGTTTTGCTATGAATCAAAATTTCTTTTTATTCACTGAATAGTAGAGGTAAACTTGTCACTACTACTGACTCTGGGTAAATTAAGGGCATCAAGAATAAAGTGAATTATCACCCCAAATAAGTTCAATAAACAATAAAAAGAATCAAAATAGCTTGATGTTTGTAATTAGTTTCTTAAAATTAACTTTGGAAGAAATGCTATTTAAACATAAAAGCAAGTCGCTTTTCTAGAAATAGCAAAACACATGTATAAGTAGTGGACAAAAGGATTTCTTTTACAATAGGAACACTTGTTTCAAAGAAACATCCCAAGTCTGTAATTTGGAAACACAGAGCATTTGAAAAAAGTGAAAATGTCCCTAAAGTGTTGCTTTTTCAAGTCCTTGAGCTTTGCTTACTGTTATCTGCATGCCTTTGTCAATATGTATCAATAAAAGGTAGCATTTTGGCTTACAGATTTAGGAAGTAAACTTTTTTTTTATGATCTGGGCTCCTAACATTTATGGGTATTTTGACTAAAATATAATGTTTTCATATGCCCTTGAGTATATTTTATGGGTGTTACTTTTAGGGGAGCCTTTAATTGTGGCTGGAAGGCAAATAAGTGCTTTTGGGTGAAACAATAGCAACATGGCCTGTGAGATCAGCCTGAGAGAATGGAAGGGGCATTTAAAACTTAAAATGCCACAAAGGCAGTGTATTGAGTTATATAATGAATTGTTTCTTTTGTGACCTTGCTTCCTTTTCACCTTCTCATTGGCCATTTGAAGCATATGATGATAGTTATTTTGAAATAATAAAAGGGTATATAAACCATCAACAAAATTAAAAGGTCATTTACTGAATGGGAGGAAATATTTACAAGTCATATATCTGATAAGGATTAATATCTAAAATATACAAAGAGCTCATACAATTCAATCAATAGCAAAAAAAAAATCGGATAAAATAAATGAGCAAAGGATCTGAATAGACATTTTTTTTGATAGGACATACAGATGCCCAACAGATAAATGAAAAGATACTGAATATCACTAGTCATCAGAGGTTTGCAAATCAAAACCACAATGAGATATCACCTCACACCTGTTAGAATGGCTATCATAAAAAAGACAAACATGTTGGCTAGGCTGTGAAGAAAAGGCACCCTTGTGCACTGTTGGTGGGCATGTAAATTGGTTTAGCTGCTATGGAAAAAAATGTGGAAGTTCCTTAGAAAATTAAAAATAGAACTGCACACACACATACACACACACACACACGCACACACACACACACACACACACACCAGAACTACAATGCAACCCAGCCATTCTACTTCTGGGTATTTATCTGAAAAAAGTGAAAACACAAACTTGAGTGATATATGTACTCCTTTATTTACTACAGCATTAATTACAATAGGTAAGATATGGCAACAATCTAAATGTCCACTGATGGATAAAGAAAATATGATTATACTAAAGTCCCTCCATGTGTATGCCACTAAATTGATAATTCTTAAAAAATACAATAAAGTAAAATAGAAGTACCTAAGGAGTGTCTAGATTTTAGTGGGTACTCAATAAATGGGAGGGGGTGTGTGATTTCACATAATACATGAGTGTGAAAGTTACCCAGTCCTCCCCTCCCATTTTCACTACTCTTCTCCAGAGGGTGATCCCCATAACAATTTGATATGTTTAATATTTATTACAGCCAGTGTTTTCACTTAGGTACAAGTTTTATAATATAGTAGAATCGTATTTTTACAAGAACAGTGTATATGTGTCCCCTTTCTTTTGTTTATTGAAGTATAATTAATATACAGTAAAATATATCAATCTTAATGATGATGCATTTTTATATCTTTGTACATTCATATAACTAAGATGCAGAACATTTGCATCTATATAATAAAAGCCTAAGTGATTGTTATATTGGAACGACCAGAATGACAGGTCGCTATGATGAGCACTGACCAAGAGTGGGCAGACACTCAATGCAGGAGTTGCCCCCTGTGGGTCAGTGTGCTCCCACAGGGGGAGTACTGCTCAGCCAGAAGCCAGGCTCACAGCTGGCAAGCGCAGCGGTGGTGGTGAGAACCTCTCCCACCTCCACAGCAGTGCTAAGGAGCAGCGAGCAGGCAGGTGGTAAGGAGGGAGGGGTCCCAGACTGTGAGAGGGATGTCTGACTGCCAGCTTTGGCCTTATCCCTGGCAGGTGGACATTCCCCTGAGGGGTCCCAGGCTGTGAGAGGGTGCAGGCTGGGCTGAGGGACCGCCCCTCCTCCCCCACCCAGTGCACGAATTTCATGCACCGGGCCTCTAGTCAATATATAAAATGCCTCTTGCTTATTTGGGCAATCTCTTTCTACCCTACTGATAACTGTTGGTCTGATGTTTATTAGCAATGTAGTAATATGATCAAAATGCTGTTTCTGGTAGATACCTCTGAGAATGGTTGCACAGCATTCTAAGTACTCATTACCATATGTTTATTGAGCACACTCTCTGGACCACACTTTATTAGAGGGGCTTAAAATGGGAACCAGAAAGACCTGGCCCAAGGGGAAATCAGAACAGTAAAATAGTCCTACTCATCAAGGGTCTTGAGAATAGTTACTGGAGAAAGGTGACCAGATGTGGATTAAGGTGGGGGATATTTCAAGAACAGTGGACTCTGAACCAACAGATTGGAGGTAGGAGAGAGGTTGGACAGGACCCACTGAGAATTCTGTTTATCTAGTCTAGTTTGTAACTGGTTGAGACTGGATCACAAAAGAGCTTTGAAACCTACAAAGCTATATAGTTTATACACTTCTCCCGGGATAAAGGACTATGGATGGATTTAAGAGAAATAGGGCAAGGCTTGCTGTTTATGCAATTGTTTGGTTATTACATAGAAGCAAATATTGAGGAGGGCTGGGGAGAGGGAAGAATTAAAGATGGGGGGAAACCCAAAAGACGTAGTTGGAATTGCCTATTTTGCATTAGTTCTGACAGCTCTTGGCCTTGAGTTCGGGATTAGAGTGGGAGGGATGGCAGAAGGGCAGGGCCACATGTAAGGAAAAGGCAAATATTGTACTTTTCAGTTTGACTTCACTTCAGGAAGATAGTTAGAATGACTCAGGAGATAGGTTTCTTCATTTCAAAGTGGCCCAACAGTACAGCTCTCCCACATCTGAGGGAGAAATGTACTTTCAGAGAAAGGCAGGTTTGAAGAACCCTTCCTATTGGGTTGGGGAGAGACAGGGTTGAAGAAAGGAACCCACTAGTTTGGGTCCTTAAATGAAAAGCTCCTGGTGAATATGGCCTTCACAAAGAATTTAAATGAGAAATTCAGGCAGTTTATGTGTTTGCATATTGAAAGTTTGGAATGTATCGGTACTCTTTCCTGGATACAATGTTCTATATGGTGATTAGGTTCCCAGATCTTCCTCCCTAGGAAATCTTTTTTTAAATCCTCACCTGAGGAGTAAGGATATTTTTTCCATTGAGAGAGAGAGAGAGAGAGAGAGAGAGAGAGAGAGAGAGAGAGAGAGAGGTGATTTGGCCCAAGGTGATTTGTTAATAACACATCTCCCTCTTCCTCAGAACCCTGATGGACTAGTGGTCCCAGTGAGGGGACGGGGACATTATAAGGGCTCCATCAAAGAGGGTGACGGGCGGAACCCGGTTTGGCTCAGTGGATAGAGCGTCAGTCTGCGGACTGAAAGGTCCCAGGTTCAATTCTGGTCAAGGGCATGTACATTGGTTGCGGGCACATCCCCGGTGGGGGGTGTGCAGGAGGCAGCTGGTTGATGTATCTCTCTCATTGATGTTTCTAGCTCTCTATCCCTCCCCTTCCTCTCTCTGAAAAATCAATAAAATATATAAAAAATAAAATATTAAATATTAAAAAAAAGAAGGTGAAGGGCTGAGGTGGCAGTGAGGGTGGGCATGGCTCTTCAAATATACCAGTCATTCATACTTTAGATTAGACTGTATTTACACTGTTTGATACACATCCACTAGCCACAAGTGGTCATTGAGCACTCGAAAGGCAACTAATCTGAATCAAGATTATGTTATAAGTGTAAATTAAGCACTAGATTTTGAAGACTTAGTAAAATCTACACTAATAAAAGAGAAACATGCAAATTAACCATTACTCCACTATACCCACAGCCAATCAGGAGCGAGTATGCAAACTAAACCCCCCCCCTCCAAAAAAAAAAAGATGGCAGTGGCAACAGAGTTGGAGCAAGCAGGATGCTTGGGCTGCCCCCAGTGATGGAGGAAGCCAAGTTTTCCACCAGCCCTGGCCTCCAGTCAAGGCTACAAAGTTTCAATTATAGGAGATAAATAAATCCCAGATACCTGCTTCCAGCTGACCCTGGCCTCTGGTCAAGGCGGCACTGACGAAAGAAAGAAAGAGAGAGAGAGAGAGAGAGAGAGAGAGAGAGAGAGAGAGAGAGAGAGAGAGAGAGAGAGAGAGAGAGAGAGAGAGAGAGAAAAGAAAGAAAGAAAGAAAGAAAGAAAGAAAGAAAGAAAGAAAGAAAGAAAGAAAGAAAGAAAGAAAGAAGAAAGGAAGCCCCTTACCCAGGCTGGCCACACCCCTGGGAATTCTTGAGCTAAGTAGCTATGTAAATCTAATAAGAGATATGCTAAATATTTCTAGTAACACTGAAATCATGGAACATTTTTAGTGCAACTGGTGAGCACATCTTACAAACAGAATTCTGAATTATTGTAGTTACATTAGGAGCTCACATGTACCTTCTATTGTACTTAGCCCAAGAAAAAAATTCTAACCCAACCAGTTGGATCACCAACTATATCCAAGGTCTAAGCAACAAAACTGGTTTTAAATACAACCAAGAATGGGATACTTTCATCAATAAAAGTACACTAAAAGATAAATTATCCAGCCTGGTATAATGTAAAACCTATAAAACAAAGAGGAGTTTGTATCTGCTCTTATAGAAGGTTTTCTTGATGTTCCCTAGCAGAGCCCTTGTCTTATATAACGGGAAGTCATCAGTTGCATTAAAAGAATGAAGAGGTCCAGATCCACACAGCATGATTATTACTTTCTCTGAACTTAGTCCTCTTAATGGGGATTGCAGAAGTGACTGTGATTTTTTTTGTTACTGTAATGGCTCCCATTTAGGGAATAATATTGGTGTTTAATTCTGAGACTGTAAGAAGAGCTGTTCTGATGAATAGCATGTATAGGAGGTAGAACCATTTTATGCCCTAGTTTTGGGTTCTCCTAAACCCATCTTATAGTCAAGGGTGTTATTTAGCTTTTACCAATATGATTTGACTTATATCTACTTCCTTGTAATAATGAACAATAATACAATATCTTTCTAATGATGATAGTAGCTGACATTTATTGAGTAATACTTATGTACAGGGCAGTGTGCCAATGAATATGAAGTGCATATTTCATTTATCTTCTCAACAATCCTACGTTGTAGGTACTATTACTATCTCCATTTCGCAGATAAGGAAACTGGGGCCCAGAGAGGTTAAGTAACACAGCTATAGTAACCCAGGTCTGTCTCTATTCCAAAGTCTTAAGTAATGAGCCACTATCAATCATGGTACAACATTCTTTTTAATAACTTCTCACTGGTATTTTCAAATTATGATATACTAGAGGACCAGTGAACAATTTTGTGCATGGGTGGGTCTGGCCAGCCCACCACAATCAGGGCCAATATGGCCAGGCTGGTGAGGGCATGCGGGAGGTTGGCCCCAATCCGGGTTGGGGGCCTATTGGAGATGGGACCGGCTTGGGGGAGGGAACGCAGATGGTTGGTTGGCTGGCTCCATCCCGTGATCGAACTCCTGGTTGAACTCCTGGTAGAGGGGACAATTTACATATTAGCCTTTTTTAAGAATTGTCTTGCTGTTTTTTATAGTTGCTTTTGATATAACAGTGTTTGGTATTATAGCAAGCACTCCATGAATAAAGTTTATTACCCCAATGTTACCATTTTTATTTTTCTGACTACTTAGGTGAATATCATAGGGCATTTGTTAAACACTTTGGCCTTTGATGTCTCACAGTTATGCCCCTACTTGGGGACAGACGTGGAATTGTTGGAACTCTTAGCTGATGGAATTTGAGATAGTATGTGTATTTTGGGAGTGAAGTTTGAGGAGTGGGACCTAAAATGAATAGAACTATAGGAAGGATGGTGGGAAGCCTGAAAAAGCAACAGAATAATCATTCCCTATCACAGTGGCCTCCAGAAACTGATTTGCCATCTTCACTTTATCAATCTCTTTATAAATATTTTTCTAGTAGGGAAAAGAAAGACATTCAATGTACTCCACAGTAACCATTTAGTTTATCTTAATCCACAATCTGTAGGGGAAGCAGAAGTGATTTTGTGAAAGCCCTGAATGCACAATACCACCTTTGTGGAGTTTTATGTATCATCCTGTGCCTCACCTAATGTTGCAGTCTTCATTTCATCCAAATCTCCTATTCTCCTCAAACCATTCCCCTGCCATAGCCAGATAGAATTTTCCCCCCCTTTCTGCTTAATTAGCTTGGTAAGGGGTACATTTCAGAGATGCTTCCAAATCAGCCACTGGGTGCTTAACCAGAAGACTGATATGCTAAGTGTTGTAGAAAAAGTAGAGTTGTGCATCTCAAAGTATATTCACCTGATTATTCTTTAATGGAAGTTATTCTTTCATTTTTTATATCCTGCCCTGAAGTTTGAGTAGTTCAGTAAACTTAGTACCAAGAGCCAAACTCTGGACTTGAATGCTATTGAACAAAAGACTTGAAACATTTATGTGTGTGCAAGTAAGGAACAGTACTAGTGAGAAAAGTAAGTATGGTTTATTAAGGTCTTTGGATTTATTATATAGCTCCTTGGGCCAATTTACTAATGTTTATTCTCTTTGCCCTTGACTACATTTGAAACTGTTAATACTCTTTCCTTTCTTCCAGAAACGTATCACTTCCTCTGTTCTGTTTCTCCACTCCTCTCTCTGATAAATCTTTCCCCTATCTTCCTAATTCTTTCCCTTGTGGAATGTATCCTGCCTCATTCATGGTTTCAAATAGTCCTACATCAAGCATGTAAAACTTGTGGCCCATGAGCCGCATGTGGCCCACAATGAATATTTTTGTGGCTCAACCAATATAACGTATGCAAGAAACGTTTTAATAAAATTTTGTAACTTAATTTTTACAATATCCTGTTTTACATAATAATTAATAACGAACTACAACATTCGCTAATGTGCAGCCACACCATTTCCCTCCACTAATACTAGCAGTGAATATTTTAGCAGCAGATCGCCATGTCATTAGCCTTGGACTGACTTGTTTGGTGTGTGCAACAGGAAATATTTCGCCTTCAGAGAACAAGAAAAATAGGTTTATTTGCTTTAGCTTATTAATTCAATGTCTGGTAAGTTAATGTTCAAGAAAAATATTAATTTTTATTAAAATATCCTGTTATTTTATGTTAATGATGACTCATTTATTTCAACCCTTTGTATTCAGCATGTCTTTACTAGTATGGAAATAAACTATGTTTCTATGAAAATTGAAGTTTTTGTTTTTTTGTGGCCCACATAAACTTAAACCTTGTTTATTTGGCCCATGTTAGCCTTTGAGTTTGACATGCTTGTTCTACAATATTGCTCTCCATCTTAAGTTTCTCACCCAGGCATCTCTAGCTAACTACCGAACATCTATACCTGGCTATCTATCCTACCATCAGCTCATACATAGTTAACAGGTCAAAAACTCTTATCCCCTCTCCTATATTCCCCATCTTTTAGTTACCCATAGATCCTGTCCTTGCATCTTGTTCTAAGGCCCATCTGTCATCTCTTTGAAATATCTCTTACATATATATGTTCCTTCAACTCAATTTCTTGGGCTATCACTTTCTTAAAATCCTAGTTTTATCAAATCACAACCCCTCTCCCAAGCCATCGAAAAATTCCTACACCTATGAATGCCTTAGCTCTTTGGGATCTGCTCCATATTCTATATAATAAAAGCCTAATATGCAAATTGTTCCCTCCACTGGGAGTTTGACTATTTGCTATGATTGCACTGACCACCAGGGGGCAGCACAGAACATGGCAGGAGTTGGTGATATGGTACTGGCAGTGGGTGGCAGTGGAGGCGCTGCTGGTGCCTAATGGACCCCAACAAGAGCAGGATCAGGCAGGATTGTGGAGCAAGTAAGCAGGTGACACCAGGCCAAGGCTGGTGTGAGTGGGGCCCCATTACCCTGCTGATTGCCCCACAGACGTTGACCAACAGCTGTAGCAGGGGCCGGGCTGCCACCCGGCTGGCTCCCAGGGTCTGAGAGAGCCAGGCAGGGGTCCTAATGACTCGGGGAGGGGTGCGAACCTGGGGACCCAGGTGCTGCCCAGGGCCCAGAGGTCAGCTTGGACCTGTCCTTCTATGCCAGACACTCTGGATTCGATCACTGGTCAGGCCTAAGGACCTGAATTTCGTGCACTAGGCCTCTAGCGTTTATATAAACTTATTTCCCATCATTTTCTCAAAGGATCTCTGTGATTCACCCATACCTGTCTTTCCCACCCTGTGAATTTGTCTCTTCATTCCTGATGCCAGCCCTTAGAACACAGATTAATAAGAGGAAATACAAAGCCAAAAGAGCTGGAGGCCTGGGGGAGGAGAACTTGCAAACTGAAAGCATTCCATTAGGAGTGTGACTTGAGGGGGAGGTGCTATTTTAATGATGAGGAGTTGCTGAAGGAAGAGGGAGGGAGCTGGTTATGACCTTTAGTGGTTGATTAGCCGGAACTAGACCAAGATATTTTGATTTAGATTGGCCTGAAGTTGCCTGGAGGCACTGCTGTTTAATCATAAACCCTAATCTCTCTTTGAATTGTCTCTGCAGAAGGAAACCCACATAACTGGACAATAGTAATAGTATTCTAGGGAGAATATCTAGACTATAATACAGGCATGGCATAAGAAAGTTGAGAATCCCTCTTTTTTGCTTTGCTTTGGTAGGAGTTCCTCTTTTTTATTTCTTGTAGGAGAATGTTAAAGTTGTGAGGAGCAAAGCTCTCCATTTTTCTTTTTAATCCTCACTTGAGGATATTTTTTCTTTTTTATTTCTTTTTTAAAATATATTTTATTGATTTTTTGTACAGAAAGGAAAGGAGAGGGACAGAGAGCTAGAAACATCAATGAGAGAGAAACATTGATTCAGCTTTCTCCTGAACAGTCCCTACTGGGGATGTGCCTGCAACCAAGGTACATGCCCTTGACGGGAATCAAATCTGGGACCTTCGGTCCGCAGGCCGATGCTCTATCCACTGAGCCAAACCGGTCAGGGCTTCCTTTTTTTTTTTTTTTTTTTAGAATATGTTTTTTCATTGCTTTTCAGAGATAGTGAGAGGGAGGGGAGAAAGAGAGAAACAGATGTGAGAGAGACACATGGACTGGTTGCCTTCTGCACTTACCCCAACAGGATGCGCGGTGAGGGGGAGCAGGGAGAGAACTGCAACCCACATACTAGCTCTTGATGAGAATCAAACCGCTCCCCACCACCCTTCAGTGCTTGGCTGAAGCTCTAACCCAAGCATGTCAAACTCAAAAGCTAGCATGGGCCAAATAAACAAGGTTTAAGTTTATGTGGGCCACAAAAAAACAAAAACTTCAATTTTCATAGAAACATAAGTTTATTTCCATACTAATGGAGACATGCTGAATACAAAGGGCTGAAATAAATGAGTCATTGTTAACATAAAATAACAGGACATTTTAATGAAAATTAATATTTTTCTTGAACATTAACTTACCAGACACTGAATTAATAAGCTAAAGCAAATAAACCTATTTTTCTTGTTCTTTGAAAGCGAAATATTATTTGGCACACACCAAACAAGTCAGTCTAAGGCTAATGACATGGCGATCTGCTGCTAAAATATTCACTGCTAGTATTAGTGGAGGAAAATGGTGTGGCTGCACATAAGGCGCTTAAGGGAAATGAATGCAACACAATTATAGTAATCAGTCATTAGCCAATGCTGTAGTTCATTATTAATAATTATGTATAATAGGATTTTATAAGAATTAAGTTACAAAATTTTATTAAAACATTTCTTACATACCGCTATATTGGCTGGGCTGCAAAAATATTCATTGTGAGCCTCATGTGGCCCATGGTTTGCAAGTTTGACATGCTTACTTTTACCACTTGCAACACCAGCCAGGGCCATTTTTCTTTTCTTTTTTAAATAGTGCATGTTTACCACCCCAAGTCAAGTTTCTTTCCATTATCATTTATCCATTTTGTCTTAAAGATTACATGTGTGTATAGATACATTGTAAACTCCATTTCATGGTGATGCTTCTGAACTGTATGTTAGAAGTTCTGTTTAAGCCTAGGTATTTTTTAGAAAAATCAGATTTTTAAAAAGTGGTCATAGTACAGCCAATTTGGTAGATCACACCATCCACTATCATGTAAATCTGGCAAGTTTTATTGCTTTAGCAGCTCTGTGAAGAGTGCTGGGCTTGGAAGGCAATAGACCAGGGTTTTTAGCCACAATCTGCTACTGATTAGATAGCTACATGACCCAGAGCAATTCACTTCACCTTATTTTAGATGACAGTTTTCTTATCTGTAAAATGAAGGGATTGGACTAGATTATTAACACTTCCTTCCAAAAAAGTACTAGAGAGAATTGTTTAACTGAAAAGCAGGAAGTGGAATAATTGAGGCATTGGCATTTAGGTTGATTTCAAAATTGCTTTAAATTTTAGAAAACAATTTCTACATGCTTAATGCACTGTGTCTCACACTGGTTAAATCTGTAAATGTAACTCCATCTTATTGTTGTTCTTTATTTTTGCTGCTAGCAGTTTAATATTCAGGACAGAGTCTGGCAATGATTAGCTCTGAATGGTAGAACTGAGAGTTTGGTGAAGAGATGGACTAGCCTTGTATATCGGTTAGGATTTTTAACAATGATTCTGATATAAAAAAAACAGTTCATAAACTTTTTTGAGAATTATTTTTTAAAAATTAGTCAGGAGGAAAGAGATGCTATATAATCCTTAGAAAGTAGTGAATGACCTTTCTGCTATGTCTTCTATTTAGCTCTTTCTGCAATGTTTGAGTGGCTTAGTGTCACTCGGATCTTTGTGTATTTTTCCAAGATCACCTTTTAAAATTTTAATTTTGTCTGTGTGTTCATAAAAATATCTCATCAGAGTCCAAAATTCTGAATAATTGAGCATATGATCTGCACAATAGCTACCACTGAAATGGTATAATAGTGAGAGAAGAAACTTGACATTTTTATCTGAATGAGTTTGGCAAATTCTTTGCAACTCTAAGGTATTTTTCCTTCAGTAAGTGCAATTGGTTCCAGGAGAAAGCAGAATAGTTTCTGAAATTCAGTTTGTACATGTTAGCATCCTCCAGTGAAGATCAAATTTCTTTTGATCTTGTCATGCTTTCAAGTGAACTCAGGGAGGTGTGTTATTTCATTATCTTATCCTAATTCCCTGTGGTAAGAATTGAAAATTCATAAATGCATTTTGCAGATATTTTAGACTAGTCCTTAAGGTTTTTTTTATCTACTTAAAAATCATAGTAGGTATTTTAAAAAGACAGGTTAACACAAAATGGTAAACTTTGTGTCAGTAGAATCAAATTGAATTTTTTATTTGCCCTGTTTATTTTTTCGATTTTATTTTTTCAATTATAGTTGACATACAATATTATATTAGTTTCAGATTTCCCAGTTTATTTTAAAATATGTGGTCATGAAAGTCTGCTGAATAAAAATAATTCTGCAAGCCACAGAGTGTCAAATAAGTTTTTGCAATATAGTAGGGAGTAAATTTCTTAATAACTTTTTTTTTTTAAAGTAGAAGATTTAAGTAAGCTAGAATTATTTCATGTAATTTTGACTAAGTATTTCCTGAAGCATGTTCAGGAAAAATGTACATTGAACCAAAGAATGATAGCAATCAAGAGTTATCAGGGAGAAATTTGATGCAATCAAATAAAATGGACTTTGAGCATTTTTGAAAGTTCAGGACATTAAAAAGTGCTCCTGGGAAAGTAATTTTGAAAAAAAGGAATCCAAGAGAACTGGATTTTTGTTTAAATATATTTTTATTGATTTTTTTACAGAGAGGAAGGGAAAGGGATAGAGAGCGAGAAACATCGATGAGAGAGAAACATCAATCAGCTGCCTCCTGCACACTCCCTACTGGGGATGTGCCCTAAATCAATGTACATGCCCTTGACCGGAATCGAACCTGGGACCCTTCGGTCCGCAGGCCAACCCTCTATCCACCTAGCCAAACCGATTTCGGCAGAACTGGATTTTTAAAAACAAGTAATTTTATAAGAAGAAGCTATATTATGCATAAAACAAAAATAGAATGCCTCCTTTGAACCTAGGAGTGCATCAGTACCTGAGTCGAGTGAGAAAACCACAAAAAAAGTGGAGACCAAATTACTAGAGTATTAAGGAAAAATTACATCAAGTAGGGTTAGAAAATATAATGTGAGAAAAGAGTTTAAAAAGGAGTTATAAGAAGCAAGTCAATTTCATTATTTTAATAATATGGCATCTTCCTAAGGTGCATTTCACAATTTAAAAAACTTCCTTTATAGGAGTGCTAGCTATAAACAATTTTAAAAGACTTTTGAACATTTTAAAGTGATTCAACTCTCACAGTGTTTTGTTTACCTAAGGGGACAAGTAAACCTTGCCTTATATCTATCAGAATTGGGGTCTGTTTGAATTGTGAAAAGGAAATTCTTCAACTTCAAAAGTTTTAACTCACACAGATATTCCATATAAAGCCAAGGGAAACGTTATTTGTGTCCTCGGGAGACAGAGTTGATTGGAAAAGCAGGGCTTCTTATTTTTCATCTCATTCTGTTTCACTGGTTGGTTTACCAACAAAAGAGCAGCCTGTGGTGACAACGATGATACAGCGTTAAGTTGGAGAAGATATTAAGTTGGTTGAAAAACGCTGTTGAGATTGATTTTTCCAATTGTCTGGGTTGTCGCAGAATGTATTTCCCCCAACCTTGTAGAGAGCAGATGGAAAAAGAAAAGTAGTTTATCTTTCAACAAGAGAATTGCTGGCCCTACTAAATTTAGACTCTTTGGCTTTAACTTGCGACATCTGGGAAAATACTCAGATCCGTTAATCATCTAGTTTGTAAGCACCTAGAAGAAGAGCTCAAGGTCCAGGATGGCCCTCTGTATGGGATAACAAAGGGCAAATACTATCAGGCTGATTTCATTTCCTTTGGGTCTAACAGAAGGAGCAACATGTATTGTCTCTAAGATTCCAGCAAGGCTTTTTATTTAGGGCTTGCTAACAAGCTAGGAAGACTTGGACTGAACTAAAACTGCTGTCCAAATAGACTTTTGAGTGTGTGTGCCCCAAATGGGTCCGTGCATTGGCTCTGCCCCAAGTCAGAGGGACATATAAGTGGTGCCTTGCAGGGAGAGGTTCTCTCACTGCTGTAGTAGAGAGCCTGGCTTGTGACCATCTATACTCTAGAAGGATTATTTTTGCTCTTTGAAAACATTCACTGCCATTCTCTTTCAATAGCTATCATCATAAAGAATTTTAATTATTCAATTAATTTCTGGTTTACAAACAGCCAATTTAAAGAGACATTTCTCTAGTGGAAAGTTAGACGCAGCTGCCTTAAATGTTTTTCCGTTACCTTGGATGGGGAAGTTAACAGCGTGTTCATTAAATCTGCACTCTATACCAAGTCTGACCAGATCATTTGTGTTTTGAAAGAGGATTACAAGTGACCTTTAGAGAAAGAGCAGCAGTTTTCAGAACACCACTGGACTTAACTCCCATACACCCTTCAAGGACAGTTGATTGGCTTTTTTTTAAAAGAAAATTTTGATTTAATGTCAAGGTTTGTTCAACTAGCTGAGAATTCAGAGATAATTTTACATTATTGCTATGGACATCAGCTGAATTTACATTTTATTGGTTCCCTTTTTAAAAAGGTTTCTTCATTGATTAAGGTATCACATATTTGTCCTCAATCCCCCATTCCAATCCCCCACCCCTCCCACTCATGCCCCCACCCCCCTATTGTCCTCGACTACAGGCTAGGCTCCTATGTATGCACATAAGTTGATTGGCTTTTATCTCTTTTACTTGTTTATACTTCCTGGCAAATTTTTAGTGGAGGAAAGTGTTCTTCTATTTTTAAATATATATATATATATATATATATATATATATATATATATATATATATATATATATAAAATATATATATAATTTATATATATATATAAATTAATCAGAAAAATGGTCTAGCCAAAATGGGATGAAGTACAGGAAGGACAAGTAATGGGATGCTGAGGTTGGGAGGACCAGCTAAATGGCAATCCGGCCTTTCCCTCCTCCGTTGAAACCAATGGGGAAATTAGACACAGGAGCCAGCCAGAGTTCTAAATAACCGTTTTATTCCTGTTAAAAGCTAGACTGGGGGATACAGCCTTGATGTATGTTCTCAAAAGCTTTCAAATAGCTCACATATATACAGACTTCCCTTATAGGTCTTTTGGAGAGACAGAGCCTACCTCTTAAGCACCGTATGTCAGAGAGCATACCAGAAAATTAGAAAAAGCTTCAGCATCAGGCCTAGAGGGAGCATGCCAGTTTCCTGTTGCCAAACCCACCCCTCAGATAAGTACCATCTTTTCCCGCATATAAGACGCCCCGGTGTATAACACCCCCCACCCCCCACTTTTCCAACCCCAATTAAGAAACCAATATTTTAAACATTTTACTGTTTTCCTCTTAAGGCCGTCTTTTTTTTTTTTTTTTTTTTTTTTTTTCATCTTAAGGAGTTGTAGGTCCTGCTTTCTCCACTGTCTGATCATACTAGTACACTCAGTGGAGGGAGGTCCAGATTGTCTCTTTGCAGCTCTAATTCCATGCTCTTTTGCATAGCTGATTATATTCAATTTGAATTTTTCAGAGTAAGACAATTGCTTACCGGTATTTATCTTTTTGGGTTTTTTTTTTTTTTTTACCTTTTTATGGGCTCAGAACACTCTGGTCCCTGTTGCATTTGCGCACTCCCCACCTCCACCTCCAATTATGGCATCAGCTGACGTCCATAGCAATAAGGCTCGTGATCGAAGGAAGTCTGTTTGACAAGATATGGTCAGCTACTCACTGTGCAGCTCCCTCCTCCCCTGACTTCCTTGTATAAAATTCCCCTCGATTTTCAGTCTAAGGATTTTAGAAAAAAATAGAGTCTTATATAATACATGGAAAAATACGTAGATGGAGATAAGGGTGAAGAAGGTCAGAAACAGCCCCAGTAAGGAGTAAATGACTTACTTGCTTTACTTGCTTTGATAGTTACAGCCAGGAATAGATTAGGGTTTTCCAAGTCCTGATCTACTGTTCCCATACCAAATTGGTCTGCATTTAGGCATCAGAAAAAGTAGGCTTATATTGAACAAATTTGGAAATTCTATTAAAGTTACAAACTTTTAAGCTAATATAAGGAGACATGTCTATGACAGGAATATGTGGAATATATATTATATTATAGTAGAATCTCTAGTACAGCGGTTTAAATTGGTGGGCTCTCAGGTTACCTGGGTTCAAATCCTGGCTGTATCATTTACTAGTTGTTTTACCTGGACAAGTTGCTTATCCTCTCTGAGCCTCAGGGTGCTCATCTATAAAATGGAAATAGTAATAGTACCGACTTGGTTGGTGTGGTTATAAGGCTCAGATGAGAAGGATACATATAAAATGCCAATGAGTGGCATAAATGAATTACTGACACATAGGCACTGGTAAATATTACCTATGGTTATTATTTATCATCATCCTCATCCTCATCATTTTACTTCTGGGAGACTTTAAAACTTTAATACAATAAACTACTCTTTAGGGTTTCACCCATCCCGGGCTACTCCTTTGTCTTAACCTCCATTTTTTAGGTTTTCCAGGCTTGAAGTTTTGTAATCATCTTTTTTTAAAAAAATATATATTTTATTGATTTTTACAGAGAGGAAGGGAGAGGGATAGAGAGCTAGAAACATCGATGAGAAAGAAACATCGACCAGCTGCCTCCTGCACACCCCCCACCGGGGATGTGCCCGCAACCAAGGTACATGCCCTTGACCAGAATCAAACCTGGGACCCTTCAGTCCGCGGGCTGAAGCTCTATCCACTGAGCCAAATCGGTTTTGGCTGTAATCATCTTTTACTCCTTCTCCTTTAAGCTCATTGTCTGTCACCGAGTCCTATCTTATTGGTTTGAAATGTTTCTCAGTTAGCCTCTTCCTCTTCATTCCCATTCTAACTTAGGCCCTGATTCCCTCTGGACTGGATTACTGCTGTTTAAGCCTCCTAGCCTCTTTTTCCTGTTATAGCTTCTCCTTCTCCAGTCTATCTTATATGTTCCTGCCAGCCTGACCTTCCTGAGACGCTGATTTGATCCTGTTTCCCTCTGCCTTGGAATCTGTAATGAGTCTATTGTCTGCCAAAGCCAAGGTTTCCTAACTGACCCCTCAGTCCCTCTAGAACATATATGATACCAGCCATACACAAAATTGAAAATTTTCTAGTAGCACAATAAAAACTAAAATATAGTAATATATTTTATTTAACTAAAAATATTTAAAATATTGTCATTTCGAAGTAAATATAAAAATAATATACAAATAAAATATATTTTCATTCTTTTTTGTTCCAAGCCTTCAAAATACCATGTGTATTTTACACATATCACATATCACATCTCAAATCAGACTATTCATGTTTCAAATGCTTAGTAGCCATATGTGGCTAAAGGCTACTATGTTAGTGCACTTGTAGCGTGTGACTCCCTTCCACTGTCACCTCCATAAACAAGATATACCTAAATCTTACTTCTTCCTGGTTAAAACAAAATAAGGATGATAATACCATGCCTCTTTTATTGGTTTGCGCCAAGCAAATGTGAAGTGTGGAAGTGCTTTGTAAGTTGCAAAGTTCCATAAGAATGTAGGGAGGTTACTATCAGAAGTAAAGTTTTTACTGACTTGAGAGTTCAAGATATCTTTGGAGTAAATTAAAAGAAAGTACTATATTAAGAAGTTAAATGGGTTGTCCTCAATTCATTTGTGGACAAAAACAACTTTAAGCAATGAAAGAAGAATATGAACATATGCTTCCTCCCACTAGCTCTTCATAATGATCTTTTTGAAGACTTTTATATTTTTTATTTCATTAATTCTTTAATCCTAAACCCGAGGATATTTTTCCATTGATTTTTAGAGAGACTGGAAGAGAGAGGAACTGACAGGAAAAAAAAAAAAAAAACACCAAACAAACATTGATTGATTGCCTCCTGCAGGAGCCCCACCCGACTCGGGTGGGAAGGAGCCTGCAACCAAGGAACGTGCTCTTGACCTGAATCAAACCCAGAACCTTTCCGTCTGCAGGCTGATGCTCTATCCACTGAGCCAAACTGGCTAGGGCCATAATGATTTTTTTTTTAAACAAATTTGTCATATTAATAAGGTTCCCTAAATATTTTTTTTGGTTCCCTAAATATTTAAATTAATCTTTGGCCACCCCTCTACCCCCCCTCCCCCCAACTTTAGTATTCTGAGGAATGGATTTAGGGCCACCTAGTTCTTCTCTTGCTACCAAAAAGTTTATTGCTTTGGCTAATAAGTATAGCCCATGTGCCTTGTAGTACTGAGGTAGGAGAAGCTTTCTGATATCATTCAAATTCATCCACTTCATTACAAAGAATTGGAATTGACCTAAAAACAGAACACCAGTGATTTAAGTGGAGAAGTGATTTGTAAAGTGTTTTCAATCCATTTTATAAGGGAAATTTTAAAGAGCAATTATTTTGACAGGTTGGTTAGTAAGACTACACAATCAGAGAACACATTAGTTTAAACTAGAGGCCTGGTGCATGAATTCGTGCACCAGTAAGGTCCCTTAGCCTGGCCTGCGCAATCATGCCGAAACTGGCTCTCTGACATCTCCAGAGGGGTCCCGGATTGTGAGAGGGTGCAGGCCAGGCTGAGAGACCCCACCAATGGACAATCAGGGGAGGGGAGAGACATGGGAGGTTGGTCAGCTGTGGAGGGACCATCTGCCCCCTGGTGGTCAGTGCACATCATAGCAAACAGTTGAGCAGCCTTAGCATATCATTAGCATATTATACTTTGAATGGTTGAATGGAAGACTGGACACTTAGCATATTAAGCTTTTATTATATAGGATAGTGATGAATTATAGGGTGCTTACTTAAGTGATATGCAAATCTTATCCCAGCCCTTTACCAAATCAAGTAGGTCACTAATTTTTCTTTAGTTGTGACTTGAACTATCTATGGCTTACAGGAACTCAACACTTGTTATAGATATAACTCGTTAAGTTTACAGTGTGGGAAGTAAAGTCAACTTTATAAAGTGACATCTGGGTGAAGGACCCCGCCATTTACAGGTTTGCCTAACTAGAAACCTCAACCTAATGCATGACACTTTTCCCCCTCTAATTATATACTAGATCCTTGACTTCACCTCTCTATCCTCACTGCCCTCACTCAGGTTTTCATCGCTTTTCTAATAAGCTATTGCAACAATCTTCAAACCAGTTTCCCTGCCTTAAGCTTCAGCCTCCTTTCCACCCCACAATTTATGCTCCAATTCCCAGCAGAATGAACTTGCTAAAATTAGGAATCATGGCACTCCTCTAATGAAAAACCTCAAGTTATTCCCAGGACTGAAAGATATGATCCAAACTACTGAGCACAATGTACAAAGCACTTATAGTCACAGCCTGACTTATCACCCTTGCCTTCTTCCATATACCCAGAAAAATGATAATCAAATTTCTTGTGGTTCCCCAGAGGTCCCTATCCTCTTATGAACTCTCTGTTCTTTTCCTTTGGCCTGCCCACTCCACTCCTCACTTCAGTGTGGGGAGTCCCATGACCTTCATGCCATTAGGCTTCCTCAAACCCCCATGTTCTGTGAGAAGCCTTCCCTAACTCTCCGATCTTTCAGACTCCATAACTGCATTCCTTATGACTTTGTGGCATAAACTCCTAAAGGCTAATTCCTTTTTATGTTCCTAGCACATAACATTCTTCCCAACATATCCTGGTTGGGCCATAAACATTTGTTAAATAACTAAAGGAAAGAATTGATGAAATCCCTTTCAACTCTACACCTTTCTCTTCTACCGCAAAGAGGAAAGCTAATTTTTGAATTCAGTGTGCTTTGCAATCACCTGCTGATATTTCTAGGTATTTGATGACAACTATTAAAATCATAATCATTCCCTTTAGCTCAAGTTTAGATGGTCCAGTGCAATAAGATTTTCCTTGGGCCATAGGTAATTATTCTCAAGCCCTACTTTCCCCTAGTTTTAAAAGCCATATATACAGTCTGGCCAAAAGAACATGGAAAGGTTTTACCTTTAGATCCATTTACCTATAGAATATGTTAGGAATATTTTTAAAATGAAGTACATTTTTTATTAGAATCCCAGACTAATGGATGAGGATAGATTTTAATTAGGACCACCTTTTACCGTGTGTGGTTATGCAGATTATGCACTGTTCAACCTTAGGGGGCACCATTTTCACTCACCATTACAGTGTAAATGACTCTCTTCCAGGGTTATCATGCACAGTCTTACATAGTGTGCCTGCTTACCTCATCCTCATCATTTTAAGATAATGAAATTTAGGTTCTAAGAACCAATAGACTTGCTCAAGGTCATGCAGATACTTCATGAGAAGGTGCAGGCAACAATCTGTCCGCTTTCCACCTCTTAGTCATTCTGATGCAAATTGCTTCAGGAAACTAAACCTAGAAAATATAGTATTTGCAAGATAGTATTTGCTATATTTGTATGGATGTGGGCAGTATGCTTTTAGCTAAGCATGCAATTTAAATGATTTTGTTCATCTCTGTATTATCTATTCTTTTTTAAAAAATATATTTTTATTGATTTTAGAGAGAGGAAGGGAGAGGGAGAGAGAGAAACATCAATGATGAGAGAGAATAATTGATCAGCTACCTCCTGCATGCCCCACACTGGGATTGAGCCTGCAACCTGACTTGTAATCCTCCTGGTTCACAGTTCAACTCAACCACTGAGCCATGCCAGCCTGGCTGTATTACCTGTTCTTGCTTTCCATCTCCACCTGTATTGGCCTGGTCACATGACTTCAGTATTTTTAATATCACTACTGCCCTCGGCTACCAAGACTCAGGTGGCTGCTTTGTCCCACCAAGTTGCCAAATGGTGCTGTTTTGTTCTCTCCCTTGCTGCCCTACTCCTTTGTGACCTTTATTAGCTGCCTTCTTCTTTTGGCTTCTCTTCTTGGCATTTTGTGTTGCTCTGTTTTTATAGCCATTGCTGACCCATCAGCCTTTGCTCATAGCATATTGGCTATTGAGCTTGGGTCTTTCGTTCTTTTCTGCTGTGGTGTGCCTAGAGGATGCTGCTTCTTTGCTAAAACATTTTTCTTTTCTTTCTCCAGTTATTCTAGATTTGGGGCTTTCTGCATGCTTGAAGATGCCAGAAGACTTGTCTCCAAATAATTGTGGCTCTAGTCCTATAACAATTCCCTACCTCCACTGCTTTTACTCTTGCTTGGGAGGAAGAATGTTGGTTAGAAAAGTTCATGTATATCACACACCCATAGCTTATTTTCTTTTTTAAGGACAATGCATTTAAAAATTACTCTGTCCTCTACTCCTTATTTCATGCTCACTCATGTCAAACAAGGTAAATACTGAGGTGTTTTGGTGGGTTTGTTTGAGCTGGAATAGAAAACTGGTTTCAGCCAAAGCCCTCCAGCTACAATGGACAATGTACTGTTTGCATCTTTGTTCTTGATCATTAACGCTGGAAAATTTTTCTGAAACTGATTACTTGCCTTATTTCCACTTGTTCAGTCCAGATATAGAATAGAATCAGATTAAGGAACTAGTAATTTGTTAAAGGTTTTATGCTTGCTATTTAGTGGTTGTTTGCACTTTATATATTATCCACTGTATAACTGGGAATTTCTTTGTACATGTTTGGTTTTCAGGCTGGATGGAAGGAAAATCACGCAACATTCATGAATGAGCTAAAAAATCTTCAGGCTTCTGGACTGACGACTCTTGGTCAGGCTCTAAGATCCTCATTTGATTTGTTAAATCTCAATAGGTTGATATCTGGAATAGACAATTATGGACAGGTAAAAATATTTTTGAGTGAGTACAGCTACTTTATTTTGGTGACTTGGGGTAAGAATTTAAGAATGGGTACGGTTACCAAGTTTTCTGCTACTTTTCATAACTTCCAAAAAGAAATCCATATATCTTTTAATTACATTTTTTAAAAATTCTATTTTGGGGAGGTCTGGTATGTGACTGGAACATAAAATAGTTAAAATTGCCTACCTGTCAGGTCATTAGATATCTGATAATGGGATGAATAAATTACTGAGAAATACTGGAGCACGACAACTGAAGAGAAACTTTCAATTCCTTAAATCCCTCATCCCTCCCAATTCAATGAAAAAGCTCTAGAATGAGAGGAAGGCAGAATAGCATTTGCTGCTGCTATCATTGTCCTTTCCTACTTGAAAAGCTCTGCTCACAATAACTAGTCCCTCTCCAGGTTGCAGAGAGTAAGTCACTAATGTTCCTCCAGCTGTGCCAGGATTTTGACTCATGCAGATGGTGTGGATGATGCTGCCATTATAATCTCTTTAATAGCTTTATTTTATGATTACTTGGAAAGCAGAGGGAGAGGAGTATTTGGTTGTGATAGTTTGGGAGTTCTTTCATTATAAGAATTTCTCAGTTTATTCTGAATGCTCTTCAAGGATTGTTATTTTCATCCCCACCCACTCAGCCCCTAATCTTTTCCTTCTTATTTATCCAGGCAAATGTTATCACAGTATTGGGAGATCACTGGCAAGGAAAATGTAAAAGTTTAAATACAATTGTATTACTTCACATGGCTCTAATATTTTTTAAATGTATTTTAGGGGAGAAATCCATTTTTTTTAGAACCATCTATTTTAATTACCATCACAGATGGAAATAAGTTAACAAGTACGGCTGGTATTCAAGAAGAGGTGAGATTTCTTTTCTTTTTTTTAAATTTTCACTTAAATGGCAGAGAACGTGCAGCTATTTCTGTGGGAGGCATACATTTCTAGTTAAGAAAAAGTTTAATGAAATCTATCTTGGTAATCCTTGAAAGATTACTTCATTTTATTGAGTACATGAAAGACAAGTGGACCTCCTAATTCTTTAACTCTTCATATATAGGTTGTTATGATGAAACTTTTCAAATTTTGCCTTCTCAGCTTCATCTTCCTTTGAATTCTCCCCTGCCTGGGAGTGAACTAACCAAAGAACCTTTTCGTTGGGATCAGAGATTATTTGCCCTAGTGTTACGTTTGCCTGGATTGGCTTCTACTGAGCCAGAGCAACTAGGGAGTGTACCAACTGATGAATCTGCTATCACACAGATGTGTGAAGTCACCGGAGGTATTGGCGATATTTACTATTTCTAAAGGAAGAATTCAGTGCAGCAGAGTACAGTTTCTCTTAAGCACCATATCTGGTTTTTACTTGTTTTCTTCAGAATATTTTTAATGCTGCTGCTTAAACTCATAAATAGTGTGATGTTTGCTGCCAATGTAGTTATGATTATTTCAAGTTATATTTTAAAATGTCAAATGCTTCTATTGTGAAATAGTATTTTATTTGATCAAACTTATACTCTTTGTTTTTCCTTTTGATATAGGTCGTTCCTACTGTGTTAGAACACAAAGAATGTTGAATCAATGTTTAGAATCTCTAGTTCAAAAAGTTCAGAGTGGTGTAGTTATTAACTTTGAAAAAACAGGACCAGATCCACTTTTTATTGGAGAAGGTACAGTAGATAACTTTGTTTTTACCTTATAGTGTTATTGAAGAGAACCATCTATGATTGGAAAGACATTAATCATAATAGGCAGTCTTCACTCTACACACACATTCAAATGGTTACAAACTTTCATCCAAACAACTACCATTTATTCATGTCAGGTGGCCAGATTCTAGCAATTTTAATTCAATGTCAAATCTTCCTAAGAAAATTCTTCTTTTTCCCTACCGATTTCATATTCCCTGGTCCCCAGTCTTGGGATGATACTGAATTATTTACCTCTCTATTCGTGAAATATCTGAAGATTCACTACAGAGTGCCACTGAACTAGTTTGGTCTTGTGGGTGCCAAATGTACCAAGCTATCTTTATAGAATCTTGTGTTTGTTACTACACGTCAGCAAGTGATTGTGAATATTTATGCTAGTATTCTATAAGATCACACACCAGTATTTTTCTGAACACTTTATAACTGAAGAACATTTTCTCTTCAAATGAGATTTTACTTGAAGTTCAATATCTTAAAATACATGAAAGCAGAGCTATTTTTGTACAGAGGAAGGAATTTCATACCTGCATTACAAGGCTTCTCATTGCTGTCAGTTCACACACATACACACTTGTTTGTACCTCATTACTAAAGTGCTTGTCTGATCTGATCCATACATTTTAGTTGCCATGGCCACAATCAGTGGTAGCTAGCTGCCTAAAGAAGAAAAGGGCCAAGTGCATAGGAGCAGAAAGACATACATACATTTCTGTCTGAAGTAGTAGATCCTGTGGTTACTGACTTTTTTGCTGTTTAATTCGAGAACCCTTTGAGAAACTGTTGGAAAAATAGAAATCCCTTCTCCCTAGGAAAATGGATAAAGGCCACAAACACACAATTTTGTATCTAATTTCAGGGGTTTCTTGGACTTCAGTTTAAGAACAACTGCCATAGAAGACTGAGGCACTAAAGCCTATTTTAAATTAAGTTAATAATAAAGGAAGGACATGATATATTGCTAACAATTTACTGTTCAATCCACAATTTTGTGTCCATTTAACATGAGCTTGGAAATTTCTTACTGAAAACCTTTGGATTTGGTCTCATATAAATAGTTCAGATTTTCTTTCTGGCTCCATTTCCTCTTTGTCCAGAGTTGTTAACTCTTAAGATTCTGATGAAAGCTAAGAACTCTCTCCTCAGAAAAATACACATCCCCAGAATTGTGAGTTTAACTTAAAGGGGTGGGGGAGGGTCTCTTGTTTCCCTGAAGTCATTACATGTATTCCATAGAGCTCCATATACCCCAGTAAATCTCCTGGTCTAAAGTAGTTTCTTGTTTAAAGGAACACTTAAATAAGTAGATAAAATAACCTGAAATTGAGAAAAAATTGACATTCAAATAATTAAAACATATCTTTTACAAATATAATTTAGATTGATGAATGTTCACATTAAGGGTTATATAACTCTGCCTTGCCCTGTTTGGGGAGGTGACAAAATAAATATGCTAGTTTAAATAATTAAATTGCACTCAGGATACATTATGCAGCATTATACAATATCTATTTTCCTTGGAATTTTAATGATGATGGGGAACTTGATGCATTTGTTTTGTTTTCTCTCCCACAACTATGTATACAGATTTTTTTTTTGTCAGCATTCTTCCTACTTTTATGTGACTTTGATAGTTTTTATTTTGCCTTTGTTGTGATTGGGTGTAACTTTTTAGTAAAGAATACTTTTGTCATCTAATTGGGATTATAAAGAAAATGGAATTTATGACCTATTTTGTCAGATTTGAAAAATGTAAAACTATACCATGGAGTGAACAATTTCATTTGCCTAATTTGGAAAAAAAAAAAAAAGAACTGTAGTGGTTTGATATGTTTATGTGTCCAAATCTCAGAAAATTTAAAACTAATTTTATAATAGTTTTTCCTAGTCTGTCTATTTTGGTCATAATTAAAGATGGAGGAGGATGGGATGTTGGATTAGAAAAGATGGATTAGATGAAAAGAGTTGGTAAGGAGAATATTCAGAAATCCTAGTAGAATCACCTTTTTACTTCTATTTTTCATGAATCACTGTTTTGTACTTTGCTTTTAGCTGACAATTTTATACAAGAAAATCATCAGCTATAAAAAGAAATCATGCCTTTGTCTGTCTTTTGTTTAACTTTTAGATGGACTTATGGATTCATCTAGGCCAAGCAATTCATTTGCTCCTCAACCATGGCACAGTTGTCATAAGCTCATTTATGTACGACCTAACTCTAAAACTGGTGTTCCTGTTGGACATTGGCCAATTCCAGAATCTTTTTGGCCAGATCAGAATTTACCTTCACTAGTAAGTATAAAACAAAAGGCAAACATCCTTCTGGATTTCCAATTTGTTAGTTAATTTTAAGTTTTTAAAATCCTCACCTGAAGAGTGAGGATTTTTTCCCCATTAATTTTTAGAGAGAGAGGAAGAGAAGAGAGAATTATTGGAGGGAGAGAGGAGAGAGATATAATCATCGATGTGACGGAGACACGTTGATTAGTTGCCTCCCACACATGCCCTGATGGGGGTGGGAATGAGACCTGCAACCCAGATACATGCCCTTGACTGGGGAATCGACCCTGACCCTCTGGAGGGCAGGCCAATGCTCTAACTGCTGAACAATGCTGGTCAGGATGCTGATTAATTTTAAATAGCTTTGATACTTTTAAGTCATACCTAATCTATCTCTTGCTGGAAGTCTAGCTTGTACCTAAAAGCAAGAGAAGACTTTCTATCCTGGCATTCTTTCTTTCAGTTGTCTTTTCTATTTGAACTGCCCTCTTTAGAGTTTAAGGCTATTGCAGTATGTGACTTGGTTTTTATTTCAGAGCAGCTAACTTGATTTACATAGTAAAAGCAATGACTAAGAAGTGTTGGCATTGACTTTCATGTATATCCTCAGGAAATTAGGACTTAGTCTACACTATGTATAGGTTCTCAAAACATATTCAGATTATGTCTTGGGGTGGTGAGCACACAATATAATATGCAGATGATGATGATGTGTTATAGAATTGTACAACTGAGACGTATGTAACTTTATTGACCAATGTCACCACAATAAATTCAATAAAAAATAAAATAAAGTTTAGAAATATATTCAAATCATTTGTCATTTTAATTCCTCCCCGGAATTCAACTGGAAAAAATTTTTACTAGGCCCTGGAGTTTTGAGTTACTAACTAGACTCCTTTTCAGTCTCTCTTTTGCCCTTGCTATGCATTTACAATTTTTCATCTTGCTTGTTAGTGGCTGTAGCTGTCATTACCTCCTTAAAAAGCTTCATGGATTTATTCTTTCCTAGCAGTGTTTGGACTATCTGTAACCTCATGGTATAAAGGAAGGAAGAGCAGGTACTATTTGGAAGTCCCAAAGTAGATCTGAAATCTAGGGTTCGTCCTATAGATCATAAATGACTTCTGAAACATATTCAAAGCAGTTTTATTTTTTATTCCACTGCAATTGTAGTTATGAGCATTATAATATATGCCTCCCTTCCCCATTGGCAAGTAGATGGTATAGATAAAGAGTGCCCTCCCCCGACTGAAGCCATTGGTGATGCCTGGAGATCAGCAGCCCTATTACTCAAAACATTAGTCTGTATCTCAGTGATGGTTTATAAAAGGGGCTGCAGAATTGTTAGAAATGTAAGCTCACTTGTAACAGACCATATTTTCCCCCTCTTGTTTTTTAGCCTCCACGAACATCTCATCCTGTTGTGAGATTCTCCTGTGTAGATTGTGAGCCAATGGTAATCGACAAACTTCCCTTTGACAAATATGAACTTGAACCTTCACCTTTAACTCAGTACATCCTGGAACGAAAATCTCCCCATACTTGCTGGCAGGTAACTTATCCTTACTGGATGAACAAATACCTATAACCGCTGTTGGATCAGGGAATTGTTTTAAGAAATTTCAAAGGTTAATCTGGGAATAATTAGGCTGAATTTGTTATAAATGTTTCTCAAAAATGCTATCAAATAAACAGTAGGGCTAAGCAAAAGTTTTACTCTGATATGAATCATTAACCTACTATATACCTTGCCATTTAAGACAGCCAAATCTGATGAAATTGTATATTTGAGGATTTGGAAGCCTATCCAAGGACTTTAGGTTTATAATTCATTGCCTGGGGGATGTAACTCTATTCAGCTATGACTTCTGCAGGTAAAGCACAACAGATTGGAAGTACAGATTTCTTTTCTTTTTAAATGTTTTTTAAAAATATGTTTCTACTAATTTCTTAGAGAGAGAGAGAGAGAGAGAGAGAGAGAGAACATCTACGGCTTCCTCCTACATGACACTCACTGGGGACCGAGCCCCAAACCTGGACATGTGCCCTGACTGGGTATTGAACTAGTGACTTCTTGGTACATGGGTAGGTGGTCAACCACTGAGCCACAATGGCTGGGCTAAAATATGTTTCTTTTAGAGAGAAAGGGAGAGAGAGGGAGGGAAGGAGGAACAGAGGGAGGGAGAGGACATTCAAATAACTGAGCCATACCAGCCAGGGCATAATATACTTTTGAAAAAAACCCGTAAGCCCTAGAACTACTTTATGTATTAGTGTAATGTAATCAAACTCTTAGTGGTACCAATATTGGTATGAGTAGTTTCGATTTTACTTGAACAAAACAAATGCACATCATTGGTTTTTCCAAGTGTGATCCTTCAACCAGAAGGGCTTGCTTATTTGTTACTAGATTCACCTTTGGATTTTGATTTGTAAAAATCCAGACATGGCAGTCACAGCCTTTTTATTTAGATTAATAAGGAAGTCCTACACTGTAAGGTTGTTTGTTCTATTTCTAAACTATAGTACCATGTAGAAATCAGTAATTGTTAGTCTATTTATACAAGGAACACTTTCAGACTGCCATCTGTTTCATTCTAAAATCTCTTTCATGCTAAATTGCTACTAGTTGTCTTTAAGCTACTTAAATTCTCCAAAGATACTAAAACTGGATAGAAGGGGGGCGGGGGAGGAACAAGCTTAAAGCAAGAATGTAAAAGGGCAAGAAACAGAACAATCTCATAATATTGAATGAAAGAAGGCGGACATAAAAGATCACATATTAGCTGTGGCTGGTATGGCTTGGTTGGTTTGAGTATCACCCTGTCTACCAGAAGGTTGAGGGTTCCCTGACTAACTCTGTTAGAAGTCAGGATAGTGCTGAAACCGGTTTGGCTCAGTGGATAGAGCGTCGGCCTGTGGACTGAAAGGTCCCAGGTTCCAGTCAAGGGCATGTTCCTTGGTTGTGGGCACATCCCCGGAAAGGGGTGTGCAGGAGGCAGCTGATCCATGATTCTTATCGATGTTTCTAACTCTGTATCCCTTTCTCTTCATCTCTGTAAAAAATCAATAAAATATATTAAAAAGAAGAAGTCAGGATAGTGGTTTCTCTCGAGGTGCAGCGTAGTAACCAGAAAAGGACACGAGAGGGCTTCTGGTCATGTTCTATTTCTTGATCTGGGTGTTAATTACACATGTACATTCACTTTATGAACATCCATTGAGCTATATACTTACAATTCATGCACTTTTTATATGAATGCTTATATTTCAATAAATACAACCAAAACGTACTAGTAAAAAAGATACAGATAATAGAACACTAAAGTCAAGATAGGACATTTAAATTTATGGGTTAAAAAAGTTGGCAAAAAAGCAAATACAATTATACCTTTTCCCCTAAAATAAACCCTCTTTGTGTGTGTGTGTGTGTGTGTGTGTGTGTGTTGCACATTCCTTGTAAATGTTCTCCAGAGAAACTTAAATCCTGCCCTCCCTCCCGACATCACCCCTCAAATATGCCACATGCCTTTTATTCTGACCTTATGTTACTTTTGTTTAGAGTAGTTTTAATGTGATTAACTAGTGGGTCTTAAAAAGAATAAGATGAACCAGGAACCAGGAAATTTGGCAAAATCGTAATGGAAACTTGGATTTTAATTCTAGCTCTGCCACCAACTATGTGGTTTTGAATCCAACACTTACTTTTTCTAGATTAGATGGTCATTAATGATCTTTTTGAACACCTAAATTTTATGACTCTGTAGGTGATAAGGAAAAACTCAAGGGGCTTATGGGAAACTAGGGAAAATAGGAAGGGTGCTAAGGGACAGGGAGAAAAAGAAGTGAGAGAGGAATAAAAAAATAGTGCTTTTCTTTTCTCAGGAATCATAGGTCTGGCTTTTGCTGGTTGCGTGTAAGCTTTTATCCTTTACTAGGGCCCCAGTGCATAAATTCGTGCACCTTGAAAGGAAATGTGATCCACAAGGCTGTGGCGGGCACAGGGGCAGGTCTCAGCCAATCCTCCACACCCCCACCCAACCACTCCCACAGTGGCCCCTGGTCCCTTGTCTGCCAGCAACCCCGCTTCTGCCACCACCGCTACCACACAGTGACAGCACTGGCCCTGCTCGCACCTGCTGAAAGGTGCCAAGTATTAGGGACCAGCACCAGGCACTGGCAACGGGTGAGAGCAGTGGCTCTGGCACTAGCTGTGGATGTGAGCAGGGTTGTGAGTGGTGGCTGCTGGCTCTAATCATCCCTCAGGAGCAGGGGGAGGTGAAGAAGCCCTAAGGGGCGATCAGGGACGGCAGCCACCCTTTACACCCAGTGATGGCGCCAAGCGATCAGGGCCAGTGTGTGGCTAGGCAGCAGGAGCTAGCAGCGGCTCTGGCACCCTCAGTGGGTGCGAGTGGGGCTGGCACTGGCAGCAAGTGAGAGTGCTGGGTGAGACCATGGCATACACAGGAGCAAAGAATTTTCAGTAACCATCAGAGGCTCACCCCAATGACAGCAACTGATGCCCCGCCTTGGTCTGGTACCCCTGGTCACCTGCTCCACCATCCCACAGTGGCCGATGCCCACCATGTTCTGTGTGTGCCCCCTGGTGGCCAGTGCACTTCAGAGTAACTGGTTGTTTGGTTGTTAGGTTTATTTGCATATTAGCCTTTTATTATATAGGATGATGACTTCCCCCTCTTCTATTATATACAATCAGGAAGTAGGGGGAAATCCAACATGTTTTATTACAGTTTTCTGTTTCTATTAAGTTTCAAATTAAGACTTTTGTTTAGAGTAGATGAGTCATGTTTTAACAATTGTTTTGTGGAGTCATAAATTACATAGGAAGGATTTATTCTTAGCTATGACTAAATATAGCAAGAAATTAGTGAACTGGTAGATGATATTGCTGGTATCAAGAATTAGCAAGGTAAATGGATCCTGTTTACCATTAGGGCTTGACTTTTGTCTTAACCCTGTTGAAGGTCTCATGAAACATAGAGAAAATATGGTTGCTAGAGGACTCTAGCCCAGCATATCAAGTGTATGGTACCTGACAATATAATATATATCAAATAAAGAATATAATAAGAAATAAGATGATAGTCATATGTAATAAAGATTAATGTTTTGATAATTATTGAATATTTGTTCTACCCGCATAATTTACAAGATAAATGATTTTCAGAATGAACCAAAACATTTTCTTCCTGCCTCAAAATAATTACCACCAGTGTCTGACTATTCAGTAAATACTTATTTGATCAAAAATGAATAGTAGGTAGGGAAATGGGGCATCAAAGGGAAGTAGAGCAAGATTTAATAGTAGTACACACAAAAAGTGTTAGCATAATCCTTTGAAAGGGCTATCTTTTTACAATTGTCTGCTTTACACATGGTGCCATCTTCCATTTTCTTAAAAGTCTTTACTCTGGTCACCACTTCTTTTGAGAAGTCAATTTGTTTTAATGGCTTTTATCACTTAGTGGTATTGCAGCCTTATTTTCCACTGTGCTAATAAAGTAAATATTGGGGTACTGTAATGTAGACTGCAAACTCTGAATGGTTATTGCATATACAGTTTCATTTCTTAATGTAAAAAAATTGTGATCTGAACATTTTTATTTAGTATGGTATACACTGAGTGGCTAGATTATTATGCTCTCTGAACGCATAATAATCTGGCCACTCAGTATATACCTGTTTCCCCGAAAATAAGACATCCTTCGAAAATAAGACCTACTTACAGGTTTCCTTCTGAGTGAAATATAAGGCATCCCCCCAACAATGAGACCCCCCTTAGGCTAAACATGAGAGATTTGGTCCACTGATTCTGAAAGAAATGAAGTCACAAGAAATTCACCAGGAAATTCAGGAATTGGATTGTTATGATGATATTCCAGAAGATGATGACATGATTGTCACTGAATAAATGAGCACATTCTTGATACTGTAAGATTCAGTTTGTCTGGTTTGTGTTGACAACTACCGTACTACCATACCATATACAGGTAATAAATTTCCTTTATTTTCATTTAACAATAAATGTGTACCATATTCTTCTTCATGGAAAAATAAGACATCCCCTGAAAATAAGACCTAGCGCATCTTTGGGAGCAAAAATTAATATAAGACACTGTCTTATTTTGGGGGAAACAGGGTATATATTAGAGGCCTGGTGCATGAATTCGGGCATGGGTGGGGGGATCCAGCCAGCCTGGCCAGAGGGAAGGGATATGGGCGGTTGGCCAGCCTGCCTGCTGGTCGAACTCCTGGTCGAGAGAACAATTTGCGTATTAGCCTGGGTCGGCAACTAGGTAATTGCTGATTTTTTAAAGAAAATCAAAGACAATTTTTTCATGGAACTAAATAAAATTCTGTAATGTATTGCCCATTTTGATCAATGACCTTTTGCCATCTTTCATGCAGCATCATAATCCCACGTTCAAAAAACTTCTGGTTTTTATTAGCAAAAAACTGAATCAGGTACGATTTGACATCATCATTATTGAAATTTTTACCATTCAAGGAGTTTTGTAAAGATCGAAACAAAAAGTAATCAGATGGTGCAAGGTCAGGACTATATGGTGGATGTGGCAAAACATCCCAACCAAGCTCAATTAATTTTTGCCGAGTGACCAAAGATGTGTGTGGCCTTGCATTGTCATGATGGAATACAACACCTTTTCGATTTGTCAATTCGGGCCGCTTTTCTTCAACTGCATTGTTTAATTTCGTTAGTTGTTCAATGTAGACATCAGAATTGATCATTCGGTTGGGTGGTAAGAGTTCAAAGTAGACAATTCCTTTGTAATCCCACCAAACTGATAACAAAACCTTCTTTTGATGAATATCAGCTTTTGATGTTGTTTGAGTTGGTTCACCTGGCCTGCTCCACTATCTTTTCCGCTTGATATTGTTGTAAACAACCCATTTTTCATCGCCAGTTATCAGTCGTTTTAAAAATGGATCATTTTCATTACGTTTCTTTAGCAAATCGCAGCTGCTAATGCGTTGCGTTAACTGTGATTCTTTCAGTTCGTGAGGAACCCATGTATCGAGTTTTTGAACATAGCCAAGTTGTTTTAAGTGATTTTCAATGCATGTATGTGATACATGAAGCTTCTCTGCAATCTCACGTGTTGTACTGTGACAGTCCGAATTGATTATTGCTTTGATTAGGGCGTCATCAACTTCAACTGGACGACCAGAGCGTTTTTCATCTTTGAGTGAAAAATCACCAGAACGAAATTTGGCAAACCAATTTTGACACTGCCGTTCTTTTAAGGCTTCGTCACCATAAACAGCACATAACTTTTTATGAGCTTGCGATGCGTTTTTCCCTTTGCGGAAATAAAAAAGCAAAATATGACGAAAATGTTCCTTTTGATTTTCCATTTTTCAACGAACGCCTAACGAAAACTACAAAACAGATCAAAAAACTTTTTTTACTGATTAACAGCTGAATAGCCAACTATCAAATAACAAAATGTGTTTTACATTTGTACTACGTCTGCAAACCTAAAAATTCAACTGAAGCCATATATGTGTGAAATCCGCAATTACGTAGTTGCCTACCCTAGGATATACACTGAGTGGCCAGATTATTATGATCTGTTCACAGATCATAATAATCTGGCCACTCAGTGTATTTGACAAAACCATAGGCTAAAAGCACTATTTCCATTTTTAAATTACAATTAAATTATGCCATAGATGTGGCTATGGAATATTGCTATGAGTTTGCTTTTACATAAAATCCATATTTTCATAACTGTATATTATTTCATGTTATTCTCAGGTATTTGTTACTAGCAGTGGAAAATACAATGAACTTGGATATCCATTTGGTTATTTAAAAGCCAGTACAACTTTAACTTGTGTAAACCTCTTTGTGATGCCCTACAACTACCCAGTTTTACTCCCTCTTTTAGGTAAGTAAAGTATGTCCTATTTAATCACCTTTAAAATACAACAAAAAAATACATGATGAGCTAAGCACTTTAAATGTAGTCAAATAGTAATTGATATCTGGATATATAAAAAATCTAAACATTTATTTGAAAGGATAGGATTTGTGTACTGTTTTCTGTCCTGTTTTCTTTTTGTCTCCTTTAGATCAAACAGAAGAGACAATTAACCTTTGTTGTGTGATTCTTATGCTTTTCTTCAGGTTGCAAGGTTCAATGCTGTCACCCCTCTCTCCCAACCTCCATTTAAAATATATATATTTTTACTGATTTAAGAGAGAAAGGGAGAGATAGAAACATCAATGATAAGAGAGAATCATTGATCAGCCACCTCCAGCACACCCCACACTGGAAATCAAGCCTACAACTGGGTCAAGTGCCCTGGCTGGGAAATGAACTGTAACCTCCAGACTCATAGGTCAATGCTCAATGTTCACTGAGCCATGCTGGCCAGACCCAACCCCCTGTTTTAAGTGCACTTGCCTTTTTTATAGACTAGTTTGAGCCCCCCCCAAAATACCATTGGTTGGGATTAATGCTCCAAAAATCTGATTGTTTTCTTCAGAAAATAGGGCTTCTATGGGAATATTGGCTCACACTAATCCTATATAATAAAACCCTAATATGAAAATCGACCAAACAATAGAATGACCCGTTGCTATGATGCACACTGACCACCAGGGGGCAGAAACTGCCACCTGGTGGTCAGTGCCCTCCCATAGAAGCCGGGCTTATGGCTGGCGAGTGCAGTGACAATAGCAGGAGCCTCGCTCACCTCCTCAGCAGCGCTAAGGAGCAGTGAGCCAAGTGGTAAGGAGTGAGGGGTCCAAGACTGCAAGAGGGATTCGGTACTCTGAGATGTCCCGGATCTCAGAGTCTGGGATAAAGAACCCCCCTCCTCCAGTGCATGAATTTCATGCACCGGGCCTCTAGTTCCTTCATAAAAGAATATTCAGTGCTCTTGGAGCATCTGGTTTAGGCACAGTAGCAAGTTATAGCAATAAGTACAACAATAAATTCTGCAATAACTGTAGTTGTAGACACTGTAGTTTCCATGGCAATATTCTAATATGAACAACTCAGGGAGAAGTTACTCAGATATCACCAAAAACATGTGTAGAGATTTTTTTCTCATTTAAAAAGCCACAGTTGTGTAGAGTAATAATACCACATGGTATCCTTCTAGTTGTAAAGTTGTGAGCATTTTTATTTGGTCGAGTTTCTTAATTTTTTCCAAAAGAACCAAACCTTAATGAGTTTTAGTCATTAAAAGCATAATTTTTTTTTATTATAGTAAGTGAAATAAGTCAGATAGAGATAGACAAATACCATATGATGTCATATATGTGTGGAATCTAAAAAACAAAATAAATGAATAAAACAGAAGCAAACTCCCCCAGCCAGAGTGGCTCAGTTGTTGAGCGTCAACCTATAAACCAGTAGGTTATGGTTCTATTCCTGGTCAGGGCATATGCCCAGATTGCTGACTTGATCCCCAGTGGGGAGCATGCAAGAGGCAGCCAATCAATGATTCTCTCTCATCATTGATGTTTCTATTTCTTTCTCCCTCTCCCTTTCTGAAATCAATAAAAATACATTTTAAAAAATCAGAAGCAAACTCATAGATACAGAGAACTTTATTTATTTATTTATTTATTTATTTCCTTTTTATGGTTGCCAGATAGGAGGAGATTAGGGAGTTGGGCGAAAAAAGAGGAAGGGATTAAGTTGTGCAAATTGCCAGTTATAAAAACTGTTATGAGAAAGTAAAGTATAGATAGCATAGGGAGTATATTGTAATAGCTATGTATGGTGTCAGATGGGTATTAGACCTATGGGATGATCACTTTGTAAGTCATATAAATGTGTAATTACTATGTAGTACACCTGAAACTAATATAATATGGTATGCCAAGTGTCATTGAAAAATGAAAATTATTGGAAAAAGCATAAGATTTTTTAGTGCTCTATGTACTATGTGTATTAAATGTACTGAAAAAGAAATTATTTTAAAGGTTGCAAATTAAGGTTAAGAACAGGTCATCAATAGGATGAGTGTGGGGTGGAAGGGGTCAATGGGAAAAAAGTGGACATTTGTAATACTTTCAACAATAAAGATACATTTTTTAAAAGAATGGGCCATCATAAATATATTAGCATATTGTTCTGTATAGTCTGTCTATTTATTAGTCTAATCTAAAAGTATCCTCTTAAAGATGATTGCCACTGCTATATATAGGTTATGTCTCTGAGATTGATATGATTACCAAAAAAAATTACCTGTATTTTGTGGATTTATTACCCTTTCTCTTAAATATACCTTTATAACCTCAGTTTTCACAATTATACAATGAAGGATTAGACTAGATAATTTTGTTGTTGTTGTTGTTAATTCTCACCCAAGGATATTTTTACATTGATTTTTAGAGGGAGTGGAAAGGAGAGAGGGGTGGGGAGAGAGAGAGAGAGAGAGAGAGAGAGAGAGAGAGAGAGAGAGAGAGAGAGAGAGAGAGAGAGAGAGAGAAACATCGATGTGAGAGAGGCACATTGATTGCTTGCATCCCTCACATGCTCCAACAGGTGCCAGGGATCAAGCCTCCAGTAAGTGCCCTTGACTAGAATCGAACCCAGAACCCTCAGTCCCTAGTCCGACACTCTATTAGTCTAGATAATTTTTACTTAGACTGTAAATAGTATTATTTTTCTACTTTGAAGTACACTTTTTATTTTGAGATATTTGTAGATTCACCTGCAGTTGTAAGAAATAAAAATATACATGACACCAAAAGCACAGACAACAGAAGTAAAAATAAACATACCCCTCCATTCTGCTTTTGAGCTCACCCATTGAAATTTTTACTTTGTTTATTGCATTTTTTAATTCTAAGATTTCCACTTGGTTCTTCTTTATAGCTTCTACTCCTCACTTTCTGTTTATTTTTTAATGTGTTTTCTATTGACGAGAGAGAGACAGAGAGAGAGAGAGAGAGAGAGAGAGAGAGAGAGAGACAGAGAGAGAGACAGAGAGACAGAGACAGAGAGAGAGAGAGAGACAGAGAGAGAGACAGAGACAGAGAGAGACAGAGAGATACAGAGAGAGACAGAGAGAGACAGAGAGAAAGATCAGCTGCCTAATGTACATACCTCAACCAGGGATAAAATTGAAGACTTTTAGTGCATGGGATGATGCTCAAGCAACTGAGCCACACTGGCTGGGGCTCATTTTCTATTTCTTTGCTGAGGCTTTCTATTTTTTCATTTATTTCAAACGTGTCTAATATTTTGCTGAAATACCTTTTATTATAGTGGGTTTTAAAACTTTTATTGACTATGTTTAACATATCTGTCATTTTGGTGTTAGTGTCTCTTGATTGTCATTTTGAATTTGCTTTGAGATCTTCCTGGTTCTTGATAAGGTGAATGATTTTCAGTTGAAATCTGAACATTTTCAATATTGTAAATTTGTGTATCTTATTGAAATCTTCTGTTTTAGCTTTCTTCCTCTCACATTCCTCTGGCTGAGATTTTGAGATACTTTATCATTAGTGCCAGAGTGGCAGAAGTTCACATTTCCCCACTTGGCCTTCCCTGTTGACACCCAAAAGGAAGGGGCTCCTTATTAATGCTGTGCAGGGATAGGAGTTCTGAATCCTCACTGCAATGATAGCTCTCTGGCTGGGAGAAGTAGCAGTTTCTCCTTACTCTTCTCCACATGGTCTCCACTGACACCATAGGGTAGAGGTGTCCTCATTATCACAGGACAATGGAAAAGTTCTTCAAAAGTATTATGGCTGGAGGAGGGTAGGTGAAGGCATAGGCTCAGGGGTAGGGGAGGCTGGGGGGAGATCAAGGGGGGGGGAAAGAAGACATATGTACTACTATTTGTAGTCCTTCAAACAATAAAAAAAAACTATTATGGGCTGAATTTCAGTATTTCATCTTTGGTCTATACTACTAGAAACACCAATCAGAAAGGATATATGCACCCCTATGTTCATAGCAGCACAATTTACAATAGCTAAGATTTGGAAACAGCCTAGATGCCCGTCAGCAGATGACTGGATTAGAAAACGATGGCACATCTACACAATGAAATACTATGCTGCCATAATAAAGAAGAAATTCTTACCATTTGCAGCAACCTGGATAGAACTGGAGAACATTATGCTAAGTGAAATAAGCCAGTCAGTGAAAGTAAAATACCACATGATCTCACTCATTTATGAATAATAAATAACAATATAAACTGATGAACAAAAAGATAGATACAGAGGCAGTAAAGCATCAAACAAACTGTCAAATTACAGCGGGAAGGTTAGGGAGAGGTGGAGGAGATAAGAGATCAATTGAAGGACTTGTATGCATGCATATAAGCATAACCAATGAACGCAAAACACTGGGTGGAAGGGGCAATGGTAAGATATGTATACATATAATACCTTAATAAAAAAAAAATGGGAAAAAAAGAACTAGGGACTTGTATACAAAATAAACTTTAGATCCACATTGAGACCAGGAGGAGCAAAAGAGAATAAATGATTATACTTTTATGTGTATTAATCACTATATATTCAGTGCTTTACAGCTTACACCATTTTTCATTGTATGTGGTATTTTCATGTACATAATCTAGTTCTCAGAACAATCTTTTGTGGTAAGGCACTTACTAAATCGATTTTATAGATGGAATGGAGACACAAAAAGGTGAAGTAATTTTTCAAAGCTCACTCAGCTAAGAATGTGGATGAGTTTGGATAAAAACCCACATCTTCCTCCTCTTCCAAGTGTGAAATGGGGAGAAAGGAACTGAAAGAGAATGGAAGTCAGTAGTTTTGGGGTATTGGCAGTATCGTTTTAATCTCTTCCTACACTTACTTTCTTGCCTTTCAAATGTTGATTAGCTAATTGTTTATTATATCTTTACTGTAACCTCTTAGAGACTACATGTGAATGGAAATTTAATACCTTGGAAATCATTTTCTGAGCTATAGAGATAGTGACTAAAGCACTGTCACCCTAATAGATCTCTACCCTTAATTTAGACTGTGGAAGATTTTCTTTCTTCCTCCCACTCCTGTTTCAAAGAATCTGACAAGAAATAATTAGACTAAATTGGCTCCTGGGTAGAATCATTGCAATCAGCATTGTTAGCAATATTACTATTATTGACTCTCATTATCCAATCTATTTATATCTAAATGTCTCTCTAGTTTTGTGGTATTTAAATTTGTCAGTTAGTTTCCAAAATCTGCCTAATTCCCATCAAACTTCACATAAAAGACACAATATAACATGATATCTTGTTCCTCTCTGTCAATATATGAATGGCCTCTAAAAGACTAGCATGCTACAATGAGCTAGCAGTCTCTTCAGATCTTTCTTCTTTGTTCTTTATATCCTGTTCCAAAAGAACAATAACAAAAAAACACACATTTTATGACTTTGTAATTCCATTTAAATTAGTTTCAACAGGAATGAATAATTTATTATAACAGTAAAGGAAGAAAATACGTAGTTGCTTTTCTTAACTAAAATAATTCAGAATTTCAAAGAATAGCCCATTTGTAGTAAAATTATGCATATGGCATAGGAATTGTAATTGAAACTAAAAGCATTTGTTTTTGGATAGGAACCAATAAAACCCAAAGAAACAAAATAAAGGTTGAATATATAATATTTTTGGTATTTATAGTAAGTGTGGCAGGTTCATGTTGATGTCTGAGAATATCAATTTAGAATTATTACGTTAGAAAAAAAATTTTTTCCTTACCCTTGGAAGGAAATAGAGAGCTATTTTGGAAATTTTCATGAGGTGTATATAGTGCATTTACTTTAATAAAATAATTAAATTTAAATGTGAAAAGATGGGGTAACTGCTTATATAAAGAAAATATCTTTAGTTGTTTTAATGCACATGGCAGTCAAGAAACATTTAGTTGTGCAGAATTTAAACTTCAATTTAGCATCTCTACTTGCTTTTACTAATACAATCCATTTTTTCTTTAATTCTTTATTGTTTAAAGTATTACATATGTCTCCTTTTACCCCATTGACCTCTCCCCAGCAGCTCCCACATCCCAGCACATGCCCTCACCCCCCTACTGTCTGTGTCCATTGTTTATGCTCATATACATGCATACAGTCCTTTGGTTCATTTCTTACACACACACCCCCACCCTCCCCTGCCTTCCCTCTGAAGTTTGACGGTCTGTTCAATACTTCTCTGTCTTTGGATCTATTTTTGTTCATCAGTTTATGTTGTTCATTATATTCCACAAATTAATGAGATAATGTAATATTTATCGTTCTCTGACTGGCTTATTTCACTTAGCATAATGCTCTCCAGGTCCACACATGCTGTTGTGAATGGAAAGAGTTCTTCCTTTTTTCCCCTTTATTGATTAAGGTAGTACATATGTGTCCTTATTCCCCCATAAATCCCCCCAACCCCGGCACTCATGCCCTCACCCCACCCCCGGTGTCTGTGTCCATTGGTTAGGCTTATATGCATGCATATATGTCCTTTGTTTGATCTTTCACCCTTACCCCCACCCTCCCCTACCTTCCCTCTGAGGTTTGATGGTCTGATCAATGCTTCTGTGTCTCTGGATCTGTTTTTGTTTATCAGCTTATGTTGTTCATTATATTTCACAAATGAGTGAGATCATGTGATACTTGTCTTTTCACTGACTGGCTTATTTCACTTAGCACAATGCTCTCCAGTTCCATCCATGCTGTTGCAAATGGTAAGAATTCTGTCTTTTTTACAGCAGCGTAATATTCCATTGTGTAGATGTACCACAGTTTTCTAATCCACTCATCTGCTGATGGACACTTAGGCTGTTTCCAAATCTTAGCTATGGTAAATTGTGCTGCTATGAACATAGGGGTGCATATATCCTTTCTAATTGGTATTTCTAGTTTCTTAGGATATATTCCTAGAAGTGGGATTACTGAGTCAAATGGGAGTTCCATTTTTAGTTTTTTGAGGAAATGCCATACTGTTCTCCACAGTGGCTCACCAGTCTGCATTCCCACCAGAAGTGCATGAGGGTTACTTTTTCTCTGCATCCTCGCCAGCACTTGTTGTTTGTTGATTTGTTGATGATAGCCATTCTGACAGGTGTGAGATAGTACCACATTGTGATTATGATTTGCATCTCTCAGGTGATTGGTGACTTTGAGCATGTTTTCATGTGTCTCTTGGCCTTTTTTATGTCCTTTCGAAAAGTACCTATTAAGGTCCGGTGCCGATTTTTTGATTGGGTTGTTTATCTTCCTTTTGTTAAGTGGTTTGAGTTCCCTGTAAATGTTGGAGATTAAACCCTTATCAGTGATAACATTGACAAATATGTTCTCCCATGCAGTGGGCTTTCTTATTGTTTTGTTGATGGTTTCTTTTGCTGTGCAGAGCTTTTTATTTTGATGTAGTCCCATTTGTTTATTTTCTCTTTAGTTTCCATTGCCTTAGGACCAGTATCAGTGAAGATATTGCTTTGGCATATGTCTAAGATTTTGCTGCCTGTGGATTCCTCTAGTATTTTTATGGTTTCCCTTCTTATGTTTAAGTCCTCTATCCATTTTGAGTTTATTTTTGTGTATGGTATAAGTTGGTGGTCTAGTTTCATTTTTTTTGCATGTATCTGTCCAATTTTCCCAACACCAGTTATTGAAAACACTGTCTTGACTCCATTGTAAGTTCTTGCCTTCTTTGTCAAATATTAATTGAGCATAATGGTTTGGGTTGATTTCTGGGTTTGCTATTCTGTTCCATTGGTCTATATGTCTATTCTTGTGCCAGTACTGGGCAGTTTTTAGCACAGTGGGTTTGTAATACAGCTTGATATCTGGTATTGAGATTGCTCCTACTTTGTTCTTCTTTCTCAGGATTGGTACAGCTATTTGGGGTCTTTTTTTATTCCAGATGAAAGTATAACACTATTTATTTATTTATTTATTTATTTATTTATTTATTTAATATAATTGATATATAACATTATATTAGTTTCAGGTGTACCAACATAATGATTCAATATTTGTATATATTGTGAAATGGTTACAGTAAGTCTAGTTAACATTCATTACCATACATAGTTATAATTTTTTCTGACAATGAAAATTTTTAAGATCTACTCTCTTAGCAACTTTCAAATATGCACTATAGTATTATTAATTGTAGTCACTGTGCTCTACTTAACATTTGCGTGATTTATTTATGACCAGGAAGTTGTATTATTTGACCACCTTCAGTCATTTCTCTCACCATCACCTCTGGCAACCCTCAATTGGTTCTCTGTATCTATGAGTACAGTTTTGTTGTTTTTCACATTCTCTATTTGAATAAGGGGAATATGCCATCAACCAGTGATCATGGATTCCCTATCTGGTGGAAATTACTACAGTAGAGTTACCAATATGTAAAAGGTCAAAAACAATTTCACCTGGATCAGTTAGTGTTGTAATATTATATTTTAATGTAGCTTCACAGACAAAAGAGAAATATGTAACTTAGTAATTTATTTCATTTAGAATATTAGAAAATAGAATATGTAATTTTGGTAAATAGTGCCAAGAAAAGGCAATCAAATAAACTCCAGTGAAAAGTTCATCTAATATAATCAAAGTTTGAGATTTCTAAGAAATGATATAATAATGTGGGTTGCTTGATTTAGATCTTGATATTTGAGACTAGTATCATGTATTATTGTATTTGATTTTCTCTTACAGATGACTTGTTTAAAGTTCACAAGCTTAAGCCAAATCTGAAGTGGCGTCAGGCTTTTGATGGCTACTTAAAAACTCTGCCTCCATATTACCTATTAGTATGTATTTATGTGTACATATGTATTAACTCTATCAGGGGTGATTCTTGTCACAAGAAATGTCAATTAACCAAAAACTTTACCCCTGAAATGAGATAGATTTTAAATTTATAAATATTTGTGCCCCATTGTTTTCTCAAATTTTGTGTAAGAGCTTGGAGATGTCATAGTGGCACAAAAAGAACTGTTTTGTTTATTTTTATTCCCTTTAACTGCCATGGTTATTTTTATAAAGCACATCTGTATTTCTTTTATAAAAATTAACCTCATGAAGTTGTAATTTTGGAATTTAAAAATAGGTCTGATTCATGTGTTATATCAACTTCCCTTTTTAACTCTAGAAATTATCTATATGGAGTCTCCCTCTGAAATTTTTTTCTGAAGACATTATATTTACTTACTGCATCAAGTAGAGACACTGGTGCAGAGGCAGGGTGGGAGGGATCCAAAAAGAGTAAAATATTTACTCGGCCTCATTTGGATTTTTACAATTTGGGAAACATATTCATGATGATTTTGAACTGGCCACATACTCTAAATCAAGAGTTATCCAAATCATTTCAGAGGTAGATGTAGAAAACTTTAAGTCAAGTTTCTAGAGGTGAAAAGGCAGAACCTTGGTGTCTGGTGTCACTGGGAGGAGAAATTGGGGTATATTATTATTTACCATGGCAGGAATGGGGTGCACAATAAATTGGAATATGAAATAATTTTATGACTTGGGAATTAAGACTAAAAACAATTTACCTATTTGAATTTGTTACTTGCTCTTCTTATCCCACTCGCTTCTAATTTTTTTTTTTTTTTTTTACTTTCTTCTCCTTACTTCTCTGCTATTTTCATTGCCACTTTTTAATGTTCCATGTTTGGTTTTATGTGCAGCACCTTGACTTCTAAGAAATGAATCATGTCCCTTTGCCCCTTATAACTGAACTTTGAGTATTTTAAGATTTATTCTATTCTTACTGTTGTGTATTTTGTTTCCTTATAGCCATTAAAGAAAGCACTAAGGATGATGGGAGCTCCAAATCTGATATCAGATAATTTAGATTGTGGACTTAGTTACAGTGTTATCTCTTACCTTAAAAAACTCAGCCAACAGGTAGTATTGGTAAAAACAAACAAACAAAAATCCTTTGCCCTCAGAAGTGCATTTCCTTATTCTCTAGTGTAATTGTAATTTTTCAAATTAAATGTGTATATATTTCTACACTTTATGGAACAGTACTAATGTGATTCTCTATGGCTTCTAGCTTCACCATTAAACTGCAATCAAAGGTCTGTCAGTATCATCTGATGCTGTGCCAGTTCTCCTTTTGCTTGCCAGCTTGTTCTATCCACAAGCTGGTTGATATTTTGTGGCCTAAGTAGGGCAGAGGTTTGAAAGGATTATTTCATGGTTCACATTTTGCCTATTCTCAACTTAGTTTCTCCTCAAATCACATTGGGGTAGAGCATCCCTGTTTTTAGGCCAGCACATTGAGGTATGGTGTAATTAAATGACTTGCCGGAAATTAGTTTTTAGGCAGTAAATATTCATATGCTTTTTCTTGGAGAGGGGGAGATGAGACCAGTGTTCCTCATACTAGAGGGTGATAGGCCCCAAGGGGACCTGAAGAGTGGGGTTCAATCTCCTCTCTTCTAGCCCTCCATCTGTTACTTTATACCCACACCTCATTTATCATTATTCACCTTGTCCCTTGCCTACCCCTCTCTATTAGTACCTCATCCTCCACTCACCCCTACTTATCATACTTCTCCTCTACCTAGCCCATTCTTGCAGGGAAATGTTTGAGAACTACTGAGTAGGAGCTTTACTGCCATACAAATGTGTTATGTTCTATGACAAATTTATGGAGCAGCTTTATTTTCTTATGCACAAATGTATTCCCAGGTAGGGAACAGTAGTAGCATTTGCAGTGACTACAATGCTTCAAGTTCAATATGTTTGGAAGTTAGACCTTTAAAAAATAGAAAGTAGTAAGCAAAAAAGTAGAAGATTTCACTAAAGACCCAAAATGCCTCCACAATTTGGGATGCTGACACACCTTGTAGGAACTGGCAAAAAACTTTATGTTCTGGAGTTTGCCAGCTCTCACCAGTCCAGTGTGCTCATAAATACAAAGAAAGGAAAGGCAAGCCCAGATTTCTAGTCCATAAGTGTGCCCTTAACCCCTTTTTCTCTCTGCTGATATTTTGTTGTTGTTAATGTTTTCTTTTTTTAAATTTATTTATTTATTTATTTATTTATTTATTTATTTCTCTATTGATTTGTATATTTTTATTTGATGTTTACCTTAGGCCTTTAAGGCTGTGTCAGCAGGATGTGGCCACTAGGAAGGATAGTGAATAGAGTTGAAACTCATGCAAGTTCTGGGGCCTTCTGGAATATATTATTTGTGTAGTTTTATACATGAGCTTTCAGGATCATTTAGGAAACAGACCCTTCCTTTACTCTTATCCCTTATTTAACGACTTAATTTTTAAAAATAAACATATTTAATTATAATAATTATGGAAAATTAATGAATATCGCTAACCAAAACACACAAAAAAAATCAAAATTATTTTGAGCTTACTGGACATTGGTGGAATTCCATCTTTTGGAGAAAAAGAAAAGATCGTTACTAATTTAAAATAGCTCTAATTACTAATTTCATAACTGTCACGTGTTTCTTGAACTATCTCAAATATATCACAAAATATGCCCATATGTTGTTATAATATATTTCAAGCACTATTTATCAATATGGTATAATAGTGTTTAGTAAGAATATTCTTTTGTAAGTTAGTAAGAAACATTTAGCACATTTTACTTGGTAATATTTGTTAAATTAAGCATTAATTTTTTGCATGGTTCAATATTAAAACTAAATTGTGTTTTTTTTCAAATACCAATTTATGTAACCTGAATTTTAGCACTAGTTCACATTTATAAATACAGAGTCAAAGATGAATATGTAGACTAGATTTTACAATAACAAAATGTGATTTTAAATGTCTATGAATGTAATTCTTATTCATAGTTTCTGTTCCCTCCATGATATAGTCATAGTTTTGAAATAAGACAAGATGAAAAAATGTACTAAGTTATTTGTCTTTCTAGTCCCACCTCTTTGTTTGCAGTGGTAGTACAGAGAAGCACAGGAAAATGTTTAATTATTTGTTTTTCTGTGATTTGCAATTAAAAATTATTCTGTGGGGTTCTTAAAGTATCATCTTTCTTAAGTAGTAAAAATGGCAGTGATGATACAGATCTTTTTATAACATACTGTGTACTTTCATTTTAGACCAAACTAGAGTCAGAACGGATTCTAGCATCAGTGGGGAAGAAACCTCCCCAGGAAATTGGAATCAGAGTGAAAAATCATTCTGGAGGTGGTATGTCCTTGACTCACAATAAAAATTTCCGAAAACTATTGAAAGAAATCATAGGGGAAACTTCGTCAAGACTGACTGAATTGAATACCAAAGAATTTGCTGGCTTTCAAATAGGGCTTTTAAACAAGGTAAATTATGGCATAAGTAGTTTGTCTTTGTTTGAACTTGTCTGACACATTTATGTCTCTCACATTACTTCAGTTTTGAAATAATTACAATGCTGTTTTGAATCTTATACTTATTGATGGACCAGTTTAGGAATTATCCCGCCAGCCGACACCAATATGGAATTAAATGTACAAGATATGTTTAGGGGGTAATGTCTGTGAAAAGTAAAGGGGAGAGGGAACAGTAGTAAGCACAGAGATCCTTAAAATTATATTGCTGACCTAGAACCTGTGAGAAGAAGAGGGCAAGGTAGGGAGAAATGGTTATGAAGAGCCTCAGACATTCGGTGTAGTTGGGAGAAAGTCTTGGCACCAAGATTTCCCATAAAGGAGGTCCACATTGGGCAGAACTGGCCAATGCCAAATATCCACCATATTTCTCAGTCATTGGCAGGGGACAGCCTGGGAAGAGAATGGCTTCAGATCAAATGCTGCAGCAGAGCCCTAGCCCCACTAACAGCACTCTTCTCAGCAGCCATTGCTTCCTGGGGGGATATCCTAGCAACTCACCTCCATGGTGCTAGAGGAACACATCTAGATTGTAAGCAGTGGGCCTGCAAGGCTGCCACAGGAATAAATCTCAGGATTTGATGTTTTAAATGACACACTTGAAAAAGAATATTCCCAGTGGTTTGGAATACTTTGTGGGTGTATTAGAATTAAGATCAAGGCCAGCAAGTATAAATTTTCCACTGGGAAATTTCTACTGTAGTCAATTCTAGTGAATGTAGAGTCCTTTACTAAGATTTTAAGAGGGTTAAGAATTGTATTTCTATATTAAAAGTCTCAGGAATAACTAAAATTATTTGTTTCATTTCAAATAGGATTTGAAACCTCAGACATATAGAAATGCTTATGATATTTCACGTAGAGATCTTTTAGACCAGTTAACCAGAATGAGATCCAATCTGCTGAGAACACACAATTTTATTGTTGGACAAGATGAAGGTAAATGAACACAAAAATCATTTTTGTTGATTAAGAAAATGTCAAGACTGATATAAATGAAGGTGCTTATATATATATAATAAGGTGCTTATTATATATATTTAATGGTCTGGTGCACAAAATCTGTACAGGGAGCAGGGTGTCTCTCAGCCCAGCCTGCACCCTCTCCAATCTGGGACCCCTTGGGGGATGTCTGACTGCTGGTTTAGGTCCCTCTCACAATCCAGGACCACTGACTCCTAACCTCTCATCTGCCTGCCTGCCTGATTGTCCCTAACCACTCTGCGTGCCAGCCTGCTCACCTACAACTGCCCCCCCCTGTTGGCCTTCTCGCCCCCAACTACCCCCTTTGCCAGCCTGATTGCCCCCAACTACCCCCCTGCTGACCTGACCACCCCCAATTGCCCCCCTGCCAGCCTGCTCTCCCCCAACTGGCCCTTCCTACCAGTCTGATCACCCCTAACTACCCTCCCCATCCTGTCCTGATTGTCCCTAACCCTCTGCCTCTGCCCCACCACCATGGGTTTGTCTGGAAGGTCGTCCAGAAAGTCTCCCCATCTAATTAACATATTATCATTTTTTAAAAATATATTTTATTGAATTTTTACAGAGAGGAGGGGAGAGGGATAGAGAGCTAGAAACGTCGATGAGAGAGAAACATCGACCAGCTGCCTCTTACACACCCCCTACTGGGGATGTGCCTGCAACCAATGTACATGCCCTTGACTAGGATCGAACCTGGGACCTTTCAGTCCGCAGACCGCGCTCAACCACTGAGCCAAACCAGTTTCGGCATAATTAGCATATTAGCATTTTATTAGTATGGACTAGAGGCCCAGTGCTTGACATTCATGCACTGGGCGGGGTGGTGGTGGTGGATCTCAACCAACCTATGCCTTCTTGCATTCCAGGACCCCTGCCTGATGGCCGACAGTCAGACATCCCCTGGGGGCTATTTAGCGCTGCTGCGGAGGCATGGAGGTGGGAGAGGCTTCTACCACCGCCACTGCACTCCCCAGCTGTAAGCTTGGCTTCTGGCTGAGCAGCACTCTCCCCAGGAGAGCAGACTGACCACCAGAGAGCGGCTCCTGTGTTGAGCATCTGCCCCCTGGTGGTCAGTGCACATCATAGAGATTGGTCATTTGGTCCATTTGCATATTAGGGTTTTATTATATAGGATTAAGGAGGTTGTTTTTGCAATATTTTAATGTATAGAATGCCTATTTTCAATAAATCCTGTATCTTTTAAAACATAAGTTTACTGTTCTCAGGTTTAAGGAAAAGTGTACATTAATCAGTGCATATATTACGTTCCATGCTTTAGCTCCTATAAGCTTCAAAATAACCCCATGAAATAGATAATAATTTTGCCTATTTTATAGATATGTGAACTGCAAGTGAGTATTTTAGTAGTTTGCCCAGGGTTAGTGAGTTGGAAAGCGGTAAAACCTCATTCTGTCAGATCTCAGAAATTTCATGCCCTAATACTATGTCACCCACTACTGTGATGAATTCAATCCATAAATCCTCAGTTACATGAAAAGAATGAACCAGATAGTGTCCGTGTTAATTGGTGAAAATGTACAGTTCCCTTATCCTCCATTTTATTCACTTCAGACAGAGTCACTTTTCCATTTAAATGTATAAATCTTAGCCTGGCCAACCTCTGGAAATTATACACGAAGTTTTTTGGGAAAGGAAGGACTTTTCTATGAAGAGAGCCTGCTATTGTAATCAAATTATCCAAGAGGATGAGACCCACTAACAAAGGTTCTCTGGATGATAAAAGAAAACCATGGAACCTAGGCTCTTGGGAACACAGAGCAAAAATGGTGTTTTGAGTTGAAATGGCAGTATAAGAGATGTCAGCACATTGTCAAACCTGGTTTGAAGGGTAAGGGAGTTGTTCTAGAATTAGTGATTTGAGATTTTAGGTAGTAATGATGGCAGAGAAGTAATGAATGGAATGAACAGAGATTGTTTTAGGTCCTAGAATGCTAGATTCGAGCTTTTAGATTATCAGATCCAGCATACATATTGCTAAGCAGATTATGAACATGTCCTCTCAGAAGGACCATACACTTAAGTGATATAGCACCTTGTTTCTTTTATGGTGATTTTGCAGATTCCCTTCATAGTGTTCCAGTCGCACAAATGGGAAACTATCAGGAATATCTAAAGACAATGGTTTCTCCACTTCGAGAGATTGATCCAGATCAACCCAAAAGACTGCATACTTTTGGCAATCCATTTAAACAAGATAAAAAGGTAGAATACCTATTTCTTTATCTGCCTAAACATGCTATTCTCGCTATAATTCATTTCTTCTTGACATGACGAATTATAAAACAGAGATTTTCCTGTTAATTTAAAAGATAAAATATGACTCCAAGGCCCTTTGTGAATGGAAAGTAGGAACCTCCTGATGCAAGATTGTTTAGGTTGAAGACAACAATAGCTGACATTTATTGAGTACCTGGTAGGAGCTGGTGTTTCAAATGATCACATTTAATGTTCACAACTGTTCTGCAGATGAGTGTTATTATCTGTCCTTAAACAAGAAGAAATCAGAGTTCATAGTGGTATAATGGTTTACACCTAACTATTTTAAGTGACACAGCTAGTAAGAGACAAGATTTAAACCCATATATTTCCAGTTCCAGAGTCTGTATTTTTTTCCCCAGCTCCACACACTAATTCATTTAATATTGAGATTACCATTTATTTCCTCTGTTTCCATAATTCAGATATCTAGTGTTCTATCTAGATAGTGGTAAATTACTCCTCTTGAAACATGAAGTACAGGGTGATGTTGCTTTATTTGGATTGTCCTACTAGAAATCTAAATATGAGGGGAATGGTGTATGTCAGAGAGAGGGGGAGAGAGAGAGAGAGAGAGAGAGAGAGAGAGAGAGAGAGAGAGAGAGAGAGATTGACCATAAAGGTATCTATGTGTTTATTCCCATTTTGATTGCTGAGAATTGTGCATTCTTCAAGCTTTCTGCTTAATTGTGATTGCATTTTGCTTGATCTTGGGGCAACACTATATTTTTTTTTTTTTTTGATTTTAGGAAGAGGAAGGAAGTGGGGGAGAGAGAGTGATAGAAACATAGATGAGAGAAATATTGATGGCTGCCTCCTGCATGACCCCCACTGGGGATTGATCCCATGATCCGGGCATGTTCCCTGACCTGGAATCAAGCTAGCAAACCTTTTGGTGCATGGGACAACTCTCATCCAACTGAGCCACACCAACTGGGGAACACCTTAATTTCAGTCTCCTCCTTGTTTCACTTAGATTGGATTAAAATTGAGTAGCATCTTCTAAGAATAGAGCCTGTGTGGGGCATGATAAATCTTTGGCCTATGATTAAGACATATTGATGATGTAATAGATGATTGTATATGCATATGAAGAGTGCTTCCAATGTTGTCGTTAATGGATATGTTCATTGATGTTTTTTAGGGAATGATGATTGATGAAGCAGATGAGTTTGTAACAGGGCCACAAAACAAAGTGAAACGTCCTGGAGAACCCAACAGCCCTCTGTCATCTAAGAGAAGGCGGAGTATGTCCCCGCTGTTGAGGAAACCACAAACACCACCTACTGTAACTAACCATGTGGGCGGAAAGGGACCACCTTCAGCCTCGTGGTTCCCATCTTATCCAAACCTCATAAAACCCACTCTTGTACATACAGGTATAGAGTAGTGGCTGTGATTTCGTTATATCTCCTACAGGACTAAGACACTAAATGATTTTTACTTTTCTTTGTATTTATTTATTTTGTATTTCGTTTTCATTAAGTAAACCAATATGAAATAATCAATGTGGTAGGTACAGAGGGCTCGGGAGCAGAGACCCTATTTCAAGGATCTCAATTTCTATCAGGGGGGAAAAAGCCATACTTATATAGTAATTAACTATGTAAATTAGAATGGAGAGATGTGAGCATGTTTGTCTTGCCAACACAAAGTATAATGAGGTGCAAATATTTGGAGTTGCTGTTCCAGTCAGAGTGATAGAGCAGGTTCCTGATGCACTAGGAGCAAATGGGCTAATAAGAACGTGTATCTGCACTTGCTCTCTATGTCCTCATCTCCTATTTTTGCTTTAATCTGGTGCACTCTGGCTCTGTCTCCTCCACTCCACTAAAATAGGCCTTATCCAGGGGCCTGGTGTCTTACCACACATTGCCATTATTTCTTACATCATTTGACACAGTTGTTCACTCCCTCCTCCATGCAAACTTTTTGGGTTCCCAGACACCACCAACAACTGGGTCTTTCCTCATTTCATAACACCTGTTTTTTATATTCTTTTCTGATTTTTCCCCTTCTTTGTAAGGTCACTGAACCAAATCCGATAGAGGGGCACTTTAAATAGTGTAGGAACCCAAAGCTCAATTCTTTTTTTAAAATTTCTTTATTGTTGCAAATTTTACATATCTCTCCTTTTCACCCCATTGACCTCTCCCCACCCTCTCCCGTCCCCCAACATATGCTCCCACCCCCTATTCTCTGTGTCCATTGGTCATGCTCATATGCCAAAGCTCAATTCTGGACCCTCTCCTCTTCACTGCTCTCTCCCTAGATAATTCTATGTAGTCCTGGGGCTTTAAATAAAATTAACATTTCAACAACTCAGATATCTATAACTCTGGACTACAACTTGCTCCAAATTCCAGACTTAAATTTAACTGTTGACACAGTATCTCCACTTAGGTGACTAATGGACATATAAAACTCAGTAGGTACGCTTCATTTGTTTCGACTGAACTTCTGCCTGACCTTCCCTCTCTGAAACAGCTTTGCCTGCAGCCATCCCCAATGCAGTTAAGGACACCATCCAGCAGTGTGTTTGTAAAGCTGTGACAGCCAGCTCTCCATGGGTGAAGGGTTTGGGAGGATGGAAAAGCACTGGATTACAGTGTTTACAGATTTCCACAGTATAAATAATGCTAACATTATCGATGTCAAGCTAGCTTATCAAGGTGAGGTCACTGAACCAGATCAAGAAGAGGTGCACATAATCCACTTTCTTGAGTAGTTGTGCACGAGCATATGTACACCCCTGCCACTATTTACCAAGTGGTTCAGGTGAAAAACCAGAGTCACCATGATTTCTCTTTTATTCTTCTCTCACTTCCATCTGTGAGCAGGTCTAGGCAATTTGATGGCCAATTATTGCATCCCACACTTCTCTGGCCCTCAGTTATGATACCATCTCTGTCAGTCACCAAGCTACTACAATAGCTTCTTATTTGATTACCAGGCTGCTCACCTCCTCCTCATCTGACCTATTTCTGCCATGCAGCCAGAGTGATCATGTCAACATGGAAATCAGACAATGCCATGTCCATCCTGAAAACTCATTATCAGCTTTCCTATGCACTCACAACAGATTCTCAACTCCCAACTCTAGTCTACAAGATCTTCACAACCTGGCCCTGCCATCCTCTTTTTTAAATTGAATTTATTGGGGTGACATTGGTTAATAGAATTATATAGATTTCTACAATTCTATAATACATCATCTATAATAATAAAGGCATAATGTGCTAATTATATTGTACTCCCAAACAACCTTCCCAAAGTCATTCCGATGTCCTTCCGAACTACGCTGTGGTGGCAGAGGTGGTTAGGGGTAATCAGGCAGGCAGAGTGGTTAGGGGTGATCAGGCAGGCAGGCAGAGGCGGTTAGGACTTATCAGGCAGGTGAGTAGTTATGGGAGATCAGGCAGACAGGCAAGTAGTTAGGGGCAATCATGCAGGCAGGCGAGTGGTTAGGGGTGATCAGGTGGGAAGGTGAGTGGTTAGGGATGATCAAGGAGGCAGGCAAGGGGTTAGAGGTGATCAGGCAGACAGGCAGAGTGATTAGGGGAAATTAGGCAGGCGAGTGGTTAGAGGCAATCAGGCAGGGGTCTTGGATTGCGAGAGGGTGCAGGCCGGGCTGAGGGACCCCCTTTCTGTGCATGAATATAGTCACCAGGCCTCTAGTCTATAATAATAAAAGCGTAATGTGCTAATTAGACCAGAAGTCCTTCCAGATGAAGCCAGGTCTGCAAGGGAAGCCTGGGTCCTGGGTGCCAGAGGGAAGCCAGTGCCAACACCAGGGGAAGGAAGGCCTCCTCTTGCACGAATTTTGGGCATCAGGCCTCTAGTATATTATATTGTGTGTTCAACACCCAACATCATGTCTCCTTCCATCATCATTTATCCTCCCTTTACCCTCTTCCTGTCATCCTCTGTTAACATATGTCCTATCTGTCTCCTTGTTCTCTCTACCTCTGTTCTTTACTCTATGGTCCTGGATTGAACCCTCCTAGGGTTCCTGCACTTGCCCTACTGCAGCCTGGAACTTCCTCTGCATGTGCACAGGGCAGGCTGTTTTTCCTCCTCCAGGTTCTGCTCTAAAAGCCTTGCCCTACTACCTCATCCATTGAGGACACCCCTCCCTGCCCCCCCCCCCCCCCGCTTCTGCTGTCTGTCACATCCCTGATTTCTTCTCCCTAACACAAATTCAAACTGTCATTTGCTCATTATGCCTCTATTGTCTGACTTTTCTATCAGAATGTAGCCTCCACAAGGGTAGGTATTGTTTCTGTCTGTCTTAACTGCTGATCCCCATATCCTGGCATGATGCCTTGCACAGGGGAGGATGAGAAAATGAAGTAGGTGTGTCAAATTTGGACTAAAAAGAAATTCACTTTTCTGAGACAGAAAAGATAAGATCATATGCTGACTGGAATTTTGGTTATGAAGTACATTGAGAGGCCTTATATCTCCGTTTTCTTAGGTCTTTTGAGATGAAGAGGAGGGAGGATGAAAGGGACCCACATAGTTTGGTGTCAAGCTTAGTAAAGCATGACTTTTTAAAAAAATATATTTTATTGATTTTTTACAGAGAGGAAGGGAGAGAGATAGAGAGCTAGAAATGTCGATGAGAGAGTAACATCGACCAGCTGCCTCTTGCACACCCTCTACCTGGGATGTGCCCGCAACCAAGGTACATGCCCTTGACCTGAATCGAACCCGGGACCCTTCAGTCCACAGACTGACGCTCTACCACTGAGCCAAACCGGTTTCGGCAAGCATGACATTTTATAGGTAAATTACAGAAATCATGACATCAAGTGAGACTTGCTGATTTAAAGTGTGACGTTTTATAGGTAAATTACAAAAATCATGACATCAAGTGAGACTTGCTGATTTTCAGTTTGTAAAGCATAAGCTGCCACTAAACCACGAATGCCAGAGATCTGAGAATATTAGTTGTATTGTCTTACTTAGTTTCTATATGTAATCATAGTGCCATGAAGAAAATAAAGTGGTTTAGCTGTATTATCTTCCTGATTTCAATTTGAAGGGTCTCAGACTCCATCTGGTAACATCTTCTTGCTTTATGAAACAACGAATTTCCTCAAAACTGAGGAGCATTGGGGTCTACCTGTAGAGCTGATATAATACACCTACCTCACAGCTCAGCTTCTTAATTTTGTTTCCAGATGCTACTGTTGCTCACGATGTCCATGAGGAGAAGATGGAAAATGGTCAAATCCTACCTGATGGCTTCTTGTCAAAATCTGCTGCACCAGAGCTTATAAATATGACAGGAGATGGTATTCCACCTAACCGACTGGATTCTCTGTCTGATGACTTTACTAGTCTAAGGAAAGATGTCCTGATTAACAAACCTGTTAGTAATGCACTTGTTGGAGGAAGCAAAAACTGCAGTGTCCCCGCAGATGATCAGAAAGTCTCAGTAACAACTTTCAGAACTGTGCCAAATACATTGCAGATAACTCCTGCTATGGCGCAAGGAATCAATGCTGATATAAAACATCAGTTAATGAAAGAAGTTCGAAAATTTGGACGAAGTAAGTAGTGAAAAAACATCTATAGATCACATAATGGGAGGTCCCTCTCATTGTAAAATTCAGAGTAGATTTAAGCTCTCTTGCGGTGCATTCTGGGGAAGCATTGGGTTTTCACATAATTTAAAGTGATTCTTCTTGCTTTAACTTTAAAGATGCAGTAAACCTTTCTCCCCCCCCCCCCTTACTTAATTGTAATAGTTTCCTTTTGCTGCTTTAAAAAGGTACCACAGACTTTGTGGCTTAAAACTATATTTTCTTACAGTTGTAGAAGTCAGAATTCTGAAATTATTTTCACTAGGTTAACATGAAGGTGTTGGAAAGCCAGCATTCCTTCTGGAGAATCTAAACAGAATCTGTTTCCTTATCATTTCCTATTTCTAGGCTGTCTGTATTCCTTAAATCATGGCTCCTTCCCTCATCTTCAAACCTCTATCCTCTGCTACTATCCTTATATATTTTCTCTCTGCCTCTAACTCTACTGCCTTCCTTTTAGAAGGATGTCTGTAATTATTTGGGCCTACATGCACAAACCTGGGTCCTCATCTCAAGATCCATCCCTTAATTACATCTTCAAAATAAAGTCCCTTTTACCATAATAAGGTAACATATTCAAAAGTTTGGGAATTAGGACATGGGCAGTGTTGGGAACCATTAGTCAGCCTGCCACATATGATTAATGTTTATAAGTGTTTCCTTAGTAGATATGCACAGCTGGTTTGATTTGAATGTTTAAAAAGTAAACTATAACTAACTTCTACCCCTGAAGAATGATTGCTTAAGGATGTGTAAAGAGTGCATTTTATTTCCCATTCACATTTTTTAAATACTGAAGGTTTTGTTTTTGTTTTTTTTAAAATATCTTCAGAGTATGAAAGAATTTTTGTTTTGCTCGAAGGAGTGCAAGGACCTCTTGTAGTCAAGAAACAATTTGTTGAATTTACCATCAAGGAAGCTGCAAGGTGGGTGTAAAGAGGAGCTTGTTCTTTCTTAAGCACTAAAGCCCAATACAGGACTGGGGGAGGAATAGGCTCTGCCATGCTTTGCTCAAACCCTGGCCCTCACTCATAGTTGAATCTCTTCAGAGGCATGTAGATATCTGAGTCCAACTCATTCATCCTATTCTGTGAAGCCATTTAGGCTCACCACAGTCTGAAGTGGGTTTGGGTCCTAAGTGGCATTGTTAGCACTTGCTAAACCCTATCTGTATATGAGGAGACATTTTTATTCTATGTCCATTGTCAGTTCCAATTGTATCCAGCATAGTGCCTTGCATATCATAGTGCTTTAAGTATCTATTGGTTAATATCATCCATCTTTATTTTTAGGTTTAAAAGACGAGTCTTAATCCAGTACCTTGAGAAGGCACTAGAAAAAATAGATTCCCATCACCTTCTTAACAACGTTAATCACATCAACAGCAGATCTTGATGTTAATGCAAAGACCAAGGCGAAAAAAAAGGACAAGTTTTCTGTGCTGTAGGATGGAACAAGATATTGTTGAAGCTTCCTAGAATGCTTTAGTCAAGGGAATTGCCTTCCACAAGCTAAGAAAAAGCTGTGTACATTTTTATATTTTATGAATTTCTAGCAGTAAAAGCTGGCTTTTGCCCTAAGAATTTTCTCTGAAAATATTAATTTGTGTTGTTTCTTTTCCCAAATGAGTTAGGTCAAGTGGTCGGCAAACTGCGACTCGAGAGCCACATGCGGCTCTTTGGCCCCTTGAGTGTGGCTCTTCCACAAAATACTACATGCGGACGCGCATGTTCAGTGCGATTGAAACTTCGTGGCCCACGCGCGGAAGTCAGTTTTCGGCTCTCAAAAGAAATTTCAGTTGTTGTACTGTTGATATTTGGCTCTGGTGACTAATGAGTTTGCCAACCACTGAGTTAGGTAATGCTATTCAGTAAACACTGTCGCCCCTACCACAGGTGATAAAGGTTCACTCATCTGGGCATTTCCAGAGTGACTAGGGCCCGCAATGTAAATAGAGTACTACTTGGTGCTCTTACTATGTCTTTTAGAAAGAATAGATGTTCAGAGTCCAACTGGTAATCTTGTGTCTGCTGAACAATGTTTTCAACAATTTCCAGCTGTGCCTTTTAAACAGTCACATATTCAGGACAGTTTGAATCAAAGAGTAAAAAAGCTGCTATTCGGGTAATTTATTTCTCTGTGGGAGGGAAGGCAGGGAGAGTCACCAAACAATCTACCTCCAACTCTCTTCTATTTTGTCTAGAGACATTACAAAGTGTACCTGAGGCTGCCCCAACCCCTGACATTTGTTCTTGCATGTGATGACAGTAAGTCTTCAGGTGGACTTGTGCATTTTGTGCTTTGAAAGCACTAAGGGGAAAAGTATGTATTATTTCCTTTAATATTTATATAAAGGTTTATATGGAGCAGTATTGTTACGTTTGTATTAATTTGAAAAAATATGCATACAAAGAGATTTTGACTTTGAATATATGAAATAAATTCTTTTATTGATTTTCACGAGTTTATTAATGCTAGAGAAATTTCTAGTTTTGTCTTTCTTGTGATTTGTTATTCCTTCCAGAAAAAAAGTACAGTTCAGTTAAGGTGTTAACATAAGGACTCAAACTTCAAATGTCACTCATAGAACTGAATGATGTTAGCGCAAATGATGTAGAGTACTCTGGAGGTCAATCGCTCTCCAGAAACACTAAAACACTGGGGAGTGAGGGTAAGGGGGAGACTATCAGAATCAATTTTATTGGAACTCTGGAAGATAGTCAAAAGTTCATAGCAGCCAAGCAAATGCTGAATCAGGAGAAAGGCCATTGAAACATGATAGGAGAGTCTTGTGGCATTTTCACTTGTTCTTGCCCCATTCCCCTCCTTGGCATAGCAGTGGTCTTGAAGATGGCAGCCTGCATTCCTAGTGTGGATCCCTGGTTCTTCAGGGAAGAGAGCGGACCTTATTCCCAAAGAATTATGTTTGTCTGTTTGAAGCTATCTTGGGGGCTCCCTGAAGGTTTGATAAAGGGAGATTGATTGCTTGTTTCACCTAACTCCAAACTCGCTTAAGGTGGAGCATCAGCTATATGGAGAATGGTCCTCAAAAATATTGAAAGGCAAGTAAACAAGCTGCTGCTGTTTATTAAAAAAAAATACAATAGACATGCCAAAATCCTGGGAGAAAAAATTGGGGAGTCAGATACTTTGGAGAATAAGGGCTTTGAAATACTCCCATGTATACCTGGGTTACTAGAAAACCATGTGCATGCCCTGGGAAAGACTCAGAGTCAGAAGAGACCTAAGAAGACTGAAGGTTTCACCTCTGCCTCATCTTTGGGCTTAGCACAGTGACAGATAGAACAACTAGTCAGAAGATCAATAAGGAAATAGAGGACTTGAATGACACTATAAACCAATGACATCTAAGGCATCTTCATAATATCCCACCCCAAAACATGAGAGTACATTCTTCTCAAGTGTTCATAGTATTCTCATATATTAAGCCACAAAATAAGTCTTAACAAATTTTCAAAGATTGAATCCATGCAAAATAACTTTTTTCTATAATGAGTCAAACTGGAAATCAATAACAGAAGTTGGACCCTCGACTCATACCATAAACAAACAAATAAATAAATAAAAATGAACAAACACCTAAATATATATTATATAAGCTAAAGTCATAAAAATCTTAGAAGGAAACTTTGTAGTGACCCTTCATGACCTTGGATTTGGCAATAGTTTTTAAAATATGACACAAAAATCATAAGCAAAAAAAAGAAAAATACAAGTAATTTGACTTCATCAAAATTAAAAGTTTTTGTACATCAAAGACTTTATCAGAGAATGAAAAGTCAACCCACAGGATAGGAGAATATTTGCAAAGCATGCATCTGATAAGAGTCTAGTATCCATAATATAAAACATTTGAAAAGATACATCATCAAAGAACATTTCCAATTGGCATACAAGCACATAAAAATATGCTCAATACCATTAGTCATTAGGGGCATGCAACTCAAAACCACAATAAGATACCATTTCACACCTACTAGGATAGTAATAAAAAGAAAAAGGGAAATAACTAGTGTCTAGGATGTAGAGAAAATGAGACCTTCATACATTGCTGGGAATGAAGTACTGATACATGCTACGACATGGATGAACATCAAAAGCATTATGCTAAGTGAAAGAAGCCAGACAAAATAGGCCACATAGTGTAAGATTACATTTATATGAAATATCAGGAACTGGCAAATCTATGGACAGAAAGTAAATAAGTATTTGTAAGGGGCTTGAGAGGTGGAAAATGAGGAATGACTGTTAAAATGGAATTTCCTTTTAAGATAGTGAAAAAGTTCTCGAATCAGATAGTTTTATGGTGATTGCACATTATGAATGTATTATAGGTTATTGAATTACACATTTTTGAAAGGCAAATTTTATGTGCTACTTACACAACAAAATGCTCTAGAGTAGTCCAGCTTCCATCTGAAGCCACTTTATGCTATATGGAGCAGAATGATTGCCCATCTCAGCCTTGCTCAAATTCCTGACATACCAAATTATGAGATGTAATAATTATTTTTTTAAATCACTAACTTATGGTTTCCAGATCCACATGTAAGGAGCTCAAAAGTCTACACTCCAACTCAACAAGTAAAAGGCTGAACAGACTGGAAAATCAACTCTTCTTAGATATGTAAGAGAAGAGAGAGCAGGGTAAACCATTGCCCCCAACATTGGAAAGACAAACAGACAAATAACAGGGAGTTATGACTTACTGAAGCAGAGACTCATGACCAGAAACCACCATGAGAACCAGTTTCAGGGTAGCAAAGCCTGAACTATAATGTACAAACTGCTTGATGCTCCGTGTGGACAAACTGAGAGAAAAAACAACTTTTGGTTGTCAAGATGTCAGTTCTTCCCAACTTGATCCATAGATTCAATGCAATTTTAGTCAAAATTCCAACAAGTTGTCTTGTGGCTATCAATAAATTGATTCTAAAATATATACAGAGAAGCAAAATATCTAGAATAGCCAACACAATATTAAAGGAAAAGAACAAATTTGGAGGCCGACACTACCCAACTTCAAGACATTATGAAACTATAGTAATCAAGACAGTGTGGTATTGGCAAAAGGATAAACAAATAGAGAAATGGAACAGAATAGAAAACTCAGAAATAGACCCACATAAAATAGTCAGCTGATCTTTCACAAAAAAAACAAAGGAAATGCAACAAGGCAAAAATAAATTCTTTAGCAAATGTTGCTGGAACAACTGGACATCCACATGCAAACAAAAAATGTAAACACAGACCTTACAACCCTCACAAAAATTAACGCAAAATTGGTCATAGACCTAAATGTAAAATGCAAAAGTATAAACCTTCTAAAAGATAACATAGGAGAAAACCTAGATAATCTTGGGTATAATGATGACTTTTTAGATATGATACTGTAAGCACAACCTAAAGTCCATCAAAGAAAAATTGACAAGCTGGACCTCATTAAAATTAAAGACATATACTCTGCAAAAGACATATGCAATAAATGACAACTCTCTAAAATATTCAAAGTATTCTTAAACTCAACAATAAGAAAGCAAATAATCTGACTAAAATAATGGGCCAAAGATAGCATATTTCACCAAAGATGATACACAGATAGCAAATAAGTATAAGATGTTCTACATCTTATGTCATCAAGGCAAATGAAAAGAAAGTGAGATACCACTACACTTCTAATAGAATGGACAAAATCCAGAACACTGGTAACAAATGCTGGTGAAAATGTAGAGCAACAGAAACTTTTATTCATTTCTGTGTGAATAGCCAACAAGAAATCAAAGACTTCAGTCCCACATGGCAAGAAATTGAATTCTGCCAAAAATCTGAATGAATTTGGAAGCACATTCCATCCTACATCTTCCAGATGAGAACACAGCTTGGCTAAAATTGTGACTTTGGCCTTTTAAGACCTGACACAGAGAACCAACTCAAAATTGTTCAGACTTCTGAGCCACAGAACTGTGAATTAAGAAATTTTGTGTTATTTTAAGCCACTAAATTTAGGTAATGTGTTACACAAAATAAAAACTAATACACACAGCACACACACATGGGATAAAGTGCGATAACTATTTTTCACCCAGGAATACTGCATGCTATATATTTCTGGTATATACCCTTCTTAATAAATGCTTTTAGATTTTTCTTCATAAATAGTTATTGCACTTTATCCCATGTGTTTTCTGCACTCATTGCAATGATCGCATGACTTTCCTCTTTTAATCTATTAATAAAGTGTGCTGGTTGTATTGCCTGTAAGCTCCAAATTCACTCCTTTTTCCTTGCTTTGTGAAAATGTTCTGGGTCCTCCCTTTAAAATATTCTCATGTGGCAGTGGTTAATAAGGATTGTTCACTAGATGGCAGCAGAGACAGGGAAAGGGAAAAGTTTTGCTCCCTAGTTCAGGTATGCTGTCACTGCTGACTCCTGCTGAGCACCAGGCTTCTCCACCACTGGGCTTGTCATCTCACGTGGCTTCTCCAGAGCCTGGCCAGTGCCGGGCATGGTGGCCAGGATCACTCCATGGACAGCAGCTTCCCTTACATCTTCCTTTGGCAATAATATATCCAAGTGCTTCTGGTGAGACATTTACTTCCCTGTGTACAACATTACTAGACACTTTAGAGGCAGATTTCCAGAAACTTCCAGAGGGCAGATTTCTAGAACGTTCCACCGGTATTGCACAATGACAACCTTATTGACATTCTGTGAATCTCTGCCAGGCTCCTCTAGCAAAGTGAGAACTTCAACACTGGGGGTGAGGATACTTTTCCTTGAGTGCTCTACCTCCTGTTTGGGTTACTGTGTCCCTTATTTCAGCCTTGTGCTGAGGCAATCTTTCCAGTGTGCTCTATCTCAGTCATGTTTTGGAAGGGGCTTTTCCTTGGGTGAGCTCTCTCAGCCCTGGGCAAAGGCATTCTTTCTTGCATGATATATCTCTAATTCCAAATGGTGGATTTCCAGCTTTTTCCACTGGTGTGGCACCTCAAAAACTCTCTGTCATCCATTTAGTCACACCTGGGCCACTCCAGCCAGATCTAGATTTCAACGTGTGTGTTTGTGTGTGTGTGTGTGTGTGTGTGTGTGTGTGTGTGTGTGTGTGTGTGAGGGGGTGGGGGGTGTTCTTGTATGCTTGCTCTAAGCAGAACTTCCATTGGTCATCAAGCTCAATATGAATTTGGTGACTCTTTCTGAGAGAGGGCTCTCACATGCGTGTACTACCTTAACCCTGCGTTTGGTGGCTCCTCGGGGGCTTTGTGGGGAGTGGGGTTATTGTTGAGGTGCTCTGTCTCAGTCCTGAAAAGGAAGTTGGTCTCTTTCAGTCCTAAGAAGGACACTATCTTGTGCACTTGATCTAAGTCATACAGAGGGATCTTTTTCTTGGGTGCACAATTTCAGCCCTGGAAGGAAGCCTACTCAGATGTCCTTTTTTAAAAATATTTTTTTCAATTACAGTTGATATTCAACATTATAATAGATTTAGATGTATCGCATAGTGATTAGACATTTATAAAACTTATAAAGTGATCCCCAGGAAGTCTACTACCCACCTGACACCAATATTATACACTGTATTTACTATGTTCTATTTACAACCCCATGCCTATTTTTAAACTGCTAATTAATACTTCTTAATCCCTTCACCTTTTTCATCCAGTCCACCAACACCATCCCCTTTTTGTATCTATGAATTTGTTTCCATTTTGTTTATTTATTTTGTTTTAGGCTTCACATGTAAGTGAAATCATATATAATAGTATTTGTCTTTCTCTGTCTGCCTAATTTCATTTAGCATAATACCCTCTAGATCCATCCATGTTGTTGCAAAAGTTAAGATTTCCATCTTTTTATGGCTAATATTGCATTTATATTATTTGGGGTTTTCATAAATAATATATTTATTTTAAAAGTTTTAAAAGAAGAAGTTGCCTGGGTTTCTAGCAGACATCCATCTCTCCCTGGCAGACAGAATCCCACTGCTTTTAACAGCCAGATGTTATGTGGGCTTCTCTTCCTGTTTCTGGTGCCCTGGGCAGCCTGGTATGGAGTTGAAATCCCTCACTCCTCAGGAAAATTTTCCCACTAAAGAGAAGTGCAAAGGGAGCAAATTATTTTCATGGAGCATTTAATACTAGCCAGGTCTTCTTCTAAAGGCTTTACATGTTTTAACACTTAATTTTCCACGAAGCCATAATATTGGTAAAAAAACAAAAAAACAAAAAACAAAAAACAAACACCAAACAAACAAACAAACAAAAAACAACTCAGGGACAAGTTTGGGAAGAAAATATTTGGGACTAAGAGAAATCAGTACTTGCAAAGATTCCCATAATCAGTGGGATGCCTTGGCAGTAGCAGTATCTTCCGCCAGGTCAAAAACAGTCAGCCTTGCCGAGACCCGTTTGGCTCAGTGGATAGAGCATCAGTCTGCGGACTGAAAGGTCCCAGGTTCAATTCCGGTCAAGGGCATGTACATTGGCTGCGGGCACATCCTCAGTGGGGGGTGTGCAAGAGGCAGCTGGTTGATGTTTCTCTCTCATCAACGTTTCTAGCTCTTTATCCCTCTCCCTTCCTCTCTGTGAAAAATCAACCAACCAATCAATCAATCAATCAAAAAGTCAGACTTGCGTAGCCAGCGTGGCTCAGTGGTTGAACATCAACCTATGAACCAGGAGGTCAGGGTTCGATTCCAGGTCAGGGCATATGCCCATGTTGCAGGATCGAGCCCCAGTAGGGAGCATGTAGGAGGCAGCCAATCAGGACATAAGTGAATGTGAAGTAAACCTGACTAATTAGTACAAAATAATGAGACATCACTGCACCCCTCCCCCCCCCCCAGAATGGTTGAAATTACAGACTGATTATAACGAGTGTTTGTGAGTATATGATACAATAATAACTATCATACATTACTAACTCAGATTCCCACATAGATGCCTAAGGACATAGTTAAAGGTTAGAAAGAACTTTTTCAAGCCTGAGATATAGAACTCAAGGAAAAGTAGCCCGCTTCTGGGTTGAAGCAGAGCATCCAAGGAGATTCCACCACCTAAGGCAGAGACAGAGCTCCAAAGAAGTCTCCTGTTATGAGGACCCAAGGAAGAGCAGCCAGTCCTACACAAGTGAGATGAAATGCTCAAGGAAATGTTCTGAACTAGAGCAGAGAAAGATCCTCCTCCTGTACAGAGATCAACCTTCCAAAAAACATAGTCTCAGCCACCTCAGATCTCAGACTGAACCCTGAGAAAGAGCCCCAATCAAGGCAAAAGTCCACCTCACCTATGGGTGAAGTAGAGCATCCAAAGAAAAGTTCCCCTCACAGGGCTTAGATAGAAAACCAAGAAACACGCCCACCCTTGATGCTGAGAGAAGCACCCAAGGAAGAATCCCCTCCCCAGCGCTAAGAGAATTATACAAGAAACCCTTCATGGAACTGAAATAGAGCGACAAGGACAGTCCCCTCCCCAACATCGCTGACATAAGTTGTGGGGGGAAAAAATCACACTGCTGAAACTGGTTTGGCTCAGTGGATAGAGCGTCAATCTGCAGACTGAAAGGTCCCAGGTTCGAGTCCGGTCAAGGGCATGTACATTGTTTGCGGGCACATCCCCAGCAGGATGTGTGCAGGAGGCAGCTGGTCGATGTTTCTCTTTCATCGATGTTTCCAACTCCCTATCCCTCTCCCTTCCTCTCTGTAATATAAAAAAAGCAATAAAAAAAGAAACAATGATCACAGCAAAACAGTACATTAGACACAAGGAAAATGCCTCCCTATTGGCGAGATCAGCACTCAAGGAAGTGTCTCTACAAAGCTGAGATAAATCATCCAGGAATAGTCCCACAACCTGGAAGAGACATTTTCCCGGCAGAGACAGAGCACCCAGGTCAAAGAATCCACATGCCAAGTGTTAAAATCCTGACCTTGTTGGAGGATCCTACCGTAGAAACAACTCAAAAAATGGAAGTCAAGTTGTGGTGCCTCTCTAGAAACAACTCCCTTTCTGGGAGTTACAACAACTACTACTGAGTGTTTGAGGGTGAGGTACCTGAGGAAGTGTCTCACCAAAAGACACTGAGATTTACTATTGCCTTAGAGGAGTTCCAGCTAGACACACTACCCTGTACCAACGGAGCTCTGGGTGAGCTATGTGAGATGCAGAGACTGATGCTGGAGATTCTGGTGCCCAGCAGGAGCCAGCTGTGCCAGCATCTCCCAAAACCAGGAAGCAAAATTTTCTCCCTGTAATGAATGTCTCTAGCGCCCTCTACAGATAATCTTTTGTATTAAGTTCCACAAGAAAAATTAAAGGAACCATAACCATTTTCACAGAGCAGGCTAGAAGAGTGATTTTGGAGCTGAGAGGAAATAATAATAATTATTAAAAACAAAACAAAACACAGCACACTAGTACTGTCTTGGTAGCTCAGTTGGTTAGAGCAGTGGTCGGCAAACTCACTAGTCAACAGAGCCAAATATCAACAGTACATCAAAATTTCTTTTGAGAGCCAAAATTTTTAAACTTAAACTTCTTCTACTGCCACTTCTTCAAAATAGACTCGCCCAGGCCGTGGTATTTTGTGGAAGAGCCACTCTCAAGGGGCCAAAGAGCCGCATGTGGCTCGTGAGCTGCAGTTTGCCAACCACGGGGTTAGAGCATCATCCCAATATGCTAAGGTTGCAGGTTTGATCCCCCAATTACGGGATTAGTGTCAGGGCATATACAATAATCAACCAATGACTGCATAAAGTGGAACAACAAATCAATTTCTCTCTCTTCAAAGCATTTGTTAGGAAGGTATTTACTGAAAATCTTTAAGACATATTATTCCTAGTAGTGAAAAATTGGAACCATTCCTCGCAAAATCAAAACAATATTAGATTCCCACCTTTGTCATTCTATTCAGCACTGCAGTACAGGAATTCCTACCTTGCTCCTCAAAATAGTGAATAGGCTGTTCAGACAGAGTGTGCTCTCAGACTGTTTAATTATGGACAAACCCCAAGAATGCCCTTTTCGAATAGTTGCCAGTCATGTTAAATAGTAATTCTCACAGGATAGTTGTGATTCTTGATTTTCAAGGCTATCATGAAGCAGAAGAGAGAAAGATGAGAACAATTTAAAACACCACAAATATTCCTATTATTGTGATTTAGCCATTTTTTAAAATTAACCCTATTAGGAATTTTTGCAACACTTTGGTTAATTCCAGAGTTCTGAAACTGTTGATTTTGACATTTGTCAGTGTTTTCATTGCTTTTCTTTAAAAATTCTTTTCAAGTACAGTTTAAATTTGTAATTAATTTGTATGTTTCAGGTGTATAGTATAGTAGCTAGACAACCATATACTTTATAAAGTAATCCCCCTGATAAGTCTAGTACCCACATATCAACATACATAGTTATTATAATATTATTATATTTCCTATGCTGTACTTCACATCCCCATGACTACTGTATAACTAACTACCAATCTGTATTTATCAATCCCTTCACCTTTTTCACCCAGTCTGCAAATTCCCATCCCCTCTGGCAACCATCAGTCTGTTCTCGGTATCTACAAATCTGTTTCTGTTTTGTTTGTTCATTTCAGATTATTAAATTTTAAAAAGTTTACTAAACCCAGTATCGGCATGGGCCTAATAATTAATTGTTATACACTAGAGGCCCGATGCACGAAATTTGTGCAAGAGCCTTGGCCCTGGCCCCCACCAGCTGCCACGGCCGGGGGCCTCTGCCACCTCTGCCAAGGCCCTCGCCCACTGCGGCTTTGTCCAGAAGAAAGGATGTCTAGAAGGACGTCCAGTCTAATTAGCATATTACACGCTTATTATTATACATTATATGTTGAAGTATGGCTGGACAAAGATTTCTGGAGAACAATTAGGCAATAACAATTGAAATAAAAAATACCCTTTGACCCAGCAATCTACTGCTAGTAATGAACAACATTGGTATAATCACATTATATGTACAAGTATGTTCAGTGCAATATGGTTTGGCAATAGAAAAATGTTTAAACATTTATAGCACATTCATACATCAGAATATCACAGAGTTATTTAAAAGGATGAGTTATTTCAGTATATACTGATACTGAAAGGTATTATAAGACAGATAGCAAAAAAGCCAGGTACAGAGGAGTATAATACCATCTGATTACATTCACATAAATTTTTTTTAAGTATGTATTTACTGGGAAATAATTTTTTTCCTAAAAGAATATTCAAGACACTTTAAGCTGATTATCATTGGAGAGAAGTATTAGGAGTAGAAAGAAAAGGGCAAGTTTTCATTTCATGCTTTCAGTATCATCTGATTTTTTTTGTCATATTCATCTATTTCTTATTTTCTCTTTAAAGAATACTTGATTAATGGTTATTTTATATATTCTTAGGTAGATTAAAATACAATCAGCCCTCAGTTCTCAAACATCTCTCATCTCAAACAATTTCGTTTTCAGCTGTTATTTACAGGGGGCAGGGGACTCTCTGTTTTAACTTTGGTTCTCCACCTGACAACGCTTTCACGTTATACATCAGCATGACAGAAAGCATCTCTCAGGCCACAAACAAAGAAGAAAATGGCCCAATAAAGTCAGTTTCCAGCTAACCCTTGCCTTGCTAATGTCTGCGAGTGAGTGAGTGTGTGTGTGTGTGTGTGTGTGTGTGTGTGTGTGTGTGTGTGTGTGTTTGCTTTTGTTGCTGGTGAAATAATTAGAGCAATTTTAAAACAAAGAGGCAAAGATGGCTGATGTTGTTAAAGCTGTGAAAGAAACAATGATCACAGGCAATTAAAGAGGTAGAAGAACTGTTGTTAAATTGGATAAACAAAAAGCAGTTAGCCAGTGACAGCATTTCAGAGGCCGATGGTGCCATATATGACTTCCTAAGATACCCCTGGAAAGAGTGCTGAAAGTGATTGTCTAAGGCCAGTAGCGGGTAGTTCGATATATTTAAGAAATGAGTGTTTGTTTACCCATTTAACAGTACATTAGACATATACTGTAATTAAGAAAGGTTAAAGCAGGGAATCATTTAGAAGTCTGTAACAAATTAATTCAATTTACATTCCTTCTAATGGGAAAAAATGATTTGGTTTTCAAACGAATCACTTCTCTAACAGCCTTCCAGAAGAAATTAAGTTTGAGAACCAAGATTCCACTGTACTGGTAGTGCTATTTTAAAAAGAAATACTTACAGATAAGTGCCAAGTTTTGCAAAACAGAACTTCCTTTTGGATTTTCATTAAACTTTAGATTTGCCTCCTAATGCTTTAATCATGATTTCCTGTTCAGTATAGAGTGACATTTTATAATGGCAGTTTGGCTATCTAACAAATTGTGATGAAATTATTAGACACTGTTACTCAAGGACCAAAATTATTATATCCCAAAGGTTATTTAACAGATTTATAAATAAAAATGAGATTATTCATTTTATTTTGACTCTAAAAAAAAAACATAAAGCTGCAATATAACATTACATATACAATAAAAATTAAAGTATCCATTGAATTTAGTAAAACAGCATCACACTGAAAAAAAGTCAAGCCCAGATGGTGTGGCTCAGTGATTGAGCATCAACTTATGAGCCAGGAGTTCACAGTTTGATTCCTGGTCAGGGCACATGCCCAGGTTACAGGCTTGGTCCCCAGGGTGAGGCGTGCAGGAAGCAGCCCATCAATGATTCTCTCTTATCATTGATATTTCTATCTCTCCCTCTCTGAAATAAATAAAATCAATTTAAAAAATAGTCATAAAGCTGAAACCAGTTTGGCTCAGTGGATAGAGTGTCAGCCTTCGGACTCAAGGGTCCTGGGTTCGATTCCGGTCAAGGACCCGTACCTTGGTTGCGGGCGCATTTCCAGCGGGGGGTGTGCAGGAGGCAGCTGATCAATGTTTCTCTCTCATTGATGTTTCTAACTCTCTATCCCTCTCCCTTCCTCGCTGTGGAAAATCAATAAAATATATATTTTTAAAATAGTCATAAAATTAACTCTTAAACTTTTCTGAGGACAGAGAAGCATATGAAAATTAAAAAACCAAGCAGCCAGGCCCGGAGCGGCCGGGCCCAGAGCAGCCGGGTCGGGTGCGGCCAGGCCCGGAGCAGCAGCAGCCAAGCCCGGAGCAACCAGGTCGGGAGCAGCAGTGGCCAGACCCGGAGCAGCTGGTTGTGGAACGGACCAGAGCAACAGAGGCCAGGCCCGGAACAGCTCGCTCCACACCTGCCCCCGCCCCAAGGTTGCCTCTCAGACATGGCTGGAAACTTTTGGGGGAACTTGAGGGTCTGCTGAATCAGGTGATGAAGGCTTAGATCTGGATGTGTTGAGTTAGTATAGTGCTGGGGTGTTGATCTGTGAGTGCCTTGTGTGGGGGCCTGGATGAGGTTGGTTGATCTATTTGGAAATGTCTTTTGTGTGAAGTGTATCCTTGGGCATGTGGAGGTATTATTGATTTGAGAAAATGCTAAGTAACTGATTTACTATCTGAAAAATTTAAAGTTCTGAAAGTTTAAGGTCTCTTGCCAAAAAGAGGTTTTAAAGCTAACACCTTAATTTTAATGGAGAAAGGGAATGACAAGACCTTCCCACCCAGAACAGGTAATCCAATTCCAACCAGCAGCTATTTTTAAACAATGTGTCCATTTACACTTGAATGGCTACACCTTTTGATAGCCTAAGGGCAAGTTTACATGTGAACAAGTTTGCTCTCAACTCCCAGGGCAGAAAAAAAAAAACAAAAAAAAAACACAAGGTTTAAAATTATTAGATTTTAAAATTTATTCTTAGAAGTGTAAAAGTTTATTAATTAAAAATAAACAACAACAACAACAACAACAACAAAAGAAGATTGAAAAACCTGATGAACAATAATAGCAGTTCATTGTAGTAGAGTCGGTGATATGGGAGGTGAGTGGACTGACTGTTCTGGGGGGGGGAGTAGGGAGGGAGGAAGAGACTGAACATAAACTGTGCACCTATGGATGAGGACAATGGGGGGTGGGGAGGGGGTGGAGGGTGGGGTGGGAACCTGGTGGAGGGGGGAAGAAATGAGGAGCCTTTGTAATAATATGAACAATAAAGATTGATTAAAAAAAAAAAGAAAGAAAGAAAATTAAAAAACCACTGCCCCTGCCGAAACTGGTTTGGCTCAGTGGATAGAGCGTGGCCTGCTGACTGAAAGGTCCCAGGTTCGATTCCGGTCGGGGGCATGTACCTTGGTTGCAGGCACATCCCCGGTAGCTGGTGGATGTTTCTCTCTCATCGACATTTCTAGCTCTCTCTCTCTCTCCCTTCCTCTCTGTAAAAAATCAATAAAATATATTTTTTTAAAAAAAAACAAAAAACCACTGCCCCAAACAGGGTGAAGGTGATACAATCATTTATTTATTAGACAGGGCAGGTCATTAAAAGAGAGGAAACATATTCAAAAGACTGTGCTTTTCTTATGTTATAGGCATTGATGCTCACAACAAATAACACTGCTCAATATGTCATGGAAACAGGCCACATACAGCCAAGAAGATGCTGTCATGCCACTGAAAAAGAAGCTACACTGCATAGAAAACAATCCCTAGGGGGTTACAGAGATCTCCAATTCACTGTTCTACATTTTCTGCAGCTGAGCCATTAGCTCATAGCATTTGGCTGGCTCCCTGCTTACTAAGAAGTGAGTCTTCCCATATTCTAGAGAGCTTTCAATAGTTTAGACTTCTGAATGTCAGTGAAATCAGTCATCTGCAGGCTGAAATAGCTTACATCACTATATTTTGGGGACTTACCCTAGGTCAGGGTGGGGACTGTCTGGCCCATGGACTGAGCCGTATAAGGCCCGTGAAATTATTTGGTCTGACCCTGTTAAGGCTTTGTGGGTGAGTTAATTAAATATTTAACCAAATATAGCAGGCTAATTTTTAAGTTGATAATGTTGAATGGCCCACGAATGATGTTATAAATATCCAAATGGCCCTTGGCAGAAAAAAGGTTCCCTACCCCTACCCTAGGTAGTCATGGACTGTCTCATAGTATAAATAAAATTTGAACTTAACCCATTTAGCACTGTTACAATGCACCCAAATCACTTCAGTTCTACGGTACATACTTATAATAAACATACAGTATATAAAAGCCCAGCAACCAAACTGCAGAATGACCGGTCGACCAGTCACTATGATGCATACTGACCACCAGGGGGCAGATGCTCAATGCAGGAGCTTTCCCCCTGGTGGTCAGTGCACTCCCACAGGGGGAGTGCTGCTCAGCTGACCAGGATGAGCAGCTGCTCCTGCAGTGGGAGCAGCCACTAGCAGGTCCAGGGTGAGGCCGAATCTCTGTACCTATCAAACACCTGAGACAACCCAGACTCTGGCCTGTCCCCACCAGCTGATGGAGGCCCTCTAAGGTATGTTCTAGAAAGAGCATGGGGAGCGGGCATAGGCAGATGGCAAGAGGGGACGTGACTGTGGACGCCCCGGGGAGGCTGTCCTGATGGTTGAGGATCCTGGAGCATGGCTGCCCTGAACATCCAGATGGTGTCACAAACCTGGCATCGCACATCAAGGACATTCACTGAGTGGCTTTGGGGTGCAAGCTCTCTGCCTGGTCCCTCCAGGACACAGAACATGCCTTTACCTAAGACATTACCCCGAAATATCAGCTCAGACTAATTCCTTCATTTAGCAGTCACTCAGAGGGCGAGTCCACAGCCACTCAGCTGACCAGGATGAGTGGCACTCTCACAGTGGGCCAATTCCCGCAGGCCACTCCCCTCACCAGTGCATGAATCTGTGTATCAGGCCTTTATTGGCCAAGATATGGAAACAGCCCAAATGCCCATCAGTAGATGAGTGGATAAAAAAGTTGTGGTTCATTTACAAATTGATTACTTGTTAGCAGTAAAAAGAAGGAAATCTTGCCTTTTGTGACAGCATGGATGGACGTGGAGAGTATTGTGCTAAGTAAAACAGGCCACTCAGAGAAAGACAAGTACCATATTATTTCACTTATATGTGCAATTTAATGAACAAAATAAACTAAGAAACAAAATAGAAACAAACTCACAGATACAAAGAACAAATTGATAGCTATCAGAGGGGAGAGGGGTTGAAGGGCTAGGTGGAAAAGGTGAAAGGATTGAACAAAAACAACTCATAGACACAGACAACAGTATGGTGATTACCAGAGGGTGAGTCGGGTGAGGGAAGATGGAAGAGGGTAAAGGGGGTATAAATGGTAATGAAAAGAGACTTGACTTGGGGCGGTGAACGCACAATACAATATACAGACAATATATTATAAAATTGTACACCTGAAACTTACATAATTTTATTAACCAATGTCACCCCAATAAATTCAATTAAAAAAATAAATAAATCTTGAAATTCTCCAAAAAAAAATAATTTGATTACAGTGTACAAACAAGGGCCATAGACTTTGTTTTAGTTAGATCTAAAAGATCAATATAAATACTGATGGGAGGAGTGCTTTATACTCCAAACTCCAATATTCCAACTCTGTGTCCTGTGCTGTTGTCATGATTTGTAAAAATCTTAACGACGCAGGGATTCAAGTTTTCGTAACTTCAATGATGTGTTAGAGGACAATAATGCATCTTGGCTTGAAGAATTTGTTATATTAGAAGGCTGGAACAGTACTCTACCACGATGATTAAATACATAAAATGATGGGTGATTCCTTAATGTGTCAAATGCCCTTAAAAGAAAAAAAAAGCATCAATTTTAGATATATCCTTATAAAAAGACTATTTGAAAATAAGCAGGCTTCTGGTGAATTTGCTCTGAGTTATATTTAAAACTATGTTTAAATCCATGAAACCAGACCATAAATGGTAATCATACTGTATCTCATTTCTTTCTTGTATAAGGAAAATAAGAAATCTGGGGAAGCAATATATAGCCATAGAATTTTTAATTCAACCAGTCCTTCCAGTACGCCTTTGAATAACACAAGTACAGTAGTCCTTGGATTACATCGGACTTAACACAATTTTCGCTTTAAGTCAGAACCCACCTACATAAGCACCTACATCACTCACATGGAGCACATACACAGCAGTAATTAAGTGAAACTGTAAAAAAAAAATTTAAAAGGAAGATAACAATTCCTGACCTTTACTTGTGGTAAATAAATAATAAAAAAACGTAAAGCACATATGTACATATTTTGAAATGTCAGAACTTTTTTAATAAATAAATGTGAGATGGCTACATAACCATGAAACAACGTACATTGAGTCCGACATAACCCGAGCACTCCCTGTAGTTACTCAACTTTAATCACCTCTGTAAATCTAACATAAGCCCATGCCAAATAGTCTTTTTTAAAAAACCAGTACAGAGATTGTACCTTTGATTAGCCTCATTTGGCCATCACTATCCAAGCCCCATGATCATCTGGAAGACCTGTTTTCTAAACATAGTTCAAAAATCACAAAAAAAATTCCTTAAATTTCTTTGGTTTTTCTATACTTTTTGTCCAGATTCATATATTTACCACCTAATAAAATCATATTTTGCTACCACCTACTTAATGCCATTCTGTTTTACTTCTTTCTTTCCTGGCCCTTTGCTTGTGATTCTTAGTAGACTCTTTGTAAGAACAGTAGTGGGTGATTACAATGGCATATCCTTTCTTCTCCCCAGTGAGAGATATGTGGTCTAATAAAGTTCATAATCATCTAAATGTATGGCTTTTAGTGTTGGTTTGTTTCTAAATATGAGTTTCCTGGAAAAAATAATTCTTCCTTTGATAAAAATTCAAATCTCAAAGTCAGCCCACCTAAAAATCCAAGTATATCCCCACATAAAACAGGAAACCTGAGATGTGACTATTTAAAATATAAAGTAAAAAGCGGTTGATTTTCCTCTACCACATAAATGTTTATTGTGAATCCTCCTAAGAAAATATTGTAAAAGGTTAAATTTTCCATAATAATGAAAGTAGGTAAAGTCCAGAGATAAAATGAACAAAGCTAAATGATGATTTTATAAAAGAAATATTGCCCTGGCCAGTGTGGCTCAGTTGTTTGGGCATTACTCCATGCCCTAAAAGATTGCCAGTTCAATTCCCCTTCAGGGCATATGCCCAGGTTGCAGGTGAGGACATGCAGGAGGCAGCTGATCAATGTTTCACTTTCACATCAGTGTTTCTCTCTACTCTCCCTTCATCATCATTCTCTAAAAATCAATAAAAAGTCTTTTTAAAAAAAGAAATATTGACAAGAAAAGCAAAGTTCACAAAAATAGCTTAGAAGAAGTACATGAGAAAAAAAGAAAGCAGAATAAGAAATATACTTTAATCCAGCAGTAGAAAAGGGCCTGAGAACAGAGTTTATGTCACAAATTAGGTTCAAGTAATAAAGGAAACGGAAAATCCCTTATTCTTTTAAAGAGAGAGCTGAGTCAGAGGACAAAAAGAAGGAAAAAAGGAAGGAAGGCAAGGAAAGCAAAGAGAAGGGAGAATATGGAGGGAAGAAAAAAAATTTCTGAGGGAATATCTTCCTATATATCTATTTCCATCCACTTATCTATCCAATAAGTAATTTTAAGCAAACACAACATCTTATTCTAATGTCAATAGCCGATCATTCAACTTCCATTTTTCCTATCAGATCAAACAGTACCTCAATATCTTGATTTCATTACACAGACATATATAATCAAAATGTAAAAACCAAATTTTAAGTACCAGGACACATACATTTATGTAAATGAAGCATAACTCAAGAAATTAAATACTTATCAAAAGGGGAAAACTTACTTATTTTTTAGTTCTGAAGTGGCATCCATGTCTTTAAACTCGCCTGCAATATGAACTATACCATAACAGGTAACCGCAAAGGCCAGAAGTGTCTGAAGAACTATCTGTAAGCATAAAGATTAAAGATTACTAAATATAATAAATACAAGTATTATTATAAACATTTACAATTTCCACAAAATTTTAGCCTCTAACATGTATTTCTCCCAGATCCCATCAAGGAGTCAATTCTCAATTTAAAGATTTGGACTTAAACACTATAAAATCTATAAATTCTGTGGATTGGCTACAAAAATACTTGTGGGTTTTGCTCAAATAGCAAAAACAGGTACGAGCCCTAGCCAGCTTGGCTCAGTGGATAGAGTGTTGGCCTGTGGACTGAAGGGTCCTGGGTTTGATTCTGGTCAAGGGCACCTGCCTGGGTTGCAGGCTCAATCCCCAGTAGGGGGGGAGGGTGCAGGAGGCAGCCAACTTGTGGGTCTCTCTCATCATTGATGTTTCTATCTCTCTCTTCCTCTCCTTTCCTCTCTGAAATCAATAAAATTATATTTTTAGAAAACAGGTACTGAGCCATTCAAAACTCAGTTATCAACTAATATTTGCTTCCAAAAGCAACTAAGAATTTTTAATGTATTATTGTTAAATATTATCCTATATAATAAAAGGCTAATATGCAAATCAACTGAATGAAGAACGACCAGTCGCTATGATGAGCACACTCCCACCATGAGGCAGATGCTCAAAGCAGGAGTTACCCCGTGGTGGTCAGTGTGCTCCCACAGTAGGAGCACTGCTCAACCAGAAGCCAGGCTCACAGCTGGCAAGTGCACCTCTTGTCAGTGCTAACCTACACCCCATTGGGATCTAGAAAGCCAGTGTACCTAGTGGTCAGTGTGAGACGAAACCATATTTCAACTCCTCCCATCTATAAGTGACATATTCGAAAGGTAGACTCAGTGAGCACCAAAGCCCCACTTAAATAAGTCCTTCCCCATAAGCATGTCTCCAGCACAGCAATTCTTCTGTTATAGACACAGCAGGTCCTAACAGCCAATTGACCTGGAGGTCAATTCCTCCTAGTGATACCAACAAAAATCAAGACTTAACTACAACAAGGCTGTACACACAGTCCACAAAGGGGTGCACCAAGAGTGTCCACCTCAGGTAACTGGGAGGCCAACCCTCTGGGCCATATAGGACACCTAGCATACAAAGCCACCCTACCAACTCAGGGAAGCAGCGAAAATGTGGAGACAAAGAAACAGATCACAAATGAAAGAAATGGAGGAAAACAAACAACTGGATATAGAATTCAAAACCACGGTTATAAGATTTATCAAGAATTTCCTAGAAAAGGCCAATAAATTTAATGAGACCTTTGAGGATATGAAAAAGGACCAACTAGAAATTGAACATACACTGACTGAAATAAAAAATATTATACAGAGACCCAACAGCAGACTAGAGGAACACAAGAATCAAGTCAAAGATTTGAAATACAAAGAAGCAAAGAACACTCAACTGGGAAAACAAAAAGAAAAAAGTTTCAAAAAACTTGAAGATAGTGTAAGAAGCCTTTGGGCCAACTTCAAGTGTACCAACATCAGAATTATGGGGGTGCCAGAAGAAGAGAGAGAGCAAGATACTGAAAATCTATTTGAAGAAATAATGACTGAAAATTTCCCCCACCTGGTGAAAGAAATAGACTTACAAGTCCAGGAAGCGCACAGAACCCCAAACAAAAGCATCCAAAGAGGACCACACCAAGACACATCATAATTAAAATTCTAAGAGCAAAATAAAGAGAGAGAATATTAAAAGCAGCAAGAGAAAAACAGTTAGTTACCTACAAGGGAGCACCCATACAATTGTCAGCTGATTTCTCAACAGAAACTATGCAGGCCAGATGGGAGTGGCAAGAAATATTCAAAGTGATGAATAGCAAGAACTTCCAACCAAGATTACTCTACCCAGCAAAGTTATCATTCAGAATTGAAGGTCAGATAAAGAGCTTCAGAGATATGAAAAAGCTAAATGACTTCATCACCATCAAATCAGTATTATATGAAATCCTGAAAGGTATTCTTTAAGAAGAGGAAGAAGAAGAAAAAAGTAAAGATAAAAATTATGATAAAAAAATACATACCTATCAACAAGTGAATCTAAAAATCAAGTGAATTAAAAATCTGAGGAACAGAATAAACTGGTGAATATAATAGAATCAGGTGCATAGAAAGGGAGTGGATTGATAATTCTCACGGGGGGGGGGGGAAGGATTGAGGGTATGGGGGGTGCGGGAAGAGACTGGACAAAAATCATACACGTATGGATGAGGAAAGTGGGAGGGGAGGTAAGGGTAGAGGGAGGGGTGGAAACCAGGTGGAGGGGAACTATGGGGGGAAAATGGAGAAACAATTGTAATAATCTGAACAATATTATATTTTTTAAAAAAGAAAACCTCTCTGTTCTGATTAGCTAAAACTATACAGACATAAATAATGTTGTTTAAGCATAGGAAGAAAACTGTACCATACAAACTATTTAGAATAGAAGTAGAAATGCTGAGCAATGGAGTCAGGTTTTTTTTTAATGGGGTCTGTTTTACTTTTTACACTTATTGTTTGATTCTGTTACAACGAACTTACTATTTTATAATTTAAAATACAATAAAGATAAAAATTGTGTGTGAAGTTCACACATATCATTTTAGCTTAAAATAACACTTCCTTGCTGAAACCAGTTTTTCTCAGTGGATAGAGCATCATCCTGCGGACTGAAGAGTCCCGGGTTCAATTCCCGTCAAGGGCATATACCTTGGTTGCGGGCACGTCCCTAGTATGGGGTGTAAAAGAGGCAGCTGATCATGACTCTCTCTCATCGATGTTTCTAACTCTCTATCCCTCTCCCTTTCCTCTCTGTTAAAAATCAATAAAATATATTTTTTAAAATAACACTTCCTTGTTTTTCTTTAATTTTACCTCCTATGCATTGTTCCCAAACAATGTTTTGTTAATTTTGCTGGTTCTTAAAATTTATATAACAAGAAACTTTTAAAAACACACACACAATGAAGTCAAAGCCTTGGTGAGGTGGTTCAGTTGGTTGGAGCATCATCTGGTACACCAAAAGATTGCAGGTTCTATTCCCGGTCAAGACACATATCTAGGTTACAGGTTCAATCCCTGGTGGGAGGTACCAGACACAACTGATTGATGTTTCTTTCTTCTCTCTCTTTCTCTCTCTCTCACCTCTTCCTCTCTCTCTCTAAAATCAATGAAAACATATTCTGGGATGAAGATTTTAAAAATGAAGTCAAACATTAACCTTTTTAAGTGCATCTCTGACTATGGAAGAGCAATCTCTATCAAGACTATTTAAAATATAGTTCTAGCAGAAACCGGTTTGGCTCAGTGGTAGAGCGTTGGTCTGCGGACTGAAAGGTCCTGGGTTCGATTCCAGTCAAGGACATGTACGTTGGTTGCGGGCACATCCCTGGTGGGGGGTGTGCAGGAGGCGACTGGTCAATGTTTCTCTCTCATCGATGTTTCTGGCTCTCTATCTCTCTCCCTTCTTCTCTGTAAAAAATCAATAAAATATATTTAAAAATAAAAAAATAAAAATATGTAGTTCTAGAAACCAAACAGAATACATAAAAAATAGAGAACAGATTTAATTTCATGTCTGAAAAATTTTAATATAATAAAAATCAGTAAAAATACTACTATAAAATATATGGTTAATTTTTAAAATCTATGTTACTAGAATATAAATGACCAACTTACATCTATTGGCAGTGATTCATCTTCCTTTTCCATTAATCGCATATAAGAACGATCTATAAAACGAGAAGCACACCATTAAGAAAATTTTAGCTAATATTTCATCCTTAAAATGCAAGCAAATCAATATACCAAAGAAGCAGCTTACTTATATACTACATAAAGTAATGCTAATCCTGGATTCCTCAAAAACCTCTTTCTTCTAAGGTGAACAGCCTGAACTTGAGCTATTGAATTCTCATCATAACCTGCTTTGTACCCTTAAAAAGTGAGGTACGAGTGAAAGATATAAAACTTGTATGTATATATGCATAATCCATTGACACAGACAATAGTGGTGAAGGCCTGGGGTGGGGGTGGACTAGAAGAGGTCAGAGGTAAAGGGGGTAAAGACATATGTAATACTTTCAACAATAAACACTTACGAGTTCTATAGTTTAAAAAAAGAGTGAAGCCGAGACCGGTTTGGCTCAATGGATAGAGCGTCGGCTTGGGGATTGAAGGGTCCCGGGTTCGATTCCGGTCAAGGGCATGTACCTTGGTTGCGGGCATATCCCCAGTAGGGGGTGTGCAAGAGGCAGCTGGTTGATGACTCTCTCTCATCGATGTTTCTAACTCTCTATCTCTCTCCCTTCCTCTCTGTACAAAATCAATAAAATATATTTAAAAAAAATAAATAAAAATTAAAAAAGAGTGAAAAGTAAGCAAGTATGAGGAAGAAACATACATAATTTTTCTTTCATTACCACAGGAAAACTAGAATTCTTTGAAAAAAATCATTTCTTTCACTAACTGGTCAAAGAAATTACAATTATTTTAAAATTAATAAGCTTCCAGAAATCTCCACTCTGACATAACATCACCATCACATTTAATTGGTAGGGAAATGTTTTTCCTGAGAGAATATGCTGGGGCAGTGGTGGGATAGGAAAAATCCAAGACATACATTTCTGCCATATATATATATATATATGAGCCTAAGTGACCAAATGACTGAACAACAGAACGACTGGTCAACAGGTCACTTGATATGCACTGACCACCAGGGGGCAGACGCTCAATGCAGGAGCTTCCCCCTGGGTGGTCAGTGTGTTCCCACAGGGGGAGCACTACTCAGCTGATCCAGGAGCACCAGATTCAGGGCTCATGGCTTTCGGCACAAGCCTCTCCTGATTAGGACTGACTGGGCGCAAGCCTGCAGAAGGTGCACCAGGACTGGAATGAGTGGGAGCAGCACAACATCCAGCTCAGGCTCGGGCTCCTCCACAGCCACCTGCCACTTTCCACACTACTTCGTGCTGTGCGGGATTAACGTGGACAGTGGGCTGGAGACCTATGAGCTGGCAGGTAAGGCCAGGCTATGGCAGCATGGAGGTCCACTGATTTCCACAGGCCAGGCTGAGGGACCCCACCAGTGCACGAATTGGTGCACCAGGCCTCTAGTAAAAATATAAAATCCTGATTCTATATGAAGCTTGCACAATCCATACTTAATAATGTATTGTAAACTAAAGAAGCCAAATAGTTGTGAGTAAACATGACTAGCTCTTAAAAGAGAATTTGTTTAGAGATATTTCCAGAGTTCTTTCTTACAGAGTTTATCATAAGGACAAATGTAAAAGAAAAAATCAAACCAATACCAAAAGTAGGTTTTGCCTAACTTCCTACTGTCTGTTCAGATCCCAGCTAGTTTCTTCATTGCTTGAAATCTAATCTGACTCTCTAATACTACCTTTAACCAGGTACTTCCACATCTGTAAAACTAAGGGGCTGAACTTCAATGATCTTGCTCTAGGACCTTAAAATTTTACAGCTGAAGCCTCTGGTAGAAAACGTTGCAGCACAAAATCCTCCCCTCCTCTAGAGCAGGACTTCTCAAAGGAATGTGCATGCAAATCACCAGGAGATTTTACTGAAATGCAGATTTGGTTTCAGTAGATCTGGAGCAGGCATTTCTAAGTAGCTCCTAAGTGATTAAAATCATGCTGGTTTGTTGACCACACTTGAGTCAACAAGGCCCCAATTCCAAGTACTTTTACATACTTTTAGCATGGCATTTATATCACTTTATTGTGATTATTTCTTGATCCACTTGTTTCTCTATTTCCCATTGAACTCGCTCAGGGCATCACTTAGTGCACCTCTAGCACAGGGGTGGGGAACATCTGGCCTGTGGCCCATAAAAGAACACAAAATAATTTGATCTGTCCCTGCCAAGGCATTGGGGGGTGAGTTAATTAAATGCTTAACCAAATATAGGAGGCTAATTGTTAAGTTGATAATTTCGTATGGCCCTCGAATGATGTTATAAATATCCAAATGGCCGAAACCGGTTTGGCTCAGTGGATAGAGCGTAGGTCTGCGGACTGAAAGGTCCCAGGTTCGATTCCGGTCAAGGGCATGTACCTTGGTTGCCTGCACATCCCCAGTAGGGGGTGTGCAAGAGGCAGCTGATTGATGTCTCTCTCTCATCGATGTTTCTAACTCTCTATCCCTCCCTTCCTCTCTGTAAAAAATCAATAAAATATATTTAAAATAAATAAATGTCCAAATGGCCCTTGGCAGAAAAAAAAGGTCCCCTATGCCTGCTCTAGCACCTAAGCACAATGCAATTTCAACCAATTCCCAGAGACTGAATTTCATAAAGTAGTGCAGCTCATATGCTCTAGTCAAACTCCTTGTCTTTAAACCCTTGGCCCAAATTGTACTTTCTTATCTCTGTACTTTTGTGCAAGTTTCCTAGGTATCTGTCTCAATTTCTTCTTCTTTCAAAGATGATAGCAACAATGATAGATACTTAAAAGGGCTTTTGGTGGACTGAATTATATAATGCAAGTAAAATGCTGGCACTCGATAAGCTCTTAATCATGTTAGTTATTATTGTCATTAAAGCTGGAGCACAGAACAGAGGAGACTGGGGAAACATGACAAATAAATGTAACGTGATACCCTGGATTGATTCCTAGAACAGAAAGAGGACATTAACATCAAAACTGGTGAAATGCAAATAAAAGCTAGACTTCAGTTAATAGTAATATACCAATGTCAGTTTTTCAGTTATGACAATATACCGGTAATTTGTTACCAATTGTGGAAACTAAGTGAGGGGTCACTCCCTGTAATATCTTTGCAACTTTGCTGTAAATCTAAAACTTTTAAATAAAAATTTATTTAACAAATAATTCGTATTTCCTTCAGACAATGTCACAATACATGTATGTAATCAGTGGTTAAAATAATTGAATAATTTAAATTATATATAATAAACAGAACAAAAGGTTTTAACTTGAAAGAAATGGAGCTTTGAAAGAATTCACATTTCATCTTCTACTTTATTCCTAAATAAGGAAAGCAGTCCAGCAAATAAAGAAATAAAGTTTATGTTGGAATTCATTAACTTCATTCAATAGATTGAGTACATACTGTGCTAGCTACTGAAATTACAGCAAAGGACACAAAATAAACATTGTCCCTGCACTCATGGGCTCTATGGGCTAGGACTGGGGTCAGCAAACTTTACCTGTAAAGGGTCAGGTAATAAATATTTTAGGATTTACAGGCCATTCTGTTTTTACCACAAACTCAACTCTGCCCTTAGAAAGCATACAGACAATACCTAGATGAATGGGTATGGCTGTGTGCCAATAAAACTTCATTAATGGACATTGGAGCTTCAATTTTACGTAACTGTCATGGATCATAAAATGATATCCTTTTGCTTTTCCACCCCAACAAATAAAAAATGTAAAAGCATTATTAGCTCACTACAAAACCAGGAGGGAAGCTGCATTTGGCCTACAAGCCAGAGTTTTCTGACCCTTGATCTAGAAAGGAAGACGTCAAAATAGATCAACTGTTTCAAGATTGCACAGCATTCTCTGTTGGATTCCAAGTTTTTTCTTGATAATACCATTTGATCTGTACGATAAAGTACTTCAACTTTTTTTCACTTAAACTTTCTGTCACTCTCTGTGACATGTCTCACCCAAAGTCACAGATTTAGCAGCAAAGCAGGTTTTAAGAACCTGCCCTCCTGACTCCTGGTCCAGTGCTTTTCCCCTGTACTAGTCCCTACCTGAGGAAAATGGTCACTTAACTTCTCAGTCACTGCCTGAACAGCCCAAGAGTGCCCAAGATGCTGTCCACCTAGCTGTCATAGGACTGTGAGCATCTGAGGTCCTCAATCTGACACTTGGCCTGATCAGCCCAGCGCTGGATCTGACATCACTTATCCTGGATTCTCAGACTCCCTCTCTGCATGCCATGCAGTGCGTCTGTCAAACTCTGAGCCCTCTCCCAGATGCCCACTTCTAACGCTGCTTCAATCTACTACTGAAGAACCCCACACCGTTCCTTGTAATCACCCCAAACTCTAAGGTCTCTAATGACCCTTCCTGTGTTCCCGCAGGCACTTACGCTGAGCAGCAGAAAAGGCCGAGTGTGCTAGGGCAAAGAGGCCAATGCCCACCAGCCCCTTCCACAGTGACAGTGCCATTATTCCGGGTGAGGGGCAGCCCAGGGAAAGCAGAGAAGGGCGGCAAAGCAATTCCCTCTCCCAAAGGTGGTCGTCTACGCAGCGCAGAAAAATGACGTCACCGGACCACTGGGCGCGAAGTGTCTCTCAGAGGTGGGAAAACTAAAGCGCCTTCAGAAAGCGGAAACAGAAATGAGGGGGAAGGAAGGGAAAGGAGGGCGGCGGGGGAGTGGGGGGGGGGGAAGTCCGCGAGTGAGACAGCCTGCATGGATTAAAAGGCGGGGCAAAGTGGACCAATGGGGAGGCTGACAAGGGGCGAAGTGCGGGGCCTTGGAGGGGCTGCTGAGGGACTATACAGAGGCCTGGGTGGGGCAGGAGGTCGGGACCTGGAGGCTGTGTTTAAAGACTTGGTGCTGGGTTTCTGTCACCTGCAGGGGATTTTCGGTTTACTTGGTTTGTTTGTTGCTTTTCCCTCAGGCTGTGTCCTTTGTGTGTGTATGTGTTAGCTTTCCCCACGCTACTGCCTTTTGCAGGACTGGCCCTAAGGGAGAAGGCAAGAGTGTGAAAGCGAGGAGGCGGGTGGGGTGCAAAGGAAAACATCCAGGGTGTTCAGAGCCCAAGACACGTGGCACCCTCGGGGCAAAGTTAGTAACCTTATCCTCACCATCAAAAGGTCTTTAAGAACCATTTCCGCGCAAATTGGTAGCACAGCCGGGAGTGTTTTGTAATTAAGAGAACGAGTTTACAAAGTGATAAATAATAGGGGAGGAATGTATGGATGCTAAAAAGGCAGGCCCATCTTGTCTCTATCTCCCTCTGTCTCTATCTCTCATCAAAATAAAATGCACTCTCCTTTCGCGATGTAATCTTTGTCTTTAGTCCACAAAATGTAGATATTCAATAGTGAGGTTCTCCCCTTGAGCTCTTTTCACTCTGCTCTTTTTTGGCGAGCTCACCTATTCATTCCTTCTGATTCCGCTTTCAGACATACTACGGCAGGGGTCTTCAAACTTCTCTCATTATGAGAATCACCTGGTGGAGGTGTTAAAACACAGATTCCCAGATCCCAACTATAAGAAGTGCTATCAGGAATCTGTGTTTTAACACCTCCACCAGGTGATTCTCATAATGAGAGAAGTTTGAAGACCCCTGTCGGTGATTCCAAATTGATGTCTCTATCTCAAATGTATCTCCCCAGCTCCAGGCCTGCATTTCCATCTACCTGTTGGTCATTTAATTCTTTCCTCTAGCACTTTGAACTTAATATGGCCAAAACAGAATTCATCATTTTTTGCCAAACTGCACCAGTACCCCCTTGACTGGCACGGGGTTGTAAACTGCATATCACAAGGTAAATGCATAGTAAAGTCAACATTCTCCCTTCTCAAACCAGTCAGAATTCTTTTAGCTGCATCAATTTGGCTTGAAAATGCCTATTCTGACCACCCCTTTTAAATTTGCAATCTTCCCATTCCCAGTCCCTTCACATACTCTATGATTTACCTATCTATAATAATAAAAGAGTAATATGCTAATTAGATCTGATAGCTGAACGACTTTCTGGATGAAGCCGGAACTGTGAGGGCTGAGCCCCCCTGCACAAATTTCGTGCATTTGGGCCTCTGGTTTGTTATATTTTTTTGTGTTATTATTATTTACTATATACCTCTGGAATATAAGTTCCAAGAGGACAAAGATTTCTGTCTGTATCTAGAACATTGCCTGTCATGTTGTAAGCATTCATATAAATGTTTGCTAAATGAATAAATTATAGGAAAGAATGAGGGAGGGTTATGCCCTTATTTTAAAGAATCTCTGTAGAAAGTCTTTCCACTACTTTTAATTGGATTTAAAAAATCTCTGTGAACTTATACATGCTCTTAAATTTTGATAATCATTTGATTATTGATTGACATTTTCTGATATACTTGAGCTTCTTCAAAAATGAAAAAACTAAAAAATAAAAGGTCTCCAAGAATTATCAGATTTCCTTAACTTAACCTATATATTGTTTTGTTCTGGGTCTCATTTTCCAAACCTTTAATTATGATCCTTATTTTTCTCTGGGAACTCTCCAGTTTCTTCACCTCTAAGCCAAGATTTAACACAGTACTTGATCAATATCAAGTACAGTATAATGTATTCCTTACAAATACAGTTCTATTTATAAAGCTTATAATCAGGAAGAACCAGGAAGTAATCTGTCTGAACAAGACAGGAAAGTATTTCCTTCTCCACCAAGGAAGGTTACAAGATAGTAAAGATAGTTGACAAAGAAAACAAAAACAAATTTCTTAAAATTTTGTTTTGGCTTTGATGATGGTCAAATTGAAATTAGCCTTCTCAGATACCCTATTAAATTGCCTTTTCTAATATTAATTTATCTGAAGAAAATAATTTAGAAGTTTTCTTAAAGGAGTTGAGATCTTGTTTCTTTTAAAAGGATGAGATTAATTTTTTTTTTTTTAAAAAAAGAAAGAGCCAGTAAGGGATCTGATTTTTGTATAAGCAACTAATATATTATCCTAGTCTTCAGGGAAGTAACATGTGTCCAGGCATTCAATTTTGCTTTCTCCATTACCCTCTTAAAATGCATTCCCTACTCTCTTCCTTTGAATCTCTTACCCATGTAAGAAAGTAGTCTAGTTTCACATTTTCTAGAAATAAGTGGTTAACTCATATTCATAGATTGAGATTTTAAATTGTCTTATCTGTGGATTCTAACCTGAAGGAAAGCCTAGGTATTCATTGTCACAGTTACCACAGACCATATCATTCAAATAAGTACTTTGGATCAACTCACACATAGGTTGAAGTTAATCCCAAAGGTACAAGGTATATCTATGGCAGCACTTTTTACATGGGATCTTAGAACAAGAGTCAAACCTCATGAAAAAGAGCATTTAAATTTCTAGGTGACCCCAAAAGTGCCTTGTTTTACCAAAGAAACATTTTCCATATGCATAGTGCATAAATGATGTGGATGTTATTAAAGGTGGGGATGGCCATCTTTAAAGTGTTTCCTACCAAGATTTTTGAAGACTCGTCTCTTTTCCCTAGGATAATTTGTTGAAGAGAGAAACCACTGCAATTCTAGAATTGTCAAGTTAATTAACTTGGTTGCCTGCCAACTAAGTAGATGAGTAACTTCATACACCACTCATCCAAGTCTCCATTTCCCACACATATTTTCCTTCCATCTACAATAGTATACTCTGTCCTTTCCTAAGAGGTTAAAAACTCCACTTTCCTAGAATACATTTCTGACTATGATTGGTATCTATAAAAGGTTCATATCTATTATGGCTACTAAACAGTTTTTCAAGCTATTGCTATTTATTACAACTTCCCTGGGTAACAAATTCTAGAAGTTTACTACCTTCTATATAAACTAGGGTTTTCTATATTTATGTTGAAATTGCATCCAGTTAATATTTTTCTTTACCAAAGTGATGTGTGCTCAGTGTAAAAAATTCAAATGACAAAACAATGTATTCCTCTTAAATCACTAAATGGTGCCTTGGTATTTTAATTTTTGAATCTTAGTAAACAAAACTGTGATTAATTGATTCATGTCTTTAAGGTTTGTTTGCTGGAAAGTCCATACTACTGTGGTTAAAAGCACATGCTCTAGAATCAGATTGGGTTTGAATCTTGAATTCTCCTTTACTACATATGAGAGATTAGACAAGTTACTTAACTTCACTGTGTTTAAATTTTCCCATACATAAAATGGGGACAATAACAGTACTTCCCTGATAAAATTGTTGTCAGGATTGAGATGATACATATAAGCTGTTTAGAATAATCTCATACATAGTGAGCACTCAGTAAATGTTAACCATCATTATTATTGCTGTTGCTTCTGTTGACTCTTCTAGCTGTTTTTCCAGACTAAAGAGTCTATTCCTTTAGTCTTTCTTAAAAGATCAGTTGCTTTTTCGTTTTGATTATTTTAATTGCTCTCCTCTGGATCATTTCTAGATTTATGAATATCTCTTCTGGGGTTTCATTACCACATCTGCACAAAATAACCTAGGTTACTTGTCTGAAGTTAATATGATTGTTCATTTTTAAAAACCCTTGATACCAAAAATGAAATAGAACATCTTATTTGCTTTTTTTTTTTTTTTTTTTTTTTTAGCACATTGGGTTGCTGTGTTTAGGAAATGAACTGAAAACTCCAGCATAATTACACAGGGTTCTGATAGTTGTGACCTAGTCTTTGTTCTATTTCTTGAATACAGGCATTCCCTATACGACTGCCCTTCTCTTTCTACCCTCTCTTCTTTGGGAGAGAATTGTTGGAGTAGATTCTGAAAGAGGTAGGAAGGAGTTGATGGAATGCAGAGTACAGACTGAGACTTGTTTCTTAAGGGAGTAGGAAACACCTCTTACACTGAGGCTGGAGGCAAGGAAGAAAGAATAGACACTGATGGTATATTAAGTTGCAGGGTAAGGAAGGTGACAATAATTTTCTCGAAGCTCTTGTTTTTGTTTTTCAATTAAAAAGGAGGCAAGGTGTGCATTCCAGGTGGCTTGTCTGTATAAGAATGGAAATCACCCAGATAATGGCATGGTTGTGTGGGGGGAGCTGGAGGAAAAAAGAAAGCTGTGAGCCATATGTCCAAGTCTTCCATGAATGTGTGGGAGTGAACAGGAAGTCATTAGATGAAGGCAAGAAGAACAGGAGATGTTTTGCAAGCTTCAGTGGAGGGTGGAGGTGTAATGAGCTTGGAAGAAGTAAGTGGAGCCCTCTGATACAGAGTATGAGTTCTGTGTATTTGTGTATGTGGCGGGGCGGGGGGGTAAGAGGGGGGGGACAATGGGGTGATGAGGAAATAAGCGGCCTCCACTTGAAACAATTTTATAGTATGTGATGTCCAGGGTGAAATTCATGAGAAGGAGCATCCATGCAGCAACTGAGTGTTGGGTAGTTTATTTATAAGAAGGGAATTCCAGAGAGCACACGACAAGCATTGGCAGGAAGTGAGAGGAGAAACTGGGAGGTAAGAGTCAGCAGCATAAAGCAGTGTTGGACTGAGAGGGAAGTATTTCTGGGGGAGCTGGAGGCTCATGGGGATTGCCCCTCTTGGTAGGGTTATTGTATCAAGATTCTTTCTGACGCTCTGAGGTAAAGAGGTCGCTAGGGAGGGCATATTGAGTTGCTGGGGTCATATCAACAGAGGTAGAGTCTGAGACATAAAGACTTGCTGACTGTGGTCAGGCATGCAATGTGCAGCTTTGTTTTTTTCAAGCTCCAAACACTAGGAGAATGAAAGATGGTTTTGTGCTGAGGCAAGAAAGCTTTGAACTGGGTAATTAGGCCTGAAGAAGCAGGTATACTCCTTCACTAGTCTTCTCAGTGACCATGATAGGTCTGGGGAGGTGGTAGTGGGAGACTGAGAAAGATTCTCATGTGGGGTTCCTGCCTCTACAAAGCAAGCCCTGTGTGAACAGAGCAGTGTGGTTTGGCTGTAGATAGGGTATAGGGAATAGACATCCATGAGGTTTCTTGGGAAGGCAAAGACAGATCTAGGTACTAAGAGAAGAGAATCAGCTCACAGTTTCTGGGACAGTTCCTGATTCAACTTGGAGTTGAGCACTGTTCTAGTTTCTTTGAAGTTCATCATCCTTGCAGAACATAAACAATTGGTTAGGGGGAGTGAATCTACACCAGGGCAGCTTAGGGTTGCCTGGATGTTACTTGTTTTAGGCAAGAGGTTATATTTTCATGAGATGAAAATGTTTGAGAATCATGAGTTCCAGGCAGAATGATAGGAATTAGATTGATAGTAGTACCATTAGTAGTATGAAATCTTTGCGAAATAATACATGTTTGTAGGATGAAATAATGAAATCATTTAAAAACATTTTTGCCCAGCTGCTGTAATTCAGTGGTTGAGCATTGACCCATGCACCAGGAGGTCATGGTTCCATTCCCAGTCAGTGTACATGCCTGGTTTGTGGGCTCTAACCCCAGTAGGGGGCGTGCAGGAGACAGCTGATCCATGATTCTCTCTCATCATTTATGTTTCTCTCTCCCCCACTCCCTCCTACCCTTCCTCCCTTCCTCTGTTTTCAAATTTGAGCCCAGTTAGCCACCAGGAATCCTAGGTAGTTATGTTCTTTTTCACAGTCAACACATCTGAACTGGGAAAATTAGCTTTAAGAGAGCAGGAAACCCATTTATGATTAAAACTCTCAGCAAAGTGGCAATAGAGTGAGCATATTTCAACATAATAAAGGCCATACATGACAAGTCTGCAGAAAACATCATACTCAATGGGGAAAACCAAAAGCATTACTCTTAAAATTAGGAACAAGACAGGGATGTTCACTTTCCCCACTCTTATTCAACATAGTACTGGAAATACTAGCCACAGCAATCAGACAAGGCAAAAAAATAAAAGGCATCCAAATGGAAAAGGAAGAAGTAAAACTGTCATTATTGGCATGATACTCATTGTATATATATATAACTCTAAAGATTCCACCAAGACACTACTAGAAGTGATCAATAAATTTAGTAGTGTCAGGGTACAAAATAAATATCCAGAAATTGGTTGCCTTTTTATACAGCAATAATGAACTTTCAGAAAGGGAAACTAAGACAACAGTCCCATTTACAATTGCATCAAAAAATAAAAAACCTAGGAGTAAGTTTAACCAAGGAGGTAAAAGACCTATACTTGGAAAACTATAACACACTAAAGAAAGAAATTGAAGAAGATACAAATAAATGGATGCACATCCTGTGGTCATGGATAGGAAGAGTTAACATTGTTAAAATAGCCATACTACCCACAACAATCTATAGACTTAACACAATTCCTATCAAAATACCAATGGCTTATTTCATAGAACTAGAACAAAATAGTCCAAAATTTAATATGGAACCACAAAAGACCCTGAATGGCCTCCACAATCTTAAAAAAGAAGAACAAAGTTGGAGGTATCACCCTACCTGGTATACTACAAGGCTATAGTAATCAAAACAGCATGGTACTGGCATAAAAAAAAGACATATGGATCAATGGAACAGAACAGAGAGCCCAGAAATAAATCCAAGCCTGTATGATTAATATTTTACAAAGGAGATAAGAACATAGAATGGGGTAAAGACAGTCTATTTAATAAATGGTATTGAGAATATTGGACAGATAAATGCAAAAACAATGAAACTAACCCACTTTCTTATACCATATACAAGAATAAATTTTAAATGGATTAAAGACTTAAATATAAGACTCAAAACTGTAAAATTCTTAGAAGAAAACAGACAAAATTTTGGACATTTCTCTTAGTAATATTTTTTTTCTGATATATCTCCTCGGCCAAGGAAAAAAAAGAAAAAATAAACATATGGGACTACATCAAAGTAAAAATATTCTGCACAGCAAAGGAAACCATGAACAAAAGAAAAAGACAACTCACTGAATGAGAGATAATTTTCTCCAATGATACATCTGATAAGGATTGTGGGCTCTATCATCATTTATAATTATTATTATTATTACAATTTATAATTATTTTAATATATGTATTTTATTGATCTCAGAGAGAAAGGGAGAGTAAGATAGAGAGAAACATCAATGAGGAGAATCATTGATCGCCTGCTTCCTGCATGCCCCCAGCTTGGGATCTAGCCCACAATCCGAGTATGTGCCCTTGACTGGAATCAAACCCAGGACCCTTCAGTCTGCAGGCTGACTTTGTCCACTGAGCAAAACCAGCTAGAGCAATATCCACTACTTATTTATTTATTTATTTATTTATTACCAGAGGCCTGGTATACGAAATTTGTGCACTTGCTGAAACCGGTTTGGCTCAGTGGATAGAGCATCGGCCTATGGACTGAAAGGTCCCAGGTTCCATTCCAGTCATGGGCATGTACCTTGGTTGCGGGCACATCCCCAGTAGGGGGTGTGCAAGAGGCAGCTGATCGATGATTCTCTCTCATGGATGTTTCTAACTCTCTATCCCTCTCTCTTCTTCTCTGTAAAAAATCAATAAAATATATTTTTTAAAAAAAAGAAATTTGTGCACTGGGTGGGAGGGAGGGGGGTTGTCCCTCAGCCCAGCCTGCACCCTCTCCAATCTGGGACCCCTCAGTGGATGTCCGACTGCCAGTTTAGGCCCAATCCCTGTCTTAAACCAGCAATCAGACATCCCTCTCACAATCCAGGACTGCTGGCTCCGAACCACTTGCCTGCTTGCCTGCCTGCCTGCCTGCCTGCCTGATTGCCCGTAACCACTCCCCTGCCAGCTTGATTGATGCCTAACTACTCCCCTGCCAGCCCAGTTGCCCCCAACTGCCCTCCCCTGCAGGCCCAGTCTCCCCCCAACTCAGAAGGTCCAGTCTCCCTGCAACTGCCCTCCCCTGCTAGCCTGGTCCCCCCTCCCAACTGCCCTCCCTCTCCTGCAGGCCTGGTTGCCCCCAACTGCCCTCCCCTGCTGGCCTGGTCACCCCCAACTGCCCTCCCCTGCCAGCCATCTTGTGACCACATGGGGGTGGCCATCTTGTGCAAGGGTGTGACGGTCCATTTGCAGATTACTTCTTTATTATATAGGATTATTATTTTAAATCCTCACCTGAGGATATGTTTTTTCATTAATTTTATTTTTAAAATCTATTTATTTTAAAAAATATATCTTTATTGATTTCAGAGAGGAAGGGAGAAGGAGAGATAGAAGCATCAGTGATGTGAGAGAATCATAGATTGGCTGCCTCCTGCACACTCCACACTGGGGCTGAAGCCCATAAGCCAGACATGTGCCCTGAATGGGACTCAAACTGTGACCTCATGGTTCATAGGTTGACTCAACCACTGAGCCATGCTGGCTGGGCCCAATATCTTCAATTTTTAAAGAACTCATACAACTCAACACCAAGAAAACAAACAATCCAATTTAAAAATGTACAAAGGACTTTAATAGACACTTCTCCAAAGAGGACATGCAGATGGCCAAAAGACATGAAAAGATGCTCAATGTCATTAATCAGAGAAATGCAAATTAAAACCACAATAAGATATCACCTCATAGCTGAAAATGACTGTTATTGATAAGTCAACAAACAACAAGTGTTGGTGAGAATATGGAGAAAATGGAACCCTTGTGCACTGTTGGTGGGAATGCAGATTTGTGCAGCCACTATGGAAAAAAAAATATGGAGGTTTCTCCAACAATTAAAAATGGAACTTCCTTATGACCCAGTGATTCCACTTCTGGGAATATATACTAAGAAACCCAAAACACTAATTCGGAGGAAAATATGCACCTCTATGTTCATTGCAGTGTTATTTGCAATAGCCAAGCTATGTCATCAATAGATGACAAAAAAGTAGTGGTATGAATATATAGTGAAATATTACTCGGCAATAAAAAATAGAGAAATATTTCCATTTGGAACAGTATTGATGGAATGAGAAGGTATTATGCCAAATGAAATAAGCCAAACAGTGAAAGACAAATATCATGTAATTTCACTTATGTGTGGGATCTGAAGAACAATATACATGAACAAATAAATCAGAAATAGACTCAAAGATAGAGAACATACTAAGCCAGAAGTACAGGGGTGGGGTAGTGGGGTGGGGGGTGGGGAACTGGATGAAAAAAATGAAGGGTTTGAGAAGTACAGGTGATAGTTAAAAAATAATCATGGGGCCGAAACTGGTTTGGCTCAGTGATAGAGCGTAGGTCTGTGGACTGAAAGGTCCCAGGTTCGATTCCGGTCAAGGGCCTGTACATTGGTTGCGGGCACATCCCCGGTAGGGGGTGTGCAAGAGGCAGCTGGTCGATATTTCTCTCTCATTGACGTTTCTAGCTCTCTATCTCTCTCTCCTCCTCTCTTTAAAAAATCAATAAAATATATTAGAAAAAATAATCATGGGGATGTGAAGTACAGCATAGAAAATATAATCAATCATATTTTAATAACGAAGTATGGTACCTGGCAGCTACTGGAATTATTTGTAAAGCATATGATTGTCTAACCACTATGCTGTACACCTGGAAGTAATACAAAATAATATTGAATGTAAACTGTAATTGAATAAATACAACTTAAAATTTTTTAAAAATAGCAGGAAAAAGGAGCAAGAGGAGATGGAGAGACCAGGCCACACCACAAGATTTCTTGGGGAAGGAAAGGGATTGTTTGGAGCATGGGTAAATTTAAGCACAAACTGAATGAATTTTCTTTGTGAGATTGATGAGTTTCTCTACAGAGGTTCCCAATGTGAGAGATGAATTATGTCAGCTGTTTATATGAAAAGAAATAGAACTTACATACATGCATAATCCTTGCTTTTGAGTTCATTATTTTATGGACTACGACAGTGTTGTTTTTCAATGAGGACAGAACAAGGAGAATCCGATTTAAATGACAGAGATTTAGGCCACTCCCAAGGACACAACTTCTTATATTGTTAAGAGACCCTGGGGGACCCTGAGATGAGTTTTGAAAGATCCATTCCCCTGAGAGCTCTAATAGGATCAAAGCAGGCCTAGCCCAATCTGCCACCTTTTGATTACACTAACGGAGGTTTCTTTTCCAGAAGGCGGTGGGCTAGATTCGAAGGCCTTTCCTTCCCTGGCAGCGCCCTAGTGTCCGTGTGCCGTGCTGGGAGGAGCTGGTGGACAGAGGGCGAAGGGACCTAGCAGAGCGAGCTGTGAGTGTCGCGGTCCCTTTAAGGGAGGCAGGGGCGGTGGCAGTGGCAACGGGCGCGCGCTCCGCCAGTTTCCTCGCGGTCCCGCCCCCTTCCCGTGAGGCCTAGGGGAGTGGTCGGACCTCTGGCGGCGACGGGTAGAGGAGTGGGGTGGGGGGCGGGGGGCATCATGGCTCCGCGAGGTTGGCTGCGTTCCACCCTCCTCCGGACTGTTGGCAGCAACGGCCCCCGGGCCCGCAGGCTCTCTGGGCCTCTCTGGTTGCTCCTCTCGCTGGGCGTCTTTGGCTGGGCCAGGGCTTCGGAAGGCGCCGGCCGAGTGGTGAGAGCCATGGACGAGGAGATCGTGTCCGAGAAGCAAGCTGAGGAGAGCCACCGGCAGGACAGCGCCAATCTGCTCATTTTCATCTTGCTGCTCACCCTCACCATTCTCACGATCTGGCTCTTCAAGCACCGCCGGGCCCGCTTCCTTCACGAAACCGGCCTGGCAATGATTTATGGCAAGTGCCTCATCCCCGTGTCCGCCCGCTGGCAGCCTGGTCTCCCCCGGTCCTGCTGGGCCTATGTGGAGTTCTGATTCCTTCCGTTTTCTGCCTCTCCCCCTCCCCCAATCCCTGATTCTCTTTCTCGATCCCTTTTTTCTGCTGTGCTCCCTGTTTCTCTACCTCACCCCATTTCCTCCTCAGCCTCACACCCCATTTTGCCTGCCTCGAACCGCCCTTTCCTCCGCCTGTCCACATATTTTTCCCTCTGACCCCACCCCTTTTTCTTCTGCACCCCCCTGCCTCTACCTCCCAAGCTGGGGACCTGGGACTGGGGACTGGAAGGGAGTGGGTTCGGTGTCTCTGATTGGGTTGGGGACTGGGGGAGGGGAAGACATCCTAAGGATCCTTTACTCCTAGGTCGGCAGTTTGTTGCTGCAACCATACCTCTACTGCTCAGAACCTGGTGTTGTTTTGGAGCCAGAGTCCACCTTTACCCATCACCCAGTTATTGCTACCCCCTGTCCTTTCGTGATGGAAATTGAAGACCTTTTACTACCCTGTAGCCCCAGTAAAAACCGAACCGCTAAATAAGCTAAAGAGGGCTTAGGCATTTTGTACGACGTTTGCAAAATCTGATATGCATAGATGTATGGTTTACCCTTTCAATTCAAGCATACCGAGAGGAAGACAAGGAAGAGTTAAAGATCTTCCAGCAGTGTGTTGTACTATATGATGATAAGGACAATTAAGACAAACAGTAATTAGGAACCCCACACACATGCAGTGTGACTTGCTGGTGGCATAAGGTTATTTTGACAGACTATTGAGTAAATGGCTTCAGTTCTTGTGTCTTGGTATGCTTTTTCTTGAGGTTATTTATTTATATTTTTTGGTCCTGAGGGGAGATGGCAAAATCAAACCATGGGCATAGAGCATTTTGTCCTGTGCTGGGGCCTCATGAGAGGAAAAGATGTGTATTGCTGTTTTAAGCTAAGATGCCTAGGAGGGTGTATGTGGCCAAAGAGATTCTGGAGGACAAACGATTCTTCCTGTGCGGTATATGAGTGAATATTACCTTCATTGGGAACAGGCTTAAACTGATGAGCTTGTTGAACTTCATTTCTCAGACTTGCATAAAGGTAGAAGAAGCCTTGACACAAAAAGATATTTCCCTATGCATACAACCCCATACACCGTTTCTCAGTAAATACAGATTTCTGGAATGTGTATCTCAAGGGAAGCAAAGAAATATAGCTGTGTGCATCAAGAAAATGTGTGAACTCAGGTCTATTTTTCCTTTATAAGATAATACAATTCTAAGCCTGTGTGCAAAATATCTCTGCTTCCTAGGATTCTTAATTTTTAGATATCTTAGATGGTTTTCATATTCCTTTTTTTTTTTTTTTTTGCATTTTATTTGTAGCACCCCTTAAGCTAAATTGGCTGGATAAGCTATGTGCATCTCTATATAATTTCTCTGGAAAACACTGTGTGCTTTATTTACTACCCTGAAAAAGCATTTTAGGCACAGAAATACAAAGGAATATAAGATCCCTACCTCCAAGGAACTTATCCCTTGTTGAGTAGGTCATATAAAGAAAATAATTGCATCTTAAATTTGATTAAATGCCAAATGAGAGTATGGTGCTACAATAAGGAACTCAGCACAGAAACCTCTTCCAATAAGAAATAGTGTGACATAGTGGTTAAAGGTACAAAGTTTTAGACCAGACATCTGTAGGTTTTTTTTCTGTAAAAGTCCAGATAGTATTGTCAGCTCGGTTTCACATATTGTAGATCTCTGTGTCTCTGTTGCAGTTTTTTCTTCTCCTTCTTCTCTCTTTCTCCTCCTACTCCTTCTTCACAAACATTTAAGAAAGTTAAAATCATTCTTAGCTTTTGGGTCATATAAAAACAGAATGACACTGTAGTTTGCCAGCCCCTGCTTTAAAATCAGACCTGGGTTACTGTCCCATGCTCCAATAGTTGTTTGTGGTCTTAGGCAAGTCCCTTGCCCTCCTACAGTGTCATCTATAAATCGGGACCAATGATAGTAGGATTATTGTGAGGAAGAAATGTTTTTAATTTAGTACCTGACTCCTAAGTAAGTACTCAATAAATTATAGCTATGATTCTATTATTATTGCTGTTAAAATTTGCATTTCTTTCAGGTTAGGCTCAGAACTGTTGTTTTAATTGCTCAGTCTCATAAATTAAGAGGCAAACAATATTTTTAAAATATATTTTTATTGATTTTAGAGAGGAAGGGGAGGGAGAGATAGAAACGTCAATGACGAGAAAGAATCAATGACTGGCTGCCCCACCCTGGGGATCAACCCTGCAAACTGGACATATGCCCTAATTGGAAATCAAACTGCAACCTCCTGGTTCATAGGTCAACACTTAACCACTGCATCACACTGGCCAGCCAACTGTATTAAAAAAAAAAATCAAATAGAGACTTAGAATTGCCTTGAATATATTTGCTCTTTGATATAATTATCCTCATCTACTTCTTGAGCTGAAGTAAAAAAATGGGATTACTAATTGCATTTCCTGATGTTTCTGATTTCTAAGTTAATAAAAAAGAATGGGACACCTGAGTGTTAGTATTTTGTGAAGGAAAAACAAGGATATCTCTTGTGGAATATAAAGTGGGAAAGTGGTTGATTTGCCACAACTTGGCATTCTTTTTTTAAAATATATTTTTATTGGTTTCAGAGAGGAAGGGAGGAGAGAAACATCAATGATAAAAGAGAATCAGTGATCGGCTGCCTCCTGCACACCCCATACTGGGGATCAAGCCTCCAACCCGGGCATGTGTCCTGACTACCCGGAATTGAACTGTGACCTCCTGGTTCATAGGTCAACACTCAATCACTGAACCATGCCAGTTGGAATTGGCATTCTTTAGCTGTCCCATTTTCTTACTACAGACTGTGGGTATTGTGGAGGAACAATCTCCTGAGTAATTCCCAAATCCGGTTTGAGAATAGATAAGATTGAGTCAAAGTAGTTTCAATGCTATGGAAATTGAGGTTTTCTAATCCTAATTACTGTCTGCCATCTACCTTTTCTTACAACTCTTATACCATCCTGGCTATTATGGTAATATATGATTTTAATACCTTTCATTTTCAGTTTGATTTCCAGGTGAAAAGGCTTTTTACTCTAGGAATGTCCAGACCTTTAAAATTTAGCCTACTGATGATTTTATTTCTGTGATGTCTGTTTATCTACCTAAGTCCTAGGGAAATGCTTTTTAAAATAAGTCTCTCCTTTATGTTTTTGAGAAGCAAGATTTAAAAACTTATTAAATTGTCAATGCGGTTAGTTTCTATAATGTCAAAGCACCCAAGTGTTTTGTTCATTGGGATAGCTTGCTTAAGAAGCTTAAAAGTGAGTCACGAGTAGTAAAAATTGTCAGGGTAGTCAATTAAGTCTGAAAAGTGATCAGTCACTGCAGAGTACTTACAGAAGGTATAAAAAGCAAGACTGGGACAAAATATTTACTTTGCCTTAAACTTACAGCATCCAGAGTCCTGTACTCAATTAATGTGATTCATTAATAAATATTAAGTGCCTTTGATGTGTGAGTTATGGGAAATACATATGTGAGTCACGCCTGCCCACAAAGCACTTACAATCTAGCAGGCGTCTTCAAACTACGGCCCGTGGGCCACATGCGGCCCGCAGAGGAGTCTGATCCGGCCCGCCAGGTTTTTGGGGCAGTGAGCGCAGCCGAGGTGTTACAGTAGGAATTAGTAGTTCATATAGTCCGGCCTCCAGCTCTCTGAGGGACCGTGATCTGGCCCCCACTTTAAAAAGTTTGAGGACCCCTGATAGTGACTTAATAGGTAATGATTATTGAGCAGTACAATGTATTAGACACTGGTAGGCATTCAATAAGTATCACTTCATTTAAAGTTCATAACAACCCTGTGAGGTTGGTACTATTATCTTACCCATTTTACAGATGAGGAAATTGGGGCACGGAATGAATATATGTCTTGCTTGAAATCAAATAACTTGTAACTATTGAGCCAGGATTCAAGATCCATCACTCTGGCTCAAAAGCCTCATTTTCTTAGCCCTTGGCCACATTGCCTTATGTTAAAACAATAAAATTTAACTGTGAAGACAAAACAAAATAGTATTATGATCAATTATATTTGGTGAAACAGGTTGACTGAGAAATTATTTACCCTAAGGTTACAGACTAGAACTTGATGGAGCCAGAATTTATACATCTATATGATTACAAATGTATGCTTTTACTTCTATGCCATACTTTACTAAATTCCATGAGATGAAATATGTAGGGGGATAATACTGAAATTTGTAGGGATTTTGGAGGTGGATTGTGAAGGAAGGATTTGAGAGAATGGAGATATAAGCCACTGGAGAAGTTAGTACTGATGTGAGAGCAAGATGATTAGAAAATTATAATATCTTTGGAAAGGGAAAACCCAGATTTTAGTTCTGTCTTTGTTGCTTAATGCCAAATAATTTTGTGCAAGTCATTTATCCCCATTTTATAGATGAGGAAATAATGAGTGAGGGATTTATAATAGTATTGACTTCATAAGGTTATGAAGATAAACTGATATATGCAGTGACAGTTGGGATGGGATTGGCTCAAAGTTCCAGGTGAAAGGATTTTCCTGGAAAAGTAGTTGATTATTTCTGAGAAGGAATCTCATGAGAAGTTAGCTCATATTGAGCTGGAGAGGCTTGGAATTGAGACAGCTTATATCAAATGGCCTCCACCCAGCTTCTCAGAAACATAGGCAGTGAGATTGAGGGCTTGAGAAGGAGGATAAAGATTGGAGCATTTGTAGGACATAAACAGATGAATACTACTAAAAACATGTAAAGCTAACCAGAAGTGAACAAAACCATTTATTTTTTTGCCTCTCTTGAAATTCATTGAGCTTTTTTTTTTTTAAAAATATTAAAAAAATTTATTGATTTTGTACAGAGAGGAAGGGAGAGAGATAGAGAGTTAGAAACATCGATGAGAGAGAGTCATTGATCAGCTGCCTCTTGCACACCCCCTACTGGGGATATGCCCACAACCAAGGTACATGCCCTTGACCAGAATCGAACCCGGACCCCTCAGTCCCCAAGCCGACGCTCTATCCATTGAGCCAAACCAGTTCCGGCGAAATTCATTGAGCTTTTAAGATAGGATCTAAGCATTCTTCAAGAAGTAGATAAATATTATCTACATATAAATACAACATACACCATATCCTTTTTCATGTGTGGAAATTTTATCAATTTTGATCACACCTAATACCCCAGTGATGTTCCATGCATATTTTTTACAGTCAGAGGCTTATAGTGTGATAACCTGGAAGAATGGGCTGAAATCAATTAGAAAACCAATGGTGGGGCCTTTGGGTGATACTGGGTTCTGTAACCCTGAGAGGGCTTTTAGCATGAGAGGGTCAGAAATATGTAAGAGGTATGGGACCTCTCTATCTTGTGAAATATATCTCTTTGGGGTTGTGTTCTTTTTTGCTTGTTAGTGTTCATTTTAAATTTCATGATATCAATAATTTTTGTGCCTCTGCCTGTGTAGGAGGCTAGAGGTTTCTGCCTTGTCCCCCTAAGAAAGCATTCTTTTTGTTTAGGTTCTCTCTTAAAAAAAAAAAAAAAAATATATATATATATATATATATATATATATATATATATATATATATATATATATAATTTTTTTGCAGAGAGGAAGGGAGAGAGAGTTAGAAACTTCAATGAGAGGGAAACATTGATCAGCTGCCTCCTGCACACCCCCTACTGGGAATGTGCCAGCAACCAAGGTACATGCCTTTGACCGGAATCGAACCCTGGACCTTTCAGTCCGTAGGCTGACGCTCTATCCACTGAGCCAAACCGGTTTCAGCTAGGTTCTCTTTATTGAGAATTGTTTTAACTCCATGATTCGGATTTGACCTTTCAAAGAACCCAAATTAACTTGATCTGTCAACTTTACTCAAATAAATTTTAATTTTTCAGATGCCTGATTCTGTAAGAAAAGGATCTGGAGTTTTTCCAACCTCAGTAATTATTCTCCTTGCTGATGTTTTAACTGCCAAAGTGTATGTCTCAAATTTGTCCAAGTGCTGAGTCTTCATCAGGGTACCAAGTGACATTTCAGCACTGGGTACTTTTCCTTACAGAGTCAGGCTTGGTGACATGGAAAGAATTTACGCTGCTGTTATTAGTGCTTGTAGTACTGTAGCTGTGATTTCTACACATATATAAAGGGAAAACTTTAACTGAGCCTCTTAAGAGCTCTTGTAAGATAGTAGAGGAAAGCTATTCCTATATCATATAGACAGAATTGACTGGATCTTTCCTCTTCCAAGTTGTTTATCAAACACAGGTGATACACATTTGTCACTTTTTAAAAAAATATATTTTATTGATTTTATACAGAGAGGAAGGGAGAGAGATAGAGAGTTAGAAACATCGATGAGAGAGAGTCATCGATCAGCTGCCTCTTGCACACCCCCCACTGGGGATATGCCCGCAACCAAGGTACATGCCCTTGACCGGAATTGAACCCGGGACCCTTCAGTCCCCAAGCCGACGCTCTATCCATTGAGCCAAACCGGTCCCGGCCCATTTGTCACTTTTTGATTTTGTTTTCTGTAGGTGAGATATTTTCAAAGTGTATTGTTCATTTATTTTATTTTATCCTCACCCGAGGATATTTTTCCATTGATTTTTAGGGAGAGTGGAAGAGAGAGGGAAAGACAGAAAGAAACATCTATGTGAGAGAAACATATTGATTGGCTGCCTCTGACCAGAGCCTGGGCCCAGGAGGAGCATTCAACCAAGGGCCGTACCCTTGACCGGAATCAAACCTGGAACCCTTTGGTTCTCAGGCCAATGCTGTATCCACTGAGCCAAACAGGCATGGGCTTGTTCATTTATTTTAAATCTGAACCATTGTTAAAACTTTTTTAGCCCAGCCAGAATGGCTCAGTTGGTCATCCTGTGTACTGAAAGGTTGTTGGTTTGATTCCTGATCAGGGTGTATACCTGGGTTGCGGGTTCAATCCCCATTTGAGGCACATAGAGAAGGTAGCCGATCAATCTCTTGCATCAGTGTTTCTCTTTCCCCCTCTTCTAAGTATGTCCTTGGGTAAGGATTTAAAAAAAGTTGATGTCATTGTACTGTTCACCATTTAATCATTGCTGCTCACTTTAAAAAAAAACCTGAAGGATCCCTCATCCCCAGTCCCTCCCTCTTCCTGACCAACTACTGCTTTTATACCTGCTATTTCTGCCTCATCACTTCCCACCCTGGCTGGCCTCTGTCCTTACTACTACACTGAAACTACTCTTATCAGGGTCACCTATAACATTCCTGTTGCCAATCCCAATGCACTCTTTAATGCCTGTCTTTTTTTTTTTAATTTTGTTTTTTTACTTTGCTGCAGCATTTGCAGTTTCTCATTTCCTTCTCTTTTCTTCCTACTCCTGTGGCTTTCCCTTCATAGATTCTTTCATCAGCTCCTCCTCCTCTACAATCATTTTCATGTTAGCTATTAAATCTTGTCTAAAACCCCAGCCCTATATCCATAGTCCTCTTCCCATTATATTTGCATGATGATAATTTCCTCTGCACCTGAGTCAATCATCTTCTGACTGATAAGTGTGCATCTCCAGTTGAGAGACCAATCCCCCCTCCTTGAGCTCCAGATCTCACATACGTACTCAACTGTGCATGTGTCACCGGTACATCAAACTCAACATCTCCAATACTGAACTATGCATTTCCCTCTGTAAATCTGTTACCTATCTCACTGAATGGCCCTGCTATCCACCTGGTTGCTCAGAACAGCTTACCCACCTAGTTGCCAGGTTAGTTCAGCCTGTTTAGTCTTTCATCACCCTTTTTCCTCCCAGTCTGCTTGGTTATCAAATCATTCTGAAAGATAATGTCTTCTAAAAATCACCCTGTCTCTATTCTCTTATATTAGGCCCTAAACTCTTAGTGCCTGAATGATTTCAATGGCCTTCTATCTGACCTTTTTGACCCTCTGTAGTTTAGACCAGTCTCTCTAAAATAGAAATCTAATGTCAAGTCCTTGCTTATAACCCTTCCATGACTTCCTTTTGATTTCAGGATAAAGTCTAAACTCTGTTCTTCAACATGCAATGTCTTTTATGATTCACCTCCTGATGATCTGTAGCACCTCAACTCTTGTCACTTTATATCCTAGCCATAGTGAACAGCATGTGATTCCCTGAATGGTCTGTGTTCTCTCACTGTTCTTGGCTGGATATATACTACTGTTCTGCCTGCCTGGAAAACCTTTCTTTTACTTTGTTACCTGCTTATGTGATGCCTCTGGAAAGGTTTTCCTAATATCCCACTCCCTCATGCTTGGTTAGGTACCTCTTTTCTTCTTTGATTATATATAGTTATAATTGTTTATTCAGTCTGTTTTTGTTTATTTCTTTTGCTAACTGGACTTAGAGACAATTAATTGGAGGAAAGATCTTGTTTTCATCTCTGAGCCCTGCAGGCCTACTTAGGCTAGTACTCCATTCACATACGTATATACTAAAAGAATGGCTGCTGGTTAGAGTGAAACGAGATAAGAAGGTAAAATGTAACTAATAGGGATATACTGTGAATTTTGGAGTTAAAGAAAGTTTTATAAATTTAATTTATAGTTGAGGTATATCTACATAACGTAATGTTACTTGACCATAAAAGGGAATTAAATTCTGATTCATGCTATAATGTGGAATAAACCTTGAAAACATTATGCTAAGTGAAAGAAGTCAGACCAAAGATCACATATTGTAGAATTCTATTTATATGAAATGTTCAGAATAGGCAAATTTATATGTAGAGAAAATGGGTAATCCAGCATCAGAGTCAACATTCAGTCCTCTGCCCGCAATGTGTGCGCGACTCCGGGGGCCCTGCTTTTCGCTGCTCCCCTGGGATTCTGCCTCACAGCCCCGTCTCCCCCTGCCGGAGCCTGGGTCCCCAGGGTCTGGCCCATAACTGGGGCTCAGTGCTGCTGGTTCGGGGGTTCAGCCCAGGCTGGGGGTTTTATTTCCCTCCTGCTAGGGAACGCCAGGCAGCACCCAGCCCTCTCCGGCTGCGACCTCTCCACGCGCGCGTGCGTGTGGGCTCGCAGCATGTCTCCGTACCTTAGGCTTTTTTTCAGCTCCTCTGATTTTCCTTCTGGTTTTCTCTTTCCTTCTTGTTGTAGAATTTTCAGTCAGTCAACTACCTGTAGCTCTGGGCGATGTCCACTCTACATTTTAGTTGTATTCCATTGAAATTGTGTGTGCTGCTGTGGTCAGATGTCTACCCGAGCAGCCATCTTGGATCCTCCCCCCTATATGTAGAGAAAATGGATTAGTGGTTTCCAGGAGCTGGGAGTTGGGGTAGGGGACATGGAGAGTGACTGCTAATAGGTATGGGGTTTCTTTTTGGAGCAATGAATTTTTTTACATTAGATATAGTGATCAATATACAACTTAGTGAAAATACTAAAAGCCACCAAATTGTATAGTTTAAAAGGGTAAACTTTATGGTTTGTGAATTATAGCTCAATAAAGCTGTTATTAAACAACTAGGGGCCCAGTGTACAAATCCCTGCACCTTGAAAGGAACTGTGGGCCGCAAGGCTGCAGTGGACACAGGGGCGGGTCTTGGCCCATCCTCTGTTCCCCCACCCGGCCCCTCCCACCATGGTCCCCAGTCCCCTGTCTGCCAGCAGCTCCTCTCCCACTGCTGCTCCTATGAGCTGATGGTAGCTGGTCCTACTTGCACCTGCTGATGGCATGGAGCAATTGGGGCCAGCACCAGCAGCGGGTGTGAGCAGGGGCTGCTGCCCTGATCACCCTTAGGAGCAGGGGGAGGTGGAGAAGCCCTTAGGGAAAATCAGGGCTGGCAGCTGCCGCTTGCACCTGCTGACAGCAGCCAGTGCAAGGAGCAGCTCGCTCCAGTGCAAGCGGGGCCAAGGCTGGTGCCGGCAGTGGGTGTGAGTGGTGGCTCTGGTGCTGGCAGTAGTGCGATCAGGGCCATCATTGGCAGCGGGTGCATGAGGTGGCCGCTGGCCCCGTTCGCCCCTCAGGAGAAGGGGGAGGTGGAGAAGCCCTGATGACAGTGACGGGTGCCCTGCCTTGTCCTGGTGCCCCCATTTCACTTGCTCCACTATCCCATTGTGTCCACCGCCTGCCATTTTCCGTGCTTGCCCCCTGGTGGTCAGCACATGTCAAAGTGACTGGTTGTTCCTTTGTTCAGTTGTTCTGCTGTTCAGTCTATTGGCATATTAGCCTTTTATTATATAGGATTTGGTCAATATAGGTTTATAGTACCTAGAATATCAATATGGTGAGCCAGGTAAAATTCTAACAATATGTTAATATCATAGTGCCAGTTTGAGGACTTCTTTTAAAATATATAAAGTATATATTTTAAAATTAAAGTCTGATCTTTTAATAGTAGGGGGACTCAATCTACAAATATCATTGATTTTCTAATTTGTTAAATGTGTATTATTTGGCCAGCCACGTGTTTTAGGAATAACTTGAAATATGTGTGTTTAGCAGTCCCGTGAATGAATGGATGGAGGTGGTAAACACATTTCTATCATGATTTCACTCTCAGGTTGGGATTCTTTGGAGCATATTCTGGGTACAGATGGTTTGAATCTATTTTCTCATTTTGTTACCTTCCCAATCACTTCTTCAAATCTTGATCTAGAAATGCAATGAAATGTGTTGTTACCCCAGGGAATGTTTTTGCCTTCTGTCTTATGGATTGTATGAATATTGGACTCTTAGCTTTGTGAATTTAGTAATATTTTAAAATGTAATTGCATTCTGTCTAAAAATTGATTTTGAACCACATGAGACTATCATAAAATATTTTCTGCTTTCAATTTAAAGATGTGTGTAGGGTATAAAAGAAGTCGTCTCTGTCTGAAAGAAGAGCTAATATTGTGTTCTTTGTGTTTTTTTTATTTTTTATTTTTTTAATTTCCAGGTCTTTTTGTGGGCCTTGTACTTCGATATGGAATTCATGTTCCAAGTGATATAAATAACGTGACCCTGAGCTGTGAAGTGCAGTCAAGCCCAACTACCTTATTGGTAAATGTTAGTGGAAAATTTTATGAGTATACACTGAAAGGCGAAATTAGTCCACATGAACTCAATAACATTCAAGATAATGATATGCTTAGAAAGGTAAGTTCTTAATTAAAAGGAAATTTTAATTTTAAAAAGTGGATAATTAGGAGCAAAGTGATTCAGGAGAAAAATAATGAAATTTTAAATGATATTTACTAGTAAAATAATTAGCCTTTTAAAATGGAGTAAAACCTCGAGGAATGTAATGTAATGAAGAGTAATGAACATGTCTGTACATTTCATTTTCTTTTTTAAAAACATATTTTATTGATTTTTTTTACAGAGAGGAAGGGAGAGGGATATAGAGTTAGAAACATCTATGAGAGAGACTCACCGATCAGCTGACACCCCCCACCGAGGGTGCCCGCAACCAAGGTACATGCCTTGACCGGAATTGAACCTGGGACTCTTCAGTCCCCAGGCTGGCGCTCTATCCACTGAGCCAAACCGGTTAGGGCAATGTACATTTCATTTTCTGATTGAGGTTAAGTACTATAAATCTTTTTTTTCACTCTGATGTTTGCAATTGTAATAAATGGTAACCAGTATTGAGTTAAACAGAATTTATAAGGGTTTCCTTCAATTTGCAGATAGTCCTTAGAGTTTATTGTACTCCAGCACATTGAGTTGATAATACATAAAATATTCTATTAATATCTCTTTGAATTCTTTCTTGCCTTGATGGTATTCTATACTGAGAACAATTTAATATTTCTTTGATTCATAATCTGGCACAACTTCAGAGGCTTCAATATGAGTGTCAGTTATTGTACCAGGCTGGACATAGAGCCTTATGTAGGAGGTTGGATTGCAGTCTCACTAGCTCCCAGACATTCTTCAAGCTGCTTTCTCCTGTGACCCTCATAGTTTCTATTCCTGAAGCTTCTCAGGATCTCTTTGTTTCCACCCACTCTTGGCCATTTGCCTCCATTTCTATCTCCTACATTGGCAGGAGTTGGCTTTTATAACTAGTACTTGATTGTGTTCCTGACCATCTTGAATGCTTTTTAAAATTTCATATGAACTTCAAGTTTATTTTGCAGCAAGAGTTCTTTCTACCTGGGGAAAATTCCAGTTCTTTAAAAGTTCTAGTAAATGAACTTGTAGCATGGTTATATGTACAGATGTTTTGTGTTCATGTCAAATCCTGCTAGAGCCTTATGAACACAAGGGGGCATCTGTATTATTCTAGGGAATAAATATTAAAAGAAATGGACTGTCAGGATTAGAAATGAGTTGCGCAGAAACTTTTTACCATACTATTATGTTACTAGTAGCCCTGCACATGAATCCGTGTGCCAGTAGCTCGCCAGTAGCTCGCTGCCACCCTCCAGTAGCTTTCCGCCTGCTGTCCCACTCTCCTATAGCTCCTCCTGCCCCCCGCCCCCACTCATAGCTTGCTGCCCCGCCCCCTCTGTAGCTCTCAGCCACCTGCTTGTAGCCAGTATCTCCCTGCCACCCTCCAGTAGCTTTCTGTCCGCTGTCCTGTTCTCCTGTAGCTCCCACTGCCCCTTTCCCTCTCATAGCTTGCTGCCCTGCCCCCTCTTGTAGCTCTCTGCCACCCGCTTGTAGCTTGCTGCCCCACCCTCCTGCTTATCCATGATCTGGTTGTTACACGGTTGGTCATAATGATCATTTGCATATTACATATTTATTATATAGGATATACCTTCAGATATATTACCTAGGCATAAAGAAGTCTGTTTCCTCTTGCCAAACATAATGTCGTACCTCTATATTTCATGTTACCAGTTTTGGGTCTCATTTAAAGGAAATTTATGATCATGCTTTCTCCTATTTTGAAGGTTTTTAATATAGTATTTTAACACATTTTCACAGATCTGCCTTAACTGGTTGTTCCAAATCTATGTCCTTGTCATTTGGTTGAGAATGAAACGACATATATCCTACATGAAATATTTTTTGGTTACCACACTAAGATTCTTGCCTTTTACCAGTTTAACATTCATTTTTTTCCCCTTTTGATAGTGTGATAATATAATGTGAAGTGTTATAAGGGAATTCTGCTAAAAGAACTCTTTATTTTACCAGGTTACTTTTGATCCGGAAGTATTTTTCAACATATTACTTCCTCCTATCATATTTTATGCAGGATATAGTCTGAAAAGAGTAAGTACTTTTGTATTTCATAAATTTTGAACAATGTTAAACGCCAAGGGCTTTATCATCTTTGACTCTTCAGAAACAGTTCTTCCCAGCTTTCCTCTCTTCTCTTCTCCTTCTCCTTTATAAATGCTGAAATGTATGCCTGCCTGTATAAAAATTATTTCTTTTATTTCCTTTAATGAATAATGCATTTCATATTAGCACACTAAAATAGAAAGCCTTTATTTTGTTAAATATTCTAACACAATGTAACCTTTCTTTTGTCAGAGACATTTCTTTCGAAACCTTGGGTCTATTCTAGCGTATGCTTTTCTTGGAACAGCTATTTCTTGCTTCGTAATTGGGTAAGTACTTGCAGCTTAAAACATGTTTTAGCTTTCATATTATAATTTTAAAGTAATGCTAGTTGGTTTACGCCGTGTTGTATTTCTGAGTGTCAAAGGACTTTTCCAGTAAAATGTGTTCACAAAGATAAGTCATTTGAATTTGCCTTAAGGCCAGGGCATTACCCTATTTAAATGACATGAATTGAATTTGGGATTAGTTACAAAGTACTACAGTGGTCTCATCTTATTCTTATTATATACTGACTTCCTTAATAGTTGATTTTTTTTTCTAAAGTAGAAATATGTTTCTTGAACAGGTCAATAATGTATGGCTGTGTAACACTGATGAAAGTAACTGGACAACTTGCGGGAGATTTTTACTTTACAGATTGCCTGCTGTTCGGTGCCATTGTATCAGCAACTGATCCAGGTATGTTTTACATGAGAGGAGATTAAGTACTTAAGGAATAGTGTTTTGCCAGCAAAACATTTGTGGGCAATTCTTCCTTTGAGGTGTAGAATTCATGATTAGGTACTTCCCATAATACTGCACTCTCGAGTTACAGAGGGGGGAAAACGAAATTCATGGTTCCTTTTGGCTTAAACACACATTTTTTTCTTTTACTTTATTACATTTGCCTATTACTGGTCCGCACAATCTGATGCTGTTTGGACACAGACGATAAGGTATTTTTTTCAGAATTTCGAGTAGGTCTCTATTCCTAGTGATTAGGTATGGGAGATGAATTAGATTAATAAAAATGGGTAATAATAATTATATACTTCCTTTCAAGCTTCTAGAAAAAGTTCCCTAAAAATCTTCTGTTTACATTCAGCTACTGCATGTAAGAGTAAGAAAAGAAGTTTTTACATGATTGTAAGAAGGCAATTGTGCTACTACAAGTGTGATTTTGGGTCATTGGTGGCCTTTAGTATACATTAAAGGATTGTTTTTATAAAATTGGCCTTATGATTATGATTATAAAATAGTCTTGTTATTAGCACAGTTGAAGAATGAATTTAATTATACTGAGTTAGGTTATAGTTTTCCAAATATAGTATTGGCAGGCTTAACAGCTACAAATTAGGCAGTTAAAGGATATGTAGGCTGAAGAGGTAAGGATAGAAACATAGGTTGCAGGTTTTTTTTTTTTAATATGTTTTTATAGATTTGAGAGAGAGGGAAAGGGAGAAGGAGAAAGACTGATGAGAGAGAACATTCAGCTGGCTGCCTCCTGCACTCCTTCCACTGAGGATAGAGCTGCAACCAGGCAAGTGCCATTACTGGCAATCTAACTGGCCACCCCTGGGTACATGGGAGAATGCTCAACCAACTGACCCATACTGGCCAGGACTAGGTTGCAGGTTTTGAACTGAGGAGCAAGTTTTCTTATACTAGACTTTAGAAGCTCAGTAGAGGTTTGTTCTGTTATACCTTTTGACCCTGAACGTTAATTACCTTCTTTTATTGTCATCCAGCACAATTAAAGGGGTAGGATCCTGAGGTTATCTCTGAATTCTGTGTTAACCTTGATGACTATGGAAAATAGGGAAATGTTTTATACTCTATAGGATATTATCTTACAAGATAAGAAGACATTTTAGAGATGTATTTATGTAGTTTAGCATTTTTAAAACTGAAAATCAAATTGCTTCCTTAAAGACCATCAAGACTGCCCCCTCATTATTTGAAACTCATTATCAATGTGAAGATAGCATGGATTTTGCAAGGAGCCAGTGTTCTCTGTTTTCTGTATCATCACGAGAAGCAAGGTCCTCTACTTTTTAAAGCCTATGAGGAATTTAAATCAATAGAACTGGCTACATTGCTGCAACCTATGGTTTTGTTCCTTATATAAAATTGGGCAGTTATATTTATTCTGAATCATAAAAGCATGTGCCCCTGTTTGGGTTTATTTAGTGAGTGAGCTGTATGTGACTCAGAAATTATGACATAACTTCAGTCTCATCAGATTTTCTAAGAATTTTCTTGTAAAAGAAGTTTTTTTTCTTCTTCTTAAGCTGTAATAGCATGATAGTTGGCTTCTTATTAAGTTAATTAAATCAACTATAATTCTGGTCAAAAAGCAAACTTGCCCTGCCAGTATGCCTCAGTGATTGAGTGTTGACCTATGTACCAGGAGGTTGCTGGTTCGAATCCTGGTCAGAGCACATACACAGGTTGCTGGATCATTCCCCAGCTGGGGCATGCAGTAGGCAGCTGATTGATGTTGATGTTTCTCTCTCATCGGTGTTTCTATACAGCCTTCTCCTTTCTCCTCTCTCTAAAAATCAATAAAAGCATATGTTTTTTTTTAAAAAAAGCAGCCGAGACCGGTTTGGCTCAATGGATAGAGCGTCGGCTTGGGGACTAAAGGGTCCTGGGTTCAATTCCAGTCAAAGGCATGTACCTTGGTTGCGGACTTATCCCCAGTAGGGGCTGTGCAAGGGGCAGCTGATCGATGACTCTCTCTCATTGATGTTTCTTAACTATCTCTCTCCCTTCCTCTCTGTACAAAATCAATAAAATATATTTAAAAAAAAAAGCAAACTTGTGTTTTCATTTCCTGCTATCTTTGCTAAACCAGTGTGCTTGAAATTTGCAAGTCAAATAGGAGTTGTAAGGCTCCAAGGAAGAAATGAAGTTTGCAGCAGGAAATGCTTTTCATAATATTCTTCAAAGATTAATGATCATCTGGTCTATAAGAAAATTTGAATACATTCCTTATGGAAAATAAATCTACAGGACAAGAATATTAGCATTCACACGAAGAATGTAGTTTAACTCAGTCTTCCAAGGTTATTTTCAGCTGTTTGTAAGAGAGAGAAAGGAGAGTGTGGGTATACATTTAGGGAAAAGAAAAATATTGACATAAAACTACTGAATCTTAATATGGTAAGAGAATGTTTATTCAAGTTGAATTCTAGGACAAAGAAATGAACTTATAAATAACAATTATAATCATCTACAGAGGGGAATATGTTATATTTATAATGTCTAAGTATTACTCTTGACTCTTTTTACTTGCTAGTGACTGTTCTTGCCATATTCCACGAGCTTCAAGTTGATGTTGAACTTTATGCACTTCTTTTTGGTGAAAGTGTTCTCAATGATGCTGTTGCCATAGTGCTATCTTCGTAAGTGAATTTTTTTTTATTATATACTATATATTGAATGTTAGGGTACTAGAAACCAAAAGTCATCTATTGAATGAAATGCATTATGAATGGAAACATTTGGAAAAAATGAGACATTATTTCCCTTTTGAAAAAATGCAATCTTATAGATAACATGGAAAATGCAGGAATGAAAAAGATATGTACTCTTACACCTAAAGACAATTATTATAAACTAGTGGCTCAGTGCATGAAATTCGTGTGCTGGGGGAGACGGGGAGAGGTCCCTCAGCCCAACCTTTCCCCTCTCACAGTACTGGAGCCTTCAGGGGATGTCCTACGACTTAGACACGTTCCTGGTGAGGAGTGTGCCTAACCCACAGTATGGCCTCCCTCTGCAAGAGGCGACTGGGCAATATTGGGAAGGCACTGCCCCCATCACTTCATTGCTGCTACCACTGCTGACCACCATGGCTGCTGGCACTCAGTCCTCGCTTCTTAGCATTGGCCAGGCCAGCTGTGGGAAGGGCTATAGGAGGTTGAGGTACAGCAGGAAGCACCTCTGCAGAGGTGTGCTCGGACTGGGCCTCGCAGCTGCCTCTATGGCTGCCGCTGCGGAAGGGCCCTCACCCAGACCTCTCCCGCAAAGCGTCTGCTCCCGCAACATTTCTAGGGTGTCTAATGTGGTGCCACCAATCAGGGACAGCTCACTGGGCAATGCACTCTTGTGGGGGTATTTAGCTGTGGTAGCATTGCATATTTGAGGTTCCCCAATGTCCCTGATCTATGGAATTGGCCATGATGATTGGGAGTCCTGGGTGGGGAGAACCAATCTGGGGGGAGACATAGTGTGGTGAAGGCTGGGGCATATCCGTAGTGATGGCAGGAATGTGGAGGCTGGGACTGGGGTCTGGAGACTGGACAGGGGCCAGAGATCTCACTTGGCTACTGAGGGATGTGGCCATCTGCTGGCCAGAGAGGTAAAGCCTGTGATTCTCTGAGAGCATGTGCTGCTGGGACTCATGGGGTTTGTTAGGTCTGTGCTGACAGAAGTCAGGCCAAGAGATGTTGTTAGAGTTTTAGAAATTTTATTTTTAATACACACAAGTATATCCATTTCAGCAAGCAAGAGTAGGGAGGGCAGGATATTTATCTCTGTGTAGGTCGGACATAGGTGCAGGCGGTTGCAGGAAGCTGGGTCTAGTGTTGCTTTTCTCAGCTGCTTAGCTTCTCTTGTGATACCTGAAATGAAAACAGGAAAACAGCAGAGAGGGCAGGAGCTTCATGTGGTGACAATAGAAAAGTAGTGAGCGCAGAGGAGAAACTGAGGGTAGGGGAAAGATACAGAATATGCCTAACAGGGTTTGGCTGGCCTGGGACCCAATCTGCTGCTGCTGCATGGCTGCTCTTAGTGTCAGCGTCCCTAAGGCTGCTGGAACTGGGCGTGTCCTGCCAGGCCTGCAGCCATGCCAGCGCTGCCTTCCTGTTGCTGCTGCTGCTGCTGCTGCTGCTACTGCTGCTCCTTTGCATCTCTCTGTACTGTGGTTCATACTCCCCAACACTGGGGTTGCGCCCTGGGTTCATGATGTTTAAGGCCTCACCCTGGGGGTTCAGGCCTCCCATTGCTTACTGCTGCGGAGGGACAGCAGGTCGTGGCCCACTGGCTTGCATGGTGTTCAGGTTCAGCAGGCTGAGCTAGAGCTGAAGGCCGGGCTGGCTGGCCTCTTACTTGGCCTTGTGCTATTTAGTGAGAGCTGCCATCATCTGAGGGTTTGACTTGAGAATGTTGAGTACTTGCTGCTGCTGGGGGAGCTGGGACACTTCAGGATCCACAGCAGGTCCTGCAGGGCACCCAGAGAGATGCTCTGAGGTGGCTGCACCTTAGGTCTGCATAGACATCATGGGTCTGGGCATGCCTCACATTGGCTTTTGCTGGGGGATGGTGCCGGCTGCCTCTGCTGGAGTATGGGGGCAGAATAACAGGCCCGCTGACCTGGTTAAGTCACATTCAGGCCCATGGGGGCCATCTGGCTCTCAGGGGTGGGGTCACTGTGCCTCAGGGGCATACCATTGTCGAAGCTCACTCAGTACAGGTGCTGCTGCTACTGCTGCGCCTCATGTGCAATCTGCCAGACACCTCCACTGCTGCAGGTGGACCCTGGTGAGGGGGCGGAGGGAAGGGGTGGCATCTGGTTAGTGGGCTTCCCAGTGTAAACTGTGGTGGGGGCTGAGTTTTGGTCATGTTGGAGAAACCAGCTAGTGACTATGCTCACAGGCGAGGGCTGGGGCAGAGTCGGGGGCTGTGGTGTCCAGGGTGTGCTGGGATGCAGTGTGGGGAACCGGGGGGGTGGTGAAGGAGGAGAAGGCAAACTCTGCTGAGACATGGTGCGGGTATTGATGGTGGCATCCGTTAGCACATGAGCTACGTGTGCTGCCGGCGGTGCTGCATCTCCTGCTGGTGGAGCTTCTGCTTGACGTTGAGGCAGTAGGGAATGGGGCATGTATTTTCTTGGCAGTTTTTGGCATGGTAGCAGCAAAGGGTGACGAACTCCTTGCACACTCCGCAACCTCCATTGGTCTTGTTTTGGCAGCTCTTGGTGTGCTGCACAACCCAGTTCATCTGGCAGTTGGCTTCGGGGCACTGGTGGGCATGCCTCAGGGATTGGATGCAGCACTGGATGGCCTAGTGCCGCCTCCCCTCCCGGAAGTTCCTGAACTGTAGCTCACCCTGGCTGCTGCCCTCATTGTCCAGGCCCAGGCCGACCTTTACCATCTTATGGGTGTGGCCTTTATGTTGTAAGCAGTTGATGTCCTCGTACCAGCCACTGCTCCCTCGGCGGAGGCACTGCCTCTGCTCAGGCTTCTGCAGCAGCAGTTACTGCCTCCTGGGCTCCAGCTCTCACAGTTTAGGTGCCACCTCCCAGCTCCCGATCCCCAGGCTGTGGCACGGCCACGGTGTCCCTTCTCCTGTGCAGCCAGCTCTGGCAGCTGCTGTGGCTTTGTCCGGATGGTCATCCAGAAGGTCTCCAAGTCTAATTAGCATACTACTCTTTCATTAGTATAGACTAGAGGTCCAGTGCATGAAATTAGTGCACTAGGGAAGGGGGTCCCTCAGCCTGGCCTGTGCCCTCTCACTGTCCGGGACCCCTCACTCCTTACTGCTTGACTTGCTGCTCCTTAGCACTGCTACAAAGGCGGGAGAGGCTCCTGCCAACACCACTGTGCTTGCCAGCAGTGAGCCTGGCTTCTGGCTGAGCTGCACCCCCCCTGTCGGAATACACTGACCACCAAGGGGCAGCTCCTGCATTGAGCACCTGCCCCCTGGTGGTCAGTGTGTATCATAGCAATCAGTTATTTTGTTCTTGCTGTAACAGTTGCTTAGACTTTTATTAGTATATAGATATTCTAGGACATTTAATTTTTATTTTTCTTATGCATGATATTTTTACATAGTTGTGATTGTAGTATATATATATAATTTTATATTCTGTTTTATTGTAACATGAAATTTTTAGTTTTTGAATTAAAGTAAATTTTTGAGATAACGTATTCACATGATTTAAAAATCAAAACTATGTAGAAAGGTAAATATTGAAATTTTTTTAAATAAATTTTTATTGTTCATATTATTACAAATGTTCCTTTCCCCCCCTTCTCACCCCACCCTCTGCCCTTTCCCCACCCCCCATTGTCCTCATCCATAGGTGCACAGTTCATGTTCAGTCTCTTCCCACATCCCCCTCTCCTCTTTTCTCCAAGAATCATCAGTTCACTCCCCTTCCATACCTCTGATTCTATTATATTCAACAGTTAATATTGTAAATCAGATTTTTTTTTTTTTTAGTTTCCTTGGTTTTTAGATTCACTTGTTGATAGTTACGTATTTGTTGTTCATAATTTTTATCTTTATTTACTTTCTCTTCTGAAAGAACCCCCTTCAGCAATTCATATAATTCTGGTTTGGTGGTGATGAACTCCTTTAGCTTTTTTTTATTAGTGAAGCTCTTTATCTGACCTTCGAATCTGAGTGATAGCTTTGCTGGATAGATTATCTTTGGCTGTAGGTTCTTGCTATTCATCACCTTGAATATTTCTTGCCATTCCCGTCTGGCCTGCATGGTTTCTGTTGAGAAATCAGCTGACAATCGTATAGGTGCTCCTTTATAGGTAACTACCTTCTTTGCTCTTGCATCTTTTAATATTCTCTCTTTGTCTTTTGCTCTTGGAATCTTAATTATGATTTGTCTTGGTGTGGTCCTCTTTGGATTCCTTTTGTTTGGAGTTCTGTGCGCTTCCTGGACTTGTAAGTCTAATTCTTTCACCAGGTGGGGGAAGTTTTCTGTCACTATTTCTTTCAGTATGTTTTCGATATCTTGCTCTCTCTCATCTTCTGGGACCCCCATAATTCTGATGTTGGTTCGCTTGAAGTTGTCCCAGAGTTTTCTTACATTATCTTCAACTTTCTGGATTCTCTGGCCTTCTTGCGTCTGCGGAGGAGTGTCTTCTGGCTCTTTATGTTCCAAATCTTTGACTTGATTCTTGCGATCTTCCATTCTGTTTTTAGGACTCCATAAAATATTTTTTATTTCAGACAATGTATTCTTTATTTCTTGTTGATCCCTTATTATTTCTAGTTGATCCCTTTTCATATCCTCATAGGTCTTGTTTATTTTATCGGCCTTTTCTAGGAGATTCTTAAACAACCTTATAAGTGTGGTTTTGAACTCTATATCCAGTCGCTTTTTGTCCTCCATTTCTTTTGTTTGTGATCTATTTGGTTTAGGCATTTTCACAGGCAGCTTTCCTGATGGGGCGGGGTTTCAGGGTGGAGCCTACAGCCTTGGCTTCTGTCAGCCCCGCCCTATGCGACTCCTGAGACTCAGGGTCCTTCAGTACTTGTTGCGAGCGCCTCTGAGAGAAAGGTGCCCTCGATTTTTGCCTGCTGCCAAACTGTCTATGCTCTCCCCCAATGAGTCTGGTATTGGGGTTCAGTTCAGTTGGTAGTGGGATTGGAGGTGGCGTTCAGAGCAGTCTGGAGCCCCTGTCTCCTTCCCGTCAGGGCAATCCCGCGGCACAGCCGGCCGGCCCTTCTCTGCGCACAGCGTGCGCACCTCCAGGACCTCCTTTCGTCGCTTCCCTGGAGTCCCGCCTTACAGCCCGGCTCCCTATGGATGAGCCTGGGTCCCCGGGGTCTGGCCTAGAATTGGGGTTCAGAGCAGTTGGAGCTGGGCCCAGCACAGTCGGAGCTTTTCTCTCCTTCTCGCTTGGGACCGCCAGCCAGGCACTCGGCCTCCCTCCTCTCCGGCTCTGTCCTCTCCGCGCGTGCCGCGTGTCTCGGTACCTTGGGCTTTTACAGCTCCTCCGCGCTTCCTTCTGGTTTTCTCCTTGCTTCTTGTTGTAGAATTTCCAGTCAGTCGACTTTCCTGTAGTTCTGGGTAATGTCCATTTTATATTTTAGTTGTATTTTGTTGAAATTGTTGTGTGCGGCTGCAGCTAGTTGCCTACCCGAGCAGCCATCTTGGATTCTCCCTGAAATTTTCTTACTCCTGTCCTCATCCACTTATCCCCATCCCCCCTTTTATAATAGGTTACCATTTTTATCAGTTTCTAGTGTATCCTAGTATTTATTTATTCAAATGCAAGCACACATATGAATGGATATTCTTATTGCCTCTTATTTCTTATTAGAGGCCCGGTGCATGAAAATTCATGCACTAGAGGAGGGGTCCCTCAGCCCAGCCTGCCCCCTCTCACAGTCTGGGAGCCTTCAGGGGCGGAAGGTGACCCAGGAATCAGGGAAGGGCGATGCCCCCATCACACCTCTGCTGCTGCCACTGCTGGCAGCACAAGCTTTGGCCAGCTCTGGTTACCTGAGCCTCTGGCATCCCTGGTTTGCTGGGCAGCCAACATCCTAGGCTTGCCTACGCCTTGGGCGTCAGCTGGGCAGCCGCCATCCAAGGCTTGCCTGCACCTTGGACTGGCCCTGAGCAGCTGGGGGGTGATGGGACTGGGGAACTCTGCAAGCAGGCACATGGAGTGGCCAGGCCCAGCCTTGCCTTGCACTTGCCATCCCAGCAGGGCTGAGGGGAGTGGCCACCACCATCTTTGAGGGTGTGACAGTCAATTAGCATTCCCTCCTTATTGGCTATGGGAGCCTCTATGTTTGAGGCTGGAGCAGTCAATTAGTATATTCCCTTTTTATTAGATAGGATTTTAAAAGTAGCATTCTATATATGTCCAAACCTAGCTTTCTCTTACATAACTGTATTCTGGGAATCTTTTCATATCAAAACAGTTTTCTCATTTCTTGTTTTCAGCTATATAGTGTTCTATGTGAATTAAACTATAGTTTATTTTATCAATCCCCTAACGTTGGAAACATAAAGTGTTTTAAATTCTTTGCTATCCAAATAATGTTTCAGTGGTTAAACTTGAACTTACCTGTTTTATACATGCATAGGTATATTAGTAGGATAAATTTCCAGAAATAAGATTAGTGGGTTTAGGGTAAATACATTTATAATTTTGTTAGACGATGCTAAATTGCCCACCAAAAGGATTATGCCAGTTTGCATTTTTAAGTGCTAAGTTATGGGAGTGCCTATGTCCTTGTAACTTCACCAGAAGACTATTTGTAAGACTTGTATTTTTGCTAATTTGATTATTGAGAAATTTCTCATTGTGTTTTTTTTTAAAATTTCTCTTATTTAATATAATCATTTCAGAAACACTTTAATTTTTAAAAGTGTTAAATAATACTCTTTTTTAAAGACAGTTATTGAAATGAGCAATGTTTGAATATAATTCTAGAAATTACTATACATATTATTAGAAGGTGTTTGTAGTGAAAGAAGGGGTCTCAACCTCTGAGGAATTCAAAACTGCCAACCCACTCCTACTAAGCAAATATCTAACCCTATAAGCATTTTTTACCCTATATCAGAACTTTCTATGAGAGAAAAGTAAAAGCTCACATTTTATCTTTATTTTTATTTATCTACTTAATTTACACTTTATTAACTATAAAAGAGTAACCAGTAACTGACTGGTTTGCATAGCTTTAGTGGCCCCATTTATTTACTGCAAAGTGGAAAATGATCCTTTCTGAAAGGTAACACTGATCCTTTAAATATTGTGTGTAAAGATATGCAAAAGATCAAATCCTTTTTAGTGAACATGATTTATGTAAATTCCACCTCCTCTGACATATTCATTGCCAGACATTTTGCAGCTATCTATAGCTAATGTAAATTTATTTTAAGAAATAAAGTATGTGCCAGGGGGTAGGGGAGGCCAGGGGAAGGTCAATGGGGAAAAAAGGAGACATATGTATTACTATTTCTAATACTTTAAGCAATAAAATAAAATTTAAAAAAAAAATAAAGCCTAAAGGCTAGAACTAATGTTGATACAGAACATATGTACCTTCATTGACAATAGTTGCAAAGTAAAAGTTTTATATTATTTGAAGGGAGGAAGAAATGAACAGTGTGGTTATAACTTAGGTGTTATAAAAATTAATGAAGCTACAAAGATTGTTGAAGCTTTCAATACATAAGAGCATGTAAGATCACTAGATGAAAAGAATAAGGTACAGGCAATTACTTTTAGCATGGATTCCTCATCTTAGTTATTCTGCTACTTAATCATCTTACTAATAAGTAATAAAATTACTAATAAAATCAATATATTTGTAACAAAAATTCCTTCCTCATTGTCTGTTGGATGAAGAGTCAGAAAAATCTCTGTTCTGGTCCTGTTTTAAACTGTCATGCCCTGTGCCTTACTTTTCCCATTAGTAAAGTAACTTATTTCTTGCAAATTTGAGAAGGAACAGTTGAATAGTATTAATGGAGAAAATAACTCACAAAGGGCCACAATCTTCCTTCTATTATAGCCTTTCTCAAACAGGGTTCTGTGAGGGAATATAAGCCTTATAGAGAATGATTCAAGTGATTTCTTAGTTCTCTTTTAAGGATGGTACATAGCTAGTACTATTCTAGATTTCATAGAAGATAAGTTAACTCATTACATGGTCTGGTGGAACTCTGGTGGAGAAGGACTGTATATCTAGAGAATATCATATCAGGAAATTGTTAGCAGTGTAGGTGTCTTAATGGAGTTGAGCAAATGAGTTTCTGCCCAAAACCTGAAAGAAAACCAGTTGTGTTGCTGGCTGGTAGAAATAACTAGCTGGAGTGCTCAGTAATCTGTCTATTATCATTTTTCATTCATCTTTTAAAGTATGTTAGATAGAAATAGTCTACTTTATGTTGGATACTGCTAAATAATCTTACACAGGACAGCATCCACCATCCAACAAATAATTATCTGGCACCAAATATCAATGATGCTAGATTAAGAAATCCTGGTGTTGCCTAAACTGGTTTGGCTCAGTGGATAGAGCATCGGCCTGCAGACTGAAAGGTCCCAGATTCGATTCCGGTCAAGGGCATGTACCTTGGTTGCAGGCTCATCCCCAGTAGGGGGTGTGCAAGAGGCAGCTGATTGATGATTTTCTCTCATCGATGTTTCTAACTTTCTATCCTTCTCTGTAAAAAATCAATAAAAATTTTAAAAAATTAAAAAAAAGAAATCCCGGTGTCATAAAATTAGAGCACTCGTACATTGGTGTTAACATTGAAATTGGTACCACCTATTCTTTTGTATTTTATATTTTGTCATTATTTATTATCATAAAATTAATATAATTTAACAAAAATTCAAGTAATTTGACTTAGAAGGTAGTAAATCCCTGAAATTCTAGCTCTCAGAAATAAACACTATTAAGGTTTTCATCTAGACTATTTCCATTAGGATATTAACATACATATAAATATATTAACCATTTTAAACAAAAAAAATATAGTACTAGACATACTTTCTGTAACTAAATTTTTCCACTTGGACATTGTATTATATTAATACCTCTATTATTCCATCATAAGGATACTCTACAATTTATCTCTCCAATCCCTGTGGATTAATATTTGGTATTTTTGTAATATTATTATGGGTAGTACTACAGCAAACATATGTATGTATAAATCTCTGTTAATCCTTGAAACTATTTCTGTATGCTATATTTTAGAAGTAGAATTTCTAGGCCAATGGATATGATCACTAAAAAATTGAGAGAAATAGTCATATTTCCCTCTAAAAATACAGGTCTATTTGAAAGAGATTATTCAATATATAAAAAGAGGCATAGATATAGTAATACCTTATTTCTAGGAATGTAGCATGAGGAAATAGTCCAATTTTTTTTAAAAGCACAAATATGTTTTCCCCCCACACTGTTATTAATAGGAGCAAAAAGATTAGCAGCAATTTTTAAATATGTAATACTGGGGAAATGCTTTAAATTTTTATGTTATTCCCATTTGGACCAATTTGAAGTCTTAAAAACCAAGGTTAGAGATACTATAATAATTCTTATGTCGTTGTCACTTAAAGCAGCATTGTGATTACAACTAAACATGAAATAGCATACATGTTATAAAAAAGAGAAAAGAAATACAGGTGGAAAAGATAGATCTGTCAGCATTGTGGACTGATTCCCCCTCCCCAATTGTGTATTATATTACTTTCAGAATGTTTTTAGAAAGTATTCATAACAATGTCACTTGCCTCAAGATAAAATGTTGATTGATGTAGAAAAGATGAGTTAGGATTTCATTTCAGAGGCCAGCATCTGACTGAAAAATAAGAAAATAAACCTCTCATTTATTCTCAGCCCATCATGCTTTTCATGTGTTCTCATACATTTTAGTGATTGAAGCATAAACTAGTGATTAATGTGAATCTTGAATGTACATGAACTAATCCAGGGAAGGTAGTCTCAGGAGGCATAGCATTAGATAGTTTGTTCTAAACAGCATTTTGAAAATTGTCATCAGGGAGAAGAAAGGTTTTTGTAGCAATATCCTTTATTTTCTCCAGCTAGCTGGCTATATTTTCATGTTATTATGTGGTCAGATCTCATTTATGGTGGTGGGGTCCCTTATGGGTAAAAAAGCATGACATTAAAGGCCATTTTGTATTTATTGAAACAATATCAAATCTACTGATCTCAAAGTGATCTAGTCACTTTGAACATTTAAATGCAGATGTTTAAATTTTTCATTTGAGTTTGAGTCTCAGAAATTTCGTGGTAACATTACTAGAAATTGATGTTAGAGCTATACTTCAATAAAATAGGTAAAATTAGGAAATTTTAGTTTGGTCTTTTTTAAAAAAAAAAACAAAAAAAAACAACACCTAACTTTTCTTGTTAGCTTGAGCCACTACACGGTTAACCTTTTGACCTTACTTTGGCAATTCGAATCCAAAGTATAGCACTAACATCACTCTGGTGCCTTTTGAGTCCCCCCTTTGAAAATTTCATCTTTTAAGTTCTACACTAGGTAGTGTTTTTATTTATTTATCCATGTAATTATTTTTAGGTAATGTTTTTAAAATAAAAGTTGCTTCTGGAAGTAAGAACAATCTCTTCTTTGTAGCTCAATAGTGGCATACCAGCCAGCTGGAGACAACAGCCACACCTTTGATGTCACAGCCATGTTCAAATCGATTGGGATTTTCCTTGGGATCTTCAGTGGATCTTTTGCAATGGGTGCTGCTACTGGAGTGGTGACAGCTTTAATATCCTTTTATAATATTTATCCTTTCTTATTAACCCAACAATGTAATTGAATGCCGTGTTCTGTGGTCTCTCCTAGTTCTATAATTGGCACTGTGTTATTATTATTAACTTATAACAAAGTACTTGGTTTGAAAACATTAGTTATTCATCTTTACCAATAAAGAAAATAATGCAATTGTTTTATGTAGGATTACATGTCCTCAAACTTTCACTACAAAGGTTTAATTAGGCATAGTCACCCTTTGGGGTGAATTTTAAGGTTGTAGACCAAATTTATATAAAGTTACATATATTTCAAAGAGCCTCTGAGTCTTCTGTTTTGCTGTTCAGCCTGGCAGTCTTTTGCTGTTTATTTAAAAGGAAAAATAAGAAACCTATGACCATTATGCGAACTGAACTAGATAGGGTTCCTGGGCTAAGATAGATGGGAGTTCATCTCAGTTTTCACCAATTTTAACCTTCTACCACAGAGTCCTAGACACTGCCACTAGTTTGTAATTTGCAATATTGGGCAAGTCATTCCTGTATTCATTCAGAAAACATTTTTTATTGCTCACTGTATGCCAGGTGCTATGCTCCTGGGTATCAAAAATGAACAAGACAGACATGGCCTCTGCCTTCTTGGAGCTTCTGGTATAGAAGCATTGACACTTCACCTCATGGGTCCTCTGTGTAGGAAGGTGGGGGGTGAGAGCAGTAGGGAAAATCATTCAGACTAGATGACCTGTAAAGAGCTCCCAGCTCTAAAACTTCTAAGACATTTTGTTATGAAACTAATACTGCTTTCAAGATTCTATAAGTTTGCTATACTACAGCTAAGTACTGAAAGGGACTTACCTTATGGCTTTTTACAGGTGAATTGAGGCACAAAGGGGCAGTAAAAAGAATTCTTCAAAGGAGCTAGGCCCAACAGTATCTCTTCCCCATTACAGTTCCTTGAGGGTAGGAAGTATATCTTATTAATCTTTTTATTGTAGTACAGGTTTATTTAAGTGAATGTAGATTTCAGCCTGAGGTTTATCACAGCTTCACATAGGCCCTTCCATTGTAAACCAGCAAATACTTTTTAGACTAGTGTTAAGTGAGTGACGTGCTTCAGTTTCTTCATCGTGGAATGCTCTGCATCACAGAGGTGTTAGGGCATCAGATAAATGGAAAATCTCATGGAAATTACATTTTAAATAAATATAAATTTCCATAAATATGGAAGCTCTTTTGCTTTGGGTCACAGATTAATAATCAGAGTTGGCATGTAGTGTATCTGATCTGTTGCTCCCATCTCTACCTCTCCTTTACTGTGTGATTTCTGGCAAGGCATGTGATACCCATAAAACAATCAGAAAGACTAAGCTGTTGTTAGACTTCTTCATAAAAGGGATGGCTGCTCACTCAGTAAGATGCTCATTTTAAGAGTTACTTCACTCTGGTGCCTTTTTATTCTGTGGCTTTTGTGTTAGGCAGTAAAGCCTTCTTTTACTTTATATATATATATATATATATATATATATATATATATATATATTTTAACATTTTAAAAATATGTATTTTATTGATTTTTCACAGAGAGAAAGAGAGAGGGATAGAGAGTTAGAAACATCGATGAAAGAGAATCATTTATCAGCTGCCTCTTGCATACCTCCTACTGGGGATGTGCCCACAACCAAGGTACATGCCCTTGACCGGAATCGAACCTGGGACCTTTCAGTCCGCAGGCCAACGCTCTATCCACTGAGCCAAACCGGTTTCGGCCCTTCTTTTACTTTCATGGTTGCCTTGCTTTGACTATTATTTTTTCTAGTTGCACTTCTGTATTAAGATTTTTACTAACCTTAACAGTCTTACGTGACAAAGTTCACCAAATTACGCGAGTTCCAGTTGTTGGAGACAGGCTTGTTCTTCTTGATGTCCTGGAGTACCTTCCTCTTGGCTGAAGCATGGGGTTTCACGGGTAGGTTACTTTCTCCTTTTGATTGTAAACCCTTACAAGAGAGTGACTCTGCTAGTCATTTTTTTATCTCCTAGTAGACCAACTCCTCTAGTATTTGGACATACTTATTAGGGTTGGAATTTATGCTGTCACTTTAGAATGTCAAAAAGATTTTCAATGCAAATGGTATGTCTCAACAAATAAGTCATAACTAAAAATGTCAACACTCAGCGTATAATCTACTTCTGTAAAATAAAAGCCTCGGTAGAAAAGTCGGGAACTCTCCTTTCACATGAACTTTGAACACTTTTCATTGCAGGAGTGGTTGCAGTGTTGTTCTGTGGCATCACGCAGGCTCATTATACGTACAATAATTTGTCCACAGAATCTCAGCATAGAACTAAACAGGTAAGATAAACTTTATAGTTTGTGAATCAAGTTTTTCTCCCTGTAGTGAAACAAATTTGTTCAAAATGATGCCTACTCATTCTGGCTCCTCTTCTCTTATTTTTTAAAATCTTTATTGTTGAGAGTATTACAAATATCTTCCCCCTTTTCCCTCCTTGCCCCCACCACCCAGTTCCCACCCCGCCCCAGGCCTTCACCACCTGGCTCCTCTTTCTTTGACTCCAGAAATAGATGGAATTGGCAGGTTGAAGGGTGACAGTTTTTAGGATAAAGGTAGGTGACAAGAATAGTCAGGGACTATTGTGATTGTGTCAGTTAGCTTCCTTCTCTGTTTTCTTAACCTAATGACTTTTAAGAGGAATGTTTTTCTAGTCAGGTCTGACTAGAACCATGGCTGTTTGACGTTGGTAAGTTTAACTTCTGATTTGACTGGATCTACTGCTAGGTGATGCAGAGAAGATTAACATCCTTTAGGCACTTCCAGAAATGTGAAAACATCAGGGATTGGGTTTCATATGGCCTTGAATGAACAGTTGTGTAGGACACCTGAAACATTTGCTAGTCTTTACAAAGATATGAACAATATGTAATGTCTAGAATAGAAACAGATGCAGAATTTATTATGATTACATCAAGGAATAGAAGATTTAAGTTTTACCAAATGATTAGAACACTTGAGATTAGCCTGAGAGAACTCATGACAAAGCAGGAGCAAAGATACTTCTTTTTTCTGGAACCACAAATTTAGTGATTGACATATGCTTTTTTTCCCACTCCTTCAAAAGAAATTAGGCTTCCTAAACACTGGGGCTACAAATCCCTTTTACAGATTAGCTCAGTGCAATAAGTATAGAGACGATAATCAACTGGGGTGGTGGTGGCATTTTTCTGGACAGTGGGGTAGGGAATAAAAAAAACAAGGTCACAGTGTCCATTGGTGATATTAACCTTGTGTACATAAATACAACACACGGATTATAGGGTGGTGAAGGCCTGGGGTGGGGCAGGGGTGGACTATAAGAGGTCAGTAGGGAAAAAGGAGGACATATGCAATACTTAAAACAATAAAGATTAAAAAAACAGATTAGTAGAATTTCTAGCTTTGTATTTCAGATTACATGTCATACCAGATTTCAGAGAAGGGGCAGGGGTTGGCTTGAGGCTTGAAGAGCTACAAAGCTACCCTAGAAGGAGGGTACAGAGCACAAGACAATGATGCACTGGCTCCATAAATTAAGGACAAGACCCAGGTAAAAGTGAAATCACATGGCAGGGCAGCAATATGAGAGTTGTCATAGTGCTCTATGCCAGGACAAAAAAATTTGAACTTGGGTCTTTATAGCCTGTGAAAGGGAAGTGTCTATGAAACTGCCATATTTAGAGAGATTCATTGGGTAGGGGTGTACAGATGGATGACAGGGATACCAATTAGGGTCCTTTTGCAGCATTATGGGTGGGAAGTGATGAAAGGTAAACAAAGGTAGTGACAGGACAACAAAGAACATTTCATAAGAAAAATTGTCAGGGTTTGGAAGAAGGGGATAAGAATGACTAGATTAGAGAAGGGAAGCTGACTGGGGAAAGTGAGAGGCAACTTTTCTCTTTTTCTCTGTGGGACTGCTAATGTCATTACTACATTTGCTTGCCTCTGAATCACATATTTTGGGGGATATACATGAACTTTACATATTTGAAATGTCTGTTTTGTTGTCTTAGTAGTAATACTCATGTTTTCACATTATGTAACTTAATTTATTTTCTGGACTAACCTTTTAACATTTCGTTTCAGTTGTTTGAGCTTCTCAATTTCTTGGCAGAGAATTTCATCTTCTCCTACATGGGACTGACACTGTTCACCTTCCAGAATCATGTCTTTAACCCAACATTTGTAGTAGGAGCATTTGTATCCTTTATAATTTGTTCTATTTTTAAACTTTTTTAAAAAATTGAAATTCGCATGTGTTTCCTAGAGGGATAGTTGACAAGAATACATTTAAATATATAAAGTGTTCCTCTCAGTACAAGAAGTAAGGAGTTTAATTCTTTTATCTGCTCTGTTTATTCTATTCTATCTTCATCTGTTAATTGCACAAATAATGCTGATACATTGAAATGACAGAAAAAAAGTTTCCTACCATTCTGCCAATCCCCAAAGAGAAAACTATAACATGTTTGTCCTCTATTGCTAAAGCGAAGACAGAGAGAGTAGAGACTGGAGAGCAGTTCAGTCTATGCCACAGGTTCATTGAAAGCTGGTGAAAGGCAGGAGGCTGCCTGCCCTCTGCCTCATTCTTTCTTACTTGTTGAGTCTTTAAAATCCAGTTGAAAGAGAGAAGCTGAGTACATGAAAAGGAGCAATCAGTATTTCCAGCCTCATGAGAAGGCAGGAAGAGATGAAATCCAGAGCGTGTAGGGAAGTAATGGCCTTCACTGGGAGGAGGAATAACTCCACCATGGCTCCAGGAGAGGGTAGGTTATAAAGAGATGAAGGCACATTTGCAAGATGGTGTTCCTGACTGCTGACCTCTATTTTAATCTATTAAATATGAGGTGAGATTATCTGCTGGAGGTGAGATTATCTGCTGAAAGTGAGATAGGAGCAGGTAGCCTATCAGTTATCTATTATATAACAAATTACCCTAAAATTTAGCAACTTACAATAACAATCATGTATTATATTACAGTTTCTGAGAGTTAGGATACTAGAAGTCGCTTAGCTGGGCTCTTCAGGCTCAAGCAGCCCTCGTGAGGTTACTGGGCTGGGACTGTACTCTGTAGAGTTGATGGGCTGGAGAATCTACCCCAAGTTTACTCACATGGCTGTTAGCTAGAGGCTTCAGTTCTGTTCTACAATACATAGATCTCTCCATGGGGCAGCTCATAACATTGCTTCCCCCAGAGGGAGTAAGCTGAAAGAGCCCCAGGATGGAATCCAGAGTGCCTTTTATAACCTAACCTTTGGAGTGATATACCATCATCCCTTCTGCCACATTCTGTTGGTCGCACAGGTGGATCCTGGTGCAGTGTGAGCAGGGACTTCACAAGGCTGTGAATACTTGCAGGGAGGGATTTTTGGGGACTATCTTAGAGGCTGGTTTCCACGGGTGACAGGAGTTTTGTGGAGACGATTTAGAAATAGATTTTTAGAGAATGGGACAGTGAGTTGAACAAATAAATGATGTAGGATTGCTGAGCAGTAATAGGGACCCACTTGAGTCTGAGAAATAGATATTAGCAATAGAATCAGTCTGCCCTATTGTATGACTTCGACCTGGAGTACTTAGCTGTGAGCTTGGGAGGAAAGAGATAGTTGATTCCATCTATTTTGGGGTTTTGTCAAGTGGATGCACAGAAAAGTGGGCTCTTTAGGATCAAGGCAAAGAAAGCACAGAAAGAGACAAATGAATGTCAGGTGTTTCAGAATATTATTAAGATGTGGTGAAGCCCGGCCACTGTGGCTTGGTTGAGCATTGACCCATGAACCAGGAAGTCATGGTTCAATTCTTGGTCAAGCACATACCTGTGTTGTGGGCTTGATTTCCAGTGGGTTTCATGCAGGAGGCAGCTGATCAGTGATTCTCTCTCATCACTGATGTTGCTATCTCTCACTCTCTGAAATCAATAAAAATATTTTAAAATATATTTTATTGATTTTTTACAGAGAGGAAGAGAAAGGGATAGAGAGTTAGAAACATCGTTGAGAGAGAATCATTGGCCAACTGCCTCTTGCACACCTCCTACTGGGGATGTGCCCGCAACCAAGGTACATGCCCTTGACCAGAATTGAACCTGGGACCCTTCAGTCCACAGGCCGACGCTCTATCCACTGAGCCAAACCGGTTTCGGCAATAAAAATCTTTTGAAAAAGATGTGGTTAAGAAGGGAAGTGAAGCAGGGAAAGGACTGACTGTTAGGGGAAAGTAGCAGAATCTTTGGACTGGAGGTCCTAGTCAGGGGGAAGAACTATCCAAGTGAGATAGATAAACATGAAACATGAAAAGAAATTGTGGTCAGAGAGGATGTTTGAATTAGTGATTTTAAAAAGTAATATTTTTAAAACCACCTCAGAATACAGATTCTGCCAAAGAGATTAGCAGAAATATTTTTTAATTTAAAGCTCTAAGTAGAATCTCTGTTAGAAAGTGAGGTATTAGTGAATGCCATTCTACAGCGTCTTAGTCTTCTAGTAATGAACTTCAGGCAAAAAAGATAAAGCCCTATTAATAAGAGAAGAACCTGCCGAAACCGGTTTGGCTCAGTGGATAGAGCGTGGCCTGCGGACTGAAAGGTCCCAGGTTCGATTCCGGTCAAGGGCATGTACCTTAGTTGCGGGCACATCCCCAGAAGGGGGTGTGCAAGAGGCAGCTGATCGATGATTTTCTGTCATCGATGTTTCTAACTCTCTATCTCTCTCTCTTCCTCTCTGTAAAAAAATCAATAAAATACATTAAAAAAAAAAAAAAAAAAAAAAAAAGAACCTTAGCGGGAAGACTCCCATGAGATCGGTAACTCCATATTCTGCTAGTGTTTGAGAAATTGTTCAGCAGTCACGTTCCTTGATCCATTGTACTTAACCAGAAATAAGACCATTAATTATTTTCCCTAGGTTTCTGAGTCTGTTAGGAATTGAAGTTTCTGGATACAAAATCCTACTGTGAAAATTGACCCCTTCAAGGGAGAGCTGTTCTCTTGCTGGCTATGTTAAGATCTAGATTTGGTTTCATGTGACAAAGACCCAAATTAACTGGGGTTTAAATAAGATAGAAGTTTACCAATGAGCATATAATGCTTATGTACAGTTCCATTTTGCCTTTAGTCTTACAGATGCTAATGATTTCCAGTGGTACTTAGGTCAGCACTTGTATCCCCATCCTTGTTTTATTTTTAATCTTAGATTTTCCTTTATATAATATATCTTTTGGAAAATGGGGTGGAGATTATATTGTAACCTCTGAGATAAAAACTATAATTGTAAAGCAGAGCCTTTATAGACAGCAAACTGGAAGAAAAGACACTAAAATTGTGTGGGGGTTTTTGTTGTTAAAACCATTCTGAGTTACCATTAAGCCTTCCCTTTGAAGCAGGGTGGAAGTTATATACTTAGAGGACTGCATCAGAGCTAGCAGAAATTTCAGTGGTATGAGTTGTTTGAGCTTCCCTTTTCTTTGTCCCGAGGAATCAAGGGCAAGTTTAGCCAGTATTACTCTTCCTCCAACTAACACTGACAATTAAAGTGAATTAACCTATTGTAGTAATAATCTTAAGATTATACCCAAGAATCTCTGCTTTTAAACATGTTTCTGTTCATCTCATGAATTTCCTATATGTTAGATCTGCACTGTCCAATTTGGTAGCAACTAACCACTTGTGGTTATTTAAATTTAAATTAATTTAAATGAAATAAAATTTTAGTTCCTAGGTCACACTAGCCACATTTCAAGCACTCAGTATATTGGACAATGCAGATATAGAACATATGATCATTGTACAAAGTTCCATTGGACTGCTCTGTGTTAGAGAAATAGAAAGATTGTTAGAAACTCTTGAATGTAGAGTCTAAGTAATATTAATATAGTAAAAAGAAATTACCCTTAACCTATTAATAATTTTAGGTTGCTATTTTCTTGGGGAGAGCTGCTAATATTTACCCCTTGTCCCTCTTACTTAATTTGGGTAGAAGAAGTAAGATTGGATCAAATTTTCAACACATGATGATGTTTGCTGGTAAGTTATAACTCCCTCTCTTTTCCCACTCCAAGAAACCACTTAAAGTGTATATGCTAGCTTGATTTTAAATAGAAATGATATGCTGGTAAGATATTACTCCCTTAATTATTGAAGGTGCAACCTCCAAAAAATTTTTTAGTATCTGTATTCCCTTCTATGGGAAAATTTTCATGTTCTGGTTCCAAATTCCCACATGTCACACATAGTAGAGAAGATAAAGATAATTTTATGCTGTGACTTTATGCAAAATCACAGAATTTTGTGAATGTTTATAGCAATTCTATTAATAATTGCCCAAACCGAAGAACAGCCCATTTCTGTTCCAATGGGTGAATAAATAAGCAAACTTGTACATCCAGGCCATGGAATACTACTTAGCACTAAAAAGAACAAACTGTTGATACACACAACAACATGGATGAACCTCAGAGACATTATACCAAGTGAAAGAAGCTAGTCTCAAAAAGTCACATACTCTATGATTTCATTTATATGACATTCTGAAAAAAGACAAAAGCATAGCAACGGAGAACAGATGAGTGGTTGGCAGGGTATTGACACAGTGACAGAGGGGTTCGATTAAAAAGAAGTTGAACAAAAGAATTTGGAGGTGGGTGGGTAGTGAAACTGTTCTGTGTCTTGGTTCTGTTAGTGGTCACACACCTCTATGCATTTGTCAAAACTTAGGGAACTATACACCCAAAAGAGTAAATTTTACTGTATGTAAATTTAAAAATAAATTTCAAAAAATTGTACAAAGATCAATGTATGTCAGTATCATCTACTAATTCTTTTTTCCATTTATTTATACTTATGTACGTTGATATGTACTTGTTCACACCCCTCTTAAGTTCTCAGAGTACCTTATTTCTCTGAATTTATGAGGCTCACATTGGTAATAAGCTATTGAAGAAATACCTGTTCCATTTCTTTTTAGGCCTTCGTGGTGCAATGGCATTTGCCTTGGCCATTCGAGATACTGCCACTTATGCACGACAAATGATGTTCAGCACCACACTTCTGATTGTGTTTTTTACCGTATGGGTATTTGGTGGTGGCACCACTGCCATGCTGTCATGCTTGCATATAAGGTAAGTAGTGACTGGGGACCTCATTTCCATATTAAATTATAATTCAGGTTATTTTCTTTTAATCATGATAAAAATTTAAGCTTTGATAAGTCTATAATATTTAATGTTTTTCTTTTAAAAACTAAACAACATGTAGTACAGAAAAATGAAAGATATGCAAAAGAAAAATAACCATTGTTAACACTTTAAAGTAGGGGTGTCGAACTCAATCAGAGAAGGGGCCAAAATCTAAAATCCAGCCTAAATCGCGGGCCGAATGGTTTACTGAACAGTCATAAACTGTCATTGTGATGGAAACGCAGCGGAGTGCAGTGATGACAGCGCGGTGCGGGCCACATTGCAAGGCCTGGCGGGACGGATTTGGCCCGCGGGCCTTGTGTTTGACACATGTGCTTTAAAGGATGTCTTTCCAGACCTCTTGCTATGCATTCTATATATTTTTAACAAAAGGGGCCAATACTACAGGTACTCCTGTAAACTTATTTTTAAATGTAATATAGCATGGGCATTTATGTTATTAGTAAATAACATTATTTTAATGGCTGTATATATTTTTGTTTATTTATTTATTGTATTATAATTTATTTAACCAAATCTCTACCTTGTATTGTTTCTAGGATTTTGCTATTACCATTAACATTTGAGGCTTTTGCTATTACTATTACCAATAACAATGTAGACATTTGTTAATGTATACACCATTGTGTATTTGTTTGATTATTTCCTTATATGCATTCCTAGATGTAAAATATTCATATATTTAAGGCTTTTGATCCACATTACCAGATTGGATCAAAATTTTTCTCCTGCACCCTGTGATACAATCCTGTTTATCTCAACCCTAATTAATATGAGATATTATCATTATTTCTCATCTTTATGATCAGCATAGTTTCTGACCTGACAATCCAAGGTTGAGATTGTGAGGTCTCGGTGTTAGATGCACACTCATTAATGTATTCAATTGGAAAGCTCCCTTGTATCTCAAGAGTTCTGCATTGTTTCCATGGATACAGCAGCCTATGTTGCTAAAGCCTTTGTAGATTTTAGTCCTGTGTTTGGCTGAAACTTCATAGGCCTTGAGAGCTATTGAGCCTGGCCAGCATAGCTCAGTGGTTGAGTGTTGACCTATGAACCAAAAGGTCATGTTTCTATTCCTGGTCAGGGCACATGTCCAGGTTGCAGGCTTGATCCCCGGTGTGGGGTGTGTAGGAGGCAAGTGATCAATGATTCTCATCTTTAATGTTTCTATCTCTCTCTCATTCTCCCTTCCTCTCTCTAAAATCAATAAAATATTTTTTATAAAGAGCTACTGAGCTTCCAGAATACTTAGGGTTCATTAGAGAAAACTGTATTTCACATTTTATAGAATCTGTTTTCCATTTTTTTATTCTAAAGACCAGCCAGGCTTAAATCACACTTTTAATGTGATTATTATCTTTATCTTGCTTTACTATTCAAATACATTTCTTGCAGTTTCTGTGCTGCTGTATATAATAAAGAATACACAAAAATAATGTTTGTATAACCCTGATTATTACCTCAGGGAGTACTGGACAATTTTTGAGCACCTACTATGTTCTGGGTATTTACAAAGTGCATTTTACAAATTTATCTAATCAAATTTACAAATTTATCTAATCACAGAGCTCCATTTTACAAATAAGGAAATAGAGGCTTAAAAATTTCCAAGTTGTTCAGTGTCATATAGACAATTAAAGGTGGGTAAAGGAACCTCATCAAGAAATTAGAGTGGTCAATTTTGAAAGGTTTAAATATCTTCCTTTTCTCAAGAGCTTGTAAATGAAGACTCCTTATTCTAAAAAAAAAATTAAATGTAAGAATTTTGGAAAAATAATACTCTTAAATGGATTCTTAATGTTTAAGTGAAATCAGTTCTCTTCCCTAACTTCCCTTCATATAAACCAAACAAAATATCCATGTTTTACCCACACACACACACAAAAAAAAACACCCTACAAACCCCCCATACTCACATAAAGTTGAATATCCCTCACCAGCTTTGCAAACTCTTTGGCTCTATCTTGCTTGTCCTATAGCATAGTTTGTTTTTTTAATTCTATGTACTAGAGGCCTGATGCACAAAATTTGTGCAAGAGGCTTGGTCCCTGCTGCTGCGGTGGCTGCCTCAGCCCCTGCCACCATGGCTTCATCCAGAAGGTGGTCCGAAAGGACATCCAGTCTAATTAGCAAATTGCACTTTTATTATTATAGGTTATACATATATAAATCTATCCCCGGAATTCTTCCATTCTAGATTATATATAAAATCTAACCCCACACCGGGGATAGATTACCTTATAGTTTTAGGTGAACTCTTGTTATTCTTTTTTGGGGATTTTTTGGCCTCTGCAAAGAGAGACTGGAATTTAAGTTTCACTTCCCAATTCTGAAATTTGGCTAGTATAATCTTGAGGAGGCTGATAATAAGTCCTTAAAGTTTAAGATTAATGCAGACTTAGACTTGACTATGAGTTCTTGCTCGTTAATTTTGAGTTCTTATTCCTTCCTTTACCAATTCTATGATCTTGAGCCTCAATTTACCCTTTTAAGCCTCAATTACCACATTTGTAATGTGTGTGCTAGTACCTGTCTCCTAGGGTTGTTGTAAGTAGTCAGTGAGCTAATGTCTGTAAAACTCTCAGCACAGCACTGCAAATGTGCTTTTTAGCCATTCATTCAGTAAATTGAGCACTCCATGTGCCAGGCACTGTTTTAAGTTCTAACTTAATGGTTCTCATTTGAGGGTGATTTTGCCCCCACTGCAAGGGACATTTGGCAATGCCTGGAGACATTTTATTAACACAATCTAAGACAGGAGGCTGCTGTTGGCATCTGATTAGTAAAGGCCCAGGGTCCTGCTAAACACCATACAGTGCACAGATCTGTGCCAAAATGTCAGTAATGTGAAGATTGAGACCCTAGAGAGGTACAGCAGTAGTATAATAATAAGATAGAAAAAGTCCCTGGTCTCATAAAGTCTGTATTTTAGTGGGAGAACACAGACAGTACACTAGCGTTCAAAAGAAAATGGCAATTTTAGGTGATATTAAATGTTATGATGACAAACAAGGTACTGTGATGGTGACTAGGGATCAAACGTATTTTATAGGTGGAGGTCAGGAAAAGTCAGAGTCAGTCTCTCTCTTTCTTTCTTTCTTTTTCTCTCTCTCTCTCTCTCCCCCCTACATTTAACATCAGTCTGGACAAGGTATTGCCAGTTAAACAGTGAGCACGAAGAAGAGCAGCCCAGGCAGAGAGAAAAGCATATGCAAAGGCCCTGAGGCAGGAAAAAAACGACTTCTTTAATGAACAGAAAAAAAAAGCCCACATAGTTGGAATATAGTGATTAAAGTGTAGATAGGAAATAAGGTGGGCAAAATCCTATAGGGGCAGTAGTTGGCAAACACATCCTGTAAAGGGGTGGATAGTAAAATTTTAGGCTTTGCAGACCATATGGTCTCTGTCTCAATTACTCAACTCTAGCGTAAAAGCCCCACAGATGTGCCCTTAGCTGGTTTGTCTCAGTGGATAGAGTGTCGGCCTGCAGACTGAAGGGTCCCAGGTTCGATTCTGGTCAAGGGCACATGCCTGGGTTGCAGCTTGATCTCCAGTGGGGAGCCTGCAGGAGGCAGCCAATCAATGATTCTCTCTCCCTTCCTCTCTGAAATCAATATATATATTGAGATATATATATATATTTTTTTGACATATAACATATATATATATATATATATATATGTTATAATAAAATAAAATAAAAAAAGCCCCACAGGCCCTAACTGGTTTGGCTCAGTGGATAGAGCGCTGGCCTGCGGACCCAAGGGTCCCAGGTTCAATTCCGGTCAAGGGCATGTACCTTGGTTGCAGGCACATCCCCAGTAGGGGGTGTGCAGGAGGCAGCTGATTGATGTCACTCTGTCATCAATGTTTCTAACTCTCTCTCTCTTCCTTCCTCTCTGTAAAAAAATCAATAATATATATATATATTTTAAAAAGCCCCACAGATGATACACAAGTCAATTGGTGTGGTTGTGTTCCAACAAGACTTTATTCACAAAAATGTGGCCTGTGGGCCTTAGTTTGTGGATCCCTGCTTTCGGGACTCATAAGATATGGTAATGAATTTGGATTTTAAAGTCCAATTGGAAATCTTGTAAGATTTTAAAGTAAAGGAGTGACATGATTATTTTTGTAGGGTAAAAGCATCACTCTAGCCGTTTTATAGACAACAGATCCTCAGTGAGTTAGAGCTAACAAGCTAGCTATTCCTACATATTTTTATAGTTTGTGATGGTTACATTTGGCTCCTTGTCATTTACCACACATATTTTACAATTCTCTGTCTCTGAGCATTTGCTGCTATTGTTTCTTAGCCTTGAATTCTCTTTCACTCCCAAGAAATGACATAGCTCAAGTGCCTTCTCCTTTCTGCTGTCTTCTTTTATATTGGAACCATTCTTCCATTTGCTTAACGTATTTGGGTATCGTTATGACAGCACTTATTTTGATCAGCCTTGTAATAACAATCCTATATAATAAAGCCCTAATATACAAATTGACCATACAGCGGAACTACTGGTTGCTATGATGTGTACTGACCACCAGGGGGCAGACACTCAACACAGGAGCTGCCCCCTGGTGGTCAGTGTGCTCCCACAGGGGGAGCGCTGCTTAGTCAGAAGCCATGCTCATGGCTGGCAAACACAGTGGTGGTGGTGGGTGCCTCTTCCCTCTCTGCAGCAGTGCTAAGGAACAGTGAGCTGAGCCATCAGGAGCAGCGAGCAGGAGGGCCATAAGGAGCGAGGGCTCCTGGACTGTGAGAGAGATGTCTGATTACAGTGGGAATCAGGCCTAAGCTGACAGGTGGACATCCGTCGAGGGGTCCCAGACTGAGAGAGGGTGTAGGCCGGGCTAAGGGACACCCCCCCCCCCAAGGGACACACACACACACACACACACACACACACACACCCACCGCCAGTGCACAAATTTCATGCACCGGGCCTCTAGTATTGTTATAAGAGCTACCACTTCATGTTAATGATGTACCAGACACTCTTTTAACATCTCAAGTTGCATTTTTCTCATTTAATTCTTGCAGCAACTCTGTGTGGTGAATATTATCCCTATTTTTCAAGTGATAAAATCATGGTTCATTGGGCTACGTAATTTGACTAAGTTCATTCACACAGCTGGAAAGGAGCTGAGATCAGCTTAGAACCCAGCTCTCCCTGATTGCAGAGTCTTTGGGGATTATGCTCCAGTTGTGTCTGTTTTCCCCACTCTTCCCTGAGCTCCATGACAGCAGGGCCAAGTCTAATTCGCATCTATGTTCTGTGCCTAGCACAATGTTGTTTATTACATTGAATTGGTGCTTGCTCGCTCTCAGACCACTAGGTGTCACTTTAGATGCACAAATGTGGTTGGAGATTAATGTGCTAAGAAGCTATTGAGCAGCTTCTGGCCATTTTAACAAAGAAATGAGCCTTTCTTGGAATTATGAATCCGGTCATATCCGGATTCATAATTTATAACTGTTTTCAAGTACTTAACCATGATTCACTTGCCTTTCAGATGAGGTCTTGCATCATTTCCCTCCCTTCGGTATTATTTGTATTCTGAGTTGCTACTGCTACAGATTCTCACACTGCTGTTTTTTCTGTGTTGTCTGAAGTAGTGACCTTAATTGCTAAACATTTGAGCACCTATTGTATGTCAGGTACTGTGTTAGACTGGGGGGCTATAGAGATGAATTGAGACATGACCTTTACCTCAAGGAGCTCAGTCTGTTTGGGGAGACTGATAGGTAAATAACTATACTGTGTTAAGTGTTATAGATGATTCAAGAAAGTGTTGTTAAAGCATAAATGAAAACAGATTCTTCTTGGAGGGGGTCAGAGAATGGTTCATGTGGAACTCGTAAAGGAATAAAAAAAATGCAGGACAGTGCATTTCAGATAGAGGGAACACCATGAGCAGAGGCATGGAGGCTCGGGAGAGGACATGGATTTTGGAGCAGAGTAGTCAGGTGTGGCTAATGGCAGGTTGGAGCAGTGGGGTGCTAATTTGTAGAGAATTTTGAATGTCATACAACAGACTTTAGACTTCACCCTCTGAGTTGTAAGCCGCTCTCAGAGTCTTTTGTCAAGGGACTAACCCACTGAGGTCTATGCCCTAAATAGTAAAATCTAGGGGAGAGCTTGGCAGCTAGAAAACCTTACATCCAGTTGCTACAGATCCCATGAGTCAGAATGAGGCCAGAGCGTGAGAAGTTGAAATGGAAAGGGGAGAAGATGTGAGAGACAGCTTAGAAAGAATGAACAGAGTTGCTGAGTGCTGCTGGTGTCGAGGAGATAGAGAAGAGTCAAAGAGAACTTCTTCATAATGAAGTTGTTCCTTGGGAAAAGAAAAGCAGGAATCTGAGCAGATGAAAAAGAATTATGAAGAACCAAGGCTAATGTGTATCCATTAGCCTATGAAAAAAAACAACTGTAATTGGACCCTCTCTTCGGTCATCACAACAGAATGTTACCATGAGAGCTGAGAGGTCCAAAAACATGAAACTCCCTGCTGGAACTGCATTGTGCCAGCCTTGTATTTGGAACTACCCAGTAAGTAGTTCTTATTCAGTAACTGGGACAATGCTGCTTTCTCTGACTCCGCTTATAATGAACTTGTATTCAGAGAAGCAAATGTTATTTTTCTGAAAATGGTAAGTTGGATTGTAGGAAGAGAATCATTAGTAGACCCTGCTTGTCTGAGGATCTGAGCTGTTGCTAAGCAAAGTGGCAGGAGCCAAAAATTTATATCAACAGCCAGAGAAAGCAAGAAAACATTAACCATTCCATAGCTTCTGCATTGAAATAAAGTAGTTCCCTGACAATATACATATGTGAATAGACTTTTTTTTTTTTTTTTTTTTTTTTTGGCTTCAAGATCTCATTTGCCTTTTGTTTTTCTCCTTTAGGGTTGGTGTTGATTCAGACCAAGAACATTTGGTAAATATGCATTTGTGTTGTCCCTGGCATTTCTGTCAAATGTACAGTTGTTTGGAAAGAAAATAATCTGCTGTAGACTTCGTGCCACATTTAGATCCTGTCCCATTTGCATCAGCTTTTAACTGGCATCTTTCCTGACTCTGTGATAGAAACAAAACTGAATTTTAGTCAGTGTATGGTTATCAGGGGTGACAGCTTTTATATGTGTGGGCCAACCTGGGCTTTGGCTGCAGAGAAGAGACGTCCCATAAGTACTCCTGAGTTTTCAAGTGACTGCTCTGGCACAGAGAGCCTTTTTCCACTTGGGTTTGCGCATGATGGCTTTTCTCTGATGTAAGCCCCACTCCAGCTGCTCTTCCTGTGTAACTTTCAAATTGGATGACCAGCAGCTGCCCTTGAGAACTACAGAGAAGCTTTGGAGTCTTCCTTGCCTGATCAGGAGAATGCAATTTCTTACTCTGTGCCATAGCCTTGCCCACATTTTCTTGCCCGCTTCCCTGTGTTACTTTCTCAGTTGTTCCCCTGTACCTGAACCCGATACACTGAGTACAGTGTAATTTTGTGCCTTCTGTAGACTGACCACTCTTTCTTGGTATTTTCCATCAACCTTTTAATGGATTCTGAGCACCACTCAATATGTGACTCTACCCTAGACTTTAGATTAGATGGGAAATCGCAGAAATATTTTTAAAGCTGGAAATCATCTCTTTCAAAACACAGTTCTTTTTCTTGTCTGAAACAAGCCCTGGGCTATTTGTCTTCAGGGAGTGGTTCAAAAAATCATTAGATTCATTTCCTAAATGCTAATTTTGTTAGCTGTTGAGTGATGAGTGTGTATGTGATATAGTAAGTACTTGCTTCTTTTTTGGTAAGAACCTTGAAGTATAATTCCATGGGCTTGAAATATCTGAGCAAACTAGGCTGGATAAATTCCCATGATGCTCAGCTGCTGGGGTAGTTACCAAGGGGATAATAGTTCCTTAATCTTATGTCTAAAAACAAGTAAATTCATCATACAGATTACCAGACAAATGCTTGATCATTACCTCTTAGTCTCCACCTGCTTTGTCACCTCTGTCATCACAGAGGAGAAATGGAAATGGAATTACAGGGAGAGAACCAGGTTGGTGAATACCACCTGTGACATACAGAAAAAAAATACATTTTTTCCCCTTGCCTTCAAAACCCTGTGGATGTCTTGGGTCATTATATTATTCACTCAATATTGTGAGTGTCCACTGGGAAGCACAGAGGAACAGAAGCACACAGGAATGTGTGAGTGTACAGGTGTTTATGTGGTGAGATTTATAGCTTAATTGCTCTTCAAAAAGCAAGACACAGAACAAACCTATGCCTACTGATATAAAAGGAAATACAGTTGTATTTTGGCTCTTATAAGTCCATGCAATATTCTTGAACATTTTTCTATTGTGTATGTGTAAAGGAAGATTCATTTATACCCAATAAGGAACCAAAATCATGGAACTATAGAATACTCATCCTAGAAAGGGCCTTAAATATTTTCTAACCTTCACATTGCATGCATGAAGAAATTCAGATAGGCTCACAGAGTGGAAGGAACTTGCCCAACTAGTTCATGTCAGAGCCGACATGAGCCCATTGACCTAACTCCCCACTACTGGCCCCACCACATCACAAATAAGGACCCAGTTTATGTTTTTGGAAGCTATTTAGAAGATGCCAGCTTGCTATGTTAGGCTTCCCTCCTAGATGGTCAGGCTTAATATGGAATTTCCCTACTTGATTTCATTTTGCTAATGTTCCAAGAACATAGTAGAAACTTTAAAAATTTCTAATGTCCCCCAGGTTGGAGAGTACCTCATACATATTTCTGATTGTATAAAGAAGTGACTCTTAAATAAATGTGTTTTTATCTTTATGCATATATTGATTTCTTTATTATTTGTTTGCAGGGTATTCCTGAAAATGAAAGAAGAACTACCAAAGCCGAGAGTGCCTGGCTTTTCCGGATATGGTACAACTTTGATCATAAGTATCCTTAATTGAGAAAAACAAATGGTATTATGGACATGGACAATTGCAATTTAATGGAACAACTGTTTTGACCATTCCAATCCTGAAGCAGAACATAAAATCTTTGGTCTTCCCTTTCTCTTCAGAGTAGTGAGGAGGTTTTTTGTTTTTGTTTTTTAAATATATTTTATTGATTTTTCACAGAGAGGGATAGAGAGTTAGAAACAACGATGAGAGAGAAGTGAGAAGGTTTTTAAAGGAAACCAACCCAAATGGATTCCTCTGAAAACCCATGAAACTAGTAGTTACTGTTAATTGCAGAAGCTGGTTGTGTGAAGGAACGAAGGAGCCCTTATGTTAGATTTTCTTTGATATATAGGTTTATTTATTGAGCAAACTTTAAATTTTATTGTCCTTTAGGTAATTTTAGTGAACCCTGAAAAAGGTATTTTTGGTTCTTGTCAGTGTACTTACTAGAATAAAAAAGGAAAGGCTTCCTTAGGAAAAAGCACGATATTAAGATTAAGAACACAGATTTTAATGTTAGATACCCTAATAATGAGTGATATACCTTTTTTCTCTGACCTTTCCGAATACTGGCAGATTATCTTTTCTATTCAAAATGCCAATGTTTCATTGTTTATCAAGTTTTTTTCTTGTCCTATTGTAATAGTGTTCTTCATAGCTATACTTTGAATCAGGTTATAGTCTATAGTAGGGGTGTCGAACTCAATCAGAGAAGGGGCCAAAATCTAAAATCCAGCCTAAATCGCGGGCCGAATGGTTTACTGAACAGTCATAAACTGTCATTGTGATGGAAACGCAGCGGAGTGCAGTGATGACAGCGCGGTGCGGGCCACATTGCAAGGCCTGGCGGGACGGATTTGGCCCGCGGGCCTTGTGTTTGACACATAGGACTCTATAGCCTGTCTATATAATGTCTTTAAAATATTTTATCACTCACCATTTATTACAATTAATTTCTTATTTGAAAATTGAACTATAAAAAGGGACCATGGAGTTATTTACTTACCAGTAAATAAATCAAAACCTGGTTTATGTTCCATTGAAGCAAATTTGGGACAACTATATAAAAAGATTTTCCTTGCTTTTGACTTTCTGAGCAAAATCATTTATATTTAAGAAAATTGCATTGGATACTTATCATTATAATTTGCTACTTACTATATTCTGTCGGCTAGATTTTTATGTGCACTTTTCACAGGGTATTTCTGAAATACATTACTGTAAGGAAACAAGAATGCATGCATATCTATGGTATTAAGACTCTCATTAAGGAGAAAGATCATGGTTCTTTAAAATTGTTTAATGATTATGTCATTACTTTTGGCTCCATTATAAGCATTTTGGATATAAGCCACTTCTACATCTCTTTAGGCCTTTTCACCCCTCTCATTCAACAAAAATTGTTTAGTCTTTCCTACATAAATTGTTCTGTACATTTTCTGCATAATATACAAATCAATTAAATGATCCTAATATAGAGAAAGAATAGAATAATAGCTTTTTTTTCTGTATAGTTTTATAAAGCTAAACACCAAGACTTGTTTGACTCAATATTACCCTATTAAGTATTACTAGACTAAGACCTGGTAATTTTAAAATCCAGTGCCTTGGTGGAATTAATGATTCATCACTCTAGATTTAAGTTCCTTTGTATAGCCAGATTATTTGTTATAATTGAGATACAACTTAAATACAGCAATATACATAAATCTTAAATGTACAGCTTAATGAATTTTGACTTGTGTATATACTTGTGTGCTTGTCACTCATAGAAAGTGTGTAGAACATTTTCAGTACCCCAGAAGGTACCCTGTGTTCTCTTGTAGTCAATAATGACTTCCCTGTCCACCCCCAAAAGGGCAATCACAATTCTGATTTCTAGCAACATGGATTAGTTTTAGCTGCTTTTGTTTATCATATAGATGGAATCATGTGTTATTTCATGTCTTGCTTCTTTCACTCAACATTGTATAGTTTATCCATATTGTTGTCTGTACTAGTGACACTTTTTTTCATTGCTGTGTAGTGTTCCATAGTATGAATATACTACGGATTGTTGTTGTTTATTTTTTGTTTGTTTTGTTTTTTATATTGTTTTTTTAACCATCTATTATGGATAAACATTTGGTTTGTTTCCAACTTTGGGCTATTACAAATGAGGCTAAACATTCGTGTATATATATTTTTGTAAACATAGGCACTCATTTCTCTTGAGTTAGATACCTAAGAGTAGAATTTAGCGCAAGTGTAAATTTAGCTTTAATAGCTAGTGCCAACCAGTTTTCCAGAGTGCTTGTAGCAGATTTGTATTCACACCGGCAAGTTAAGGGGTTCCAGTTGTCTCACATCTCCATCAAAACATGATATTGGTTAGCCTTTTCATTTTTAGCCATATCGATGGGTTTGTAGTGCTGTCGATTGTGGGTTAGCTTACATTTCTCCGTTAACCACTGAGGTCAAGCATCCTTTCATATTGGCCATTTTGATATCCTCTTTGTTGAAGGATGTTTGTTCAGTCCTATTGCCCATTATGTGAATTTTCTTGTTTACCTAATTTGAAGTTCTTTCTATATTCCTGAATTGGGTTCTTTGTTGGTTGCATGTATTGTGACTATCTTCTTCCAATATGTAACTCATCTTTTCATGTTCTTAATCCTGTCTTTTGAGGAACATAAGTTCTTCATTTTAATGAGGTTTATTTTTATCAATATTTTATGATTAGTGATTTTTATATCTTAAGAAATCTTTCATATCCCAAGGTCATGAAGATATTTTCTTTTAAAAATATGATTGTCTTAGCTATTGAGTTTGTGTCCAATGTGAGGTATGGGTTAAGAGCTACTGTTTTCTATATGGGTATTCAATTGACCCAGCACCATTTATTGAAAATACCATCCTTAACCCACTGAATTACAGTGGAAACTTTTGTAAATCACTGGGCCATATATGTGGGGGTCTGTTTCTGGACTCTCTTTTCTATTTGTCTATTTTTACATTAATACCAAACTCTCTTAATTATTGGAATCACACAAATCTGGGTTTGAATATTGGTGCTTAATTTACTTAATTGTGTGACTTTAGGCAGATCATGGGCCTCTCTGAGCTTAGTTTTCATATCTGTGATATAGAGATAGTAATAAAAGCTCCCTTTGCTATCTCACTGACATAATGTGGTGATGAAATGAGACAACATGTGAAAGCCCATAGATATCCTCTCAAATACTTGGTATATTGTGATGGTGGCTGTTATCAAATGAGTTGTTCTTTTAAATTTGTGAAGAAATGAACACACCCCTTCCTTAACCAGCACAGCTATCTGAAGCCTCTGCTCACGCATAGTGGGCCTCCTCTCACAACAACACTCCCTGCCTGCTGTGGACCCATTGCCAGATGCCTAACCAGCCCCCAGGCTTATGAAGTAAGTGGGTTTTATCCAAAACCTAAGCTCTTTATTAAGTTAAATTTATCTGCTCTGTGGTTGGGTTACTAGTTTTGTTTTTTGTTTTGTTTTGTTTTGTTTTGTTTTACTTGAAGGTATAAAATCCATGAGAGGGAATATAAGCATATATATTTTGCTCAGCCAGAAAATAAACTGAAATCTATAAATATAATTTATAGCCTTTGAAGCAGCATTTGAAAACAGGTCTAAAATAGTACCTAATTTAACTGTTGGTGATTTTAATAAATCTATTCCATGCTGGTTTTCATTTATTTGCAGTATGAGGCCTAAGCTCAGTACCAAATGTTTGTCTTGATTTATAAATTTGGATTGTCACAGTCATATTGAGAGGATTAATAAAACAACCTTTGATGCCCCTAAAGTGCAACAGATGATCTTTTATTTCACACTTCCCATCTTTTGAATCTTAGGAAAGCTTTTTCTACCTCTGTTCCACATAGTTGGGAGGTGTGAGCATAACTACAATAGATATAATCTAGATACCATATATTTTACTGATTTCAGAGAGAGGAAGAAAGAGGGAGAGAGAGGTAGAAATACCAGTGACGAGAGAGAATCATCAATTGGCTGCCTTTTGCACACACACACCCTCCCCCAATGGGGATCAAGCCACAACCCAGGCATGTGCCCTAATTAGTAATTGAACTGATGAGCTCTTCATGCATGGGTTGATGCTCAACCATGTTAGGCAGATGCCATATTTTTTTCTTAGCTACCAACATATGATTAATGATTTGGCGAGTAGTACAACAAAGAAAGAAAATGACAAATGCTAACCAGTTTTTATTTTAAAGTATGAACATTTTATTTTTCAGTTCATTCCAAAACAAAAATTGCTTCTAACCTAACCATTCAAAATAATCTGTGGCATCAAATAAAGTGTCAATGTTAAGAAAACTCACCAATTTTGACTATTCTGATGCAACATCTTGAGTAGAGAGGGAAGACTGGGAACTGGGGGGAGTGCATGTGGAGCATTGCAGACATTCTATGACATTCCTTATGACATTCTATGTCATGTGTTAGTTCAGACCCCACAGAGAATAGATGGGAAAGATTAGACTCACTCAGTGGGGGTGGCACCTGGATCAGGGTGAGTGCCTTACAGCTTTGTGTTACATTGAGTCATGAGTTACATTTCTGACAGATTGTGCTGGTGGGATGGCAGAACACCCCATGTTGTCTCTTCTCTCCCTCCGACATTGCCCAAAGTCCTCTCTCTCAAACACAACCATTCCCTCTGTGCCTTGTGGTTCTGTGCAAAGGGGTCAAGACAGCTCTGTTGGTGAATCAGTGAGGTGAGGCTCTTGGATTTCAGAGACTCACTCAGCCATCTCCAAAAGCCAAAAGAGTTTCAGAAGGACTGTGTATCCTGTGGAATAAAGCAAAATAGAACATTGTGGTATTAGTTTCCTAGTGCTGCTGTAACAAGTAGTACAACTGAACGGTTTATTGTCTCTCAGTTCAGATAGGCTTGGTTTCTTCTGAGGGCTATGAGGGATAATCTGTTCCATACCTTTCTCCTAGTTTCCTAGCTTGTTGTGGTTTGCTGCCAAGCTTTGGCATTCCTTGGCTTATAGACAGATCATACAGATCTCTGTCTTCATCTTTATGTGGTATTCTGTGTGTGTGTCCAAGTCTCCTCGTTTTATAAGAATATTCAAACAGTATGGAATGTACAAAGTGAGAAATAAAAGTTGCCCTCCTCCCACCTATATCCCTTAGAGCAAGCATGTCAAACTCAAAGGCTAACATGTGCCAAATAAACAAGGTTTAAGTTTATGTGGACCACAAAAAAACAAAAGCTTCAATTTTCTTTCTTTTAAAAAAAAATATATTTTATTAATTTTTTTACAGAGGGGAAGGGAGAGAGATAGCTAGAAATGTCGCTGAGAGAGAATCATTGACCAGCTGTCTCTTGCACACCCGCTACCGGGGATGTGCCCGCAACCAAGGTACATGCCCCTGACCGGAATCGAACCTGGGACCTTTCAGTCTGCAGACCGATGCTCTACCGCTGAGCCAAACCGGTTTCGGCCAAAAGCTTCAATTTTCATAGAAACATAGGTTTATTTTAATAGAGACATGCTGAATACAAAGGACTGAAATAAATGAGTAATCGTTAACCTAAAATAATAGAACATTTTAATAAAAATTAATATTTTTTCTTGAACATTAACTTACTAGACACTGAATAACTGCACAAATTAATAAGTGTAGCCAAAACTGGTTTGGCTCAGTGGATAGAGCTTCGGCCTGCGGACTGAAGGGTCCCGGGTTGGATTCCGGTCAAGGGCATGTACCTTGGTTGTGGGCATATCCCCAGTAGGGGGTGTGCAAGAGGCAGCTGATCGATGACTCTCTCTCATCGATGTTTCTAACTCTCTATCTCTCTCCCTTCCCTTCTGTAAAAAATCAATAAAATATATATTTTCTAAAAAGTGTATTACAAATAAACCTATTTTCTTGTTCTCCAAAAGTGAAATATTTCCTGTTGCTCATACTAAACAAGTCAGTCAAAGACTAATGATGTGGCAATCAGCTGCTAAAATATTCGCTGCTAGTATTAGCAGAAAGGAATGGTGCGCCTGTGCATAAGGCGCATAGGGGAAATGAATGCAACACGGTTTATAGTAATCAGTCATTAGCGAACATTGTAGTTTGTTATTAATAATCCTATCTAATAAAAGGGTAATATGCAAATTGACCATCACTCCAACACACAAGATGGCTGCTCCATGTGGTCAAAGATCCTGCCCCCATGTGGATACAAGATGGCCACCACAAGATGGCCAGCAGGGGAGGGCAGTTGGGAGGGACCAGGCCAGCAAGGGAGGACAGTTGAGGGTGATCAAACCTGCAGGGGTGGGCAGTTAGGGGTGTCCAGGGCTGGAAGAGGAGGGCAGTTGGGGGGACCAGGCTGGCAGGGGAGAGCAGTTAGGGGCAATTGGGCCAGTAGGAGAGCAGTTAGGCATTGATCAGTCTGGCAGGGGAGTGGTTAGGGGGTGATCAGGCTGGCAGGCAGAAGCAGTTAGGGGCAATCAGACAGCAAGCAGGTGAGTGGTAGAGAGCCAGCAGTCCTGGATTGTGAGAGGGATCCCAGATTGGAGAGGGTGCAGGCTGGGTTGAGGGACACCCCGCTGCACGAATTTTGTGCACCGGGCCTCTAGTTATGTAAATATTAAGTTACAAAAATTTTATTTAAATGTTTCTTACCATTATATTGGCTGGGCCACAAAAATATTAATTGTGGGCCACGAGTTTGGTATGTTTGCTTTAGAGGAAGTCTTTACTAAGGTTTTATTGTGGATTCCTCCTGATATATTTTATTTTCACAAACTTATATGTATATGTAGCTGTTTGTTATTGTTTTACACAAATAAGATCATAATCAGTGTATTTCCTGTTACTTGCTTTTTTTTTTCTTTTCTTAATGTTATGTCATGCTACCTTTCTGTGAGTACATGAGATCCTTTAGCTTCTCTTTATCTGTAGCTGCATAGTACTCCATTGTATGGCTATACCAAGATTAATTTAATCAGTCTTCTATGGATAGATCTTTAAGTTACTTACTTTTTTTTTGTTATTACAAGCAATGTTTATGGTAAGTATCCTTGTGAATATAAATTTATCCAAATATATAATAGTATATAGAATAGATTTTAAAGATTAGATTTCTGGGTCCAAAGGCTTATATGCATTTTTAAATTTGATAGATACATCCCCAAACTTCTAACTTAATAAAGACATTAGAATGTGCTAAAGATCTCCTGCTGACATTTGAAGATGTCACAGACCTTTGCTATGAGCATTGCTGAATTGATAGGCACTAGTTAAACTTAGTGTTTTCACTAGTTTAGTCAGAAAGGAATTATAGCTGGTTGGTTGTTATGGGCTTGGTCTTTATCTTCGAGTATTTAGGCAAATTTCTAGCAAAGCAAAGCAAATTTATTTTGTCTAGTAGTCTCTTCAGTCTCTTTGACTATCTTACACAATTTTGTTGTTGTTGTTGTTAATTCTTACCAGAGGATATTTTTCCTTGATTTTTAGAGAGAGTGGAAGGGAGAGGGAGAGAGAAACATCGATGTGAGAGAGACACATCATTGGTTGCCTCCTGCACACTCCCTGACCAGGGCCAGGTAACCTGCACCCGAAGTAGGTGCCCTTGACTAGAATTGAACCCGGGACTCTTCAATCCGCAGGCCAGTGCTCTATCCACTGAGCCAAACCAGATAGGGCCTCTTACACAAATTTAAAATTTTCTAACACACATAGTATTGGAGAGCTGGATGTAAGATGTATCTATCAGTTCTACTTTCCCTATGGAGTATTAGATACATAGGTTGTTGTTGTTTTCTTTAATCACTATGAGTGGTTAGAATGACTCCTACTCTTTACATTAAAAATTACTTATTTTTAAAAGTAATTAATGTGTGTTCATTATAAAAAAATGTGTGATAGTACAGAAACATAAGAAAATAAAAATTACTAGCAACCGTAGCATGCAGAAATAACTGTCATCATTTTTTTGAATACCCTTCTAGACTTTTCTATGCACACATACATTATTATTATTATTATTATTATTATTTTTTACCAAAATGGCACTATATATTCTTGACTTTTTTCCCTTTTGTGGAGCTTTATTTAATTATACTCTTTGGATCACAAAATTTACATTAGAACCAAAGTTTATCAAGCTGGGAGGCAAGTATATGGTGAAAATTCAACATATTGAGGGATATTATATTTCTAGGCATTGTTAATACTTCACTTATATAAGTCCATTCAATAATCAATTGAAATTAGTTTAGTGAATTCTCTCTGTATGCCCCAAACTGTTAGGCTGTTAGACTACAGCATAGAAGGAACTTAGTCTAGTGGGGGGAGAGTGCAGAATAGACCAGTGTCATTGCAGTTACAAGGATAAGTGACACTCTAGGGAGAGGGCTAAGTACAGGATACTAGGGGAGAACATTAGGAGGTCCACCTCAGCAAGCCTTGGAAATTTAAGAATAACTTCGGGGAGAAAGTGACTTAGCTGAGACCTCATTGATAACTAAGCTCTCATCACGTGAAAGAGGGCAGAAGGGACAGGAAGTGAGAAACCTTGAGAGATTTAAGCAGCTGTCAGCAGCTTAGTCTAGCCAGAACACAATGGGGCTATTGAGGTTGGGGAAGTTGACTGTAGTGGGAGATGAAGCTGATGCCCCAAGTCAACAATGTCTTTTAGGACAAGGAAAGGACTTTAGACTTTATCCCAAGAGAAGCTGCTACCCCCGAAGGGTTTAAGTAGGGAGTACTTGAAAATTCTGCTATTGGAAATGTTTCTTGAATTTCATAACAATTCTTAAAACTTATTTTATTTGTTTTTAGAACCAGGAGCAATTGAAAGATGATGATTCTGATCTTATTCTCAATGATGGAGATATTAGTTTGACGTATGGGGATTCTACTGTGAGCACTGAATCAGCAGCATCTAGTGGCCCCAGGAGATTTATGGGCAACAGTTCTGAAGATGCCTTGGATCGCGAGCTTGCATTTGGGGACCATGAACTGGTCATTCGGGGAACACGCCTGGTTCTTCCTATGGATGATTCCGAACCCCCATTAAATTTGTTAGATAATACGAGACACAGTCCAGCCTAAACTTACTAATACTCACTTAGTGATTTGTAAAATTTGCACATGTGATTGTGAAGAGATTTGTACTACCTAAAAAGTCGCAGTGCATGTCTGAATGTTTAAGCTATATAAATGCTATTTATATGGCATCGAAAGAATATAAATATGTCCGAGGCAGATTGTGAACAAACTCTTTTATGTTTATTGGCTGCACTATGTAGACTGGATCTGTTATAGAAAATTTTAAGTGATGTTGTGTGTTCCGTTAACTTTATGTCTCAGTTAAAATATAAAAAGTGACAGAGTTACTCTTTCTTATATTAACCTGACACTTAACAAGAGTTCCATGTTTCTGTGATGTGAATTAATTTGGTTTTGTGGGCGGGGAGGGGAAGAAGAAAGAGGGAATGTTATTTCAGCAGAATCCCAGGGAGGAGAGGTTCCTTTGTTGGGAAACTTGTGTTGATTGCTGCTGCCTTTGTCCTAACCTTTTCTTTCCTTTTTTCTCTGGTAGCCTATTGTGGCACAAGAGGCTGATGGCATTCTAATCTTGCCCCATTCATGTTGGGGAGTGAAGTGTGGGGCCCTTTTCCCCCCTTGCTATGAAAGAACAGATTCCTTGACCACAGTACACTACTGTTGGGAAAAGAAGGCTACACATGACTTCCAAGACTTTGTTTCTTTTCTTTCAGACCAAGATCGTAGAAGACGCATCCAGCCAGCTTAGCCAAAGTACAGGCAAATATAGTTCAGGACACTTGATTTCAATTTGAAGGAGCTGGGCAGGCTACGAGGGGGCAGAGAGCAGGAGAAGAGTAAAGAGAATGGTGGTGTGCAGGTCTCTCTTTCCAAATATGTAAATAGTCTATACCAGATAGGTTTAAGTAAGGAACTCAATTGCTGCTTACTTTCTGATTTCTGTACTTGATCTGTATAACAAGCTTTGTGGTCAGAAGTTTTTATATCTACTTAAATTGCTGCTCTTTAGCAGACAAACAGGAACAAAATGTAAAAATTTTGAACTTAACTATGTCTGTCATTTGTTAGTCTGTAGTTGAAGTTAAAAGTTAATTTATGAATCCAGGATCTTTGCACACTACACCAAAGTCAGTCATAGGAAAAATTCAGTGCTCTGGAGAGCTTATTGTAAGGATGGTGATTCCTCTGTGTGTACTGGTGTAGTTGTCGTTATTTTCATGTTACTATTTAATATGAAATACCTAAGCTGCCATGTGTTTTTGTTTTTTACAATCTTCAAGGAAGAATACATAACAATTTCCCATTTCATATTCAGAGAATGAAAGTGGATGCTATTTTGTGATGCTGAAAATATCTAAAGGTTCATCGAATGTTGAGAAGGGGGATACTTTCTTATGTTGATTCTAACCTGTTAATGTTTCAGAAAGAAAAGAGAAATTTTGTGGGTTTCCCCCCTCAGGTCTGAGTAGCATTGCCTTAAATTTTATCCAGTTCAAAAATTGATTTATTTACTTGATGCTCAAATTTTCCAACAAAAAATATCTCTCCAAAAATATATTCTCCCAAAGGTATCTGTGCTGTTGTAAATACTCCTTGAGATTTTAAAGGAATTCTACTGTTGTACACTTGAGTGGCAGCTCTACTGTTGGCAGAGCCATTTGTTATCTGTGATAGTCACTTTCCTGCTATGCAGGAACCCTGTGAAGTGTGCGTTTTATATGATGTGTGCCTCTTCATGCAATCAATACTTTATTGTTAATGTATGCTTGAGGGGCTTTAAACTTCAGTGTCATTTATCCATGAAGTTATTCACGTTGTAAAAGGATATACAAGAAATTAACAGCTACCTTTTTTATTCTTTCAGGTTACTAAGCTCACTTTATGAAAATGATTAGAAATACTTAGCATGACAAATTTGCTAACTTGTCTGTTTCAGCATGCATAAGACTTTTCCTTAAAGAAACATAATGCTTGAGTCAACTAAATCAGCCTTTGTACATTATCAAAGGGGAACCAAGTCTGCTGTGCTCACATCAGCATCTGGAAGATTCTCCTGTCTTCTAACCTATGTGCACATTTCCAAGCAAAGAAGGAAAAAAAAAAAAACTCTGCTCATACATCTGGTGGGTTTAGACACCTGAATGAACCTAGATGAAGTACAGTCTGAGTTGCCATCATGCACAAGTAGAGCTGCTCTCGGACTTTTCTGTTCTTTGTGAACCCTACACGTTTAAATGACTTGAACCTTCTCTTTTAAAGTTGTTTTTTGAGGTTCCTTGGCATTTTATCCTAGTTGTCCGTGTTTGGCAATGTGATGTTATAGTAATAGACTTTTAATCTTTATGTATTTTTTTGTTTTCCTTTGGAGTACTTGGACAAATGTTATAGTGGTTTCTTTTAGGAAAATCTGTCATTTAAAAAAATTATAGCCTTGAAAATAACTACTCACCGTATTTATGTCACAATTTATTCTAGTGCTGACTCATTTATTTTGTACCTATATACCTACTGGGAAAGGAGGAAGAAAGATGTTTTAAAAAGAAACAAACAGAAACCTAACAGAACATAACTTATGGGGTGGCAAATTTGTGGTGCTTATGTGTAAGGCTGGATGTATTTGTTTATGAGGACAATTGGACCATTTATGAAATATGACTCAAAGCAGTCGAATCCTATTGCACTGGTTAGTAGCCTGTTTACTCAGTAATGGATAATGAAATAAAAATATTAGTTCCATTTTATGGGGAGAGTAAATTCTGTAGAAAGGCAGTTCCAAGTTTGGCTGAAAGCATGATCACACAAATAGTCCTTTTTCCAAGATAGAGCTAGGACTTTCTTTTCATACATAAGAAGCTAGGTTAAAGTTTGTTGGCAGCAATTTTGTCTAACCTAATAATGGCACCAGCCACCCTATTTCTGTGTTGTTGCCATCCATTCCAGCTTCCTTTCTCATGGTCCCGTGAGAGACACAGCTGGTGGACCTGCACACCACAGACTCTTTTCTTGACTAAACCCCTGTTTTCTAATTCACAAATCAAGCCCTGCATTAGATTTGAGCTATACACTTGCTAACATGACTCAATACATGAGCATAAGGAGGTGAAAGAATTGATGTTTTGACTTAATCAGACAGTCCTTCATAGGAACTACCCCACACATAATGCAATATGAGGTATAAGGCTTGAAATAAATTAGAAATAACAATAGTTTGCCTTTTTTGAGCCCCTCTTAGATAAAACAATGTGTATATCAGCTATTTTTAAATCTATATTAATCTTAATCATTCTGTGGGGGAACATTCTATTCTCATTTCAAAGATTAGGAAACAGGTTCAAAAAAGTTATGATACTGCTATTAAGTGTAAAAGCCAGGACTCAAATCCAGTCTTGACTCCCAACGTTTAAACTGTTAACCACTACTCTACTGGCTTCATTGTCAGAATCCGGGCTAATTCTTCTTGACTATACCTAGAAGGATGATGAAGGGAACAGCAGACTTCTATCCTGCTGCTTACCACCTGTATGTCATGAGGGTGAGGCATGAATTCCCAGTTCTGTTCCTCCACTTGCTGCACTATTGACTGCAAATATGAGTTCCTCTGGTTGGGAAGTTTCTCATATTATTACTAAAACTAGAGGCCTGGTGCATGAAATTCATGCATGGAGGAGGGGGAACCCTCAGCCTGGCCTGCACCCTCTCACAATCCAGGATCCCTTGGGGGATGTCCAACTACTGGTTTAGGCCTGATCCCACAGTCAGACATCCCTCTCACAATCCAGGACCACTAGCTCCTAACTGCTGGCCTGTTTGCCTGCCTCACCACCCCTAACCACTCTGCATGCCTGCGTCATCACCCCTAACCACTTACCTGCCTGCCTCATTGTCCCTAACCATTTGACTGCCTGCCTTCCTGATTGCCCCTAACTGCTTGCCTGCCTGCCTGATCACTAACGACCTCTGCCTCGGCTCCTGCTGCTGCAGCTTTGTCTGGAATAATGTTGGGAATGACGTCCGGAAGGTTGTTTGCCTGTCCAGTCTAATTAGCATATTATGCTTTTATTAGTATAGGTGCCTGTGTCTCTGAGCTTGTGGGCTAGGAAATCTGGCTAACATCATGCCTTTACACTCCAACTTCCAACATTTTCGCAAAGGGGCCCATGTCTTAGGGCAGAGCTTATGGTTCTGAACAATGACTCTGTGACCACATAGTTTGGTATAATAGAAAAACTCCAGGCTTTGGAGCTACACAGACCCGAGTTCAGATTCAGACTTTGCTACTTGCTCATTGTGTAACATTGGCCAGTTGCCCTTTCCACTTTCTTAGCTGTAAAGTTCATTTATTTAAGAAATAGTTGAGTGCTTACTTTGTGCCACACACGGTGGATACAACAGCAAATAACAGTAGTCTCTGCTCTCACAGCATATTCTATAGGAAATGCCAACAGCTATCTCCAGTTAGGAATCATTCATGCAAGAAAGACTGATTGCCTTCTGGTAGGGGAATATCTATCTTAAATAATCAGCAAGTACATCAAATACAATAATCATAAGGCTATGATGGAAAACCACAGGAAGCCGTGAGTAGGGACTGAGGTCTGGTGGTAGGAGAAGAGGGAGGATTTTCCTGACCAAGTGATATGTTAGCTTAACCCTCAAGAGTAAGTAAAGGGTCCACCAGATGAAGGGGGTGAGGATGAGGAACATGCTAGGCAGAGTGAACAGTGACAGCCCTCTACCTACACTTGATCTTCCATCCAACATTCAATCAAATAGTTATTGAGTGACCAACATACCATGTACTGTGTTATATCCATATAGTGAGGAATAAATGCATGTAGGCTCCACTCATACCACTTGCATATTAGTGTGGAAAACAAGATATAGTAACCAAGAATCACCTGGAACACAAACCTGCCCCTCAACTTTCTCTCCTTCAGCTCTCTCCCACTGCACCTCTCAGGCAACTCCACACCCTCCTCTGGAAAGCACCCTTCAGAACTTTGGAAAGAGGAGCTGAGTCTTTCCACCCTCCAGGCTTACAACCTCAATCTGTTCCTTTCTTCCAGACATATACCAGAAGATCATTGTTCTAGACATTTATGAATGCCCTGAAGACCATATTGGCTTTCTGTTTCAGTGGCCACTTCCCCCTCATCTTATGGTGGCCTGCCACCAGAAAGTGGGCCAGCCCCCTGCCCTCATGGACCTTACATTCCGGTCAGCCATAAATAAACAAATATCCATAAAGCAATGAGATTGGGATAAGTGAGAAATAGGAAATGTGGTAGAGGGAGATAGGGACAGGACAGGTGTGGGAGGGCTTGTCAGATGGCCTTGCTCAGGAGGTAACAGTACCAAGGCTTGAAGGAGCTGGGCAGGCAGAGAATAGAGGAAGAGTGCTGGAAAGGTCTAGTTTAGGGTAGATACTCAAAGAATGCTTGTTGAGGGGACTGAAATGTCTCCCTGACCTTTATTGAGTTGGAGTTTGAAGGTCAGCATGGTAGCATAGGAGTGATACAATCCACAGTCCTAGCCGTGTCTGCCATTGGGTGCTTTTAGGAAGCTTTAACCCTCTGAGCCTTTTCTTTCCTTTAAAAAATGATGACAGTCCATTGATTCAGTAAACATTTATTGAGTTACTTTCATATGCCAGCACTGTGGTAGGTACTGGATTATGATCCAGCCTCAAGTAGCTGCCAGGTCTGTCTAGGGAATCAGATGAAGTGATATACATTGAAGCATTTTGACCAGGATTCAGAAGGCTCTTGAAACTGAGGTTGAGTATTCTGTGATGTCTTGCTGATGAGGTGCTATATGAATAAAATATGGAAAACTTTTCACACCATGCTTCTACTGTGGGCTGCTTTCCTACAGAAACTCCAGTTCAGCGAGTTGGAGGTATCCCAAGCGGTTGCCATGGCAAAGACTGAACCCTGAGACCTGGCTTAGCTGGGACTGTCATGGCTGCAGACTGAACTCCATGAGACCTGACAGTTTCTGGCCAATTCTGTCTGCCCAGTGAAAGAGCCATATCTTTACCATGCACTCATTCTGCAATTTCAGCTTGGGAGTTCTGCCCTTGGTGTCCTAGCTGGACACCGGGCCTGCTCATTTTCCATGTGATGCTGTCTGATGGGCACTAAAGAGATGCAACTTTAGTTTTGCATGTTATTTCTTTTGCAGTGATGGAAAATTGCATTGAAGGCTGTGTGAGTGCTTCTTGGAAACAAGGTTTAATTTCTCCAGATTTGTTGGAACTGAAGTGATTCACTGTGTTTTTAAATTCTAATCCTACAAAAATTGCTTGAGAAGTATTCAATTCTTGGTTGCTTTGGGAGTCATGAGGCTTTATTGCATGATTTTTTTTATTTTGTTCATTTGAATTTCCTATACAGCTGTGTTCCCATGTGGACTAAGCCAAAAGCATGTGAGCTGTTGTTTTCATTTGAAAAATCTGGAAGTCTTCTGTCAGATAATGGAAGATGCCTGGTTTTTCAATCTTAGAGCTTGTTTAGTATGAGATTGCAAGATAATGACAATTGGACTCCCATTTGTGCTACAAAAAAAAAATGAACATAATCGTGAAACCTCAGCAATCACAGTTCCATTTTCTAAACCAAGAGGTTGATATTTAAGGATTCCAGTCAACTAATCTGTACTCACTAACTTCCGGTCACAGACACTGAGTACCTCACATGGGCTGTGCGCTGGGCCAGGCACTAGTGGCACAGAGGTGACTAAATCATTATTTTGATCTAAAGGCAACTGTGGCCAATTAGGTAAAAAGTATTTCAATTGTATGAAACTCATTAGAAACTGATTGCTGTATGGAATTCAGGTCCCTCCCTAATTGTGGTATATACTTGCCAAAATAATGAACCCCAAAGATGACCACACTCTAATCCCTGGAGTCTGTGAATATGTTGTTACATGGCAAAAGTAATTAAAGTTGTAGATGGAATTAAGGCTGCTAATCAACTGATTTTGACACAGGGAGCTATTCCTGTATTATCCAGGTGGGTCCAATCTAATCACACAAACCCTCCAAACTTTCCTGGCAGTATTCAGAGAAAGTGATGTGATGACAGAAGCAGGGTCAGAGAGATGCTACGTTCCTGGCCTTGACAATAGAAGAAGGCGGCCCCTAGAATCTGGAAAGGGCAAGGAAAAGGTTTCTCCCTTAGAGAACACAAGCCTGCTGACACTTTGGTTTTAGCCCAACAAGAATCTGTGCCAGACCTGTGACCTACATAACTATAAGATGACAAGTGGGTGTTGTTTTATGCCACTGAGTTTGTGGTGATTTGTTACAGGGACACACTGACTTGGAGGGAGAGGTGTTGTCTATGTTATATGCAGTTGTGAATGCCTGCTCTGTGTTAGGCACTGTGAATGGTGCTGAGGATACAAAATTTAACAAGATCCAGAGTCCACAGTCCAGTGGGTAAGACTTTCACATTAGCAATGTGGCACCATGATGAAGGAAAGCCCATATGATAAGCATACAACCTGGAGAAGGATGGGAGGCTAGAGAACTCCTTTCATTTCTATGACTTTAGCCTAGCTTTACTAGCACTTCCACATTACTCACTGGTGTAAGAAAATTTCCCAGGCCTCCATGCTCCCTACATTACCAGGGAGTGACAAGGTATGGAATAGTTGATCAATTTGGGTTCTAGAAAGATCACTCTCATTGTGGCTGCACTGGAAAATATGGATTAATTGGATAGGGGCAAGAGTGAACACTGATTATGGTTAGAAGACTTGTCCTGAGGGACAGTTGTGGCCTGGGTTAGAGACATGTCAATGGAGATGGAGAAGAGGGAACAGATGCAAGAGACATTTAGTCCAATTCAACAGAACTTGGACACTAATCCAGTGAAGGAGTGAGAGGGAGCCATTTACAGTGATTCTCAGAAATCTGGATTCAGCCAATGGGTGGGTAGAATGGTAGTAACTATAGTTTTAGAACATAACTCTTATGACAGCAAAATTAAAATATGTAGCAGTAAAGGTACAAATCTAAATTTGCCTTTGGATCACATAGATAAGGACAGATGGAGCCCAGTTGGAAAAAGGAGGGTAGGAGAAGGGGACTAAGTGCCTCAAACAAGAAAGTTGGAAGAGGATGCAAGTTTGAAAAACACCAGGACTTGTAATCCATTCTCCCGTTATAACCTAGGAACATCTGGAGTTTCCTGATATGGGTGGTGTCTGGGGAAAATAAGTGTTTAAACCAAAGCAGAAATCTTCCAAAGTTCTCAGGGAAGGAGGGTGGTGTTAGGAATGTTTTAAAAGTGCCTTGCTCTGGATTTCAGTGTATCCTCCACTGGTCTAGCTGGAAGGATGAAAATATATGTTGTGGGATCTCTAAAATGCAGTTCTTAGCATTTTCCAGGAGGGTAAAGGGCCAAGAAATGAATACTAGGTCTTGAAAGGAAGCCATGGCTAGTTAGCCAGACCCATTCTGATTCTGTGGAGGATTATGTGCAAGCGAGGAGACTGCTTCACTTAGTGCTTTTCCCCAAAGGCTGTTGCAAGAGTTTCTCTAGCAAATCCAATCTAGCATCCAAAGCCTTCGGGTATGCTGTTCTCCAACTCTGTGTGCTATTAGCTTGCTGAAACAGTCAGCTCCTGAGCCGCAGTCTTTGTGGACCTTTGAGCCAAATAGCAACAATTGAAACAGAGTTCACCAAATATTATAGGATTACGAACTTTTTCAAAATCGATTTTTGCCTCAATAGAAGGAAATCAGCAATTGTCAGTGTGACAAAAGAAACCATAGATGTCTATATTACCGTGAAGGAAACATCTGGTTTTTGTTTTCTTAACTTTCATTAATTCATCTGAGGTCTGAGTCACCAGCTCACCAGCCAATGTTTCCAAAATGGAAGTCTTCCTTGCCTCTGGAATCGTTTGGAAAAGTCACTTGAGAACTACCTTGAGGGAAAGATGATCCACAGAGAGGTGTCATTTTTTAAAAAGTAATATTAGTCCTGATCGGTATTTCTTGAAATTGCTTTTATGTTAGCCCATGATTACATTCATTCCTCAGCAGAATTTTATTTCTCGACCCAGAAATTGTAGGACTCATGTGCTGACTTTAAAATGTATATTCAACTCAGAACCTCACAAAGTACATCCTTCACTTATAAAGAAAACTTTATTGGCTCATTGTAGTCTTCCCCAGTAGCTGATGGATTTAGAGCTCTAGCCCCTAGCAACACTAAGGAAGGAGACATTTCTCCTCTTCCTCTCACCAAGGTTTTCCTGAACTGACACCAGTCTCACCCTACAAGGAAAGTTCAGGTGGAGACACCAATGAGAGAGGAAGATTACTTGCTGGATATGGTTAAACTCTACCACCATTTGGATTAGTGATTCGGTGTTGCAACCACTCCTCTTGATAACCAACATCACATTTTCAAGATGACTGGTCAGAGTTCACAGCTGGCCTATGGTTATTATCTTCTAGGACAAACCTGTCTGGTCTATACAATGATGGAGCCAGCAACTTTGCTCTCATTACACTGTAATCTCTCCAGCTGAGCTTTACTCTTTCTGACTCATTGGTAGGAATATCTGTAATGGGATTCAAACCTCTACCTTTTGTAGGAGACTAATTACTTTATTCTACTAATCATTCATTCATTCAACAAACTTTGTCTGAGTGCCAATCCTAGGTACTAGAAATTCAGATGTGAATAAGGCATGGTACCTGCCCTCAAGGAGCTCACTGTCTAGTGGTAGAGAAAGATTTGTAATTAAATTAATTATTATTCTATGGTTCCTGAAGAAGGTGGGGTTGAGTTGTGCCTTAAAGGATAAATTATATACTAGTATATAAGCCTGAAGCACAGAAGAGAGGTCTTGATTTAGGCAGTGGATGAGATTACCAAGAAAAAGTATATGATAGAAAGAGTCCTAGGAAAAAAGCCCAGCAAAAGCGTGACATGTGAAGGGAAAGTAGAATAAAAGGAGACAGGAATAACTAGAGAGGTTGGTGAAATACAAGATGAGACTGGTATTACAGATATTAAGGGAAGAAAGTGTTCATAAGTCATTGTCAAAATCAGTAAAAGATGAAGTAATACATAGGAAGTAGAGCATCCATGGAATTGAGGAATATGGAGACATCACTGATCTGACCAACGGTGACAGTAAAGGATTGGAAAAAGCAGGTTTAGGGGAGACCTATTGACTGCTTGAATATGAGCGCTGAGGGAGAGTAAGTTGTTAAATATCACTATCAGGTTTCTGCACTGAGTGAATGGTGGTTCCATTCCCAAGATGTGGAACCCAAGAGGAAGAGTATATTGGGGGAGAGGGAAAGGGAAGGAGTTCAGGTTTGGACACATTAAGCGTGAAGTACCTGTGGAGCCATCCAGTAGACCATTGGCTATATGGGTCTAGAGCTTAAAATTCCTAATTTGTAAGTAAAATAGGCTATCATGGCCATTTTCCCCCATAAAGAACTCCATGCTATGTTTCATAATGCCCTTTATCAGGATCAATCTCTTAAATATTTTCTAATATTTGATATTTCTCTGTGATTTCTCAACTGTGATTTTATTGAACCAAGAGAATCTGTACACACAGTTTCTGCACCATGCATTTGGAACTACTTCTAAGGAAAACAAAAAGTGCTTACAGGTAAATTAAAAAAGTAACTGGAACAGCTCTTCTCTCTGTATTGAACTAGTTGCCCACTTCCTTTCCAAAGCTCTGAGTGTATAATATATATTTTACTGATTATTTTACAGAGAGGAAGGGAGAAGGACAGGGGGTTAGAAACACCGATGAGAGAGAAACATTGATCAGCTGTCTCCTGCACACCTCTACTGGATATGTGCCCGCAACCAAGGTAGATGCCCACAACCAGAATCGAACCTGAGACTCTAGAGTCTGCAGGCCAATGCTCTATCCACTGAGACAAACCAGTCAGGGCAGCGCTGATATATTTTGAAACTTTCTCTTGTTGTTAATTTAAAGAAAAAACAAAAGGGTAGATTCAGTTTCTACCTCAATTGTACAGCATCTAATGTTAGTACTGACAATCTATATTAATAAAACACAAAACAGTCTTAAATATTTACATGATGCAACTAAATTTGAAAAACAGTGTCTACCCTGGTAATTCAGTACAAGAATTGTAGCACCTGTCCCTATATCATAAACACAGTAGGCCCTCAAGTCCTTATGTCTGAGGAAGGTCTTTACCTAGGTAGTTCTCTTCCCTTCATCAGATATCTAAATTTCTTGCCGCCTTCTGGCTCATATATCGATAGTTGCCTTCTCTAAAATAGCCTTTATACTGTGTTCCTTGCAGTAAATGAAAACTCAATCTTCAGAAAGAAAATTGGGTCAGTGGCTTTCCCTTTTCTTGATTCCCCATCAGATAGGATACTGGCAAGAGCAGCAAGATAAATTATCATTTGTGAAGTGTCTGGTCCAAAAGGGATTATTTTGACAATCTGTTCTAACCATCCAAGCAATGTTTCCAATAAAAAGTTTTATTAGGTATTGTCACAGATGTAAATGTTTCATAAAGATATCACTGTAGTTGTAAATCGTGTACTTGAATTTATACTAAAGTCACCTCATTAAATACCATGAAAAAACGATGTCTTTCACATAAATCCTGGTCTCAAGTGACTTAACAAAATGGAGAAAAGAACAAAAACAAAACTCAAGCCCCAGCCATCTAAGGCTGAACGTGGGGAGACTGACAGGAATACAAAATTTCCTTTATCTGTTTCTTTCATCTTCTTTATGAGATCATATATTCCAAGATTTTATTATAATTTTTAAAATTTCTTTATTGATTAAATTATTACATATGTGTCATACCCCCATTATCCCTCCATCCCCTGCCACTCATGCCCTCATCCCCTGTAGTCTTTGTCCATTGGTTAGGCTTATATGCATGCATACAATTCCTTTGGTTGATCTCTCCCACCCTACCCTACGTTCCCTCTGATGTTTGACCATCTGATCAATGCTTCTTTGTCTCTAGATCTGTTTTTGTTCAGCCGTTTATGTTGTTCATTATATTCCACAAATGAGTGAGAGCATGTGATATTTATCTTTCTCTGACTGGCTTATTTCACTTAGCATAATGCTCTCCAGTTCCATCCATGCTGTTGCAAATGTTAAGAACTCTTTTTTTTTTCTTTTCTTTTTTTCTTTTCTTTTCTTTTTTTTTTTTTTTTTACCACAGCGTAGTATTCCACATGTAGATGTACCACAGTTTTTTAACCCACTAATCTACTGATGGGCACTTAGGCTGTTTCCAAATCTTAGCTATGATAAATGGTGGTGCTATGAACATAGGAGTGCATATATCCTTTCTGATTGGTGTTTCGGGTTTCTTAGGATATATTCCTAGAAGTGGGATCACTGGGTCAAATGGTAGTTCCATTTTTAGTTTTTTGAGGAAACTCCATACTGTTCTCTACAGTGGCTGCACCAGTCTGCATTCCCACCATCAGTGCATGAGGGTTCCTTTTTCTCCACATCTTCCCAGCACTTGTCATTGGTTGATTTGTTGATGATAGCCATTCTGACAGGTGTGAGATGGTACCGCATTGTCATTTTGATTTGCATCTCTCTGATGATAAGTGACTTTCAGCAGGTTTTCATATTGAATACATCTATTGGCCTCCGGTATGTCCTCTTTCGAAAAGTGTCTATTTAGGTCCGTTGCCCATTTTTTTTTATTGGATTGTTTATCTTCCTTTTGTTAAATTGTATGAGTTCTCTGTAAATGTTGGATATTAAACCCTTATTGGTGATATCATTGGCAAATACACTGAGTGGCCAGATTATTATGTGTTCAGAGATCATAATAATCTGGCCACTCAGTGTATATACTATATAATAAAAGGCTAATATGCAAATTGTTCCCTCGACCAGGAGTTCAACCAGCAGGCAGGCCAGTCAACCGCCCATGTCCCCTCCCCCTGGCCAGGCTGGCCGGACCCCACCCATGCACGACTTCATGCACTGGGCCTCTAATATATATATATAGTGGCCAGATTATTATGATTTCTGAATGCATAATAATCTGGACACTCAGTGTGTGTACACACACACACACACACACACACACACACACTGAGTGGCCAGATTATTATGCATTCAGAAATCATAATAATCTGGCCACTCAGTGTATGTTCTCCTGTGCAGTGGGCTTTCTTATTGTTTTGTTGATGGTTTCTTTTGCTGTGCAAAAGCTTTTTATTTTGATGTCATCCCATTTGATTATTTTCTCTTTAGTTTACATTGCCTTAGGAGCAATATCAGTGAAGAAATTGCTTTGGCATATGTCTGAGATTTTGCTGCCTGATTCCTCTAGTATTTTTATGGTTTCCCATCTTATGTTTAAGTCCTTTATCCATTTTGAGTTTATTTTTGTGTATGGTGTAAATTGTTGTTCTAGTTTCCTTTCTTTCCTCCTCCTCCTCTTTCTTCTTCTTCTTCTTCTTCTTCTTCTTCTTCTTCTTCTTCTTCTTCTTCTTCTTCTTCTTCTTTTTCTTCTTTTTTGCATGTATCTGTCCAATTTTCCCAACACCATTTATTGAAGAGGTTTTCTTAACTCCATTGTATGTTCATGCCTCCCTTGTCAAATATTAATTGAGCATAGTGGTTTGGGTCAATTTATGGGTTCTCTATTCCATTCTATTGATCTATATGTCTATTCTTGTGCCAGTACCAGGCTGTTTTGAGAATAGTGGTTTTGTAATACAGCTTGATATCCGGCATTGAGATCCCACCTACTTTGTTCTTTTTTTTCAGGATTGCTGTGGCTATTCGAGTTTTTTTTTATATTCCAGATGAATTTTTGGAAAGTTTGTTCTAGGTCTGTAAAATATGCCGTTGGTATTTTAATGGGGATTGCATTGAATCTATAGGTTGCTTTGGGTAGTATGGACATTTTGATGATGTTGATTCTACCAATCCATGATCATGGTATGTTCTTCTATCTGTTTATGTCTTCCTCTATATCTTTCTTTTTAGGTATCCTGTAGTTTTTTACGTATAGGTCTTTTACCTCCTTACCGTATTTTCCGGCATATAAGACGACCTTTGAAATGAAAAAAAGCCTGCTCAGATTGGCCAGAGTCAGAGAGGCGGTCTATTAAAAAAAGAACTGGTGTTGCCTTGGAAGTGGGGGGGGGGGGTAGTCTTATACAGCGAATATAGGCTTAAACCTATGTTTTAACTGTAAAATTAGGGGGTCGTCTTATATGCCGGAAAATACGGTAGTTAAGTTTATTCCTAGGTATCTTAAGATTTTAATTATCTTCCTGTGTCTATCAGATTCTCCTGAGGTAATAAAATTAGAGAAATAATTCAAATTCTAACTTTAAAAGACACTCTGAATTATTGAGGTAAGATTTGTGTGGAGTCAAATCCTTTTTTTATGTAAAGTTCTGTGAGTTTCAAAAAAACATATATAGTCATGTCACTATCACTACAATAAAGATACAAAACATTTCCATCACTCCAAAAATCCCCATGTCCTTTTGTAGCCTTTTTTTGCCCCCAGGATCCTGGCAACCACTAACTTCTTTCTATCCCTATAATTTTGCCTTTTCCAAAATGTCAGATAAACATAATCATATAACACATAGCCTTTGGCAGACTATTTACTTGTAAAATTAATATAATTTTTCAGATAATAAAGATTAATACATGTTAATTGTAAAAAAAGAATATATTTAACTAGAAAATAAGAAAATATTAAAAATTCTTCCCAAAGATAAACACTGTTAATGTTTTGATGGGTTTCCTTCCAGTCTTTTTCCTGTAGATGCATACATATTCCCAGGTACAGGAACAAAATGTACAAAATTGGAATCCTACTGTATACAGGATTGTCTTTATTTTGTATTTTGTTACTTAATATTGTGAGCTTTTTCTTAAAGATTAATTGCCTTGAGGATTAGAGGCAAGAGCCTAATCAACAGGTTCAGGAATGGATGAGAAATAGAAGCAGAGTCATCATGACCCAGACAAACCAGCTCAAATCTGCTTTTGCACGCTCTCTGCGTTCCACATTGGTTTCCTGGGCTGCTGAGTTCCACTAGTTTTCATCAAAACCTCTTTCTTGTTGTTGCTGCTTGCTGTTTCTCAGACGAAAACACGCTCCCCCTGCCCCCATTCTTCTGAGGACCTGACAGTACCCTGTGTTCCTCTCTGGCAGAGAACGTACCACACCACATTAGAATTATTCATTAACTTTGTCCATCTCCCCTACTCGACTGTGAGCCCCTTGTCTCATTCTTCTCACCCCCCCCCCAATGCTTGTGTCATGTTACTCAGCCAAGAGTAGATACTTGCTAAGAATGTAATGAACAAACAAATGAACAAATGAACACAGCAAGATGAAAACTGTCCTTCACTGGACTAGTTTCTGCCACTAATTTTTTCACCCTTTTGCTTTGTGCTCAGAATAAGGTTTGGGGTGGGGGGGGGAGTGGAATCCCTTTTGGGGCATTATTGTTGGTGGCCAACACAGAAGGGGTGGATTTTTCTTTCAAATGCTTTGGCACTTCTGACTCACAGCTACACAGCCTGGCAGGAGAGCCAACAAACTACTTGTCACATTGCTATGTCATGCCTCATGTGTTGCTCCATGGAGCCGGGCCAAAGTTGTATTGTCAAGGAAATGTAACATGCAGAAAATGGACTAGGCAGGGAGGAAGAAAGAGGCAGTATGCTCAGAGTTGTTGCTGATGGGCACAGACCCGTGAGTGTTTGATTTGTGCTTCTTTTTTTATTATTAATTTGTAAATTATTTATTGTTTAGAGTATTACATATAACTCCTTCCCCCCACACCCCACTGAGCTCTTCCCAGCCACCCAAAGCCTCTGCACATGCCCTTACCCCCCTCCCTCGTAGCATATGGGTCCATTGACAATGCTTATATGAATTGGTTGATCCCTTACCCTTCTCCCTCTCTTGAATTTCATGTGAAGTTGGACAATCTGTTCGATGCTTCTATGTCTCTGAATTTGTTTTTGTTCACCAATTTATGCTATTCTTTTTTTAAAAAAATTTTATTTATTAAATTATTATCTGTGTACATATTTTAACATTGCCCCCCACATACCCTCCCTCCCCAGAGTTTTGTGTCCATTAGTTGTACTTATATGCATGTATACAAGTCCTTCGGTTGATCTCTTATCTCCCCCAGATCTCCCTACTCTCCCTGTAATTTTACAGTCTGCTTGTTGCTTTACTGTCTTTATATCTATCTTTTGGTTTGTCAGTTTATAATGTTTTTTAATGTCCATAAATGAGTGAGGCCATGTGGTATTTCTCTTTTATTGATTAGCTTATTTCACTCAGCATAATGTTCTCTAGTTCTATCCAGGTTGCTGCAAATGATGAGAATTCCTTCTTTTTTATGGCAGCATAGTATTCCATTGTGTAGATGTACCATAGTTTTTGGATCCAATCATCTGCTGATTTGTGCTTCTTGATGGCCGGATCAGCTCTTGCTTGCCCTGCCTGCCCTTTTAGGGGTGGGGAAAGAATTGCAAGATTCTGTGTTTAAGAGCCAAGAAAATGAGGTGAAAGGAGTGAGAGTGAGGGAAGACAGAAGTCAGAGTTGACACTGTTCTAATTTCCCCCTTTATTTTCACATGAAATAATACTAATACTAATAATAGTTGCCACTTATTGAGTACCTACTATGGGCCAGGGACAAGGTTAAGACCTTCACATGCATTGCCTCATTGAATCCTTACAACAACCCTCTGAGCTAAGCACTGTTAGTATCACTCTTTTACAGGTAAGCAAGAAATTGAGGCACAGTGAATGTTTAAGATCACACAGCTACTCAGTACAGTGCCTGGGCTACAATGAACACTCTATCAATGGTAGCGGTTATGGATATTATCATTATTATTAATCATAAGGAATAGCTGATGCCATAGTTGCAGAGAGTCAAAGCAGGCTCTGAGATCCAGACTCCTGTAGGCCTCCTTGGAGCTTTCAGAGGCCTGCTCTATGGGCAGGAAGTCTCCTGATTTCTCTTTGCCTCTTCAAGAATTTGGAAGGTGGCTCCTTGGGTGGTGGGAAAAATGATGCCATGCTTGTGTTTGGCTCCTTCTTGGTTCCCACAAATGCCCTTAAACTTTTCCATTTTCTGAGCGCTTTTGTGAAACAGCTATGATGTGGTTGACAGTATTTGTAGTAAGAGCCAAGTCAAGCCTGCCTCTGGAGGAAAGCTGGAAGCCTTTAAGGGTCTTGTCAGGGCTCACGTAGCCCACAGGCCCCTTCTCGGTGTCGCTCAAGTCCGAGGCTTTCCCAGCAGGCAGCTGCCGAACACAGTGCCCTCATTGATCCCTGCGCTGTTTCCCTGGGTGGGGAAAACAACACTCTATTGGCAAGGCTGGGACCTTTCCCCAGGGAGGCCTTTGCTGGAGCCCCTGATCTGCCTGTGATGCTCTTCGTGGTTTAGGGACTGCTGCAGACAGTTCAAGATGATTTTCCTTTCCGTGTTTTATGCAGCTTTCCCCTTCTCTCTCTCCCCCCACCCCGCCCCACCCCAGGACCCAGGAGAAACTTTGAGACTTAAAAAGTTATTCACGTGCCAGGAATCCACACAGCCTCATTTGAATCCTCACCTCCTTGTGAGGGGTAAATGAGCACCATATGCTGTTTATATAAAAATAAATGGCTTCCCCCCATGAAGCACCCAGGCCTGAATCCCTGGCTAACCCCTCTTCTATCTTAGCAGCTGGAACAGTGGCCCTCTGGATGAGGATGTGTATGTAGAAAGCATTTTGGCTTGAAAAAGCTCCCAACAGTTTGTTTGTATGAGCTGCATCTTGTAGAGAGGCAGGTGGTAGGCAGGCCAGCAGCCCCCTGTGGGACCAGCTGAAGAAGACAAGAGAATACAATCAGATAGTGCTGTACAATGGCCTTCTGCCTCCCCAAGCAGGTTTTCAGAGGGGTTCCCCTCATCCTCATGACCCCCTGTAATATTAGAGCCCTAGGAATAGGGGGAGAGGGAAATATCTCTTTTGGGGGGAGGGGGACTTTAAACACCACGCCACAGGGCTTGGCTTAGGTAATTGGTGCTCATTCATTCATTCATTCGTCAAGCAATTATTGAGCACCTACCACATATACATCTTGACATTGCACAAAGTCCAGACCCAACCATTTGCTCTCTCTGTGTGATGATCCAACCAGGACACTGAGTTTGGATGTAAAGCAGGCTGAAATTCAACAACTTGGGCAGCTAGTGAGTGAAGGCATCAGTTGCTGCATTTTGTGGGGTTTCATTCATTCAACTAACAACTCATGAGTATCTATGATGAGCCAGACACTGTGGTAGGCGCTAGAGTTATCAGAAGGGAGAATCCCAACTCTGATAGAAGGCAATTTCAGATAACAGGAGCCAGCACTTATTGAGTGCTATGTGTGCCAAGAACTATACTGAGTACTTTTTGTGCCTTATATTTTTTTTTAAAAAAATCCTTATTCCATATCTGTGTGGATGGGTAAACTGAGGTTCAGAGATTTTACTAACTTGCAAAAGGTCACTTAGCCAAAAAATGGCAAAAGTAAGCTTGAAAATTCAAATGAGTCCAAAGGCCTGAGGCTGTGTTCTTTGTGCACCCGCTGTCTACTGCAGGGTCAGTCAATTGTAGCCTGTATTACAAATCTGGCCCACTGCCTGGTTTTATACTGCCCGGGAGCTAAGAATGACATACATTTGTTTATGTATTTATTTAGAATATATTTTTATTGATTTCAGAGCGGACAGGAGAGTGAGAGAGAGATAGAAACTCAATGATAAGAGTTTCTGCAGGCCCCACACTGGAGATCAAGCCTACAACCTAGGCATGTGCTCTGACCAGGAATTGAACTGTGACCTCCTGGTTCATAGGTTGACACTCAACCACTGAGCCAAGCTGGTCAGGCTAAGAATGACTTTTAGATCTTTAAACAGTCCAAAAAAACAAAAGAAGAATATTTCACAACATGAAGATTATATGAAATTCAAATTTCAGTATCCATCAATAAAGATTTATTAAGAGATAGTCATACCCATACCCATATATGGTCTAAGGCTTTTCCACTGTAACAGCAAAATTGAGGAATTGTGACAGAGACTGTTCAGCCAGCAAAGTAAAAAAATGCTATCTAGATGTTTACAGAAAGAGTTTGTAGTGTCCCTGGCCACATAGGTCACTGGCAGAAAAAGAAGCAGGTCTCAGCCCATATCTGAACTCAGGGGGTTTCAGGACCTATGTCCTCTGATCTCAGCCTCTTCTTCAACAACTCAAGCAGATCTCCAGGAAGGCTCAAACGAGCATTTCAATGATGGCTGCCTTTGAATTCTTTCAGCACTTCTTTCAAGAGTCTCTGAGGACTGAGATGTTTAGGGTAGTATTAGATTTTTTTCTAATGTTTAGATGAAAATGTAGACAGCAGATCTTGGGTTATTTGTGAACAAAACCCTGTCCTGTTGGTCTTTGCTGAGAGATGCCAAATTATCTCAGGCCCCACTGGGAACTGCCTGTGGGGGCCTTATATGGCCATAATCTCCTAAACTAGGCCTGCCTCCTTTTCTGCAGTATGGTCACATCCACTTTTAAGATTATGTGTGAACATTTCTGGTCTTTCCATTTGCTCAAGATGTAGGGAATTTAGCTTCTGCCACATTTGAAGGAAATATGACTGCTGTCAACTTCTGCACATGTCTTATTTTACACAAAAGAGGACAGTTGCCTTCCTTTTGGCATTCATATTTATTAACATTCTTCTGTAGGTGCAGGGAGGAAATTTTGGAAATGCTGGAGTGGGGAAAATGTAGTTTGAATACTCTGTTTTCCCCTCAGGGATTAATGTATTTGAAAAGATAATTGATAAAGCAAACATTTAAAGACTATAGGCAATGGGTTCTGTGTGAGGTATCCCAGATATGTTATGTTATTCAGATCTCACAACACTCATCTATTCAACAGATATTTATTGATGTTTACTAAATGCCATAGCTGTGCTAGGCCAGGGCTACAACAATGAATGAGATAGACAGACCATGTCCTCATGGAGCAAACCCTCTTGTGGGAGAGACAGGTAAATAAATCTTAGAAATCAGGACAGATTATGATGAGTGGTATAAAGCCAAAAACAAAAACAAACAAACAAACAAACAAAAAAAAAACAATGCACCATAACTGAGTAATGGGATGACCTATCCAAGACTAGGGAGTTAGGTAAAGCTTCTCAGAAGAGAACACATTAAAGATAAGACCTGAAGGATAAGAAAGAGCTGGCTGGAGGACTCTCGGTGCTTGGACTGGAAGTCTTGGTGTTTAAGAGTTTGGTTAAGGAAGTTAATAAAAGAGCTATGACAGTGACTCAGTTGACTGATGCCTCACACTAAGGAATACAAACCTATAGATGGTTATGTTCTAGCTAGAGCCTTTAACCTGGAGCTCTAACTAGGCTAGCCCTGGAAAATACAGCTCTGGTTCAAAAGAGAACCTTTAGGGAAGTAAGGTGCCCACTATTGGACATCTAAGTCCACATATTTATGGAGCTCTTTCCACGAGCCTCACACTGTTTAGGCTCTGGGGATCTAGAAAAGAATCAGAAGCAAAGAGCCCACACTCTAGTGGAGGAAATAAGTCATATAATCAAGTAAATGAATCCATAGTGAGGTAAGTACAACAGAATATGTGCAAGATCTCAGGGTAGCACAGAAGAGGGGGTACTCAACATTTTTGGGAGGGCCAGGGAAGAGGCAAAAGAGGCTGAATTTTGAAGGGCTAGAAGGGCCTTATAAAAACAAGGAGTGCCAGTGAGAAAGGCCCAGAGGCATGAAGCCACATGCCCCGGGCTATTGGAGAATTAGAAGTCATTATGTTATGAATTTCTGAACCTGGAGTACAAGATGGAGAGCAGTGGAGATTGAGGTTGGAGATTTCAGCAGGATCAGGTCATGGGAGGGCTCTGTTGAATAAATGTTGCAGAGTTGAACTGCACTAAAGGTATGTAAAAACAAGAAACAGATCTCCCCATTGATTTGTCTCGATAATGCCCCTCTTGTTATCTAATCCCATTAGTTTAGACTTGATTTTCTAGGAAGCTATGGCATTTCAAAGAAACTGCCTGATTCTTTTCTAGATAGACTTCATGCTTTTGGAAGTAACTCCCCCCGCCCCAAGTACTTTATACTTTTCTTATAACTTTTCAAAGCATTACCATATGGTATTTCTCCCAAGTGAGAGATTATTATCCCTTTATTTGGGGGAGCTGAAATGAAATCATCTGTCCTCTGGAGTGACAGCTGCAAGCAGAGATGTACTCTCCAGGGCAGCAGGCCTGCCATCTGAGTATCTTCTCTGTGAGTATCTGTCTCCAATCAGCCACTCATTGCTGCTTTCCCTTGTTTCCCATTATGTAAGATCATTTTTTTTTTTACAGAGATGAGCTCTGGGCTTGTTCTGAATATTTTAGGTGTCAAACATCCTGTTTTTCTCTCAGCAATGTGACCCCATCAATGACCCGCTGCATTTCAGAATGACATCATGGGATTAAACTCCGAATGGTTGAAGGGAAGTGATTATGGGAGCCTAGAGACCTCTGCTTGTCTCTTTACCTTTCAGCAAGTTGTTTGAAGATGTTGAACAAGAAGTCTGCAAATGAGTGTTTGCTTTGCAGAGAACAGGGGTCATAACCTATGGCATATGGACTAAATTCTGCTTACAGAGAAAATCCAATCTGAGCTGTTTTTGTAAATAAAGTTTTATTGGCACTCAGCCACACTCATCAGTTTGCATATCGTCTATGGCTGCTTTCGCACTGCAAAAGCAGAGTTGATCCTATGTCACAGAGCCCATATGGCCCCAAAGCTGAAAATATCTATCTGGTCCTTACAGAAACATTTTGCCAAGCCCTGCACCGAAGCCTTTATCCTTCCCCTTAGAAAGAGAGCATGTGAATTTACTGGTGTCACCCATTCCCCTCCTCTCCTCCTAAATACATGACACACAAAAAGTAGAGATTGAATTTTAACAAGCATATCAGAGTTTTCATATTTATTCAATTACATCAGTACTTTTACATTTATTAAATGTGTTGCCCTTCCAAGAAGTTCCCTTGGGACATTGCACACTTATTCCGATGCTGCTGCCAGTGTGCTGGACATCTTGGGGGCTGCTCTTCAGAGCCAAGTCATTTGATACCTGAGAAAATTCCCTTCACCTTCTTTTTGGAGCCAAAGTAGTGCAGCCTTGTCAGAACATGTGCCCCATGGCCATGGAAAAATGTTGGCCAATTAAAAAAAAATTTTTAATCTACCTCTCAGGCTATCTCAAGGAATTGGTTGCAGGTTCTGAAGATAGTTCTCTAATAAGCACTTTGTACATGATTTTTTTTCCAGATAAAAGAGGTTTGCCTCACCCAAGGAATTAGGAGTCAAAATTGTATTTTGGAAACACCTTTTGGAATGTTGGTGGGTGTTTTCAGCATTTGGGCCATTTGATTTATCACAAAATAAAACACTCAATGTGTGGCTTTCTCCTCCCTATTCAAAGACTGTTTTTATATTCCAAACGCCTTTACCATCTGTCCCACATTTTCCCAGCTCTTTATAGCCGCTGGCAGTGGGTTTTGCTGTGGCTTTCTGCATTGTACCCATTTAGCTAAAAACAGAATGGACTAAGGGATGAGGGAACCCTTTGCTCAGTTCCTTTTCTCACAGCCAAGTCTGAATAGGAAAGAGTCTCCTAGGAACTGGGATGTGGTATACTGTGGGTGGGCCAGGGATTGCTGGGAGAGCATAGAGGCAGTGGACATGTCAACTTTTGGTAGTCACTCTTGTCTCACGAACCGCTGTGTGTTCTGGACTGATGTGGTATAGAGGGGTCTGGAATTTGGTGGTTTCTGAAAACTACGAAATGCCTACTTATTGTTCCACATTTCTGCTTTTATATTTTCCTTAAACTCTTTCTGCAAAGGGAATATTGTGTGGCCAGCCCTGAAGCAAAAAGATAACCAGTTAAGTAAGTTGCGCTTTTTTTTGTCCTTTATTACTTTTGCCCTCCAAAAGCCATTAGCTGCCACACAAAATGTCTACATTTCATGAGCTCACAGTTACTTCACTGATTTCTGCTCTGCCAGTCTCAGATGCAGGCCTCTGGGGGAATTACTCATACCATGTTTATATTTGTACTAGAGGCCCAGTGCATGGATTCATGTACTGGTGGGGTCCCTCAGCCTGGCCTAGGGGATAGGGCCAAAACCAGCTCTCCAACATTCTCTGAGGGAACCCACCAGTGCATGAATCTGTGCACCGGGCCTCTACCCTGTTTCCCGAAAATAAGACAGTGTCTTATATTAATTTTTTCTCCCAAAGTTGTGTTATGTCTTATTTTCAGGGGATGTCTTATCTTTCCATGCACTAGGTCTTATTTTCAGAGGATATCTTATTTTTGGGGAAACACGGTAGTATGCATATAAGATATTTGGTTAATCTCTTCCCGTCCTCCCCCTTCCCCTTTCCCTCTAAGATTCATCAGTCTGTTCCATGTTTCCATTCCTATAGTTTCAGCTCCTGCGTTGAGCATCTGTCCCCTGGTGGTCAGTGCATGTCATAGCTGCTAGTTGGAAGATCGAATGGCCAGACAGTTGGACAGTTGCTTAGGCTTTTATATATAGAGAAATTTCCCATTGAAATAGCTTTGCTTGTGTGATGGAGTATGATTAAGTGGATTACTAAGAATCAAGGAGGATTAGGACTGGAGCCACAAGTGTACATTCATCACCAGTGCTCCCAGATTGGCATCCCACCACAGCTCTGGGGGCTGAGGGGCTGCTTTCTAATCGAACCTTAGTTAAGTTGGGGGGTAGTTTCACTTAGAAGGTGCTTTTGCTTTTCTTAGATGATCTTGCTCCAGGAACCAGAATTTAAATTTGAGCTGTTATTTAGAGCCCTGAGTGGGAGACTGATCCTGGTCTTGGTATTATGGAGCCATATCTTTTGTGTCATGGGTCCCTCAAGGAAAAATGAGGGCCTTAGGCCACTCACAAGAGGTGGTGCAGAGAGAGAATTCTGGGCATGCCATATGTATCTGTACTACACATTTTCCATTAATAAGTGTGCTCTTCACACATATGGTAATCTGGTCCCACTGGACCCTTCTTAGGGTAGAAATTATGTCTTCTATTATTTGGGCAGCACCACACAGGCTCTCTTGGATCAGAGGGTACATAATGCTCTGATTTATCTGCAACAATGTGTGAAGTAGCAAATAAATGGGACTTCAGGGCATTTGGTTTTATATTTTAAGCTTATTGTCTATTCTGGTAGTACTTAGTAATCAAGTGGCCTTTGGGTGGGAATCCTCTAAAAGTCGAATCCCACAGGACTTCCATCAATCAGGCAGCATTTGAAGGAACTTGTACTTTGTTCACAAAATGTCTGGCATAAGAAGTCTGGTCCTTGGGAGATGTCCAACTGGCATGGCTCTCCACCAAAGCGAGAAGTGGAGGAGGGGCTTTTTGCAAGAGAGTTCTTTAGTTTGCCATTAAAAAAAGAAAAGAAAAGAAACAGGGCAGCTTCGGAAATGTTTGCTGGAAAGCTGAGAACCTTGATCTTGATGTTGAGCAAGAAAGAAGTTATGTTGGCAGGAGCACTATTGAGTTTCAGTTCTTAGTATTCATAGGAGTTAAGAGCTTGCTTTAGTAGGTTGGACATGTTCCTGTGGACAGAACTTATGGAGTTGGAATGATGGCTTTCTATTCTTGCTATTGGTGGTATGGGTAGGGGGGCATGCAAGGTAGGTGAAAGAGAGTGGAGTAGTAAGAGGATTGAAGACAGAAGCAGGGCAGTGATGGAATGTGGGAATATTAGCTAGTATTCCTCTTCAATGTCCTCCAGAAAACCTGAGATTGTTCAAAAGAGCCATTAGAGACCGGGGACACTCAGTATTTCCCTGGGTCTCATCACTAGCCAATGGTATACTTGTTTTCAAGTTTACCAGGCCTTATCTGTCACTGATTTAACCAGTCTTCAGAACCCATTAACAGTTCTGAGAAGCCAACCCTTCCTTCAGCCCTGGGGGTTATTTTTTCTTCTTTTCATTTTTCCTTCAAGTGTTTGCCCCATTTGGAAATTTTAAAAAACAATCTTCCCCAGTATTCTCCTTTCATGTGTGCCAGAAGCAATTCATACTGAGAGAATGTAGGACATGGCCCTTAGGCAACCACTGATGACCTATCTTAGGCCCCAACTGAGGCTTCACAGGCTCTTTATTTTATCGTTTCTAGTTGAAGACTGCTACTCTCCTCTGAAGGTTGCATCTGGTTGACTGAATCATTCATTCATTCATTCATTCATTCATTCATTGGTTTATTCACTCAATTCATCCAACATGTACTCATCCAACTTTCATCCTGCCATATGCTAAGCTTTAATCTAGATGCCATGTTATAATGTGGGGCAAAACCAGACAAGTTCTTTGTTCCCATTGAGCAGATATTATTGCTAGGGAAGAAAGACAACAAACAGAGCAAAAAACCCACATGAGCAAGGGAAATATCCAAGAGTAGCAAGTATAACACAAGGAATGAAAGTAGGGTGTTATAATGGAGTAACTAGGTGGCTTATCTCAGATAGTGTGGGCAGAAAATATGAGGAGATGACCTCTAACCTGAAATCTGAAGGATGAGCAGCCAGACTTTTAAAGAATGAGAGTGAGGAATATTCCAGTGTAAAAATGAGCTCCTGCAAAGAGCCTACTGTGAGCTAGACACAAGGAAGACAGAGAATAACAAAATAGAATAAATGTTTGCCCTCCAAAGCTTCTAATATAAATGGAGAGGCAGAAAACATATAGGCAATTACAATGCAATTAGGTCAATGCTCTGACAGGAAAAGTATGTAGAGTTAGAACAAGGGCTCTGAAGGCTAAGACAGGGGGTTAGAGTAGGCTTCCTGGAGGAAGTAGCATTTAGGCCATTACAAGAAGGATGAGAAGTTAGCCAGGTCAATAGGTTGTAGGTGAGGTTAGGAGAAAGGACAACATACCTGAAGGGCCAGTGATCATAGTGTACAAATGTATCTGAAGGACCAGGGAAAATTCATAGTTTGAGGAAGGAGGAGTATAGGCAAGGAGTCTAGAGAGGTAAACATGGTCATGTTATGGATTTGTGATTTGTATTCTGATAATAATGGAAGAATTATTAAATAGTGTTATGTTGGAAGAGACACAATCCAATTTATGTTTTGAAAAGACCATTGTTCTAGCTGCTATGGGAAGATTGGATTGAACAAGGGTGGAGGCAGTCATTCATGTAAGAGAGGATGTTACGAAGGACCAGGGTGGTGGATAGAGATTAAGGTTAGTGGACATTTTCATGAGATACTGAGAAGAGAAGACTGGCAGGGTTTGATGAAAGATTTTTAAATGGAGGTACATGAAGAATAGAGAGAAGTCAATGGTGTCACCTAGGTTTTTGTCCTGAGCAACTAGATATATGTTGGTGCCATGGATATGGAGGAGACAGAGTATGAGATTTGGTGAGGGAGGTGGAGGCAAGATGAAGATCTCTGTTCCGGACATGTTGAGTTTGAGGGAAATGTCTAGTAGAAAGATGGAAATACTGGTATCTAGAGCCCAGAGAAGAGGTCTTGCATAAGAAAAGCTGTCACTATGCTGCCATAAAAAAGAAGGAATTCTTATTATTTGCAGCAACCTGGATGGAATTGGAGAACGTCATGCTGAGTGAAATAAGCCAGTCAATGAAAGAGAAACACCACATGACCTCACTCATTTATGGATTATTAAAGAACATTATAAACTGATGAACCAAAAGATAGATATAGAGACAGTAAAGCAACAAGCAGAGTGTCAAATTACAGTGGGGAGGGGAGGGAGATCTGGGGGAGACAAGAAATCAACCGAAGGACTTGTATACACGCATATAAGTACAACCAATGGACACAAAACTCTGGGGAGGGAGGGCATATATGGGGGGGGGCAATAGTAAGATATGTATACAGAGAATAATTTAATTTTAAAAAATCAGGCCAGCAGGGGAGCGATTAGGTGTCTATCAGGCTGGCAGGCAGAGTGGTTAGGGGCAATCAGGCAGGCAGGAAGGAGAGTGGTTAGGAGCCAGCAGTCCCAGATTGTGAGAGGATCCCAGATCAGAGAGGGTGCAGGCTGGGCTGAGGGACATCCCCCCTCCCATGCACAAATTTCATGCACCAGTCCTCTAGTATGAGAAATAATAGGGAACTGGCTAGAGCTGCTCTGGAGAATATAAAAGCCACCAGCCACCTGCGCTTACTGAGCAGCTGAAACATGGCCAGCCTGAATTGTGGTGTGCTTTAGAAATAAAATGCACACCAAGTTTGAATGACTTGGTATCCCCAAAATAGATGTAAATGATCTCATTGATATTCTTTATATGGTTACATGCTGAAACAACAGTGTTTTGCACCTATTGGGATAAATAAAATATATTATTTTTTTAAAAAGCTGTCACTAGATAGATGGAAGTTGCAGCAGTTGAGTCATGGAATCAGAGAGGCAATGCTAAGAAAAATAGGCAGAAACAAATTGAAGGCAGAGAAAAGAAGAGGACCAGGGACTGAGCCCCGAGTCCCTAATTGCCACATTTAGAGGTCAGAGGAAGAAGAGTAGGTAGTGAAATAAAAGAAATTCAAGGTATCTTCACAGCACGGAGAGAAGAAAGTGCTTCCAGGAGGAGGGAACTATCAATGGTCTAACACTGCTGCAGAGCATTGAGACAGACACAATGGAACGTTTTTTTTGAATTGGATAGAAAAGGTCACTGGTGTCCTTGACCAGAGCTATTTCAAAGTGACAGGGTATGGAAGCCTGATTGGAACCAGTGGAGAAAGAAATGGGACATGAAAAGGTGAAGATAGAGGCACCAGAGAAAAGGCAACATTTTGCAGGTTGGAGGGCAGCCCAAGATTGCACTACTCCTCCACTGCCTGGGAACTAAGATTGAATTTTTATTCAGTTGAATTTCTATATTCACTGAAAATATAACAACCAACAGTCTCCCAAAGGAAAAAAAGTAACCACACTTTACAGAAATTGGATCTTCCTCACTTCATCAAACCCTCATCACAGAGCTTCTCATTCCTAGTTAACATAGGCTCTTCTTTCCTAAATGCATTCTGTTCACACAACTTCCAGAGACTTCATAAAGGGTCCCCCTGTATACTGAGGAAGCAGCACACTCATTATTAAATTAATTCTTTTTCACATTTTTCTAACTGCCTGTTATTAAGTGCACTGAATGGTCCCTGAGAATAAAGCATTGAAAAGACAAACTCATGAGGTTTGCATTCCAGTGGGAGAGACAAAAAAAGAAAAGGAAAAAAAAAGAAAAATGAAAAGAAGTGCCCTAGGTGGTTTGGCTCAGTGGATAGAACATTGGCCTGTGGACTAAAGGGTTCCAGGTTTGATTCCAGTTGAGGGCACGTACCTTGGTTGCAGACTCCTTCCTGGCCCAGACCCTGGTCAGGGTGTGTGCGGGAGGCAACCAATCGATGTGTTTCTCTCACATTGATATTTCTATCTTTCCCTCTCTCTTCCACTCTCTCTAAAAATCAATGGAAAAATATCCTCAGGTAAGGATGAATAATAATAATAATAATAATAATAATAATAATGATGATGATGAAAGTAACTAAATAACTTTAAACAATAAAGCAATAAACAATAAAAAAGCAAGTAACTAAATAAGTATGATATTTTCAGATAGTGTTGAGTGCATTAAGAAAAACATAGAATAATAGGATGCATAGAAATGGAAAGGGGAGGAGACAGAGTGTAAGAGAGGCTCATTTAATCAGGATAACCAGAGAAGAGTCTCTGAAGGGGAGACATTTGAACTCTACAGAACTTCACTTGTCTCCTTCCTCCCAATAAAGAAATAACAAGGTCATGTGCTTGAGCTGCTGCTACAACATCTTCTAATATCACCGTGCCACTTCAATACCCATAAGGAATAGCCCTGATTCCTAGTCTTTCAGTTCCTTGACCTCCTTTCCTCCAACAGTCTTGTCTAACCCCTGCCCCACCTCAACCACTCAATTCCATGTTCATACCTTAGACTGGTCATTACCAATTTTTCTACCAAAACGTGCACTGTCTCATTGGAAGGCTAGAATAGGAGACTAGCATCTCCTATCTGTCCAGCTCATCCCTGTAGTGATCCCAACTATTTTTTTACTCCAGTGATCCTACTGCTGTCCATCACCCCATTGATGTCCTCTCTTCCCTTCATACTTAGCTTACATCCCATAGTCAGTCATTGTAGAGATGAATAGCAGAGGCAGGGGAAAAAATAATTGTATTCATTCAGTTGCATATGCTCCAACTTGTTGTCCATTTCTTTTTAACATACTTATTTAGCAATACCCCAAACCCGATTAAATTCATTAATCTCTCTCCATACTTTGCAACTGTAGCTGAAATGTGGCTAAAGGAAAATACAAAACCATGATATCTGGTCTCACTTTAAATTCATGACCACTAACCACAAGTAGGTCCTTGGAGTTGCCTGGCAACCTAACCATTTCCCTAGATATTAACTCTCCAATTCTCTGGAAAATATGTCACATATATTCCTCTCTCCTCAAAATTCAATCACCTCTTTCTCTATTTTTCACTTTCAGTAGGTGATCTAGTTTGCTATTTTATTGGGAAAACAGAAGCAATCAGAATATAAAAAGAGCTTCCAAAAGCTCCCACAAACAAATCTGTTACAATGGAAGAGGTATTTGTTTCCTATCTAAGGGCAACTCTTCCACTTTTTCATGAGATTCCCACCTCCTATCATTTATTCAATGACATAGCTATAAAAATTCTTCCCAGTGTGATATTAACAGCTATTGCTATTACTAATCTAATACATAATTTCCACTGAGGACTGCAAAGTGTTGCTATTAGAATTCTGCCACACATCTTCATTTATTAGCTGGAAATACTTCTATAAATAGAAATGTCCCTACATCTACTATATGCTTTTACTAGTATAGTGGTATAGTAGTACCATTTTTATTTTATTTATTTATTTATTTATTTATTTATTTATTTATTTATGTTAAAATATATTTTATTGATTTTTTTACAGAGAGGAAGGGAGAGGGATAAAGAGTTAGAAACATCAATGAGAGAGAAACATTGACCAGCTGCCTCCTGCATACCCCCCACCGGGGATATGCTGGCAACCAATGTACATGCCCCTGATTGGAATCGAACCTGGGACACCTCAGTCCACAGACCGACACTCTTATCCACTGAGCCAAACTGGTTTCGGCAGAAGTACCATTTTTAAATTTTTTATAATTTATTGATGTTAGAGAAAGAGAGGAAGAGAGAGAGCAAGAGAAAAAGAGAAACATTGATTTGTTGTTCCACCTATTTATGCATTCATTGGTTGATTCTTGTATGTGCCCTGTCCAGGGATCAAACTTGGAACCCTGGTGCATCGGGACAATGCTCTAAAAAAACCTGAACTACCAAGTCAGGGCCTAGTGTTTGATTCTATTTACCAATTTTCAAAATAATGAGTTAAATCCTAGCATCCTCCAACAGTGATAAATGGCTCTACTACCTCCCCCCCTCACCCCCCATCTTATGCCAGTCAAGTTTTCACCATCACCATTCTATCTAAATAGCTTCTGTCAAGGTCATAAATGATTTTCATGATGCTAAATTCAATCATATAGCCTCAACCTAGTTATGTCTCGGGAGCATTTGACACACTCTTATTGAAACTTATTTTTCTCTTTCTAAGACAATCTACTTTCATGATTTTCTTTCCACCTCACTGATGGCTCTTCAATCTCTTTTGTTTAATCCTCCCCATCTCTCTAACTGCTTTTTTCAAAAATTTAAGAGAGAATTTAAAAACCATAAAATTTGCTATTTTATAGTGTACAATTTAGTGGTTTTTAGAATACTCAGAGTTGGCAATTAGCACAATGATGTAATTCCAGAACATTATAATCACCCCAAACAGTAACCCCTTATCTACTAACAGTCATTCTTTATCCCCACTCCCAGCCCCTGACCACTGTAATCTACTTTCCATCTCTATGGATGTCCCTATTCTTCTCCTTGACTTCTTAACATCGGAGTACTCCAGGGCTTAGTTCCTCTTCCTCTTTATCTATCCTTACTTTTTGGTGATTACATCCAGTTCCATGGCTTTAGGAATAATCCATACACTGATAGCACTAGTACAGACCTCTCCCCTGAATTCTAGACTTGGTTACCCAACTTCCAACCTAATCTGTCCACATGGATGTCTAAAAGACATCTCAAACTTAAAATGGTCTGCCTTGGCCAGTGTGGTTCAGTGAATAGAATGTCAGCCTATGCACTGAAGGGTTGTGTGTTCAATTCCCGATCAAGGGTATGTACCTAGGTTGCTGGTGCCATCCCCAAATGAGGCACCCAATTGATGAGGCTCTCTTACATTGATGTTTCTCTCTCTCTCTCTCTCTCTCTCTCTCTCTCTCTCTCTCTCTCTACTCCACTCTTCCACTCTCTCTAAAAATCAATGGAAAAAATATCCTCAGGTAAGTATTAGCAACAACCACCACGAAGAGAAACCAAGATGGTAGCATAGGTAAACACCTATACTGCTGCCTTGCACAACAATTTCAAAACTACAACTAAAAGACAAAACATCTATCACCCAGAACCACGGGAAAGCTGGCTGAGTGGAAGTTCTATAACTAGAAGGAAAGAGAAAAAAAGCATTGAGGCATACACAAGCGCTGAAAAGCTGAGGTATGGAGGTGCGTGAATCGGGCTGGTTACAGGCGATTGGATGTGCTGCTTTTTTTCAACTTGAAGGGAGACAAGCTCCTGATAACTCTGAAATCCAGTTTCTGGGGAGACACGGGGGACCCAAACTCCTACAGGGAGAAGCTGGACTGTCTGCCATTGGGTCAGAAAGTGAGGGTGACTTTCTTTCAGAGATGCTCTGAGCAATCATTATTTATTGCACTGAGGTACAAAGCGCGGGGACTTGGAAATACAGAAAAAAAGAAAAGGCTGACTGGAAGCCATCACTGTTTGCCACTCCCTGGCCTAATGACCCCCTGAGACTCCACCCCACACAATCTACAAACCCTCCCAAGCTCCACGCAGCAGCTTTTGCATATAAATGACCTGCCCTATCCCAGCTTAACCTAACAAACTGCAGTTCTGGTCAGCTCCAAAACCTCCAAACCCCAAGCAAAGAGGACAAAACTGTAGTTCTTGCTGTAGCTCCTGCTGGGTTGCCTCAGACAATAGCTGACCTGCTCCCCATTGGAGATCCAGAAGCTAGTGTATCTAGTGGTCTCTGTGAAATGACACCACATTTCAACTACTCTCATAAGGGACACAGTCAAGAGGCAGACTCAGTGAGCACCAAAGCCCCACTAAAACAAGTCCTGCCCCATAAGCTTGTCTCCAGCACAGCAATTCTTCCATTATAGACACAGCAGGTCCTCACAGCCAATTGGCCAAAAGGTCAATTCCTCCCAGTGATACCAACAACAATCAAGACTTAACTACAACAAGGCTGTACACACAGTCCACAAAGGGGTGCACCAAGAGTGTCCACCTCAGGTAACTGGGAGGCCAACCCATTGGACCTAGCACACAAAGCCACCTACCAACTCAGAGAAGCAGTGAAAAATGAGGATACAAGGAAACAGATCACAAATAAAAGAAATGGAGGAAAGCAAACGACTGGATATAGAGTTCAAAATCATGGTTATAAGGTTTTTCAAGGATTTCCTAGAAAAGGCTGGTAAATTTGAGACCCTCAAGGATACGATAAAGTACCAACTAGAAATTAAACATACACTAACTAAAATAAAATAATATTATACAGAGACCCAACAGCAGACTAGAGGAATGCAAGAATCAAGTCAAAGATTTGAAATACAAAGAAGCGAAAAACACTCAACCTGGGAAACAAAAAGAAAAAAGAATCCAAAACTTTGAAGATAGTGTAAGAAGCCTTTGGGACAACTTCAAGCGTACCAACATCAGAATTATGAGGGTGCCAGAAGAAAAGAGTGAGCAAGATATTGAAAATCTATTTGAAGAAATAATGACAGAAAACTTTCCCCACCTGGTGAAAGAAATAGACTTACAAGTTCAGGAAGCTCGCAGAACTCCAAACAAAAGGAATCCAAAGAAGACCACACAAAGACACATCATAATTAAAATACCAAGAGCAAAAGACAAAGAGAGAATATTAAAAGCAGCAAGAGAAAAACAGTTAATTACCTACAAGGGAGCACCCATACAGTTATCAGCTGATTTTTCAACAGAAACTATGCAGGCAAGAAATATTCAAAGTGATGAATAGCAAGAACCTCCAACCAAGATTACTCTATCCAGCAAAGTTATCATTCATAATTGAAGGTCAGATAAAGAGCTTCAGAGATAAGAAAAAAAGCTAAAGGAGTTCATCACCCCCAAACCAGTATTATATGAAATGCTGAAAGGTATTCTTTAAGAAGAGGGAGAAGAAAAAAGTAAAGATAAAAATTATGAACAACAAATACATACCTATCAACAAGTGAATCTAAAAATCAAGTGAATTAAAAATCTGAGGAATAGAATAAACTGGTGAATATAATAGAATCAGGAGCATAGAAAGGGAGTGGACTGATAATTCTCAGTGGGAAAGGCATATAGGGGTTGCGGGAAGAGACTGGACAAAAATCGTACACCTATGGATGAGGACTGGCAGGAGGTAAGGACAGAGGATGGGGTGGGAACTGAGTGGAGGGGAGCTATGAGGGGGAAAGGAGAAACAATTGTGCTAATCTGAACAATAAATATTTATTAAATAAAAATAGACACACACACACAAAACAGAAAAAACAACCAACACCACCTCAATATGGTCAAAACATGCTAATGGTCTCCTAGAATCTGTTCCACTTGTATAGTCTTCATTTCAGACTATGACAATCCCACTCTTCTAGTTGCTCAGGCATGAAAACCTTGCAGATATCTTTGATTATTCTCTTTCACTTACACCCCACACTTACAATTAGGAAATCCTGTTGGTACTAACTTCATAATATATTCAGAATCTGACCACTCCTCATAATCTCCACTGCTGTTACTCTTGTTGAAGCCACCATCATCTCTCACCTGGTTATTTTAATAAACTCCCTGTTACCATCATTGTGTCTTCTATAGTTTTCAGCTCAGAAAAGGATGATTCTTTAATATTTAAAACATTATATAGTAACACCTATTACATAGATAGCATCTGCTACATGCCCTACATTACGAGGCCTTACAGGATATGGCTTCCATTACTTCTCTGACCTTATCTGTAACTACTATCCCTCATTCATACCATTCTACACTGGCCTACCAGCTGTTCTGAACACCCTATTTCATATTTCTGTTTCAGGGTGGGGTTTTTTGTGTGTTTTATTGGTATTTATTTATTTATTTATTTTTTTAAAATATATATATATTTTATTGATTTTGTACAGAGAGGAAGGGAGAGAGATAGAGAGCTAGAAACATCGATGAGAGAGAGTCATCAATCAGCTGCCTCTTGCACACCCCCTACTGGGGATATGCCCGCAACCAACGTACATGCCCTTGACCGGAATCGAACCTGGGACCTTTCAGTCTCCAAGCCGACGCTCTATCCATTGAGCCAAACCGGTTTCGGCTGTGTGTTTTTTTTAAAATAAATCTTTATTGTTCAGATTATTACAAATGTGATCCTCTTCCCCCCCTCAATTGCTCCCCTTCACCAGGTTCCCACCCCACCCTCTGTCCTTTCCCCATCCCCCATTGTCCTCATCCATAGGTGCACAGTTTTTGTTCAGTCTCTTCCCACACCCCCACTCCCCTTTTCCCCAAGAATCGTCAGTCCACTCCCCTTCCATACCTCTGATTCTATTATATTCACCAGTTAATATTGTTCATCAGATTTTTTAATTCCCTTGGTTTTTAGATTTGCTTGTTGATAGCTATGTATTTGTTGATCATAATTTTTATCTTTATCTTCTTCCTCTTCCTAAATAACCCCCTTCAGCAATTCATATAATTCTGGTTTGGCGGTGATGAACTCTTTTAGCTTTTTTTTATTTGTGAAGCTCTTGATCTGTCCTTTGATTCTGAGTGATAGCTTTGCTGGGTAGATTATTTTTGGCTCTAGGTTCTTGCTATTCATCACCTTGAATATTTCTTGCCATTCCCGTCTGGCCTTGCTGATTTCTGTTGAGAAATCAGCTGACAATCTTATGGGTGCTCTTTTATAGGTCACTACCTGCTTTTCTCTTGCTGCTTTTAATATTCTCTCTTTGTGTTTTGCTCTTGGAATTTTAATTATGATGTGTCTTGGTGTGGTCCTCCTTGGATTCCTTTTGTTTGGAGTTCTGCGAGCTTCCTGGACTTGTAAGTCTATTTCTTTCCCCAGGTGGGGGAAGTTTTCTGTCACTATTTCTTTTAGTATTCTTTCGGTATCTTGCTCTCTCTCTTCTTCTGGAATCCCCATAATTCTGATGTTGGTTCGCTTGAAATTGTCCCAGAGGTTTCTTACACTATCTTCAACTTTCTGGATTCTCTTATCTTCTCCCTTCTGCAGAGGAGTGTCCTCTGGCTCTTTGTGTTCTAAATCTTTGTCTTGATTCTTGTGATCTTCCAGTCTGTTTTAGGACTTTGTATAATATTTTTTATTTCAGACAATGTTTACTTCATTTCTAGTTGATCCCTTATAATTTCTAGTTGCTCCCTTTTCATATCCTCATAGGTCTCATTTATTTTATCGGCCTTTTTTAGGATATTGTTGAATAACCTTATAACTGTAGTTTTGAACTCAATGTCCAATCTTTTCTTTTCCTCCATCTTCTTCCTTTGTGTCCTTCTTCTTGTCTGCATTTTAGTTGTTTCCCTGATTTGATGGAATAGCTTTGTGTGCTAGGTGTTCTGGTAGAGCCCAGTAGCACAGCCTTCCCAGTTACCTGACAGTCTTGGTGTAGCCCTTTGTGGGCTGTGTGTGCAGTCTTGTTGTTAAGCCTTGCTTATTGTTGGTATCACTGGGAAGTGTTGATCTCCAAGCCAATTGACTGTGAGGATCAGCAGTATCTCAGCTAGGAGGGCTTCTGTACTCCGCTTGGATAGGGTGGGATCTCGGGGTGGCACAGACAATCTTTGGTTCCCTGTCAGTCTCGCCTTAGAAAAGTCCTATTCCTGGAGAGTTTTGGAAGATTGGTTGCAGGCACGCGCACCTGTTTGGTAAAGGCGCAGACAAGCTTTGGATTCTGGCCGGTCCTTCCTTAGAGAAAGCCAGCCTCCGGGAGAGCTTCTGTGCTCAGCCACAGATGGGGTGTAGTCTCGGGTTGGTGCAGACAAACTTTGTTTTCCCTTTGGCTCCTCCCCAAGTCCTGCAGTAATGGCCTCTGGCTTCACACACCTCCAAGAGATCTCTGCTCTCTGCCTGACAGTCTGGCCTCTCCCTGTCTGGGGCTGTCTATCAGAGCAATAGGGTGATTCTGTTTTCCTCTCGAACAAGAAAGCCAGCCGCAGGTTAGCTGTTCGCCCTTTCCGCGCACCAGGAGTAAGCCAGTAGCGAACTCAGCCTGGCCTGCCCTCTCTGCATGCCAGGAGTAAGCCAGCAGCAATCTTAGTCCAGCCCTTCCTCTCTGTGCCAGGAGTAAGCCAGCGCCTTTTCGCACACACAGTTCTCCGTACCTTCACAGTTCCTGAGGTTCAGCGTGCCTTCTCTCTCCTTCCCAGATGGCAGAGCCTCCTCTCAGCTAGCTGTCCAGTGCTTCAGGGCAATGCCTCCCCTGTTTTTCAGTTCTAAATTCAAATTTGTTGTGGTAGGCTGCATTCAGGTGTTTACCCTATGCCGCCATCTTGGTTTCTCTGTTTCAGGGTTTTGAGTGTTATTCCCTGTGCCTGAAACACATTTACCCCAGATATCCTCCTGGTTCATGGCTCATGGCTCACTCACTCACTTCCTTCAAGTCTTTGCTTATATGTTATCATCTTAGGTAACCACTGCCTCAAAAATTGCATCCCCACTTGGTCCCAGGACCTCCTAATCTCCTCTCTGCTATGTTTTTTTTTCCATAGCAATTATTGCCTCTGGCAAACTATATGTTTTACTTATTTATTTTATTATTTGCTTCCTTTCTGTAGGTTTACAATCAGTTAGTGAAGGAATTTTGGTGTGTTTTTTTTTTACTTCTATATTCCCAGCACCTAGAGCAGTTCCTTGAAAGTAGATGCTCAATAAGTATTTGTTAAATGACTGAATAATAGTACCAATTAACAGACACGAATTGTGCAGCTATACACTTTACATTCATGACTTCACCTAGTTTTCATAACAACCCCAAGAAGTTATATTATATACATATTTTGCAGATGAGGAAACTGAAGAGTCATGTGAATTGCTCAAACTCACACATCCGGAAAAGTGCTAGAACAGCTTCCACAGAATCACAATCTGGCTGCTCTTGCCTCCCCTCAAAGTGCCTTGACTAAACAAAGCATTATTCTATGGGTATTTCTGGAATCTCAATGAAAACATGTAAATGGGACCCAAATAATGATATTTAGATCTTAGAAGTTGCCCAAAAGCAAGCTGTACTTTGTGGGTTTATTTTTCTTTCATGGTTTTCCATCTTTGAAGCTACAGCCACAAAGGACAAACTTGGTCCTGCTCAGACTCCAGAGATGAAGAAACTGACATCCGCATCAGTGGGAAAGAACAATGTGATGGGAGTTGGAGATGAATTATCTTCTGGAATGAAAATTGTGCACAGCAGAGGCAATTTATCATGTCATATCATTTCTGAAATCATCTCCCTGCTGCCTGCCATCCCATCAGAAGTTTTTCTGCTTCATTGGCTTCCTTACTGTCCTTTAAGCAAATAAAATATGCTTTATTTGTTTATGTAATTTTTGTATTGTCTTGGTAAGAGAATGTGTTTTAATAACTTTATGTACTTTACAGATAGTCATAGATATTTGTGACATTTTTTGCATCTGTATAATAAAATAAGCATTGCAATCTGGACAGGGTCAGATTGACTAACACTTGCTGGCATAATCTTTTATATTTGATGCCAACTCTACTAAATTAAATACAGTTAAAGCAAAAACACTTTATAGTGAGCATAAAGATCTGGTTTTCCACATAGTTGGACTTTAGTTTTGGAGGAACAAGAGGACTGTGGTTGAAGAGGATATTTATAAAAGGGCCATAATAAGCTGTTTACTATGCAACTTGACAGGGGCAAGATTTTGAAATGGGTGGCCCCATAAATGGACTGGAGCGTCTCAACTGCATTTGGAACTGGTCTCTCTTCTGAAAACATCATACTGAGGGATTCATATGAGCTCCATTTTACAGAGATGCCTTGGGGAAATTACAACTTACTTTCTATCTCTGGTCCATTTGTAGTTAAAAATGTTTGGTGTTTCACCTTTATAGACATCTCCACTGACAACTTTTAAGAAATTGAGAATGGATAGTAATGATTGAACATAGGTGTCAGCATGTTTCCTTTCTCATTATCTTTGAGATTCCACCTTCCTTAACCTTAGTGCCATTCTTCACTTCATATCTGGATAGAGGCACTATGCAGCAGGAGTCCTCTGAGCACTATCCAGCCCGTGGCCATTCCATGAAGGCTTAAACTCTTTCATGATGGTCAGCTCTCTTTCTTTTGCAGGGTCCTGGCTATTAGGAGATCACTTCTTTTTTCTTTTTTTAAAACTTTTTATTATTTTAGTTTTTAGAATCTCTATTGTTGAGAGTATTATAAATGTCCTCCTCCATTTCCTCCTTGCCCTCCACCACCCAGTTTCCGCCCCACACATCTTAGAAGAGTCATCACCACAGGTCTTAACCACACTGATTGAGTGGCAATGCATATATGCATATACATTCTTCAGTCAATCTTTCCTTCCCCTTTCCCTCTGAGCTTCATCAGTCTGTTCCATGTTTCCATGCCTCTGGTTCTATTTTATTCTTCAGTTATTTTGTTCATTAGATTCCACGTATAAGTGAGATCATGTGATACTTGTCTACCTTTGACTGGCTTATTTTGCTTAGCATAATAATCTCCAGGTTCCTCCATGTTGTCTCAAAGAGTAATTGATCCTTTTTATGGCTTCAGAGAAATCCATTGTGTAAGTGTACCATGGTTGTTTTTTTAATTGATTCATCTAGTGATGGGCACTCTGCAGTTTCCAAATCTTAGCTATTATAAATAACGCTGTTATGAACATAGGGGTGCATATGTTCTTTCTGATTGGTATTTCAGGCTTCTTAGGATAACCTCTTAGTACAGAACTCAAGTCAGCTTCACCATCACACCTACCTGTAGGTTTAGCTCTGCTATACCTTTTTCTATATGTCAGCTCTTCCAATATTAAAAAAAAAGTCCATGTCCCTCCTCAGTTGTTTGTCTTAAGCACCTCCATATATGGCAGGGCCACCGCTAATTACCATCCTAACTCTTGGCCTTTGGATCCTCTTAAATTTGTCAACAACTTTTGGAGAGTGTTGCTTCTGGTCTTTAAGTCTAATTATAGTTATAAAGAAAACAACTCATTGGACTTTTGCTCAACACTAAAGATTGTTATCTTAGTTAGAAAGATAGTTCCAAGATTTTATTTTCCTAGCTAAGAGTTCTTTCTGCAACCCCATTCTGTCCTACATGACAGAATTAAGAGCCAAAGAGATTTAAAAATGAAGAGTTAGAACCAACAAGATGAAGTATAACAGAGACTTTTGCATCCGCCAAAGCAGCTTAAATTACATGCACTTTTAAAGTTATCATGTCACATGGCTGACTCATGCAGAACTTGTGGTCAACTAAAGCCCCCAAGTCTTTCTCCGTACTGACAAAGTAGGTCTTCCTCATGCTCAGCTTTAAAATTCTTAGAAATTAAAGATTATCTTGTTTCAAGTCATTCTTCTAGCCTACCTTGATATTTTTAAAAATTTTATTGAAGTATAATTTAAGTGCATAGGTGTTAAATGTACAGCTTGATTTATCTTCACACACACACACACACACACACACACACACACACACACTCACACACCCTTCTGTAATTACCACTCACATTAACAGAACATTATCAGCAACCAGAAAGCTCCCTTGTATCTCTTTCCGGTCAATAACTTCCACCTCCAGGTAACTACTATCCTGATTTCTAACACAGTAGATTAGTTTTGGCCTGCTTTTGAAAGTCATATAAATGGTTCATACACTCTTTTTGTGAATGGCTTTTTTTGCTCATCCATTATGCCTGTGAGTTTCCATCTGTACTGCTGCATACAGTAATAGGTTATTCTTTTTTCTTTCTTTTTTAATGCATTCATTGGTTGATTCTTCTTTAATTATTTTTATTGATTAAGTTATTACATATGTGTCTTTATCCCCCGACCCCACCCCCATTCCCCACTCATGCCCTCACTCTCCTGGTGCCTGTGTCCATTGGTTAGGCTTATATGCATGCATACATGTCCTTTGGTTGATCTTTCTCTCCTCCTGAACCCCACCCTCCCCTACCTTCCCTCTGAGGTTTGACGGTCTGATCGATGCTTCTCTATCTCTGGATATGTTTTTGTTCATCAGTTTATGTTATTCTTTTTTATTGTTAAGTAATAGCTTGTTGAGTGGGTGTATTATAATTTGTTTATCCATTTTCCTGTTGATAGAAATTTGGGCTGTTTCCAAGTTCAGGTCAGTACAAATAATACTGTCATATTCTTGTACATGACTTTTAGTAGATACATTGATTCGTATTAATTATAAACCAGAAGGATACTTGCAGGGTCATAGAGTGCATGTATGTTTAGTACATGCTATAAAACAGCTTTAAATGTGATTGTGGCCTGGCCAGTGTGGCTGAATGGTTGAGTGATGACCCACTAATCAAGAAGTCATCAGAACAAATTCCAGTCAGGGCACATGCCCAGGTTGTGGGCTTGATCTCTGGTAGGAGGCTAGCAGGATTAATGTTTCTTTTTCACCAGTGTTTCCCTCTCTCTCTCTCTCTCTCTCTCTCTCTATATATATATATATATATATAGATATAGATATAGATATAGATATAGATATAGATATAGATATAGATATAGATATAGATAGATATAGATATAGATATAGATAGATAGATAGATATAGATATAGATAGATAGATAGATATAGATATAGATATAGATAGATAGATAGATATAGATATAGATATAGATAGATAGATATAGATATAGATATAGATATAGATATAGATATAGATATAGATATAGATATAGATATTACTGATTCTGTTTCTCTGGTTGAACCCTGACTGATGCAGATTTTCCCATAAGAAATACCTAAATATGTAAAAGTGACTTTGGAATTTGGTAATAGGTAGAGACTAGAAAATTTTTGAAAACCATTGTAGAAAAATCCTACATTGGCTTGGACAGACTGTTGATATGGATGTTAAAGATTCTGTTGTAGATGCTCAGGAGGAAGTTAGGAGTATGGCAAATCATCTTATAGAATTCATATGTCATCATAAAGAGAATGCTGATAGTATACTTTGTCCTCTTCATTTTTCAAATATAAATAAATCAAAATGTAATTTTAAAAAATGTTCAAGTGATCCATAGGAATACCAGAAAAAACAAACAGAACAATAAGAAAACAAATAATAAAATGGCAGACTTAAATCCCAACACATCAATTATTATATTAAACTAGAGGCCTGGTGCACGGATTTGTGCATGGGTGGGGTCCCTCAGCATAGCCTGTGGGGAATAGGCCGAAACTGGCAATCCAACATCCCCTGTATGAAGTAGCAGGCAGCTGGGGAGGAGCCCAGGTCCAGGGTGGGTGCCACATCACTCTGGCTCATCTCAGCCCCGCTGCTCCTGCTCCCTCTGCTGCTCCACTGCAGTCTCCCGGCCCATCCTAGGACAATACCGGCATGCCTGTGACCAAGAAGCAGCCATGGGCTTGGGCTCTTGCCCAGTCAGTCCAGAGCCCTATCCCGGTTTGGATGGGGGAGGAGCACGCAGGGATGTGTCTGCAGGAGAGACTCATGCCACCACAGTTGTGCTTACCAGCCCTGAGCCCAGCATCTGGCACCCCTCGGTCAGCTGACCACCAGGAGGAAGCTCTTTCACTGAGCATCTGCCCCCCAGTGATCAGTGCATGTCATGGCGAATGGTTGAATGGTCAAATGATCGAACAGTTGCTTAGACATATATATGTGTGTGTGTGTATGTGTGTGTGTGTGTGTGTGTAAAGAGTCTAAATATATCAATTAAAAGAGGGAAATTGAAGAGTGAATTAAAAAGCATAATCTACTAGTAACTATATCCCTATATCCTCTCTACAAGAAGCTCTTCCATTGTAATAACAAAGTAAAAGGACAGAAAAATTTGTATTGTCCAATTATTAATTATTTTAAAAGATTTACTTTATTAATATTATATAGAGTAGGCTTCAGACCAAAACCAAAAACTTACCAGGTAAAAGAGAAAAATCACACAATGATAAAAAGATCAATCCACCAAGAAGACACAGTGATTCTAAAAGAATATTTATCAAAAAACAAAGCTTCAAAATGCATGAAGCAAAAACTGACAGAGCTGAAAGAAGAAATAGAAAATCCACAATTACAGTTGAGGAATTCAACACCCTGCTCTCAGCAGTTGATAGAACAATTAGAAAATCAGCAATGCTATAGAATAACTCAACAAAACCATGTATCAAGAGTACCTAATTGCCCTAACTATTATAGTTTGGCTCAGTGGATAGAGCATCAGCCTGTGAACTCAAGGGTCCCAGGTTTAATTCCAGTCAAGGGCATGTATCTTGGTTGCGGACACATTTCCAGTGAGGAGTGTACAGGAGGTAGCTGACCGATGTTTCACTCTCATCAATGTTTCTAATCTCCCTTCCTCTCTGAAATCAATAAAGATAAATTAAAAAAAAAGTATCTAATAATTGACATTTTAGAACACTCCACCCAATAACATTATTTTCAAGCATCCTATATAATAAAAGGCTAATTTGCAAATTGTCTCCTTGGGAGTTCAATTGCTTGTTATGATGTGCGCTGGCCACCAGTGGGCTGTGTGAAACATGATGGGCAACCAGTGGTGCTGGCCAGGCGCTAAGGGAGTGAAGGCAAGAGGAAGCGGGAGGTCAGAAGGTGAGGAATGGTGTGGTGGTGGCCCACAGGTTGTGAGAGAAGGAGGAGGTGTGGAGGCAGGGAGGCAGAGAGAATATGATTAGCCCTGATCGCAAGCTGGGCCTAAGGACCCAACCTGTGCATGAATTTTGTGCACTGGGCCTCTAGTTTATATCTAACATTCACCAAGATAGACTCTATCTTTAGCCATTAAACAAACTGAATAAATTTAAAAGAATTCAAATCATATAGAGTGTGTTCTTTAGCTACAATGGAATCAAACTAGAAACCAACTAGGGAGAGAAGAGGAAAGGAAGAAAGAAAGAAAAGAACACCAGCAGCAAGTGCATCACCAGCTAGTTTGTCACACATGCAAAATCTCAGGTCCACTACACACCTGCTAAATCACAATCTACATTATAAAAAGAACTTTAGGTAATTGGTGACCATATTAAAACTGGAGAAGCACTTTCCAATACTAAATGAGAATAGAGAGGAAGTTATAGATATGAGAGAACTATTAAGGTGGAACTGACAGGATATAGCATTACATGTAGTGATCCTTTATAAATTAACTTATTTCTCCATCTGCTGACATATCCACTTTTTCATCAACTAGAGTTCCAACTGACCACACACTCTCCTGGATTGGGTTCACACCACAGCTAAGGAGCTGGACTTCTCTTTTGGGTTAGAGGTATCTGTAGACAGAATGTTGGTTTCTTTTCAGGGGCCCCAGCAGATGGACTCTTATGCAACTCAAAATCAATAAAATGTAAAAGAGAACAATGCAGGATATTTCCACATATTTTCTGTTTATGCCAAAGCAGATTTAGACTTCAGCTGTTTCAGTAATTTAACTTTCTTCAAAGACAACAGTTGACTTTTATTTGAAAGCACTGGAGTGGTGGGAGAAATTGAATTACCTTGAGAAGTTTTGAAAAGTAGAATGTAATCTCTTTATTTGAGTTGCAAAGGACAAAATGCATCCTTGCTTTTATTGTATTCACGTATCTTAAAATCAGGAGTTCATGGGTTTCTACAACTATTTTTTTAAAGCTCACCTGAGCATATTTTTCCATTGATTCTTTTAGAGAGAGTTGAAGGGAGGTAGGGAAGGGAAGGAGGGAGAGAGAGAAGGAGGAAGGAAGAGAGAGAGAGAGAGAGAGAGAGAGAGAGAGAGAGAGAGAGAGAGAGAGAGAGAGAGAGAAAATTGATGTAAGAGAGACATCGATTGGTTGCCTCCAGAACCTGTCTGGACCAGGGCTGGGTATCAAACCTGCAACCCAGGTATGTGCCCTTGACTGGGAATCAAACCCACAAACCTTTAGTGTGTGGGTCCAGGTACCATGCTCTAACCACTGAGCATACTGGCTGGGGCTCTATAACTGCTATTTAAAATAGGGAGAATGGTGGTTAGCTTGACCCAGAGCATCCAGTAAGATCCTGCCCCGTGAATAATAATTACCATATCCCAATTTTAGAAGGACATTGAATCCCTTCATGAGTCAATACGTTTGTTCCTGTGAGATTAAGATGACAGTTACTTCAGTTGTTGACCTGTTCTCTGTCCTTCAAAACCTCCAAGGAAAGTTGTTAACGAAAAAGAGTACTCGCCACTAGTCCACAGCAGCCATGGTGGAAACATGAGACTCCTTGCTGAGTAATTTCAAGTTAGGAGGAAACTTAATCAGAAACTTATTCAGCAAAAACTTATTGAATGCCTACAAAGTTCAAGATGTTGTGCTTAAAGGGTTCGTAGTTTCGGTCTAGACTAAAGAAATGAATTCTGGTTAAACTAAGGAGAAAAGGAATTCACTGGCACAAAATCAGATAGCAAAGAGAATTGATAGGAAGGCTGCTAAACCAGACTTGGAAACAGTCTAAGGCTGAGGGAAGCTTGGGATCAGGGTCCAAGCCAAGCTCACATCATAGGAACAGACTGGTTCAGTGCTTCTGTTATCCTCACTGGACACTGCATGCTGACACTGTCACTACCAACCACTGCCAGTGACTACTTTGATGCCCCAGCTGCTGCCATCAGAATGAATTTGGAACTGTCCCTTGCTTCTTTGCAACACTGACTCCAGATTCAAAGTCCTTCACAGTATTATTAGGTTGGTTGAGCTTAGATCACATATCTATGCTTAGGCTGCTAGGGGTCAGAGACAATGAATGTGTAGCACTTTCAATTTCTTCAGTGGAAGATGGGCCCTGCCTCCCATCATGATTCACACAAGGGGGATTCCCCAACACACTCTCTCCCACAGTGATCTCATCCTGCCCCTTGGCTTCAAATACTGCAGCAAATTTCTATCTCTATCAAACATCTCTTTGAGCTCCAGACCCACATGGTATCTCCATTCGGATATCTTATTGACAAATTAAATCCATCACGGCAGACAAGAATTTCTTGATTCACCCATCTCCACCCCATATAAACCTTCATCTCCCCCATATTTTCCTTCCTTAGTAAACAGCACCACCAACACTCAAGCCAACATCGTAGGAATTTCATTCCACTGTTTTCTATCATCCACATCCAATCCATAAGGACATCCTATGGTTTCTACCTCCAAAACATACCTCGTATCTGTCTTCTTCTCATACTTCTAATACTGTGGTTCAAGCCATAAGCATCTTTTTGCCTGCATTAGTCACTTATGCCATTCAGGGCACCAGTATTAAACAAATGATTTAACCAAAAAGAGTGTAATAACTATTAACTATAAGCCATTATATATTACTCTATATAATAAAACCTTAATATGCAAATCGACTGAAGAGCAACCAATGGAATGACTGGTCACTATGACACACTGAGTTGAGTGTCTGCCCCCTGATAGGATTTTTTCCTCTAGCACAGATGGCAGGAGTGCTTAGCTTGTGAAAATCCATCAATCTCTACACTTAAACCAAACAAAAAGCTTTTTAAATGTACAAAAATAAGAAAATTAAAAACTTCTTTTCTGCCCTAGCTGGTTTGGCTCAGTAGATAGAGCGTCGGCCTGTAGACTCAAGGGTCCAGGTTCGATTCTGGTCAAGGGCATGTACCTTGGTTGTGGGCACATCCCCAGTGGGAAATGTGCAGGAGGCAGCTGATTGATATTTCTCATTGATGTCTCTAACTCTATCCCTCTCCTTTCCTCTCTGAAAAAAAAATCAATAAAATATATATTATTTTTAAAAAACTGTTTCCCTACCCATTGTTCTTGAGGTTAAAATCCAATTGCTGAATATCTACTATGCTCCCAGCACTATGCTAGGTACTTAGATGACCCCAGCCTCCCTGTCTTTCTCCAGCTCTTAGTCTATGCTGGCTGGAGTCTGGAAAAATCATAAACATGTCTTGCTTCTAGGGCTGTGTTCTTCAGAATGGTCAAATTCTTGCTTGGCTCTGTGGTATAATTTACAAGGAGTTCAAAAATGCTGGATAAACAACGAAGATAAATTTATAAATGTTTTGGACTGCATGCTCTACTTCTGTTAGTATATTCTGGAAAATAGCAAGGTCTTTTGCCATAATATATTCATATTTCATATTCTGCTTGTGAATAATTATCTGTAAATTCCTGTTGGACCACATGCAATTAACCTATAATAACAAAATTCTGAGAAACTGATTTTTGCACCAATGTAATGGAATGTTCTACATACTTTTTAAAGGTTCGAAATAAAATTTTCATATGTTTCTCTAAAAATAAAGAAGCAAACATGGTATTTCTTTATTTGTAACATTGGAGTATATTACTCACACTTAATCTGTGTTTAGCAATTTGAAATGGGACCTTAAGGGTATTTGAACTCCTGGAGCCCTTCCACATTTCCAGACATCAATTGAGTGAGATGAACACACTACAAGAGTAGTCGTCTATAAACAGGGAAAATCAACCCATATTAAGCCATTAGAATCAGAATGTGGTTTGTGTAACAGTCCAGTTAGAAGCCTAATTCTGGCTAAATGTCTGACTTCAGCTAAATTGTTCAATTTCCTTTTTCCTTAGGCTCTCTAGCTTATAAAATGGAACTACTATGATCTTTAAGATTAGTAATTAAAAAGTATATACTGACAATTATAGAGCTGTTTGCTAAGAAAAAGTATGATTACCCATATGAATCACTTTATCTGAAGGAAAGATAATAATTCTGTCATCAACTACAAAACTTCCTTAGGTGTTTTTATGTTTTCTTTAAGAAAACATAGGGGCATAGGGAATTGTACACTTAAAACAGGTTAGTTTTATGGTGTGTTAATGATACTTCAATAAAGCTGCTTTTTAAAAAAGATATAGGTCCAGTTGAGTACAATGTCCCCAATATAATAGGACTCACAAGAGAAATTTCTCTCAGGCTTCTATACCAGAAATAACTACTCTTTTTAAAATTCTTTATTGATTAAGGTGTTACGTATATGTCTTTATTACCTCCCCCATCTCCCCACTCATACCCTCAAACCGCCCCCCCCCCCGTTGTTTGTGTTCATTGGTTAGGTTTATATGCATACATACAATTCTTTGAATAACTACTCTTATACTGAGCAATGCTATTTATCATATTGACCCTGAGAAAAAGATATCCACCAAAAAGGGCTGTTGGTGGCTAACTAGGCTCAAATTTAAAAGCAGAGCCTACTAGCAATTTATAAACAGGAGCTTCTCACCCAAGTCATGCTTCAAGGAAGCAAACTTCACTAATATGCCTACTTCCCCACTGAATTACCTGCCTGCATTTTGTTTCTGTCATCTGAGCCAGCTCTTAAGAAATGAGTTCCTGTGTTACATTTACACAATGAAATACTATGCAGCTGTAACAAAGAAGGATCTCTTACCCTTTGAGTCAGCATAGAGGGACCTGAAGAATATTATGCTAAGTGAAATAAGCCAGACAGAGAAAGGTAAGTATCACATGATCTCACTTACATGTGGAATATAATGAACAAAATAAATCTAGAGATATGGAAGTATGGAACAGACTGAAATCTCAGAGGGAAGTGGGGAAGGGCAGAAAGAAATTAACCAAAGAATTTATATGTGTAGATGCATAACCCATGGACACAGACAATAGTGCGATAGGCCTGCTGGGAGTGGATGCAGGTTAGAGCGGGGCCAATGGGGGGAAAAGGTGGGCATTTGTAATATTTTCAACAATAAAGGTAATTAAAAAAAAAAGAGTTCCTGCAATTGTTTTTCAACCAAGTGGACGGAAACTTTTCCCATCCAATCAGAGCTGTGCAGCTATATCCTCATCAACATCTTCACAGACCAATCAGAGTGGCTTCATTTTGACCAAACAGGACAGTGGCTTTTGGACCAGTTGAACTGTGAGAATTTGGAGTCCTCATTGGCATGAGGATAGAACAATCATAGACCAGGAGCAGGGACTTCTTTTCTATATATGTCAGCTCCCTGGGGAACACATTTTCCCTTTCCATAGGAAACAGGTCTGCATTTTCTAGCTGGAGCTGAAACATCAAAGACATCTTGCCAGAGCAGTGTGTAGACAGTAACAGAGCACAGCAGAGAAAGGTAGAATGAACAGAGCAGAGTAGAACAGGTGGAGCAGACCGGAGTAGGGCAGAGCAGACAAGCCTAGAGAATAGGGAAGCAGACATGTCTGTCTAGCCAGAAAGGCAATTGCCTGAAGCCATGTTTTTCCACAGCTGTGCTGTTTCATAAGCTGTAACACTATTGAGCTATTTCGCAACCATGGTGTTCTACAGATGTGCTGTACCACAATTGAGCTGTTTGAACTGAGTAAAATTTTCCCTTTTTATTTTTTTATTATTATTTTTTTTTTACAGCACCCCAAATTGGGGATTCCTGTTGGCACTGAATTGGCACCAATGACCATTGGTTGACAGTCTTACAGGCAATAGGGGCTTAGTCTTGTTTACTTCTTTCCTTTGTCCACCAGGCATTCCATATCTAGGTTTGTGATTTGTTTGTAGCATTTCAGCATACTGTTTTAACCTAACTTTCAGTTTTCTTTTCCTACACCTATTTTCCTTTGGTCTTGAACTTTATCTATTGATTACTTTTTTTTTAATTCTGTTATAATACATGAATTTATGTGACCAACTTCACATCCTCTTTGGAAGTAGGAAGTATGTAACTGACCAAACTACCACTTAGTTACTTAATAACAGAAGGAAGCAGTATGAGCACAAAGAATATTACTCCATATTGAAAACACCATCCCTGCTAATCATTTTAGAGAAAGTGAAGGAGGACTGAGCTTGGCTTTACGAGGTTACTTGGCCATAATGATCTATAAGAATAGGTTTGTGCCGAAACCGGTTTGGCTGAGTGGATAGAGCGTGGGCCTGCAGACTGAAAGGTCCCAGGTTCAATTCCGGTCAAGGGCATAGACATTGGTTGCGGGCACATATCTGGTGGGGGGGGGGGGTGTGCAGGAGGCAGCTGATCAATGTTTCTCTCTCATCAATGTTTCTGACTTTCTATCCCTCTCCCTTCCTCTCTGTAATAAATCAATAAAACATATTTTTTAAAAAGAATTGGTTTGCATATAACCACTGTACTCAAAGATTCAGTAGGATATCTGTTAAATATTTAAAACCAAGGCTAATTTATTATGCTTTCAGACATTTCACATTTCAGACATTTTACCTGTACCCATCTGCCAAATGAAAGTTTATGGAGAAAAAGCAACTCTAGAACAGAACACCAAAGAACAGTAAACTACAAGCAACTTTTTCATTTTCTCAATGCACTTAGAATAAGAACCCCACTCCTTCCTGTGGACTAGATCTGGCCCTTGTCTGTCTCTCCACCCTCATATCCTTTTGTTTACTAGGCCACACTGGAAATGACCAGTATTTTCCCATCTTGGATACGTTAGATTTTCTGTTCCCACTGCTTTGAATGTTGTTTCCCCAGCTGTGGGCCAGCTCGTTCCCTCCCACCCAGGAGGCCTCAGCTGAAATAGCACCTCTTGGGAGAGGCCTTCACTGACTACCATTTGTTCCTTTGTTTATTTCTTAATTAGGTTAATTTTTTTTGTCTACTTGTTTTTTGTCTGTCTCCCTCACTAGACTGAAAACTTCTCAGGACAAGGCTGTCTTATTCATGAGAGATGTTGAACCTCCATAGTAGTCTTCTCCCCTCCAGCGACTTTTGCCATACCTCCCTGTTTATTTCCATCATAGCTCTACTCACAACTTGAAATGTTTTCCTTTTGTTTTCTTGTTTATGGTCTTACTCTCCCTACTAAATTGTGAGCATCATGAGGGCAAGGAGAATGTCTGCCTTGTTCCCCTTTTGTATCTTAGTGCCCAGCACTGGCCTTGACACTGGATGAATGACAGAGCCCTAGTGTTTGCATATAGGAAAAAAACATCAGACACCTTCCCGGGTAAACACTGCCTGCTTGTAACTGTCCGGTTTAGAATTGCCATGGTGTTGGCTGTTGATTCCAAAGGTGTTTTAGTCTGTTTGGGCTGCTATAACAAGTTGCCACAGACTAGGTGGCTTATGAACAACACAAACTTATTCCTCACAGGCTGGAGGTCCAAGGTCAACATGCTGATAGACTTGGTGTCTGGTGAGAAGCCTCTTCCTGACTCACAGACAGCTTCTTCTAGCTGTGTCCTCACATGGCAGAAGGGACAGGGGAGCTCTCTGCAGTCGCTTTTATAAGGGCACTAATCACATTCATGAGGGCTCCATTCCCATGATCTAGTCACTTCCCAAAGGCCTCACTTCCTAATAGCATCAAATTGGGGGTTAAGGTTTCTACATACAAATTGGGGAGAGGGAGGGAGATATAAACATTCAGTATACAGCAAAATAATAAGAAATGAGAGGTTATCTTTCCTATCCCTGTAGTGCACTGAAATCATGGAGGACTTAGAACAGCTTTGGAATGGTATCATAGGAATGCTAAAGTACATAGCCCATGTTTAGGAGATTGGACAACTATTTGTGTTACTTAGCAGCTGCAATGTTGAGAAACATTTTATGCCTTGTGGACACTGAGACAGTACAAACAGTCTTTCATTTCTTAGCACTCTCCCAATTCTTAATTTTAAAAATCTTTTTTCATATTACAAAAGTAGTAATGAAACGAAATAATATAATACCAGTTACATTGACTAGCTTAGAAATTCCAAGGGTTAACAAGAATTAAGTGTTAACTGCTACAAGTCGAAGCTTATTGCAAGGGTCCCAAATTCTGAAGAAGGTATGTTTTGAGATGAAGCAGCCACTGAGTTGTGGTGGAATGGACCTGGCTGGGGATATTAAGAAATCGATGAGCCAAAACCAGTTTGGCTCAGTAGATAGAGCGTCTGACTGCGGACTGAAAAGTCCCAGGTTCGATTCTGGTCACGGGCATGTACCTTTGTTTCAGGCACATCCCCAGTAGGGGATGTGTAGGAGGCAGCTGATCGATGATTCTCTCTCATCGATGTTTCTCTCTATCCCTCTTTCTTCCTCTCTGTAAAAAAATAAAATATTTTTTCAATAAAATATTTTTTTAAAAGAAAGAAACCAATGAGGCCAAGTAGGGTGAGAGAAAGCAAGTGAAATCTCCAACTTGTACCCCTCTGCCACTAACATGATTCTTGCCTTTCCCCCCCCCCCCCCTTGCAAGTGTCTTCTTGCCCTGGTAACTTGATTTTGTGCAGTTAACAGATATGTTTTATTTTATAGATACAATACAGTGGCATGCTCAAATAAGATTCTAAACTTAAGTGTCTAGGGATGTGAAGTCACTATACATAGATGAAGTAATTTAGTCTATAACCTGCCTTATAATTTCTGAGATGGTGGGGTTTATATAGAATCTAACCTTGCTTGTGTCTTAGTAGAACTTTTGCTTGAAAGTTAAAGTGCCAGCATTCAGAGAGGATTCTGAAAGTGAGCTTGAAGATGAAATATACACTCAACTGTTTTCATCTAGACTAGAGGATAACCAACATCTCTTTCTTATTTCTAATATATATAATGACGCACAATTCCATTGGCACTGCTCATAAACAGTTGTATAGCTTGATCTAATACTTCTCAGGTGCTTAGACTCTTGGAATATTTCTTTTTTTTATTGATTTTTTACAGAGAGGAAGGGAGAGAGATAGAGAGCTAGAAACGCCAATGAGAGAGAAACATTGACCAGCTGCCTCTTGCACACCCCCTACTGGGGATGTGCCCGCAACCAACGTACATGCCCCTGACCGGAATCGAACCTGGGACCCCTCAGTCCGCAGACCGACGCTCTACCACTGAGCCAAACCAGTCTTGGCATATTTCTTTCTCAAATTCCATTTAAGCCCGTGGGGATTATACAAAATTCTCTTCAAACACTTTGTTTGAAAATATCCAGATCATGGTTTTACAACTCTGCATTGGATCAGGGTCTATTTGTTAGATATAAAGAGAATGAAATCTTGGAAATCCTAAAGCTCTTAGGTCAAAATAGAACAAGGTTTGCCCTCCGTTCTCTCTACCCCCTTTACCTGGGAATGCACACATCCCACAGATTTTATCTGTGCTGAAATGAGATGTCGTCCTGTTTCTTATGAGACTGAATCTCACTCTATTCTGCCTTTTCTAGGGAAATGAGAGACAAGTGATGTGGCTATTGTTTTGTTGCCATCTAAGGAGGCTTTCATTTTATAACTGAGCACCATTTTAGGAATCCAAAAGAATGCAATTTGGCCTTGCAAAAATGCGTCAAGGTTTATTCATTCATTTATTCAACAAATATTTATCAAGATTTTACAAGTGCCAGGAACTATGATAGATGCTGGGGATACAGCAGTGAACAAAATAGACAAGGTCCCACTCTGAGGATTTTCTAATGAGACTCCTAACAGAAAAACATATTTGTGAATATAAATTGAGTAAATCTGGTTGAACATTTGTTTGACCAGTCTAGTTCACACCCTTATTATCTTAGGAATATTGTGCTACCCTTCTAATTAAGTTTCTTTCTTTTTTTTTTAATCCTCACCCAAGAATTTTTTTTCCATTGATTTTTAGAGGGAGTGGAAGAGAGAGGGAAAGACAGACAGAAATATCAATGTGAGAGAAACACATCAATTGGTTGCCTCCTGCATGAGCCCCGACCAGGGCCTGGGCCAGGGAGGAACCTGCAGCTGAGGTAAGTGCTCTTGGTCTGAATGTGCTCTTAACCAGAATGTACTCTTGACTGAAATCAAAGCTCTTGACTGGAATTGAACCTCTTGACTGGAATTGAACCTGGAACCCTTCAGCCCACAGGCCAACACTCTATCCACTAAGCGAAACGGGTCAGGATCTAATTAAGTTTCAATCCTCTGCAAGACAAACTTCACAGCATACCCAGAGTTAGAATTTGTATAAATGTATAATTGAAAATATGTATTAATATAACTATGAATATTAGAAAAACCAAAGAATTCAGAATCAAATATCACATAATGATAAACTACTGTTCCCCTACACACCTTTTTCTACACCCTAATTCTGTTCCACAGACGCAACCACTTAAATACTTTGTTTCTTCTAGTAATTATAACTGAGTTTCTTTACAGTATGATTTTACTGGTATTCTTAGATTCATCAGTTTCAGACATCACCTATTGACTTCTTGTTAGGCTAGAAAATTATCAAATAGATGAAGATCTAACCATCTGACACTATATAGTTGTATTGTAATTATAGTTTAAAATAAAGCAAGTGTTTACACTATTGCAGTTATGTTAATATCATTTACTATAGAATTGAGTAGTATATTATTTTTTTTTCTTGTAGTATATTTTTTCTGGAATTTCTAATTATGTTTTGTTTCATTTTCTTTTGCCTGAAGAAAATGATATCCACATATCCTAAATCTTCTCCATTAGATATTCCATCAAATCCTCTTCCCCCCATGCTCAGAAATCACCTTCTTAGGGTCTCCCATCTTCTTGCACCAATCTAAGCTGGTTGCTTTTCAGGTTTGCTGCACAATTGTCATCCTGAAACTTCCCTACACCATTCTCCTAGGTGGGACCAAGTTTCCTAAATCCTATTGCTTCTCTAGTCTTGTTTTATTCCCTCATTTTGCTAGAGTGCATCTTCCAGAAGTTTTTAAGAAAATAGCATAAAAGACAATGCTTTTGATTCCTTGAATTTATTTCATTGAGTTCATGGTTGAATACTATTTTCTGTCACATTTTTATGGCATTGCTAGTGTTGCTCTTGAGAAACTTGATGCTGTTCTGACTCTCCTTTGTATCATATTTGACTAGTTTTTCAGCGGGTTTAAGAGTTTTTTGTAATCCCTACTGTGTGATTCAGGATAAGGGTGAGAGTGGGTGGATGTAGGGTCAGGTGACAAGGGTATATGTCTAAAGCACAGTTCTGATCATGTAACTCTCTTTCTCAAATGCCTTCATGTTACTCTCTTGCCCAGTGAAGCAAATCCGAACTTTTTAGCATGGCATTCAATGCCCTCCGGGATATGGGTTAACCTGCCTTTCCTGTCTTAGGGGGTAACTATCCCCAAGTTTTTACCTTCAGATTAAGTCAAGTAATTGACATTTCCTAAATGCAATCGATGCTTTTCACTTCCATTGTTTCTGCTATGCATTGCTTCTGGATCCTTCCCTCACCCCACTACACACAGATAGAATGCCTTTCTCACTGAACTAACTATACCCGTCAAAATCTCAGTACTCTTCAGTGCCCCAAATGGCAATCCCCCCCTATTTAGATTAGATCTTATACTCATCATAACTTTTGGTACCTCTTTGGGTTCAGTTCTCACTTTCTTTCATGTATTGTAGTTAACACCATTGATGCACAGGTACTGTAATGAAGTTCTTTGAAGACAAATTTGACTAAGTGTAGTGTTTTGGCTCCAAAAGAACTGAGCACAGCACATGGCATATAGTAGATACAATCTTTGTGAAGTAAATAAGTCTGCTATTTGTGTAATTGTGGAAGAACACCATCTCATTATAAGAGCTTTATTTAGATACTAGAGGCCTGGTGCACAAAATTCATGCACTCGGAGGCGGGGGGGTCCCTCAGCCCAGCCTGAGCCCTCTCACAGTCCAAGAGCCCTCAAGGGATGTCCTACACAGGAAGCCGGCCTAAGCCATCAGTAGGACATCCTTAGCACCACTGAGGAGGCGGAAGAGGCTCTGCCAGTGTGCTCACCAGCCTTGAGCCCTATTTCTGGCTGAGCAACACTCCCTCTATGGGAGCACACTGACAACCAAATGAAAGTGCACTGACCACCAGGGGTCAGCTCCTGTGTTAAGCGTCTGCCCCCTAGGGGTCAATGCGCATCATAGTGACTGGTTGGTTTGCATATTAGCCTTTTATTATATAGGACAATTCACATACCAAACAGTTCACCCACTTAAAGAGTACAGTTCAATGGTATTTATCTTTTTTTTTTTTTTTTTTTCAAATGTAGTTCCTTATTTAATCTGGGTCGCCACAAAGACAGATAGGAAGTGCAGGGATTTTTTTTTTTTTCCCCCATCCCAGTGCAAACCAAAAGAATAACAGGTTGTTCAAGGTCTATCAGTGGTGGAGAATGATATTTATCTTTCATTTAATATTCACAGAATTAAGAAACCATCACCACAGTTTTAGAACATTTTCATCACCCCAAAAGGAAAGTTGGTAGCCATTTAGCAGACTCTTCCCATTTCCTCCCAAATCCCCAGTTTGAGGCAAACACCTACATCCTATCTCTATAGGTTAGCTTATTTTGGATATTTCATGCAAATGGAAACATAAATATGTTTTTCAAAACTGGTTCCTTTCACTTAGCATGTTTTCAGGTTAATATACCATGCATCAATACTTCATTCCTTTTCATTGAAAAAAATATTCCATTGTATGAACATACCACATTTTATTTATCCATTCATCAGTCAAATGACATTTAGTGCCCCCCCCCACCCCCACAAACACTTTTTGGCTATTATGAATAATGTTGCTATAAACATTTTTTTTTTTTTTTGGTGGACATCTCTCCTGCTTGGACATGTTTTCTGAAATATGTAGTGTTATAAGCCTTTTCTCATACTTTGGGGCAGGCAGATGGTGCCTGCTGACTCAAGATGAGATGAACCCCCTTCCACCTGAGCAACTTGTGCCCTCCCTCCCACTTGACCAACTTGCACACCCTCACCTTGACCCTATACTGCATACTTTTACCTTATATAAGAGAACCTAACCACACTCTTGGTGCTGACACTGACACAGTGGTCTCAGCCCAATGTGAGATAATGCAATAAAATGTCTTAAATTCTCACAGAGTCTCTTGATCAGCCTTTTGGTACAGACCTAATAGCTTTGTAGCAAGTTTTGAGATTGGGAAGTGTGAGTCTTCAAACTTTCTTCTTCTTTTTACAGTATTGTTTTGGCTATTTGGACCCATTGTCATTGCATTTCTACAAAAAAAAAAAAAAGGCAGTTGAACATTTGGCAAGGATTACATTGAATTTGTAGATTGGTTGGGGAGTACTGCCATCTTAAATATTATTACCATATTATACCTTCTGCAATAAAATGTCTTAAATTCTAACAGTCTCTTGGCCTAGCTCCTTTTGGTACAGACCTAATAGTAGCTTTGTAGCAAGTTTTGAAAGTGAAATGTCTTTTCATTTATTTAAGTATTTTTAAATTTCTCTGTACATTTTTTTGTACTTTACAGAGTACCAGTTTTATACCTCTTTTATTAAATTTATTCCTAAACATTTTATTTTTTTATCATAAATGGAACTCTTCTTAATTTTATTTTCAGATTATTACTGTAAACTCTTTAATAAGAGGTTAAAATTCACCTTGATCAGCCTGGCCAGTGTGGCTCATTGGTTGAGCTTAGACCCATGAACCAGGAAGTCACCAGTTCACATCTCCAGATTGTGGACTTGATCCCCAGTAAGGGTCATGTAGGAGCCAGCCAAGTGATGTTTCTGTTTCTCTATCTCACTCCCTTCCTCTCTCTCTCTCTAAAAATCAATGAAAACATTTTTTTAATCACCATGATAAAATTTTAGGTTTAAAATCAAAGGGTGTTAATATTTTTAAGTTGTAGTTTTTAATGGTTCCAATTATTTACAATGGTCTTTATGGTAATAAAGTTTAAAAGTTATTCCATTAAAAGTTATTCCATTAGCATTTTCCGTAATGTAAAAATAATCGACTTCACTAATGGATGTAATATTATCATAAAAAATTCAAGCCAATCCCATCCCATCTGAGAAAAACTAATGTGAAAACTGTTTACTTTGCTTCTTCCAGAAACTTGTTGGATAATAGTGAAAGTATTGAATATTCTTCTTAGATGAGTGGCTAGTAATATATAGTTCTTTGTCTAAATGACATGGAAAATTCCTGGGTGCTAATATTAACCTCCTAGCTTCTTTATATCTCCTTTTTTTTTTTACCTTCCCCCAGCCTACCTATCCCCTGTCACATACCCTCATCCCACCCTCTCAGTGTCTTGTGTCCATTGGTTGTGCTTACATGCATGCATACAGGTCCTTCGGTTGATCTCTTCCTCCCCTCTCCAACACTCCCCAGCCTTCCCACTGTAATTTGACAGTCTGTTCCATGCTTTAATGCCTCTGTATCTTTTTGTTCATCAGGTTATAATGTTCTTTATTTTCCATAAATGAGTGAGATCATGTGGTATTTTTCTTTCATTGCCTAGCTTACTTCACTTAGCATAATGCTCTCCAGATCCATCCATGCTGCTGCAAATGGTAAGAATTCCTTCTTTTTTATAGCAGTGTAGTATTCTATTGTGTAGATGTACCACAGTTTTCTAACCCACTCATCTGCTGATGGGCATTTAGGCTGTTTCCAAATCTTAGCTATGGTGAATTGTGCTGCTATGAACATAGGGATGCATATATCATTTCTGATTGGTGTTTCTAGTTTCTTGGGATATATTCCTAGAAGTGGGATCACTGGGTCAAATGGAAGTTCCATTTTTAGTTTTTTGAGGAAACTCCATACTGTGCTCTACAGTGGCTACACCAGTCTGCATTCCCACCAGCAGTGCATGAGGGTTCTTTTTCTCTGCATCCCCACCAGCACTTGTCATTTGTTGATTTGTTGACAATTGCCATTCTGACAGGTGTGAGATGGTACCGCATTGTCATTTTGATTTACATCTCTTGGATAATTAGTGACTTTGAGCAGGTTTTCATGTGTCTCTTTGCCTTCCTTCTGTCTTCTTTTGAAAATATTCTATTTGGGTCAGTTGCCCATATTTTTATTGGATCATTTATTTTCCTTTTATTAAGTTGTATAAGTTCCCTATAGATGTCCAAGATTAAAACTTTATCAGTGATAACATTGGCAAATATTTTCTCCAATACAGTGGGCTTTCTTGTTGTTTTGTTGATGGTTTCTTTTGATTGGCAAAAGCTTTTAATTTTGATCTAGTCTCATTTGTTTATTTTCTCTTTAGCTTCCATTTCTTTAGGAGTGGTATTGGTGAAGATAATGCTTTGGCATATGTCTGAGATTTCTCTGCCTGTGGATATCTCTCGTATTTTTATGGTTTCCTGTCTTATGTTTAAGGCCTTTATCCATTTTGAGTTTATTTTTGTGTATGGTGTAAATTGGTGGTCTAGTTTCATTTTTTGCATGTATCTGTCCAATTTTCCCAACACCGTTTATTGAAAAGACTGTCTGGACTCCATTGTATGTTCATGCTTCTTTTGTCAAATATTAATTGAGCATAGTGGTTTGGATCTACTTCTGGGTTCTCTATTCTCTTCCATTGGTCTATATGTGTGTTCTTGTGCCAGTACTAGGCTGTTTTGAGAACAGTGGCTTTGTAATACAGCTTGATATCTGGTATTGAGATCCCACCTACTTTGTTCTTCTTTCTCAGAATTGCTGTGGCTATTTGGGATCTATTTTTATTCCAGATGAATTTTTTGAGATTTCTTTCTAGGTCT